>NC_139804.1:17505576-18175547 GCF_963457635.1 Microchirus variegatus
CATATGAGCCGAGTATGACAGTGCTATTGCTATAACGTTTTTTTGAAATATCACCTATATATAGATATTCATCCTCTGGATTTTGAAGGTGTACATGTTAACTATTTAGGGAATACTTAAAATGTGTATGTGTACATGTAATAAAAACGTGCTTATATATATTCATATACTGTATGTTTTATAAATATAAGTCATTTAACTTTTACATAGTATGCACTGCAGATATGATAGATTTTGTATACATACGCAAATACTACTAACAATAATCATAATGCAATTATCATTAATTAATGCAATGCAATATAAATCTAAATAAAAATGTCTATTGTAAAAAAATATATCTACATATGATGTCTCACTTTTTCTACATTGAAAATGTAATGACCTGCAACAACAACCATCTTTTATTTGAAGCTCTATTCTTGTTAATGTTCAAATTACGGGCCTTAAATGTTGAAAAAGTTTGGGAACTATTAGAAAGTTAGATCTAATCTCTTGCGTATTCTTACCTGGAGACATGTGGTGCTTTATTTCTCTCTCATAAACAAGGCAGGATGTGTTTTTGTATCATACAATTTATTTGCAAGATCCATATCATAACATAAAAAGTTTTACAATGTCACTTATGCTGTATATCAATCCACAGAGCTTTTGTCTCGTATCATCTCAGTTAAGTGGCATTAAAAATAAAAGATCCATGGCAGCTGCTGGAAAAGGAGCGTAACGAAACAAAAAGAGAGATGTACTGAACAGAGAGTCATTCAGAGGTACACTGAATATACACATCGAAGAAAAGACTGATGAGAGAGAAAAACATCCACAGGCCACAGACAGTCATGCCCTCAGTTTCTTTTTACATCTCACACTGTTTTATATGAGCAGAGTTATTGAGCAGGACATGCAGGACAGCCACGGTGTCTCCTGCTCAGTCATCTCCCATCTTATTGTAACATGTGGAAGGACTGCTGGCAAGCAGAGAGCATTCTGGGAGTGAAACTTCCAAACAATAAACCCGTATGCACAATTACATATGGATGAAGTCACATTGGATGCACTGAATTCTTGGTCGTACATTGGTATTAATCAATAATTCACAGCATCAAATTCATATTTTATATATTATTTTGGCCCAGAATCAGTGCAACATTACAAATATTATTATAACAAATTATGTTCTCAATACTCTCCTCTGATCCCAACAGTTACCATCAGATCATTTGTATTATCTTCACACACTTTATTCAGGACTTTTTAAAAAAACAAACATATTTTTGTACATTTTCCCATAAGTTCAGGTTCATGTTTTAGTGGAGACGGAATCCTTTGAGTGATGGATGAAAGATTTCAAATCAAAAGCCCACATGTACATCATGTTAATACATCAGCCTATTTCCAGTTGTGAAGTCTTTTGCTTTGATTTGCAGTGACCTTAACATAAAAGCAGCCAAGAGCAACGGCGGTTTGTTTCCGTCTGTTATACAAACGTCAAAATCACAATCTGAAATTCCCGTCCTTTGCTAATAATTGCTGTGTGTCTGTGTGATGCTGCTGCCTGTAATAATGAACACTGCACTGCTGCACAACAGTACACACGTCTGCTCTTTGTTTAAAGGGTGTAAAAACTGACTGTCACTGCATGGCATCTACCTGTATTTAATGTAAAGGCAGGTTAAAGGGAACATTCTCTTTGTAATAAGTTTCAAGTGCAATCCCACTCAGTGTCTGCATAATGCTGTTTGTAACAATATCTTCACTGACAAACACATAGCTTACAAAAGTGTTAATAAAAACTTGGTTGCACAGACTTGTTGGCTTTGATCACGCTTTAATATTAGTTTTAATATATAATAATCATATATATATTACAGAGATATATATTTTTTTAATTTTCAAAAAATGAGGTTGCTTTGTTGAGTACCCCCCCCCCCCCCAAAAAAAAAATATATATTACATGCATACTGAATTAAATTGTAATTAGTTGCATGCCTCTTTTTTTCTTTTTTGCCATTTTAGTCAATTCATGTTCACGTTAACCATTTTTGATTATCATGTTTGTTCATCTTTAACGAACATACAAGTGTGTAATGAAATGTAATATGGTTGTGTGAATCAGGTACCAACAAAATCCAACTGTATGTATGTAAGTCAGTAAGGAATAATGGCTGCAATCTTTAGTGTAAAGTGGGTACTTTAACTTTAACTTACTCATAAATAGGATTACAAAATTCTGGGAAAGTTTAAAAGTTGGAATCTTTCCATGGGAAATAATGGGAAATTATGGGAATAAACTAAAAATAAAAAGTTGATGGTGGGAACATAAATATAGTTGGTAAAAAAAATATTGTAGCAAAAGCTTAGCTAAAACAATCAGATTTGATGTGAATACAGTTGAGTATACACTCCTCAGTCACAGGGATGTAGCATACACAATTATTTCTAGAATTCTGAACTATAAAGCTACTTTTCTGAGGCCACAACACAAATAAAAGACTATTGAAGCCGCACATTTGCTTTATTTTTTACATTTTTTACAGACTTTTTTAGACGGGAGGGGAGTTTTGAAGGGGGAGCTGTAAGAAATATTCCCATCAACATTCATGTTTTGTTGTTCAATGAAAGAATGAAGTGTTCCTAAAGTTCTACATACAAATAAATCTGTCATGTTTCATTTTTATTTAACTGTTTAATTTAATTGGATCCTTTTGCAACTTCTACTGATGATAAAAAAAAACAAAATGTTTATATTTATGTTGGTAAAAGTCAGTTTCTTTAATTTATCCGAAATTCCCAGTTATTCAGATTAATAACCAAAATTCCCATAATTCAAATGGAAAGTTTCCAATCCGGAATATTTCCTAATTAGTGAACTAAAGTGTCCATGGAAAGTTTTTATTTATTATAATAATAGTAAAAAAGTGCCAACGGCAGGCAGACGCAACCACAATCCAGGGATTTAAAGTGATAACTCAGACTTTTATGTGTGGTTTTATGATATTCAATGCAGGGACCAGTTTGAGACACAGTGCTCACACTCACTGAAAAATTATTTTTAGCCACTCAACAAAAGATCAAATCTGCACCTGCTGAAGCATATAATAATCTTAATGATGATTATGTTCATTGAACTGCTGGTCTGCTGCTGCCTTGATAGGAAAGTTTTTGTCTAATAAGTAAATCCAAATAAAGAATTTCATAAACCGAAGTCACAAAACAACACATTAAAAGTCACTGGTGGATACAGCAGTGAATCAACTCCTCCAGTGTGCAGTGATGTAACATCGCTGATTTTCTCTATGGAGTTTGGTGCAGGGAGAGAATGGCTTAATGAGGTTTGGGCTGTCTGGTGGTGAGATAAAACATATTCTTAAGATATTGTATGAATATTTTATGAGGTGAGCAAAGTGGTGAAAATATGCTTCAGGCTGTCGTTTTCAGTGAGAGCAAACATCTGTGTCTCAAGCTGGTTCCTGACACAAGGGGCACACACATCACTGTCAGTGCTGACTACGGGTCAATGCATAATTCAACCTCACTCACCATCCACTTCATCACTGCAGGCATGAAACAAAGCTCTAATGGCAATTGTTATTCCCATAATTAAAGTGTACTCTACACTGAAATGACAGGTCATATTTGTTACTGTTATTTCTTCCTATTCAGTCTTATATCTGACCTGTGACACTCTGGGACTCTGACCATCATCTGCTCCAGTGCAGAACTCTGCTCCAGACATTGTAGTGTGACATTCTCATCATGTGACTTTTCAACAACGTCGTATGCAAATGTATACAGAGTTACGGTGAGGCTGAGAAGACAGACAGATAACACATGACATCTTAGAATTTTGCGTTAATAAGCAAAACAACTACAACATTTTAAAGGGGTATGCTACTCATTTAGAATGATTAACTCTGTATATAAAGAGATAGAGAGATAAAAAATAGGCAGCAGCTTAACTTTTAAGGCGTTATTATAATCTGTAGTAATTTCACAATATAAATATATTAAATGGTCAATGCTGGGGAGAAAGAAAACACCTGACCTGAGTCCACTGGAACCCAAAGATACCTCAAGGGTTAGGCCAGGTTTGGGAAAAGGTTTTTGAATCAAAATCTATGTTCAGGTCTGTTTTCTGAAGTTGTCTTATTTAGTCCATTTATTTACACGATAACACCTGAACGCAATACTTAGGACAAAACCCAATTTCTCTTTTCTTTTTCTTTTTTTACCCCTGCCCTTTACTCTGCCCTTTGGTCCTTGGAATAAGTTACAAGGGGTAGTGGTCAAAATGGAGCCCCACAAAATGGAACACCGTAAACACGTAAACCGGTTGAAAAAAATCAAGAAAATCAGAGGCAATCTGGCACCCTCTGCTGGTCATAGTGGCAAGTGCAAGTGCGGAAGCACAAACAAACGGACAAACAAACACACAGAGCCGCCAAAAACAATACTTCACTCCCTCTCCATGGGGTGAAGTAACTACGACAACATGGCAGCAGAAAAGCTATCATCACAAACAAAAACCCATAATCACCTGTTGTTATATAGCTATTATGGACTATTATTAGTATTTGTCTGCAGCAAAAGCAGATACATGTCGATCAATGGCACCTGTTGTGGTTAGCATATGCTACCCAATGTTAGGATATGCTAAGTTTTTCCTTCGATTCAGTTATAACCAAAAATAAGTTTTAGTCTGAGGGATTAGTTGGTGCCTGACTCTTAACCCAATTCCTAACCCCAACAAGAATCAGGACAGGACACTCCACACGGGGACAAGCAAAACAGAAGGGTAAGCTATAACTAAAAACAACAGCATGACAATACACTGACTATTCTTTTCTGTAATATTCATAGAGCAAAACCATTGGAGCAGCCCATGGCTTAGTGGAAAGGGAGCTTGGTTTGTAACCGGAGGGTTGCAGATTCAAATCCTGACTGGTCAAGTGCGAGGGAAACTATAGCTGTGTTTCCACCAAGATGGTTTGGTACAGCATGGTACACTTTTAGTAGCAAAATAACCAGCCATAATCATTCCATGCTTTGTCATCCTTCCCTTGGGGCACCACAGTCAAATGTTATGGTATGGTCAGGGTGGAGCTAGACTGGCGACACATTCAAATATCAGATGGAATTTGAGGCATACAAAGTCTTGTTGAGACAAACAGCCACAAACCAAGCAGAAAAAAAGAGCAGCTGGATGTCCTCCATTGTCGTCTTTTGCGTTGTGTTGTGATGTCGCTGCACCCCAAGTAAAGGTACTGTTCTCAATCGAAACACAAGTCTGCCAAGGCCTTTACCATTCCAAACCATACTGTACCGTACTGTACCGTACCAAACCAAACATATCATGATGGAAACACAGCATGTCAGCAACACATCCAATCTCCATTGCTCCCCATTTATTGGGTTAATTGGACACTCTAAATTGCCCCCAGCCATGGGGAGTGGGCACGCCCACTGTACTCCAAGTGCAGCTCCCATGCACAGATAAATGGGAGGGTTGCTTCGGGAAGCTGAAAAAAACTTGATCAGTGAAAAAGCAGATGATCCGCTGCAGTGACCCAGAGAGAGAGGGAGAAGCCGAAAGAAATAAAAGAAATAAATATGGAATAAAATATATATTTATAAATAATTCCTTGTTTTTGGCATAACATTGTAGTGAGCAGTGTTTCTGTCAGTTCATATGCTAGTAGTCACACATTAAACAACACAGGCAGGGATCGAAGGAAACTCCGTCCTAGAGTCAGTAGATTTTGTGCTGTGACTGCAAGGTGCATCACTAGCAGGCGTCACTTCTAACACCTCACGTGTTAACGGCTCTAAAGGTGAATGTGTGAGATGCTCTATGGGTAAAGGTGTGAACCAGATATGCATTTTTACTCAGTTTTAACAGCTTCAGATCAGTGTTTCCAGGAAGGAATATTCTCCCTTCCTCAACAACCCTTCTCATATCAGTAATCTGTGCCTTATGACTCACATACATATACATGTATATAATTTGGACAAAACCCAGACAACAAAATGAACATATGATGCCATGAATTCAGTGATATGGCTATATATATTATAAATATCTTATTCTTATGGACTGAGAGGGTGAGAGCTACATAGTATACAGTATATAGATATATGCAGCTTATATATAAACACAGCACTATAAACATGTGATACACACAAGTGTACAGTACTGTGAAGTGACACATGACTGGGATTATGAGGGGGAAAAAGGCGACTTAATGTCTTTCAACTAGACACACCAAGACTTTAGAGACATGACATTAAAATCAGCAAACTATTGTTCAGAACAGGGGCAGCGTTGTACCGTTTGCAGCTAGTTTTGTTGCAGTCCATTTCTTAAACTGTTGTTACTGTAAGTTCTTTTGGTTTCAGCTGACTCATATCATCATCACTGCACTTCTGTTCTGACTGTGCATCTGCTCCTTTTCGGATTTCTACGAATCTGTCGATTTGACTTTTGATTCCTGGCGAGCTTCTCATCCATCTGGCTACCAGTTGACGTGCACTACGTAGGAGGGAGACATTTATTTTAAACATTTCAATCAGTTTTTGTTTTTTTTGGCATAAAAACATTTTTTTGTTGTTGTTTTTTAAAGCTTCATGGGTCCTGGCTAATTTTCTATGAGGCTCTGTTCTTATATTTCTCTTCTATTACCGTTTTCAACCAGTCTGTGATGTGATACAGGCACATGGAGGTGTTACCAGGGTTACCAGGAAGGAAGGACCTGAATAAAGGGTATCATTGGATAGATAAAAGCCAAAGGTGATATAATTAGTCAGTCAGATTAGTTTGTTTGCAGTTGAATCCAACAAACATGCGTCCTGTGAGAGATTGTCAGTCACAGAGTCACCTGGGTTCAGCTGTCACTCTTCCAGGATCTGAACACGTCTGTGGTTTGGTCACAAATCGGATCAGTAGAGTGGATATTGAGTGACATATCCTTCCATTGCTGCAGCCTGTTTGACTTTGAGCTCAGTCTTTTCACTCCTTCTGTTGTGTCCTTTCACACACTGAGGCTCCATTCAGGAGGGGAAGCATGAGCGCAGAGCAGCAATCAGGTCAAGAGGTCTGATTGGTCGGTCAGGTCGTCCTCCTCCACTCTCGTTGGCTCAACAGCTCCAGAGGAGTGTTGCGACTGGCTGGAGTAGGACCGGTGGGAGGAGCGGCTCTCGTCATCATCCTCCACCATCACCGCCCTCCCCCCCAGCTTCTGCTGCTGCTCTGTCGCTCTCCTCTTCGCCTCCTTTTCTCCGCCCTTGTCCCTCTCTCTCCTCCCCCACCCTTTCCCCCCTTTCCTCTGCTCCTGCACCGTCCACATGCTCTCCTCCTCATCCTTGCCCTGCACCTGCCTGTCAAAGTCCAACAGCTCCTCCATCATCTCCTCGATCTCCATCTCGCCGTCCAGCTCCTCCTCCACCTCGGACCGGAGCTCGCCCATGCTCTCGGTGCAGTTTGTGTCGTCCGTCTCCTCTTCCTCCTCCTCGAGCCCCCTCAGTCTATCAGGTGGCTCGCTGGCCTGACTCTCTCCGAACTCCAGGATGGTGGGTAGGTTGCCCTGTTTGGGGCAGCGCTTCCTCAGGCTGACCAGAAAGGGTTGTGGCAGAGAGAAGATGTCCACGTTGTTTCCCAGGTCAATCCATGTGACGCTGGGAAAACTGCCTGGATCCTGGGACACAACAGTATACAGTGTCAAAATCAACAAAGGGGGGGGGGGGGGGATTTTTTTATGATAATGATTAAGGTGACCCATTCAATAGGTGCATAAAGAAGCAAGATAGTATCCGTGGCACTGGTAAAACTACATGTACTTATCTGTTAGTGCTGGGACCGATTAAATGAGCACAATCCTCTGTGTATTTTTTCGCTTAGGGCGCCGCGAGCAGAGAGGACTTGAAAGCGGACAACTTAACGTGAGACGTGACTTGATCGAAGATGATGTATGACGCAAGTATGGGCTAGCCCCAAAATCCTCATTGAAAATTGAGTAATTTTTCAGAAAAAAAAAAGTTTTAACATGAGAGTCAATGCTGGGGTGATTCTCTACGTCAATGAAATAGCCCGGAGAGGCGGGACCATTTAAAATGACTTGAATCTGACGATTCTGATTGGACAATGACAGATAATATGTCTAGAACACTGATAATAACTACTTTTGCTGGAACACAGACAGCTGAAAGGAATATTAGTTCTAAGGATCTTTGGAACTGATTAGGAAAAAAAATTCTCTTTCTCCTCCTAGTTGGTAGGGTGTCGCCCAAATTGCCCCTGTACACCATCTGCCCATGTCAAGAATCACACGCACACTAAGGATGTTGGCCCTGTGAGGGACTGGTGACCTGTCCTAGATGTACCCCGCCTTTCACCCTATAGACAATGAATGAGTGTGGACAAACAACATCCTGGGCAACAGAAAATAATACAGTCCTGTACTTACTTATACAATACTGTATTGTAATTATATAAGATCAATATGAAAAAAACACAAACAAACAAAAACAATAGTGACTTTTCCAACCTTGAGGGCATCAGTCAGCTCCTTCAGAATGGTCCTGGTCAGCCTGTTTCCGTTCAATGCTAGAGTTTCGAGGTGTGGCAGGGCAGCCAGCGTGGGCAGCAGCAGGAGGAAAGCCTCATCCGTTAACTCAGTGAATCCCAGCTCCAAGCTGACCACAGTGGACGCGTGGTGCTGTAGATGAGCGCAGAGTCGCTCCATGTCTCGAGCCGTCAGAGGGATACCGGACAAATCCAATGCCCCGCTGGATGGAGGGGCCGACAGCACCGCCTTCAAACTAGACACAGACACATGGAACAAATATACTTGTTATTGAGAAAAATATTCTGTGCCATTGTAATATTAATGTGTCTTTAGGTCAGAGAGCTGGTGCACTTTGGATGGGAAACGTGGAAACACAGTCAAAAAAACCTCCAAAGCACCAGTTATATTTTACAGTACATTACAGTACAGTAACAACATCGGAATAGTATAGTCATAATTTGGTAACAAGTAATATTATGGGTATTATCTTATTACAAATGCAATTCTCACAGTCCAAAAAACATGTAGTGGACCTTAAGTGGATTTTAAGTAAGACACGTTGACTGTAGATGTGAATGTGAGACTGAATAGTTGTTTATCTGTAGTGTTGGCACGCCGATGGACTGGTGACCTGTCCTGGGTGTACCCTGCCATTGGACTATGTTAGCTGGGATTGGCTCCAGCGACCCACATGTGGAGGATAACAGGTTCTGGTCCATTTAACATACACAGAAGTGTTCAGAAAACACTAGCTGCAATGCACAACGTAAGTTCCAGCACCAACAAAATAACACATGCACATAAAGTAGGGCGCTTCATTTAGAACTAAGGTTGACTCAGCAACTGTAGTACAGACTGTGGGACTCAACATTTGTTGAATATATTTATTTATTCACATACCAGACGGACTCCACTGGAATCTAGGTCAGAGCAGCCCCAAAGCAAATTTAGCCCAACAAAAAAAAGTTTCACTCACATCCCCAAGGGCCACACTGTGTCATCTGTCACTGAGTTATGTTACATATGGGTATGGATTTTGAGGGCAAAGACCTGGAGCAGCTTGTTAAACTGTGCCATTATCGACTAACGCCAGTTTTCACCAGCGTACTGAATATTTTGGTTCATCATAAAAGGAAGGACACAAGTTAATAGTAAAGTGTGGTTGTATTAGATAGTAATAGTTTTTTGTGTCCTGGATGTGTCTATATATGTATGTTATGTTATGTTATGTTATGTTATGTTATGTTATGTTATGTTATGTTATGTTATATTATGTTATGTTATGTTATGTTATGTATGCATGTGTGTATGTATGCATGTATGCATGTATGTATGTTATGTATGTATATTATGTATGTATGTATGTATGCATATATATGCATGTATGTATATATTTGTGTATGAATGTATATGTATGTATCTATGTATGTATATATGAATGTATGTATGTAGTGTGTTAATATTTAGCATATGTAATGTAGGGTGATGGTAGATCAGAAAAAAAAATAACATTTGATAGTCAGGATGTGGTGGCATTGGTTAATTAAGATGAACGACACATACAGCATACAAATAATGAGTTGAGAACAATGAGTGATTACTAGAATACAGTACTGTAAATCAGACATTTGTACTGTAGTTTTAGAGACATTTTAAGTTAAATGTCCCATCTTCACACTTTTTTTGATCAAAAAGTGATCAACTTTTAGAGAAAAACAAAATTTTCCATAAGTTCTGACCAGGACTGACTGAGGACTGAGGTAGTATTCGGGGAATCTAGGACTTCTACTGTACTGCAAATCAGACATTTGTACTGTAAAGCCAAACAAAGGCAAATGAATGACAGCAACCAAAAACCACCAAAAGTTACACACTATTTCGTATGTGTGTGTATGTTATTAGCAGAGCCTTCTGTTGTGTGGCTAAAATAAGGTAACAGTAAGGTCTCTGTCTTACTATGTAAAGTGCCATGAGATAATCTATGATGTGGTACTAAAGAAATAAAATTTGATTACATTTGATTGATTACAAAAAACGTGTAGCATAGCATAGCAAGTGTCTATTTGAAATCTGAAATCTTGATTGATGTTTTTATATTTATATCAGGAACAAGGTCTTAGAGAGGTTTTAGAGAGGTCACTATTTTGGATCACCAATACATGCCAGTATTAGGAGTTTTGATGCTTACTGAAGGCTACATAGATTCTCCAACACACTTGGAAGGGAAGAGTGAGGTGAAGGACATTCAGCAGCAACATGCAACTTCGTCAATGTTGCTCCAGTTTACACACTGTACCTTTATCTCCCTGCTAAAAAAATGGAAATGAAGTGATTAAAGCAGTCTGAGGCCTCACTGTCTGGAAGACTGGTGTAAAACCACATCCAATAGAAACCCTGGAGGTTTGGGCATTCACCCAGCTCAATACACCAGAGCATTTCCTCCACTCAGACGGAAGGTGTTAGTAATTATTTAATACAGCTGGTACAGCGATCCCCTCGACTCTCTGTGACCACTGATCTAATCAGTAGAGCTCATATTCTGCTCCTCCCCTCTACCAGTCCACCTCTTTCTGCCTGGACACGTAGTTTGTTTAGCACACACTAACACTATTTGGGAAAGTGATCATCTCACCCGGCAGACTGACTTTAGGAAACATCTGGGGGTTTTCCCATACGTCAGTCCTGCCCCTCTCTTAAACCAAGACAAGCCATCATCTCCAGCATCACGCCACCCGTCACATTTTGAAGCAATAAACTCAACAAGGCATGACATGAAGTGCGCAAATAAAAAGCAGATGAAATGCTGAGAGAGCTCATGATGCGTTTGGCTTCGGACCAGAATCCCACGATACAGAGAGAAACACACACACCCACTTTAAGTGGAGGTCATTGACCCACGTCTGGAAAACATCCAGCAGGACTGTGGGACTGTCATCACTGCCACACACTGATGGAGATCAACTCTGACGCCATATTCATTTTACAGTTTACTGAGTAACTAGGTCAGGCTTCATTAATCACTTCACTGTCACTGTTAACATCACTGGCTGATTTGATCAGCTATGGCAAATTCCACTAATAAAACTAACATTAGATCCACAAGCTGATAAAAGGGGAACTTGTGTGCTCATTTCCAGCTCTGTCTTTATTACTGTCTACTCTATTAGAATTGTTTCAGAGCCTCTCAGTTGAGCCTTTGACTTAAGCAGATGCTATTAGGCCACTTTCATTTAATTTGACTGATAACTCAGAATCCAGAATCCTATAAGCTTGTGAGCAAACTCAAAAATGACAACACAGCTGCAATAGACAGAATTTGTGGTAAAATAGCTGGTTGTTGAGTTTCATCCTCAGGTAAGTAAAATACTTGGCTTGTGACTGAAAGGGGCTGACGTCAGGTCAAGGGCTGGTATGCACTTGAGCAAGGCACTGTACCCGATCTCCTTTGCTCATTGTTAATGGACACTCTATATTGAACTCCCCAGCCAAAGGAAGGTCACTCAGTGTTGTGCCAGCACCAAACCCAGATAAATGGGAGGGTTGTGTCAGCAAAAGCATCCAGAATAAAAAATCTCTGCCAAATCAAATGTGGGAGAGAAGCCGATACCGTTTTGGTTGGTGCAGTGGTTAGCGCTCTTGCCTTTGCAGCAAGAAGACCAGGGTTCGAGACACGATCGGAACAAGGGTCTATCTGCGTGGAGTTTGCATGTTATCGCAGTGTGTGCATGGGTTTTCTCCTGGTTCTCCGGCTTCCTCCCACAGTCCAAACACATGCAGATTTGGGGATTAGGTAAATTGAACACTATAAATTGACCGTAGGTGTGAGACTGAATGGTTTTTTGTCTCTATGTGTGGCACTGTGATGGACCACCAAGGGAATTTCTCAGAAACAGGGAAAAAACTCAAGGTACTTTTGCAAGTAGTGTCTTCAAAAGTCTCTCACCTTGTTTACACTGATTTACCCTCTTTATATTAGAGGCCAATCTGGTTCAAAACTATGTGTGTGTGTGTGTGTGTGTGTGTGTGGTGGGACTGAGGTGTGTCAGACCTTAACATACACTAAAATCCATTGAGAGAAAATATGCAATTTTACATCACATTTAGACAGAAGTTGGTGCCTCCATCAGTTTAATCAGTTGCATTGTGATTTGGGTATTTGTTCAGATAAGTGAATAAGTGATTTTCTGTTTGGTCTTTGGTGTGGGAGAATGAGAGGTTTACAAAACAACACAAACTTCAGTTTGCAGTGTGAAAATGCGAACACAATCTTATGGGGGAGATAAAGAGGCACAATTAAGATGACGAAGGTTACACAAGTGTATACAGTCGGTTTTATGTCTTTGATGTTTCATTTGTTTCCAAAAAGATGAGGAAATCAACATTTCATCTTGGATGATGTTCAAATTCTAATTAAATAAAAAAGAAAAACTGCAGTTGTCGCTGTTCAGTGTGTAATTATGTTCCATCAGGTGCTGCATTTACGCTCTGTCAATTTCCAGCTAATCATTGCAGCGGCTGAGTACAGTGATTAGACCAACTTCAACCACAAAGGAGGAGCAAAAGAAACCAACATTCCTAAAACTACATTTAAGACACTTTTAAAGTGCATCATACTTTTTCCGCACAAACTCTCTCACTCTCCATTGAGGGGGCGTTGCTCTCCCTCAGGTTTTGTTAGTGTCAAGCACAGGCGGAGACTGACTCATCGCCCCTGAAATAATCGTTAAAGCTGGACTACCAGTCTGTCTCTAAACAATGTGTCTACTTGGACGCAGGTCACGCTGTGCCTCTTCAACCCCATTCAACCCGGAATTAACAGCCGTCCTGACCACAGATCAGATCACAGAAACCACATTCACAGGTGTTTTGAGGACATTAAGACACATTCCTGGGCTCCATGAACACAATCAGTCCTTTATTAGCTGCTGCCAAAATAATAACACTCTCTCATGCAGACACACACACACATCTGTACAGTCAGATTGTTAAACCATATTTGTATCCTCATTAACTGACATGATGTCAGAATGTATTAAAATACAGGGTATGGAAAGTCAGATCTCATGCATCCCAGCACATATGAATTTGAAACACATGACCTCCTTTAACTGTAGTTATATACAATATAGACAGAATATAATAATAAATCATTGTTAGATATTGTCATAAACTGTGAGCAATATTTGTGTAATAATAATAATAATAATAATATTTTTTACAAAATTAATGTGATAGACTTTAATGTATAAACTCCAAACAGCACATGAGAGCTAGTGAAGGTAATGCAGGGTTCACCACATGCACAGCTAAGAGGAGCAGCTAATGTGATACATTCAAAGACTGTGGTAAATTTCATTACTTCTGCAGGGGTCTGCAGTGTGTTTAGCTTCGAGTGGCTTTCAGATGCATTCAGGAACACTCATCACTTCTGCAAACACACATCACATGCAGTCCACTAACTAATGTTTGCTGCTGCTGCTGCCACCATGTGGTAATAGATCTGCCAAAATACCATCCATTTTCTCCCGCTTTATCCTCCACAGGAGGGTTGCGGGGGGTGCTGTGCCAATCTCAGCTGACATAGGTGACAGGGTGATAGGTGGGGTACACCCTGGACAGTTCGCCAGTCCATCACAGGGCCATGTAGAGACAAACAACCATTCACTCACATTCACACCTACAGTCAGGTTAGAGGGTCCAATTTACCGAATCCTAAAATGAAATATTTTTCCTTCATTTAACTTTTTAATATAATTACAATTAGTCCCATTACCAGAATGATTTTCTATAATGAAAGGAGTAATCAAATAATGTAATATTCTTGCACATCCCTACATATTTGAAAGGTGGAGGAAAATTTAGAATAGAATAAATAGTTTTCTGGTTGGGTTCATCATATTTATTGTATTTTGCATTTGCGTGAGTACTGACTGCCATTTGCACTGCATGCAGCTGTAAACAGATCAAGCCGTGACCATGGTTACAGCTGTCTGATGGGGACAGGGTAACACAGAGTAGCTTTTGCTGCAATAAATACTGAATGAAACACATTATTATCTAATGAAGCTCTCATGTGTAGACATGTGTGCAGATCTGCCTTGGAATCAATAAAAGCCTCTAACATGACTGATAAGGATGCTTTCATTATTTCACAGTTGCCAGTTCATCAGTTGATTGGTAACATCAAGAAAAAATGACTGTTAGAAAATAAGGGAAAACAAAAATCCACCATCTGTAGCCTCTTGAAAAATTGTAATTATAAGAAACATGACCAATAATTTACAGGTGATTCAGACATGATTTAGTCAGTATTATGGCGCTTTTCCATTCAAAAGTTCTAGCACTACTCAGATCTACTTGGCTCGACTTGGTTTAGTAGTTTGGTCTACGTGGGTGGAGTCATTATAGCACGGCTGCATGAAACTGTGACATTGTTTTATATGCGACACAAACACAAACTAGTGACGGGCAAAGCAGTTGTTTTCACTGTGACTGAATCATTAGAATCAGTTCATTAAAAAGCTTTTGTTCAGAGAATCGTTCAGTACTTCCTGCATGACCAGAGCACAGACTCTGTCTGACACAGTCACTGAACTAGAATACGACTGAACAGGTTGTGATTCGGCTCACGATCAACGGCTTTCAGCAGTGCTGGCATTAAATACACCAGACTCCTAAATATTGAGATGTTCAAAATTTCAAAAATGTTGGAGATTAAAATGTTTTTTTTTTTGTTTTTTTTAAGTAATTTTAACTGATCTTTAGTCCGGAATTGTTCGATTTGATTCTTGTGTTGGACGTTGCGCTCATGACTCTTCCAGTGACAACATTCTGACCAATCAGTGGCTGGCAGTCTGTTGACGTCACATTTTATTATTGGCTCAGCTCACTTGGAACCTCGCCAGAACAGGTACTAAACAAGTACCAGGTACTATCGCTAAAAAAAAAATGAGTCGAGTCAAGTAAAGTTAGTGATGTAATGGAAAAGTGCTATAGTTGATGCTGTCTTCACAGTGCTCTCTCCACTGTTCTGTGTGCGTTGAGGGCGGAGCTTTGACTCGAGAACAGACAAGTGGGAGGTTAAAGTTAAAGTGTAGCCTGCTAATGCAAGCATTTCCAGAGTCCTACTACACCCTAATTGCTCAGATTTTTATTTATTGATGTTAATATGGATATGAATAGGATTTCAACAAATGTGAAAAGTGTTTCAGTAATAAATTACAGACTCAAGCTTTAATATACAGCTTGTTCTCATTACCGTAGATGACACATTGAAGGTTGATCAACATGCAGATTTGGATCATTGCTTATTACTATTCAGTATGTCTACATTTCCAGTCCGTCTCCTGCTTTGTTTGTTTACACTGGGTGCTGTTGTTATGTAGCTCAATTTAATCTCATTACTTGCACCACAAAGCAAGAGGAGCACTCCACTTTTTTGTATTGTTGAACAGATGCATCCAATCATTGGAAAAATTTATGAATTTGTGTCCTATTATTGTTAGAATGGAACTGGGACAATTGGTTGTGTAAGTGTCAGCTCCTTTTGATATTTTTCAATTTCCGGTGCCCAGTAATAGGTTACCATTGTTATTTTGAACTGTCCTCACCTAAAAAAGAACCCGGTGTCTCAGAGACTGAGACACCAATATATTAACTAATTCATTAATATATTAACTAGTTCTGCCTCTGTTTGGTCTTTGAGAATGAAGCAACATTATTATTATTATTATTATTATTATTATTTGTACACTGTGTCTGACAACAAGAAGTCTCTGTCAAGCAAAACTATCAGGAGTGACTATGGGCACATTTGTGTTTACTAGTGTAGTGCTCATAGGAAGTATGTATTCCTATAGTGGAAGCTGATTAAGATTTTTCAGTTATGGTCAAAGGCTTAGTTATGGAGGCTGTGTGTGAAGGTTGGATGTACAGAGAGGTGTACTCTTGTTTAGAAAAAAATTACTTCAAAAACGTGAAAATCAAGGATGCACACCAATGGTGTCTTACGGTGAGAGACCTCCGACACAACACAACTTGCTTTATAGATAGATACAGCAGCAAGCAGCAGGCCCACGATGGGCGGGGCCAATAAGCATTTATCCCATCAAACCTATTGAGCAGTAGAATTCACTTAGTACGTGACAATCTCTACTCGGACAAAGTTGCTGTTGCCTCCGTATGTGTTGACATAAAACCAATCACTTCCTGTGTGCAGTGCACGAATGTTAGACGGCGACACTAGATCTAAACACAGAGAAACACAGAGAGTCCTGTGGAACTGATATAGGATCAGACTCTGTGTTTCAAATGACTTCAAATGAGTTCCTAACTCATTCGACAAAGGTTTGACATTTGTTTACATTTTAAAGTGAAACACTAAAGCTTTAAAGACAAGACTTCTGGACACCATGACTTCATCCACAACTGTGAACGAAACACTTGGCTTCAGTTAATTTTTTTTTTTATTTTTTTTAATCTGCATCGAATCCGAGCGATCAAGAGTCGCTCTGCACAAAGTGTCTTTATCTGCAGGCAGCAGCCAGGCTCAGCGGGTAACAACATTATTCATAAAGCTACAAGAGGTCAACGGTCTACGGGGAGCAAACATGAGTCATACTGAGGCACAAACAGACGATGGTGTTGTATTGTGGGGGTGGCTGCACTGGAGATGAAAATGGAAAAACCCTCAGTCCTATTTTATCTGATTCAAATGCACTTATGTATTCATGTTCAGCCATGCCAGCACATTCAAAGTACAGTCACTGTGTCACCATAGAGCTGTGAGCTTTACAATAGACAATAAAGGTTACATTTGAAATTCTATTCTACACTACAGTAGTTGCTTTGATTGTGCTGCATTAAGCATGAAAATATATAACTTTTCCGAATGATATATTATTGTCATTTTATCACATCTTCATATAGCGTGTACAAGGAAACATTAGCTGTAAGTAGCCTGCACATAGTGTAGGTTGCTATGCAACACAAGCAGCCTGTTACTGCTATGCCAGACCCTGTGGTCACCACGGCCCTTAATGTAAGTTATCAATCAATAAATCAATCACTCGTGTTTATTTGCCACTAATACATGGTCAGTGTGAATGCACTTTGCACACTTCGTTCACCACTTAACCTTACCACTGGGGGGGGGACAGCCGTTTCCTTTCAGAATACTGAAACATCTGTGATTTTTTTTCTCTCTCACAAAACACAGGAGTTGTAGATCCTTAGCTGCCTCCATCGGGAAGTTCAGTTTTGCTATTCTGAAACTTCACTGTGTGAAATCCTGAGTTTGGCTTCACCGAAGTAACACCAGTGAATTTACCAACTCATGCTGCAGAAGAGGTGAGCTAAAAAATGCTAATTTCCTCTATGGACTCTGGTGTGGGGGAGAGAGTGGTTTACCGTCTTTAGTTTCCAGTCACACAAGTAAATGACCCCAAAAACTGCTTTACATTAAAATGTTGCAATACACCATTGTATGTGCAACACGTTTTTGTATCACACTTCTTTCATACCCATTCACATGTGGGGTTTAGTGTTTTGCCCATGGCATAGGCTAAGAGAGCAGGGAATCAGACCCTTATCAAATCGCTCTACCACTGAGCCACCATTGCCCCATTATTAAAGGCTACCAGCAAGAAGCAGGCATCGATTTATTTAGGTGAGCTATTTGATGTGTGTGTGAAGTGGCTAAAACAAACACATACACTCTCACACCATTAATAGCGGCAGCTGTTCCATCTAACTAACTTATCTGTAAATATCTACAAAATTGTTGAAATTAAAGTCAAATTTGGACATGCATCATGTCTTTGTCACCTTTACATTTGCAGTTAGAATAGTTGACGTTGGATCACATGACTGCTTAGTGGCAATCACTGTTGCTGTGCAGCAAAAACAACCCTGGTTTGCAAGCCTTTCTGCATGGAGCTTGCAGTGTTGTGGGTTTTCTGGTTCTCTGGTTTTCTCCCACCATTCAAAAAACATGCAGAGGTTAATTGGACATTCTAAATTGACTGTAGTCGTGAATGTGAGAATGAATGGTTGAGCATCTTTGTATGCTGGCCCTGTGATGGACTCACCACAAGGGCAATAGGATGAACCCCACCTATTGTCCTTTGTCACCTGGAATTGACACCAGTGTCTTCATGACCCTCATGTGGAGGATAAAGTGATAGATGGTTAGTCGAGGTTTTGAGTTCCATCTCATTTTGAAAATTATTACTAAAGCAGACTTAAAAAAAAATTAATTAAATTGCAATATCTGTCGAAATATAACAATTAGATAATTTACCCAAACCAATTTGAATGAAAGTTTGATTAAAAGCTTGAAAGCTGGATTGAACAGAGAACATTGAGAAAGAAAAATGTTCTTTCTCAATGTTCTCTGTTCAATCAAAATGAAGTGAAATGAAGCTCTTAAATGAATCTAAGAGCTTCTGATAGGCTAAAATACTTAATACTTGCAGACTGGATGTTGTCAGCTTTGAGCATGTGGGCAGCTCCAAGTGAAGGCAGGAGTTGTTATTGACAAAAAAAAAAAGATTATGTTAATTTAGCTGTCTCTTGAATGCACAATATCTCGCTCAGTGTGTATACTATTCAACAAAGGGCCTTGCTCCAATGACAGCAGCATTACAGACTTTTAAAACACCACAGGGGAACATAAACATGGGAAAATGTTCGACTTAAGGGCAGACTTATGAAAAAAACATCGAAAAATTGATGGAATAGGAAGCTGTGGCTCAGCTTGAAGGATAAATCCACTTTAGAGGATAAAACTGTGCTTTTTCTTTTTACCCCCACTGATAACATTTGAAAAGCTTTTCTGCAGCTGCAGCACGTGAGAAACAAAGACAGACACAAATAAAATGTAAGACATAATCATAAAACACCCAGGAGACATTTTAATGCTGTAACAGCATTATGCGACATGCATGTATTATAAAGACAAACATTTAGACCCTACGTTTGACTTGTTCCTTAGTCTGTGTCCATGAAGACGATAGAATCACACAGGTTCAACAGTGCTGTGCACAGCCACTGTGCCCAGAATCATTCACTCTCACTGAAAACATCACTGCCAGCGGAGACAAAAGGGAAGAACAGAATTTTAATCAGAATTGTTGTCACTTGACAAAAGGCTTTTATATCAACTGGAGCCTAAAGTCTGTGTTGCATTGTAAACCACAAAATCTCCTGCACCAAAGTAAAATAGAGAAAATCATCAGTTTTACACCACAGCATTCAGGAGTGTCTGATTCACTGCTGCCACAATCAGTGTGTTCAAATGTTTTATTTTGTGACTTTGGTGATTGACATGCTTTATTTGGATTTGACACAAACGTACAAGGACCAGCAGTTCTCACGTCTCTGAGCTAAAAATGATGATTTTCTCTATGGACTTTGGGGCAGGAGAACAACTAGTCGACAGTACCAGACTTCAAAAAATCGGAAATATGCCTTTAAGATCTGAAACTGCCATTATCAACAACAGAAATGGATCATATGCTCCTTTTAATAACGAATAATAACATCCAATTATGCAGTTTCTCTCAGCATTTTAATATCTTTGGTTTCACAATTTAGGCAGCTCTGAAAAAAAAAAAATGTAACTGGCCATAAGTGGGTTATAAAACTTTGAATGGCTCATTGTTACTATTGTCAACAAATCACTGGAAAAACATCCAACTTCCTCCACAGTCAGAGCTTTGTTCAATGGCCGATCAGCAGCAGCAGCAGTGATTTAGTGTGGAAGGAAAATCAATGGCAGCAAAATGAGAAAGAGACTAGAATTGTAATTCCATTCAATGCTTTTTTATGCTTCTCTGTGTGACAGTGGTATTTTATCAAACCATGCTATACTTAAAAATTGTTAACATGCTGCTGAAAAGTACCTTTAGAGTATCAGAGTATATCTGCTGAGTATTACAGTTTCTACGTCACCTTGGTGCATTTCTCAGATCAGAAAAAACATTTAAATGTTAAATGTAATGAGGGACACTGTACTACTGCATATGACAAAATGTATCCTTTTAGGGGTTGCAGTGGGAGCTGAAGTCTCAGCTGACATTGAACAAAAAGCTGATTGACAAAAAGTACATTGAAAATACTCATATCTACAAAAATGCAAATATTAAGTTTAAATCAAGAAATCAACCAAAGAGACTGAGACAATCTTCATGTGTCTCCCTCACTCCTACAGTGTAGAGGAACAAATATCCTCCCTGCTGCTTTTACCGGCTGCTGAGACGAGGGACATGAAGGGACAAGAGAGAACAGAGAGTGAGATTCAGACTTTCTGAGTCAACCGCGCCAGCTCCTCTCTCTGCTGGCTGCCACAGCTCAGGTGGGAGGAAGCCAATAAACGCATCGACAGACGAGCGCAGACCCTTTCGAACTTGAAAGACAGCAAGGCTTGGCGAAAGAAAGAGTGAAAGAAAGAAAGAATGATGGACATAAAGGCAGAAAAAACGACAGAGCAGATTGTCCAGCATTTTGTTGGAGACACCTAATGCTGTGACTATGACACTCATGTATTACTGTAATGAGCATATCTGTGATATCGAATGATGATACACGTGGATAAAGTTAGTTTGTCCTCCTGATCACCTGTTGCGTTTTCTCTGTATAACTTCAATGAAACACAGTTGGTGGGTGAATCCTCGGTCCCACTCTCAGTGTCCTCTGCAGGGGTTCCACAGTTCAGGAGAAAAGCATTCAGCTGCTGCAGCTGCCTCATTCCAAGCCAATGGCAGCAGTGAGTGAGTGAGTGCAGTGACAGGGGCTGTTGTAAAGCAGCCACACAGGGAACAGTGAGCCTTGTTCTTCAGGACTCTCAATAGACGATAACCAAACTGACAGCTAGTTTATTTCCATCATACAGACTGTATATGACTCTTCTTAAGGACTAGAGGTCCAAGTGTTTTTAGAAATCATGGCAGCTGATGGATGATAATTGTTTAATGATAACAAATCAGTCAAAAATGCTTAACTTGCCACTGCAGTGCAATTACATAGTAGTGTAGTATATAAACATTATTTTCAATACAAATAATATATAAACTAAATATTTAATAAATGAAACAGGTCATCAAAAAAATTAATACTTGGCCAATTCTGATTAAACACATTCCTATTGGTTATCTTTGTCTATATCTATGTAAACCTGGGTTTACAGCTTTACACCAGTGGAAATGGAGTTGTACATATTAAATATTATAAATGCATATGAACATGTATATTTCCAACTGTTTCATTTATAATAACTGAATGTGGCGTTCATTGTTTATTCCTGTTATTTAAGTCATTTTAATTTGATGAGTTGTGAGTCAGGGGAAGTCGTCTCTGTCTGGCTCTCATATGAGAACCTGCAGCTCCGTGTCTGGAAAGACACGTGATCAGGAAAGGTTTAAAGGACCTCTTTAACATTACTTGTAACGAAATATGAACTATCGTGATAACTTTGGTAATTTTCTGGTTTTGCTTTGTATGGCTTTTTATGCTGAGCAATCTTTGTTTCTAGTCTTCATAGACTTGGAGTTGACTTGATACCAGCTCAAGAAAACTCCTTGTGTTGAGGGGTTTGCAGGGTATTAAAATAGGCATAAAAAAAGATCAGATCCTGAGTCAGAGCTGCAGGACTTAGTGGAATGTGATCACACACTGTTCTTTGTCCAGACTCTACGTCATTGTCAGTGATGTAAGACTTTCAACCTAAAAGCAAACTGGGAGCTTTCTCTTTATTCAATAGAAACCAAAAAGTACTGTTTGTTTTGCAGATGACAGACATATTTACCATTAAGAATTGCCAACTTTTTAGCGTTATGTAACAATTTCCCTGCTGATAAAAACTGAAGAAAAAAATGTTGACCTGACAGATTAGCATTTATTTGCATAAACTGATGTAGCCTCTTGTTAATCTACATTGTTTCTCACACAGATTTGAGTTGAAGGGAGTCAAGATGGTGGCAGCTGAGTAACATTCAGTGGAGATTACGTCAAGTTTGCAGGTGAATATAATTCAAAAACCTCTACACAACATAAGCCAATGTCAAACATACAATAGCAGTATGCTGCTTTTGAATATTTCTGCAAACCTGACAGATGATGTGAGCTCACACTTTGTGACCAAACTCACTCATTACTTTTTCACATGATTACAGTCAAGCATCAACATGACCGTGTTGTAACTCGTGTGTCGCACTTATGGCTTAACAGTGATGATAATTATATCCTGGTTATGCCTGCAACTATAACGATTATCTTCATAATCTATAAATCTGTCGATAAACCTTGAAATGATGATGTTCTCTAATGTCTTGTTTTGTCCACAAACCAAAATGAATACATTTTAATGATTTCTTTGTCACATGGATATGAAAACATGAATTAAATGAAACGAATGGAATGTAGCGGTATAGATGTAGCCTAAATGTTCCACAGCTTTTCAAGTTGAGTGTGCATTAGCTGGCATGATAGCAGCAGAGCTCAGGAACAGAAAATGAATTGTACCATCATAGGTGGTTTCAGAGATTTAAATGTCAGAGAATATGGAGAACATCAGGTGTCTGAGGTCAGCCACACAGATGATCAGATGATCAAACATTCTGCACTAACGTCCAAAACCGTCTCTGAGTGCTCATTTTGTGTCCAGGGGTTTCAAAATGTTGGAATATAATTGAAATTGCAGTTGAAAAAAGGTAATTATAGTGAATACAGTGTTTTAAACTAAAAATTACATCATATTGTATAATAATATTGTAAATTGTGGTTTCTGAAAATTGCCCATTTACTTTCCTCCATATCTCCAAACTTTGGCATTTTGGTGATAAAAAACAAATCTCCCTACTGGACTCAGGAGGAAGTGACCTTGTTTGCATGAACATGAAGTTTGCGTGCGTGTGCGTGCGTGTGCGTGTGTGTGTGTGTGTGTGTGTGTGTGTGTGCGTGTGTCTGTGCAGGGTGTTAATCAGTGCCAGTTGCTGGTCTTTGAAAACAGGGGAAGCTCATTTCAGGCCCAGTTTTTTATACATAAATTCTGCCCTCCATTCCTTTTGTAGAAAATTGTGCTGAGCTTCCGCTGGTTTTACTGCGCCGTGCTGTATGAGTTATGGGAATGCATAAGAAGAATCTGTGATTTACAGCTGATTCTGAACCAACTAGTCATTTAGTTGATCTTGTTTCCAGCGCGCCTTTAGTAATGAAATGTTAATACAACAGCACATATTTGACTATTAATTTTATGACCTTTTAGAGGAAGCAGAGCTGTCTGAGAGAAATCGCCTCTGGTGATGAAGTAGTGTGTTCCATGCAAAGGGAGGATTCAGTCTCATCTCTTGGCCTGTGACGCAGAGTAAATGGAGCCTGTCCCTCCTCCTGACTAATCACTCATACTGGAGTTCACCACAGCCTCAAATGCTGATTGAAGCGCTGCGTTGATTAAATGCCATCCACCAGTACAGAATTACTTAAGATAATTGCCAAACTCATTTTCATTTCTAACTGCAGCCATCGTTTCATCAGTCCACTGCTCTCAAAGTATTTATTAATGCTTATTACAAAAGCTACCTATCTTTTTTTTTTGTTGATGTGTTGCTGTGAAGACATCGCACACTCAGCAGGAGACCAGTCTTATGGCCCACATTCAATTGTTATTTCTGTGTATGTGTCTGTCTTGCAGGGAACTTGACACCTGGTGTTTACAAAATCCTTCCTTCACACAACAGTGGGAGACCCTCTCTTTTCAAATGTGTCCTGATACAGAGTGATTTAATACCATCTGCTCCCACCAGGATGGATTTTATAGCAGATCTGGATGTTATTGAATGAGATTCAGGTTGTGCAGCATCACCACAGGAATCAGATTACAGAACTACACCTGGCTATAGAACGTGTTATCATTTTATTAGAAGGAAATTCATTGAATTACTATCGACAAATAAGCCATCAACTATTTTGATACTCGATGAATCGGTTTGATGCTTTTTTCAAGATTAAAACAAGATTTCTGATTGTTTCAGCTGTTAAATCTGAATATGTTCTTTGTTTCTTTGCTCCACATAACAGAAGAAAGCATTAATAGTGAATCATTTTGGTTTGTGGACAAATCAAGACATTTGAGAATATCATCTCTTCCAGGTTTGTCAAACTTTTTTTTTTTTACCTTTTCTGACATTTAATGGACCAAACGATTAATCGAGAAAATAATTGACGGATTAATCTATTATAAAAATAATCGTTAGTTGCAGCTCTATAATACATAGTAGCATTTCTGAATTAAAATATCTAAAAACAGTAGTGAAATCCATTTAATTCATCCACTTTGAAGAGCTGCGGTTGTTTTACATAGGTTTTGCATTACTTATACATTTTGAAATGAGCTAAATTTGGCAAAAATGGCAAAACAGAACTATTCAAAAATGCTTTTACTTTGAAAGGGGAACTGGATGTGTTGTGTTGGACTACTAAAGCTGGATTAGGTTTTGAGAGATTGAGAGACAGACTTCTGGCAGCTGAAATTACATACTGTGTGTTTAAATGACTTTGTTATTATAGATATAAATGTGGTTATTTGTGTAATCTATCTTTTTAATTAAAATATCCCTTTAAATAATTCACGCATTTGTCAACAAACACATTTGCTTTTTAATTTTATTATGTGTGTCATAGCACCCAGGGAGCTTAGTGAGCACCACGCAGCTGGTGATTAGATAAAAATATGTTGTCTATAAAACATGACTGAAAATAATACACTGCATTAAATCTGCAGTTAATGCAACTTGTATTTACATTTTGAACTTCCTGATGGAGGCAGCAGTGGATCAACAGTGAAGTAAACTTTCTGAATTCCTCTTTGGTGCAAGATGAAGCAACATATTCTTTAAAAATTGTATTCTTATGCATGTGGATGTAAATTCTATTTTGTTAAGTGACTAAAAGCTGTTTTTCCTTCAGTGAGACTGAGCATCCATCGCTCAGACAGGTTCTCAATGCAGGCGGCATGCTGAAAAACCTGAACTAGCCCATTATCATTCAACAAGGGTGATGGAATACTTCCAAGAAACTCCTTTTAGTAGGAAAAAAAGCATCATTGACATTTGGTCAAATGCTAATCAAAGTGAAGAGCCACAGCTCAAACCTCAAAAGCTGACTCATCGAGCGACATTCAATTTCTGATTGAGTCTAAAAATCACACTGAAATCCAAGCAACAAACTCTATAAATAAAAAATAAAAAATACCCACACATTAAACGATATCACAAAGCCAGGGACTATTTGAAGGCAAGATGGAAACATGAAGGCGAAAAGAGCCAGTGAAGGTGAAACAGACGGAAGCGATTTCATCTCCAACTGTGAGAGGGTGAGAATGTTAAGAAGCTGAGACATCAGTGAAATTTTCCATGGCATCCAAAGGGGCAGCAGATGACACACTGGTAACAACGCTGTGATGTGAACAAACACGCACTCGCACACTCACACACTCACTCACACACACTCACTCACTCACCACGCCTGTGGTTTCCTCTTGAGCAGGCCCTGCCTCCTCCACTGAGAGTGGGGGCTGAGATGGTAGGTCAGCTGACGACAAACCTTCTCCATCGCGCCCAGAGAGTCGCCCTCCTGTTGAGCAAACACGGGCAGAAACACAAGCGATCAGTTCAGTCACTGCAAGGTGATGAGAAAATGTCAACAGGGCAAATTGAACTTGAATTATTTGTGTGTTGGCCTGAGCAGTGACTTCCTGCTGCTCGCCTTCGTCTCAATGCTGTCACGCTGGGCTCGTCAGCTCGGCAACCAACGTAGATTTTCTTCATGTTTCACAAAGGTGCTAATAAGTCTAGAGGTGTCCTGTTTTCACGCTATACATTAATTCAGACTATGTGAAAATATCAAGTGTACAAATGCAAGATTTAAATGTACATTTTGCAACATATCTGTTGTTTGCCCTCTCTCTTGTTCCCCTGATTCCAGAGCTTCAACACCACAGCCCAAATATTACAACTATAACTATATTGTATATTATATACACTCCTTATGTTAATATTACAAGATGATGAAGATGATGGTGATGATAGTAATTATTATCTATAATCTATCTCTTCTCTCCTCTCTCCTACCCCAACCGGTCAGGGCTGATGTTCAGGGCTGATGTGGCTGAACCATACTCTTGAGTCTGGTTCTGTCTTTTCTTGCTCACTGTATTCCTGTTGGGTTTCCCAGTAATAATGTAAGGTCTTGACATTACCATGGAAAGTGCCTTGAGATAATAATGTATTATGAATCAGAGCTATACAAATAAAACTGAACTGAAGTGAAAAACCAGGGTCTGCAGAGGACTAATCTCATATCAATTTGGTGACATATTGTCGTCCTTCTTCTTACAATATGATAATCTATTCACAGATGTTGTGTTGTCTTCAGTTAGACAGATATTGCCATATATCCCTATATGTTTGTCTTGCAATGTTGATTATCACAGATGAGTTGTATCGTGACATTATTGGTATTGTGGACTATGTATTGCGT
Organism: Microchirus variegatus; assembly: GCF_963457635.1. Classification (NCBI taxonomy): domain Eukaryota; kingdom Metazoa; phylum Chordata; class Actinopteri; order Pleuronectiformes; family Soleidae; genus Microchirus; species Microchirus variegatus. The sequence goes on from NC_139804.1 coordinate 17,532,669, forward strand.
ATCGTGTCGTGAGGTACCCTGTGATTCTCACATCTATGCCAAAGTATCCTTTTTTTTTGGTTTGTTCGTCTGAGCACTTAGTAAACATGTGTTGGGTGTTTGAAGGTGCTGTATAAATATAATTATTATACTTATAGACACAAATATCTAATCAGCCAATCACACTGACAGCAACTTCAGGTCTGTAGACATGGCCAAGAAGATTTGCTGAAATTTCAAACTGAATCAGAATGAGAAGGAAAGGCGAATTAAGTGGATTTAATGTCACTGGTTGCTGGTGTCAGACGGACACAACCAGAGTATGGTCTATTAAAAAAAAAGAGAGAAAATATCCAGTTCTCTGGGAGAAAATGCCTTATTGATGCCAGAGGTCAGAGAAGAATGACCAGACCACTGGTTTGAAATGATAGAAAGGCAACAGTAACCACACATAACCACTTATTACAACCAAGAACCTCTCTGAATGCACAACCATGAGGCAGATGAGCTGACCAGTGAGTGGAAACTATCTGCAGCTTGTGACAAAACATAAAACAACAGACATATATATTTGAAAGCAAGAAGGTCTTTGTCAAGGCTATGTGGGGCTGGGGAACGCATTATGTCGATGCATGCATCACAAACAAGAAAGAGAGAGAATACATTAATGAGGCATTGAGTCAGGTATGCAGGTCTCCAGTATCCAGTCAGAAACAGATGGCGATCGGAGGAAGTGATAACAACAAAGACAGTAACACACTACTTGTTGCTAAGGTCAAGGTTGCACGGTTTTGTGTGTGCAACTGTGTGTGTGTGTGTGCGTGCGTGTGTGCATGCGTGTGTGTGTGTGTGTAAAAGCCTGTTGTCTGGCAGACAGTATTCTTGAAAGTCAGTAAATTGACACCCACGTTGAACCAGGGAAAAGTTCTTCCACTTCTTTTTATTCGGTATTGAAATGAAAAGTGATAATGGTTCCTGAGTGTATCTGTGTGGTTAGATAGATACTTTTTGTAGTTTTTCATATTTACACTTCACTTGTCTTAATAGTCTACACTGCTCCAATGCATATGCCCTATATAAATAAATACATGAAGATGAAAAACTATACAGGATGTTGTGGGAACATATCTTTTATACACTAACACTTTAAATACACTGGCAATGGCTTAATGCTCAAAACTAACCTAGAAAAGCTGAAAACTGCAGGCACACAACCTTGGATGAACACTCAACTGGGGAGTCACTGAGACCGACAGTGCCCCAGAAAGACGTGGGCGTCTTATCTGAAACAATAACTCATGCTTACACAGCGCCACGCAAACAGTTGCCCGCTCACAACAACAACAACAACATACAAAATAACAGTTCATAAGGCGCCCTACAGTGCAGCTGAGGGAAAGGCGGCACCAAGCTGGGTGAGGCTCCCTCTGATTCTCTGACATCGTGCCAAGAGTGTGCGCCAACAAGGGAGTGCTACGTCTAAAGCACGGCTCATCCCCATCTATTGAATCAATCGCACGTCAACGCATACACCCATTTATTTGGATGGATGGATGGATGGATAACCCTAACCCAAGGTTCCCCCAGGTTAGGGTTATCCATCCATCCATCCATCCATCCATGTTCTAACCAGCTCTTCTTGCTGCAAAGGCAAGAGCACTAACCATTACAGATGCGCTGTGAGGGTAGTTTCACTTGGCGGAGGCCAAAGATGGGTTTTGTACTTGTTGCTTCAACTATAAATCTTTTAACAATATAGAAGCTTCCTCTCATCTCGAAATACGAACATGACAGTGTACCTCGCCTTTCGGGCCTATATCAGCTGAGATTGTTACCAGCGCCCTGACCCTCATGTGGGGCATAGAGTGGTAGAAGGTGGGTGTGTGAGAGTGAAAAACAGTTTAGTACTTCTGTTATAGAAAAATGAAATTGACTTTTAGATGCACTCAACCATATTTCCTATCAAGTCAATGTGTCACTCACATGTAGGAAATGGCACTTTGCCTTGAGAACTAACCACTTTGCCATTCACATCCATTCACAAGGATATTCATAAGCACTTCTAAATGCAACCCTTTTTTCCATCACGCGTCCTTCACTCACTGTCAGTCCTGTACAAGGACACTTCAGTGTTCAGGTTAGCGGACGAGCCATCCTGTCTCCTGAGCCTCAGCTGCATATAATCTCAACTAAATGTTATGACGCCTCTGCTTCACTGAGTGTTGCACCCTCTTTCAGCTGACTCTTTTGGTTTTCAAGCCAACATCTTTACTGCTGTGACTCATTTCCACAGCTCTTGTCAAAATTGTTTCTGACCCAGCAGGAAAAAGAAAGACAGTCAGCAGCAGCAGCAGCAGACTCTGTCTGGAGCTCACTGTGCATTTAAAAGAAAAGGCTGCAGAAGATTGGATAAAACAGGGTGGATGGGTAAGAACACGACAGCAACTACACCGGTTGTTGTCAAAAATAATGCCATACAGAGGGGTTGAAGTGGGCGTGCAGTATTGTTGTTGGAGAAGCCTTCAGGTGACAAAATCACAGGAGGGATAACAACAAACCTGAAGTGACAAATCACGCAAAAACAGAGGGAACTAAAACCAAAAGGTTCAATCTGTATTAGTGATCTCAAGGTGAGACGGGAGATTGCAACAAATAGAAGAATCCTCACAACTTCCGCTAAAAGATAAGCTCATTAACTTAACATTGACATTGTGTTTTTAGTAGTTTTTTTAGTAGTTAACCCAGAGGGATTCAAAATGGCCTGATGTGTTTGTGCTGTTGAATTTAACATATTATTCACACTAATGGAAACAACTTGGTTCAAGCTAAATGTACTCTATGAGACCTCTACTGGGTATTAAAATCATAAAACACAGTGAATATCTTATTGGCCATTTTCCCTCGTACACTCTGAATAGGGTTGAATTATTAATGCAAATAGCCCTATCATAGCACACAACACTTCACATCTGAAATATCAATGGGTTCAACACTATTTTGATCACATCATCAGACCCCACAGCCATGTTGTCAGGGAGCACACACATCCATATCACACTAATTCTTGGTGAAGTGTCAGTACCTCATCTAACCACATGTCAATTACACTGAACTATCACTTTAAATAATCTCAGTAGGTGTTAATAAAAGCAAAAAGGCCTGACAGTGGAATGTCTACATGAGTGGGGGTCTGTGCTGAAAGCTGACAATATTTAATGTGTCATTTCATTTTTGTAATTCTATTTTATTTATGAACTCTGGATAAACTCAAATATGTTTTTTTAAAAATACAGCACGATAGAGAGAGAGAGAATGAGAGAGCAAGAGAGAGAGACAGAGAGAGCTTGGGTCAATGTCAAAAGCAGCATCTGTGCAGTCTCACAGCTTCACTGAGTCATTTTCTACATTTCCCTGCATCCAGTTCTCCCTCTCTCATCCTCCTCTTCTTTTCTCCTCTTTCAGTTGCTCATTTCTCTTCTCTCGGTGTCTCTCTCTGCTGGTCTGATTACATCTCTCTCCCATCTTTCTCGTTACATTATTGATACAGAAGACATCTGTGAATCTTTAGTCTCAAGAGAGACGATGACCTTTCGCTCTCTCTCTCTCTTCTATCTGCCTTGTCTTCATTCCCCTCAGGCTTGTTTGCGGATAAGTTTTGTTTCCTCAGTACAAATAGACCCATTACTGTAGTCCAGTGTTTTTACTGCATGCCGTACACGCTCTGATAAATGTCTGTTAAGCTGTTCCTCTGTCGATGAATAGTTTGGACAATTTGATCATCTCGTCCCACAGTTCCAGACTGTGGGGGACAATGACAGAGTTTACAGTTGCAGTAACTGTCCCCCACAGTTACACTGGGTTGTCGCACCCCCACTTGTGCACAAGAACCTGGCAGTGAAGGAAAAGACAGTGACTAGTGACACAAGTAAAGCTGCTATAGATGTGACTCAATCCATTCTCATATTATTATGATAAAAGTATGACCAATTAAATTATTCGGACCGAATAAAACAATTGGCCGAGTTTCCTGTCTGTCATCTGTCACGCGCCTCGTCGACCGCTGTCACGGCTTGCGTGTATCTCTGACAGAGCAGTGTTGCCAACATGGGTGACTTTGTCGCGAAATCTGGGCAACTTTTTGTGGTGTTTGGAGACTCTCATGTGAAAGCACGTATCACTCTGCAGTTACTGTGCTCAACAAGCAGCGAGTGTTGCCGGGATCACCTCCCAAAGCACAGTAACCTCCACAGTCCAAGCCTACAGTCAGAGCAGAGAGGACAACCTATGCACTCAGCTTCCAGGCTGCTAATGAATCATTCATGCACATGGCCGACTCCGTTCCTGCCCTGGAGGGTGGGACTTTGAGGGAGGCAGAGTTGTTCAAATTTTCACTAAGTGCTGTGAGACATGCAAGAAAGGTAAGAATTGCTTTAAATGTTGAGATTTTAGGCATTTCCTTGCTAACTGTCGGAGATAAACGCAGGATTTTAAAGTCTTTTCAACTGATCTAAAGTTTGGCATCATTTGATTTGATTCTTGTGTCGGGAGTCATGCTCGTGATTTTTTCAGTGACGACACTCTCTGACCAATCAGTGGCTGTCATGTATATTATCAGCTCATTTGGAACCTCAGCAGAGCAGGTACTCCTAAAGCAAGTCACACCGTGCAGAGACTATGTAGTGGAAAAGCACCATTTATGTCTTGCTTAACGTTAACGTCACTTGCCCAAGGACATATCGGCATGTAGACTAGCGGAAGCAGGGAATCGAACCCACAGCCTTCGAGTTGAAAGACGACTAAGTGCTCCTAAGCCACTCAGTTAAGAACAGGAATCCTTCCCCTTTCCCTTGAAGTTGGCAGATTTAAAAACGTTAATGAAGAAAACAGATTGTGCCAATTGGGGTGTTGGCACAGTGGAAGAATGTGGTCTCTGGTCTGCGTCACTATCACGATCACTATCACTATCACTATCACCTGGTGGTTGCACAATAATATAATTTAGTACAATAAACACTTAAACCCCAAAAAATGAAAGTGCATTAGCTTTAAGACAGCCCTTCTTTCTATCAACAAATGTATATTATGTGTGCATTTTGAAATACAGCTCCGGTAATGTCAAAACATTACCCTGCAGTCAAAGCTTGTGATGATTCAAATGTGATCATGTTCAACAAAACCACACTTGCACAGAACAGGGTGTCTTTTCTTCAACACAACAACATCTGCCAGAATGAGATGCTGTCTCATCTTGAAGACGAATGGACTCCCTGACTGTCAACAAATCACGTCTCCTGAAGACATAGTGTGGGCTCAGTCAGTAGAATATATAGAGACGTGTATTGTGAGGTGATGTCACACTGGAGATTGTTTCTGTCTACAGCAGCTAATATACAGTACTATCAAATATTAAGATGAGATATGTCATTGTCGTTGTAGTGATACAACAAGACGGGACAGAACAATAAACAAATATGAATATCATACACAATAAAAATATATAAAAGTATAATGTGGAACAATTTACAGACATAGTGGAAACAGTGCAGTTTGCAAACAGTCAAAGATACAATTGGTAAAGTATTGATGTAAGATGCAATCACGACAAAACTACTACAAATGATTTCGCCACAAAAACTGTTAAAATGTCACGCTTTGAAATTCATTCATGTAAACCACACACACCAGAGCGGTTTGTCCACTCTCCTCTCTGAGAGTGAAAGAACAGAGTCTGAACAATAAAGAGACTCACACACACAGCAGCAGACACGGTGATGGAGAGGCTGGCCTGAGTGGGCTGTGTGTGTGTGGTTGTCTAGCAGCAATGATTTATGACTAATCGACAACTTGCCAGGATTCATTGAACACTGACTCACACACACACACACAAATGGTGGTGATGATCTCATAATTAGATTTTGTCATCTCGTCAAATCTCCACATTCCTGCTAGTAAAAGAGTAAATTTGTCTCATGGGATAGAAACATCACTGAGTCCCAGGTGTGAGGGAAGGAAGAACACCATGTAATGTCCTTTGTAGTTTGTGTAAACCAAGTCCAGAGTGTTTTCCCTCTTGCTGGCAAATCAATATAGCGAAGTTCTGTGAGGACAGACTTCAGGATGATCAGAATGTCAGGCTGTGCTGTCTCGTCCTTGCTGATGGTTCATTCACTGTTTCCTCTGTAACTGTGTTGATGATAGTGTGTATGTGTGTGTAAACATACGATAGAAAGGCTGACACTTGATGATCGTAAACTCCACACACAGTGAACAATGCTTATAAACCACCGCAGCATCACAGCATGAAGCATCACTGATGTACTGTAACTGATCCACCACTACACTTTCCTCCCCTCCAAAGAGTTCTGACAACTCGGAATCACCAGCCACTCAAGGTGAATGTGGAGTATACAGTTCTATTGTTGAGCCATTCATTAATTCATTAATTCATTCATTCATCATCTACCACTTTATCCTCCACATGTCATGCCAATCTCAGCTGATATGGGGCAAAAAGCAGGGTACACCCTGGACAGTCTATCGCAGTGCAAACACTTAACATCTAACATCTGCACGTTTTTGAACTGTGGAAGGAAACTGGAGAACAACATAGGAAACCCACGCACACAAGGGTAGAGCATGCAAACTCCATGCAGAAAGGCTGCAAACCTGGGTTTTTCTTCAAGGCAACAGCGCTAACCACTAAGCCACTGTGTGACTGGGTAATTATTATTAATATGACCATTATCAGGTCTGGCTCTAAATGAATTTCAACATTATAATATGGTATTGGTACCTGGATATTACTTTGGAAATAACACAAGGAGCTCACCGTAACATGAGCTGCTTATCATCATTGTAATTACAAAGCTGCAAATTGCATTTCCGACCAGGTCGTGATCCCGAGCCATGGCTCAGTAAAAACATAAGCACAGGATTCACTCATGTCAAGCTGGGCAGACCTCCACTGATGAATAATGTCCACTTAACTGACCAGATATTGTATGTTCGCCAGCGGAGTGGTGGTGATTTGATACCAAGTTAGAGCTGTGTAGAAAATCCCCACAATCCCTAATGAGAACATTTGGTATCCTATTGATGTTGGGATCATTGATCTAAGACTGAGACCGATGGTAAATCAGGTGGAATCTTGAAGTGCGTTTGATTCGTTAACAATGACTTACAGCCCTTGAAATTTAATTTAATTTAACTCCATTTAATTCAACCTGATTTATTCTTTCAATAATGCATCTCATCGACATTTTACATGCATTTGTAGACTTGTGTTTAAGCTTTTGTGTCTGCACCAGTATACATACTGTACATAAATTCATTTAAATAATTAAAATATTATTATTCATGATCTCTATATATTGTAGTATAAACCACATATTTTTTATTTTTTACATTTTATATTTCGATGTATGTATTATTTTTGATAATGTATACCTATTTCTGATTCTAATACATCAGCTGTTAAAAATAATGCAGTATATAATGTGAGAGTATTAGCACCAATGCAGAACTACATCACTGTCAGGTAAAGACACCATGTTGCTCTACATTAAACACTGCTTCCTGAAATTACATCCCATAATATAAGACCGTGCTATATATTCAGGCATGTATAGTGTCTTCATTATATTGATCTTAAGGCTACTTTACTTTGCTTCCTTTGATAAGATGAATATGATGCAGTCTGATTGATTGTATAATTGGTGTAGAACAGGATCAATACCACCCCAGCCGTCTGTGCAAGAACTTACTGGATTGAGTGTGATCTAATTATACATAAGTGCACATAAGAGTGTTTTCTAGTAGCAGGGTTATTCAGCATTTCACCAGTATGTTGTAAATGAATTACTTTAACCTAAATTAAAAAGGTGTGTGTTTAAATAGATATTCTATTGTTATAATCCTTGGATATCGAGGCTCTAAGATTATTTATTCTTTTCGGGACATTTTTATTTAGCAGATTGCTTTTTAATATCACTGGGAATTCCTCTGTCCACTAAACTAAAGATGTTAGATGTGAGTTATCAATCAGGTAGTTAGAAGAGGAAGAAAAAAATAGGATGAAGAAAAAAGAAAGAAAGACACAGTTGTAAGTGGCGCCGATAATGATATAATTATAACATTAACAGTAAATGACTGCTGTTACTGAACAGTTACTTTGTCTAACTAACGGGGACACAGACTTGAACAGCAGCTAACATTAGCGTCAGGTGCTGATGAGGAATTTCCTGCTGTGGGTTTAGTTCCCCCAAGAAAACTATTTAGCTGTGTGAATTATTTATAGTGCAATGTATAATTTTTTTAAAGTTTTTTTTTTAAAGGGGAAATAAGTAGTTTATAGTGCTATAGAGGCTGAAATTTACAACAAAGACCTGCTGCTCTGCTCACCCCCTCCCTTCCCTGAGCACTACGGTATCCACAGCTGGTCAAATGTCGTCCTCGTCGTCTTTCTCCGTGTCAGCAGATGAGGTTCGTGAGGCGAGGGAGAGGGCGAGCTACCGCGACCGTAGCAGACGAAGCGGAGAGAGAGGAGGCGGGACTTCTGCTACAAGTAAAGAGACGCTTGTTTTGTTCTCTCGCGTTTGTCCTTACAGGCTCCGGTAGAAACATGGCGTCTCGCTGCTAACAGTGGCTATGCAACCGCGGTCCGCGGTCATGTTATTTAATGTTTATTTTATGTTTATTTTGAAACACTACGAAAATGAAACAAAAACTATTATACAGCGACTAGACAATGCAGGAGCACATAATATGTATAAAAAAGTGGATTTTGGGTCATATAAACCCATAAATACTACATATTGTACCTTTAGGTTATTTACAGTATTTTATTTTTTCTATTTATTTATATTGTCTTATAATGAGGGTTCTTTACAATGTAATGTTTAGCAGACGTTTGTATAGGTTTTTTTAAAAAGTTATTTACAGTATTTTATTGTTCTTTACATTTATATTTTCACATACTTTATTTATCTCTCCGTTCCTACAACAATATAAAGAGAAAATTTGAATTTTTCTGGCATATTTACGAATGGTAATTCATCGTGATTATTCCACAGCTACCCTGTGATGAAAAATGTTAATCTTTTGACAGCCCTAATATATACATATAATTAGTCAGCTGGGCATACTTTGTTTTTTATGATTTGTAACCACCCACAGCCCTTTTTTTGTCTGTCTCATCCTCAGCTGCTCTTGATATTAGTTTACTAAACATGAAAAGGCTTTTGGAACATTTCATTTCACATTTCATTTCAAACAGTTGCTTCCCTTATTCTTAACATCTCTGAGTTGTATGTAGAATATTTTGCTGCGCTTGGTGTCATATGGTAACTAATCTTGCGTTGGCATGAAACAAAAGGTCCCCTTCTATCGGGCTTCAACTTATTTTCATCAATGATTAATGTTATTTAACTTATTTTTTTGATTAATCAATTTGTTATTTGGTCTATCAAATGTCAGAAAATACAGAAAAATGCTGATTAGTTTTTACCAAACCTCGAAATGATGATGCTGTTTTATCTCTGTTAACACTCAAACTAGTGAATTGATCGTCAAAATAGCTGCAGATAAATGTAGCCCTGCCACTCTGCATAGATGCAGTAAGTGAACAATTGATTGTGTAAAAGCCAATCTGAAACAATGCCCTTTGCAAATCACTTTTTCTTTTTTTAAATGCAAGACATAAATGTTACAACCAGTAAATCAAATCACAACCACAATATGTCAGCAACTAGATATTTTACCCAAATCGTTGAGCCGTTGTTCACAGCACACTGTGGAGTCACAGTGTAGGCTGACTGTGTGTGCTGGATGAATCCTGAGAATCCTAAATACCGCTTTCAAGCTCCTGCACATCATCTCACTGCTGTTTCTTAGCCACAGGGAGGCGTGTCCTAAGCCGCAGGTGTTGCCGTCATTATTTTTATGTGAGACTTCCCGTTTGGCATTTTGGGTCAGAAGCTTTGTGAGGCTTTAACGCAGCAGTCACGACAGACAATGGCGCTTCAAGAAAACAGGTATCATGTGTGTGCAGTCAGGGGTTGCTATGACAGCAGTTTGTTTGAGAGAGGCTTACGGCTTTTAATGGAACAGAAATGTTTTGATCATCAGCCAGCAAACAAGACGGGAATGTGGATGCGTTAGTGCCGTATAAACGTTTATCCTCTTACAAGGAATAAGGAAACACGCTGTGACAAAAAGTCTTAAATTTGAAGAAGCCAGCAAAACGTCACTACTATTAGATCAGCTAGCGAACAGATATCACTTCACCACCACATTAATTTACACCCGGTTATTAACATGCATCTCAGGCCTCCCCCCTTCTTCTGCAGAGACTTCCAGCAGCAGACTAAAGTGTGTGCCGTCATATCCACAACAATGTTAGCAATGTATGGCTCCTCTTTGCTTTTTGACCACTGAGACACTTTGACAGTTTTGTCGCTGCTTTCACACACAGTGTTCATTTTACCTGCAAATTTGAATTAAGTTTTAGTTTTAGTTATAGTCTTTTGACTAAAATATCATTTAGTTTGAGTGATGAGTGTTTTAGTCATATCCTAGACATGTTTTAGTTTTGGTCTCGTTAAAGTCGACTAAATTTAATGGGTTTAGTTTGTATTATTTAAATGTTTTTCTATCCTGCTATCTATTAATATGTTATTATTAAGGTTTGAATTTGCAACACAGATATAACAGTTTTGATATGAAACACTTTCATTATTTGTCATAATGAAATCAAAATGTAAATTTTCTTCTTGTTACATGTTTGTTTCAAAAATGGAAACTTGGGCTTATAATCTTCAGCAGGTAGCAACTGGTATTTTTATTTAAAATCCAAAATTAGCAGCGTTGGTGGTTTGTTTCAGTTTGATCTACATTTTAAATTTAACGACAGAAGATTTCTGGATGACTCGCCTCCAAATGAGGCTTCAGGTTGGTTGTGTTTTTTCCTTGTCCTTGTTTTATCCTTGTCTCTGCATGGTTTACATCATCGTACGTGAAATTCAACTCTATGTCGTCATTTCTGCTGCTTTCCTCGTACATCCTTTACCGTGTTGATATCCAGGTTGATTAAAACTAACCGCCATACCTTGCAAAGAGATTAGTCAGATTGAATCTATTATTATTCTTGGTTCGTCACGCCCTAATATCTAGTTTTCATTTGTTGATAAAAGTGTCACGATACTGTTAAGAAAGCAACTGGCTCTGTTCACAGATGATACTGTATTGTCATTATAGCACAAGTATTGTCATTATAGTTCGCCTAAGACTTTTGCAGAGTGTTGTATATGTTTAACTGATGCATTACACAAACTGCACTAATGCTTAGCTGATTTGAGGGAAAAAAAACAAGGTATGCCATCCGTCGACTATGCGTTAGAGATTGAGTTTATCAGAGGAAAAGCAGTACATTTCATGTCCAGAAAATAAAAGCAAACAGTGATGAAATGTGTCAGAAATAATGAAGGGAGAGGAACCAGAGAAACAACACCTCTCTTTCTCTCTATCTCCCTCTCTCCTGTTATTTTTACTCTCAGCACGGAACAACACCCCGTCTGGTCGTTTTTTTCCCTTCCACTCATTACTTTTCAGCTTCTCTCTGCTCACCGTTCATGAACTGTACACAGAACCATCATCTTCCATTAGCTTCAACATGTGTGATGGGAGTCAGTCATTGTGGAGTGTTGTTCATCAACGACTGCATGTCTCAGCTGCTGTCGTGCAGTGAGCACAAACCAAACAAACAAATGTAACAATGATAGAGCTTTGGTCGAAATCTTGGAGTTAAAATGTACCATATATTTATTTTCCTAATGCGGATGACAGTTAGAATGCTTGACTTGAAATGCGTTAAAGGGATAGTTCAGGTTTCTTACAAGTGTGGTTGTATGAGGTACTGACACAGTCGACACACGCCGTCGTAGGTGGCGCTGTATTTCTAGCTAGTGCATACTGAATCAGTTTACATCTATCTATAAAGCAAGTTGTGTCTGTCTGTGACGGGCATATCTCGCTGACCGTTAGTTCGTTTTTGGAAAGATTTTGGATATGGATTGAGCATGGCCCGGTGGTGTGCATCCTTGATGTTCACGTTTTTTGGAGTAATTTTAATTTCGCTGATTTATCATGCTACATCAGGCAGGGGCACTAGCGCTATCAGTCCTTTTCCAACCTTCTTCTTTACTATAATACAGGCAGAGAAAACATTACTGAAAGAAATTATTGCAGATGGCTCATGTAACTGAATCAACTAAAGAGGAAGAAACTGATTTACTAATCAGGAAGATATAATTGATCAGTTTGTCACAGTCTCATTCAAAAGCTGCATCATGTTTGTCCTTAAATAAAAGTTTACAAACTTATAATCATAATTTTCATTGTTGACAGAATGATCTGTATGTGCATCTACTTTTGCAGATTACTTTAAATTAAACAAATGCAGCCTGCATCTCTGCTCTCACAGGAAATACTTCAAATTAAGAGAGCAAGATGGTGTTTCACGAGGTCGTGCCGAGGTCAGGAGAAAATGTAGTTAGACTCACATCACTCACACATATATTAGTATAATTAGTTTATCACCCACAAAAAGTATCAACTGAGGCAGGAAGACAGACGTCATCCACAGCTCTAGAAACTAAACAGTGTGACTGCTCCTCAAATTAAGATTATTTTTCACAGTAAATAGATTAAAATTAGCTTAGTGCAGGTTTAAAACTGCCATTTTCCACATCTAGTAAGGAAACAGCATTTGAACAGAATGCACTATAAATGCACATCAGCCCTTTTAAGTCCTCTCTTAATCTGCATCACTCCGTCCTCCATCCATTTTTCATCCAGCATGGCTTCTGTCACGCTTTCTTCCCCACTCTCCCTCAGTGACAACAAACCAGAGTCACTCCGGTTTCAGATTCAAAGTGAAGCACTAAGTATGGTGATAGTGAATGTTTTTTCAGATTTTTTTTTAGCAAATGTGCACTAAATGACATGACCCAACTAACTTAAGCTCAACACTATTTATATATCTAATTATCTAAAAATATCTATTTTTTTTATCCACAAACAGCCATTTAGTGGCGATGCCTTGGGTCGGCTCTGTACATGCGCACACTGTATTTATTTTATGTTTATTTGTTTTGATGCCAGGGTGTGTGAGAGAGTGTGTCCTACCGTTTTGGGGCAGTGGACATATCGCGCCAGGCTGATAATCAGGTCATGTGTGATGGGGTCAACCAGGTTTCTGAAGCTGGCGTAGCGGTACAGCACGTCATCCAGGGATGTTGACTCCATACCCAGGTCCTAAACACACATGCATGGACATTTACACTTTAAAAATCACTCATATAGGCAATCTGTATTCAATGGACTTTCATTAAAAATAACAAGAGAAAAACCACAGGAGAGAGCAAAAACAATTACAAGGCTAAATTGACCAGTGTCAATAAACCATAACTTAATGTATTTTTTAATGACACAATTACTTCTTACTACACATTCGCTCACGCACAGAGCAGAAGATATTTTCCATGCTGCTTTGTAAATTCGTCGACCTCCTCAAGCACTAAATTGAAAGCCTGTTGCACAGCTTCCCACTTTCTGACAGAATGTTCCCTTGCTGATGATTGAAAAATGGAAATCTGTCACATCTCGAGCGCCGCCAAATTCGACAAAGCATAAACCTGTTGGCAGAGCTTCATGCATGACCAGCAGCCTTGTTACATCTTCTACAAGTTAACAGGGACGACAAGGCCACTTTTCAAAACATACACAGACACAGTTAGAGGATTAGACCTGAGCAGAGAAAGTTAGTTTGTGAAATGAACAGTGTGGCCTTACATCTCATTGCTTGGATTGAAATTATATTCATTTGATTAATCATTTAGAGCATGTCTCCCAAACGTTTTACATTGGGTCCCACTTTTTAAATATGATGAAACATTGTGGCTAAATTCACAATATGAATCATGACAAGAACACATATATATAGCATTTCTAAATAAATGTTCTATGTATTCTAACAGTTGTACTGTTTGTTCGAAAAATATTTTTTTCCAATGACATGAAACACCCAGTAAATAGCAAAGGCATTGTTGAAATACACTAGAAGAAGAACAAATCATAATAATATTAACAATAATATTCAATAAGGAAATAAACCATAAAACTAATAATAACAGCACAAATAACTATATCAATTAATGATGATATACAAAAAAATATAATAATAATAATAACAATAATAAATAAAAATAAAAAAGGGTATAGATTCCGGTGTTATAATATATAGGGTTCAGCAGCCACTACAGATAGAGGTCAGATAAAGGAATTTGAACTTGTTTGTGTTGAAAACATGCACACGTTTAATACTTCATAACGGAGATCAAACAAAGCATTTCAATCAGGTTAATAGGATATTTGAATTCATTTCATCTCATCATTAATAATAAACACTGCATAGTCTTCTTCATTAATTATAAAAATGCACTGAGGCACACTATAACAAACACAGTGTGTGCATATTAGGTCCAGCTATGAGAACAATATGAACATTCAGAACATTGAAAATATATCCCTATGGTTTGTCATTTATCTGAATTGTTATCAAGCAGACAATTTGTCAAACCACATCAGATGCATTTTACTACCACTTCGCTAATAAAGCTGCAGAGTGCCAGTTAGGAGGGTTTTATTGGCAGAAACTGAATATACCACACAAACATAAAACTGTTTTACTGGCGGTTTTCATCACCTTAGAAAAAGCCTTTTATGTGCATTAAGCAAGAGCCTTGCTTTACAGAGGCCACCATCTTGCTCCATATTGTTGCTACAGCAGCCCCAAACGGACAAACCAGCCACAGTGTGCATTTTCTCTCTGTTTTGAAGCAGAAGCTGATTATGCAAACAAAGAAGAACAATATGGATGTGAATATTTGGGTGGCCCACGATTCGATTCCGATTCTTAGGCTCACGATTCGATTCAAAATCGATTCTCGATTCAACCGATTCGATTCATAGTACGATTCTCGAATGATTCTTGATTCAAAAATGTATACAATGTTACACAAACTGGTGTTTTGTGTGGTTTAAAAAAAAAAAAGTTTATGAATCGATTCAGAATCATGGCTGATTCATATCACGATACCTATGTGATTTTTCCCCCACCCCTAAAGAACAATATTTGTCTTGGTATGTGAAGGCTACCATATTTCCCTGAGTCCTTCGTTTGTTAGTAGTCTGCAGTTTCACCGTTAGATGTCATGAATTCTTATACTCTGGAATTAGTATGGTATAGTATTGCATCCCAGTCTGATGTACGAAAGAAAAGTACAGCACACAAATTGGGTGAAACACTCAGAATCATGTATTGTTATAGCAGAGGTACTCAGAGGTGTACTGCAGATATAAATCTTGTGTAAAAGGCTGGACAGAAGGTATAAATGTACGTGGTGATCCATCATGAGCCAAATCACAACCCGTTCAGCCGTATTTCAGTTGAGGAGGTACTAATGTAACGTAAAACAACGTGCCTGATACCAAAGTGTAGAAGAGTAGTCGAGTTGAGCAGAGCTGAAACTTTATAATGGAAAAGCGCCATATGTTGTGTTCACAGAAAACATTTTAAAAAAGACAGAAAAATATTGCATTGGTAAAATTCTGTTTCCGTGTTGATCAATCCATCTTTAATCAATATCATCGGACTCCCAAAGAAATTGGTTTGTTTGTTTAGAAAAGCCTCCTTGGTGAGCCAGAGAAGCTGCTGTCTTCCTTCTCACCGCTGCATGTGATAGCGCTGGATAAACAGCATGATGTCAGGTTTGCTGTTCTTGGAAATTGTTCTGACTGTGAGAGAATAGGAAAGGTCACAGGCTCCCTCGGAAGCATTAATGTGCTTATTTCAGGGTAATCTAGCAATTATGAGAAATCATGACATTTTGTCCTCCCTCAAACAAAATGCAATGCATTCATCCTCTCAGGGCCAACGTGTGGTCAGAGAGAGTCCAGGCAATATGCCACATTCAATATTGACATTTCTACAATCTATTTGGCAATTTTTGCTTGATGTTGGCACAAATGGAAAAAAATGGGTCACTTAAGCATTAAGGCTTAGGGGACAATGTGAGAAGTGAACCTCTTATTTATTATTTTTTTGTTTTCATAATCATGCTGACGGTCCGGTGCCGCTTTTTCAATGTGTACATTGTAACATTTTTTTCTGCTCCTGCTGGTTTGATCCATCAGTGTTTTAACTGTGTTTGGTGAACATAAGAATGGTTTATATGAGCCTTTAGCTGAGTTTCTGACTCAGGTTTATTGTGGTCGTAGTGTGCCGGGCTCGCAACAACAATGACGTCATATCCTGTGTCGGAGCGGACGTGTGAGCTCCAAAAGGTGTCGCGGCGCCAGAGCGCACACCTCTGAATTTTTGTAACTTTGTCACCGACTCTTCATTTTCAATGGAAGACTGGCCAAGCAGGTCCGCTTGTAGCATTTGTATGACTTTCCGGTTGGAGAGAACCAAGATATTCATGGAAGGAGATTGCTACAACGATACATAAAGACGATGGTTTTTGCCATAAGACGTGAAAAGAAAAGAGGGATCGCTTTGCTTAGGGCAAAAAACGAGCCCAAAGAAAGAGTGGTGACTCAGGGGGAAAAGGACTCCCGGTGATTCTGGTGGAGCTGCGATGTTTGTCCCAATACGTGAAACCCGGAGAGACTGACAGTAATTTTGAGACCAATGTACTACTGTTGCTAGGCAGCGGAGATTATCCTGCAGCACAAGTTGAATATTTTGGTTGGACGCCCCCTATCGTTGCAGCGAATACTGCAACGAACAATGCGCTGAGCATGAACACCTCCGTGCATGCTTGTAGGTCGAGCGTGAGCATAAACAAGGCTTTAGTCTCCAGGATACAAATGTCAGACGATGTAATGTCCTCTGAAGTCATGGAAACCAGACTCTCTGTCTCTGGTGTGTGTGTGTGTGTGTGTGTGTGTGTGTGTGTGTGTGTGTGTGTGTGTGTGTGTGTGTGTGTGTGTGTGTGTGTGTGTGTGTGTGTGAGCGCTAAGGGAGGGATGTAAGTGCATATTTATACTGTCTGGACATATATTTATATAATTTTGTATGTTTGGGATTGTACATTTTAGGTTTGAAAGGCAGATGAGAGAGAGGGGGGGGGGGGGAGAGAAGCTTCGACCCCAACAGAAAGGTATGAGTCACAGATGTTGTCATGCCATTTAGTGTTCTCTGCATGAGGGGGGGGGCAGTAAATTATAGCAGAAACAAACACAAACACACACCAATCAGCTGTTGCATTTCCAGATGAGAGTGATATTAATAAAGGAGATAATCCAAGCAATGTGGTTCTTACAAAGCATACATAAACAAATAAAAGACCAATGAAAATAAATTGTCTTTCAGCCAGTGAAACAGCTTTTTCCTGAGCAAAAATCACACTGCTCCTTTAATTGCACAACACATGTGGCCGACTCCAATTAACAACGACGGCAAATAACGCACCATGTGCAGGATCTGTCACTCTCCAATTCACAAATGAACATATGCCATTAACTGAAAGCATCACAAATAGCATGGCTGTAACACAAATAACTATTGAGACTAGACAGAGCATCAGGAGCCCACTGGCCTTTTCTACAAGAGAGATAAACTCCTTTTTTTAGGTGGGAGAAATTTGGAGATGTGGTGTGAGAGAGTGTGCCTCACACTCACTGCATGAGAGTTGGCAGCCCTATAATGAGCATTGTGTGAACTCAGCATACTACACTACGGGTCAAAAGTTTTGGCTCACAGAAACGTCCTTATTTTTGAAGGAAAAGCACTTTTCTACGACTTTCTACGACTATTCTAGCTGCAAACGTCTGGTTTTTAATGGAATATGTACATAGGTGTATAGAGGCCCATTTCACCATCTCTCCAGTGTTCTAATGGTACATTGTGTTTGCTAATCACGTTAGAAGGTTATTGGATGATTAGAAAACCCTTGAAAACCCTTGTGCAATGATGTTAGCACAGCTGACAACAGTTTTGCTGCTTCTTTGACGAAAGCAAAGTTTGAAGGGCAAAATTATTATTTGGAATAATCTTGTCAATGTATTGACTATATTTTCTATTCATTTTGCAACTCTTTTGATGAATAAAAGTGTGACTTTTAATGGAAAAGACAAAAAAAAAGTATAGGTGACCCCAAACTTTTGACCGGTAGTGTACCCCTTTAAGACCATTATTGCATTATTCATATGTCCATCTCTAGGAAGTTGATGATGACGTACTTGCATTATTTAGAAGGGCAACTTGAGTAAAACCCCTATTCTGAGGCTAACTCTGCCCAATGCCAAGAAGTGGCCTGAGAGCTGAGTTAGGTAGAGGAGAGAGGTAGTGAATCTGATATCGAGTGTGAGATGCTCAGTTAGACAAGGCTCTCAGTCACTCACACCTTCCTTCAAGCGATGGAGAGAGAATAATGATAAAGAGACAGCAGTGTTTCTAAAAGGGGAAGCAGTCTGGGACAACAAGCTTCACACTGATTAGACAAGAGAGTGACAAAATTGTACACAAGAAATTCAAGCTTGAAAACGCTAATGGCAACATTTGAATGCAGTGGCTGGTGTTTGACCAGAGAGAGACAGAAGATATGCTGATTTTCGTTTATCGGCTTATTACTTTTAAATTCACTAAACTATGAAGATTTGCACCTGGATCAACAAATAGCATTAGTAGTACTAGTACAAGATGTAGAGTTGTTAATGGTCTGTATTTATAGTTATATAGCTCTTGTCTACTCTCGATGATCACTCAAAGCTGCCACAGATTTGCCTTTCACCCATTCACACACTGGAGCAAATTGGGGTAAAGTGTCTTGCCCAAAGACACACAGACGAGCAGAGCTGGGAATCAAACCCACAGTTGAAAGAACACTCACTCTGCCACTATGCAACTATCGCTCAATTATAACTTCTCCCTTTTACTTTTACTTCTAAAACTAAAGTACATTTTACATTGGAAAACTATCTTTGAGACTTTTACTCAAATAATATGGTAAAAGTTCTTCAACTTCTATCAAATAATTTTCTTTTAACAAACTGTACTTGTACTTTTACTCAAGTATCCTGTTTAGGTACAAGACTGTACATATACACTGGTTTACACCTAAAACAAGTGCTTTTGGGTTTAGTTACACAGCCAAATTGCACAAATTCCTCTGCAAAAAAGCAATACGTCATTAACAGTGCGCACTCATGAAATATGCATGACTGGGACCAAATAAAAATGCACTGTGTGCTCCTTGAGAAGAGAATAGAGTGTTGCGTGCATATACGCATGCACAGACAACCATTGATGCTACGAAAACAACAGTGCGTGCTTTTGTTTCATTAGAAAGCATCACCAACACTAATTAGAAGCAGTCAACATCAAAGCTGTGCCCTGAACTCAGACAAATATGGAACAAAGACGGAGCTGGAGACACTGATAACACAATAGAGTGCAGGCTCTTTGATAAAAAGAAATGACAAGTGGTACAGAAGAACCCATATATAAAGCTGAGAGTGACCTTTATTAAAGACATTGTCATCCACTTATGCTATCATGGAGGTTATTACATCATACATGAATAAGAATTAGTCCTAATTTGTTTACATAAACAGAGAGCCACATCCATGTTGCAGGGTACGACTAAAGTAAAAAGTGCTTTGTGTCGCGTAATCAGCCAGTTATTACAAATTACACTTTTTTGTTCTTGGTAAATGTTTCTATGTCACTAAATGTTACTTTTGTCCTCCAAAAGTTTATTTAAAAAAAATATTTGACATTGAAACTGGCATAAACAGACATGCATGGCATAAAATCTGATTGTTTTACCCAATAATATTTCTACAATATCTTATTTATCAACTATATTTAAGTTCCCAATCGTCAATTTTGAAAGATTCCAGTTTACTCCCAATAATCTTAATGAAAAGTTTACTCCCGTTAATCCTCATGGAAAGTTTACAATTTAGAAAAATTCACAGAATTTTGTAACCCAAATCGACCAAGAGAGTTATCCTGTCAAAGCTCCAAAATTTACTCAAAGTCCCCCACATAGGAAGTAGCATATTTTTATTTTTTTTAAAAAGTAGTTCATTGTTAATTTTTAACACCTTAAGTTTGTGTTGAAGGGCCCACGGTTGGTGTAGTGGTTAGCGCTCTCGCCTTTGCAGCCTTTCAATCCCCGTTTGGAACAAGGGCCTGGGTGTTTGTGCGTGGGTTTTCCCCGGGTTCTCCGGCTTCCTCCCACAGTCCAAAAACATGCAGATTTGGGGATTAGGTGAATTGACCATAGGTGTGAGAGTGTGAGTGAATGGTTGTTTGTCTCTGTCTGGGCCCTGTGATGGACTGGCGAACTGTCCAGGGTGTACTCCACCTATCGCCCTATGTCAGCTGAGATAGGGCGATTTCAATTCCCGTCTATTTTGGAGATGTGTTGCGAGTGTCTAAAATGGGGGGTTTTGTTCCTTCTGCCTCTTTAATGAGAACCTCCGGTGGAGGATGAAGCAGTAGATAATGGATGGATGTTTGTGTCAAAGCGCATGACGTAAGGTCATCATGCATGAGGACCAAAAATCTTCAACAGCAGCAACTATTGATTAAAGGAAGCTTCAGTGTTAAAATATTATAATGGTGACCACAACAGTGTCATTATGTGACGAAACACTGGTCACATGCTGTAGGATGACTTAAGGGTCTCGTGTCTGTTTACTGCAGACTGCTGAGGAAAACCACTGGGGGTAAATGGAGGTTTCCATGGACACTGCTGGTAATCGTTTAGTGATCAGCTTGGAGGCAGCCCAGAAGGAAGTGGTAAGGAGAGGATAGCTTTGGTTTCAAAGTTAATTTACAGGCTGTGATTAAGAAGGTGGCTTGTCCATAAGCTCTTAAAAAAAACTCCTGTGACATCAATCATGGTCTGATTAGTACCAGTTCTCAAGGCATTGTGAAAGGAAAACCAAAAAGGAAAACCTGGTAAATAGCAAAAAATGACTTTGATCTTTTCAACGCAATCACTGTCTGTCATTACTACCACTTTCCATAATTTCCTTGATTTTTATGTCTCTTCAAATAGTCTCTTCTAATGGTCTTCTAATGTCTCCTCTGATCATTCACAACCTCTTCTAGCACATCTTCCTTGTCACTGCTCTATTCATCCTCAGTAATTGCCTCCATATAATTCATCATGTGGTCTGGCCATCATGTACCGTTCTGCCAGAGAACAAACTTTCCAGAATATGAAGGCAAACATGACTGATGGTTATGTCACTGCAGCTTGTCCATTAGTGTCTTTATGACCCAACATGAAAATGTGTTAGCTTCACAGCGTTCGTGCCCTCAGGAAGGAGCGAGCAAAAACATGAACTGTTGTGTTGTTTTCATCCCTTCAGCCGCTCCAGCTTCTGATCATCATTCATTCTGAGAAATCACAGCGTATTTCTCCACATTGACTCTGACCAAGTTGAGGCGCCATCGTGCTTGAGAATATGTAATTAAGCTCCACAAACAGGTCAGAGAAGTTTGACGTCATTCTACTGTCCGATATATCAAAGCTAAACCACATGTGCTGCTGTTTTTAACCATCATTTCACCTTTTCTCTTTTACTGATACTGTAGCACAAAGTAATGCTGCTTAAAGGAAAACTATGCAGTATTTTTTACCCTAATTAACAGCTTCAGAGTCATAGTGGTGGTTCAATGGCTTGTTGCGGGGAGATTGGAAGCTGTCTTAACTCTTGCAGAAAACCAGCCTGCATGAGATCTGGGCCGCCAATCTGGAGCCCTCAGAATCAAGAGGTTGCGAAAAAGATATATTGCTTTACCACACACATACCCTAGCCAGGTACCAGGTATAAAATGAAACCGAGGGCCGTGATTTACCCGCAGGCCATTATGGCTGAGACATCAAATAAGAAATGACTGTCTGACTGAGTGAGGTGCCACACGAGTAAACATGAGACTGTTTTTTCTTCCTGAATGGCAAGAATTGAATGCAGAAACATGCAAAACAGATGCTAACCGACATGGATATGGCTCGATGGCTTGGATTCACCGGCTCCATTGAAAACTAATGCACATGGCCAGGAGAAGGGAAGAGAATGTGGAGCATCAGTGGTTAGTTTTTACAACAGAGGATAAAGAGGTAGAAAATTGATGGATGTTTACGATGGTGCCGTAAAAACATATACTCCGAAACTGTATTGGGAGCTCCACAGAGAAAAGGGTGAAAAAGCGACCAGATTTTCAAAGTTCCAACACGGTTAGCTTCATCACATGGTAGAGTTGACATGCTGACAGTGAAACAGTGAAATATTATAAAGTTACAAAACATTGACAAAAGCTGATTCCTAATGGTGGAAAAGATGTTATTTGCTAACAGATCAGTAGTACAACATCACAAACTTCACTTTCAAGTCAGAAAATTCCATCTAACATAAAGTGGTAAACATATTTTTAAGGCAGCCAACCATTCCCAAATGTAATAGTGCTGGGGCCCAACTTTGGAATCTGAAAATCCTCTAAGGTCCAAACCCAAACCTTAAATCACGAATCTGAGACGAGGATCAGAAATGCCAAAATGTATTATTGTTTTCATTTGAACATGGGATACAAAGATAGAATGCAGATTGATAACCACTCCACATATCTTTCAACAAATGTATGTTGTTGTTACAGCTGGACTCTGAAAAGGTTTAGCTTCAAAACAAAGTGCTCATTCTCAGAGTGAATAATTATGCATCCTGTGTGCTGACATTGGCTACTTCAACATAAAATATTGCGATATATCTTACCTGCTATACTAGCTCAGATAAAAGAAAAACAACACATCATTTAAATGCCATGGCTTTGTTTTATTCCTTATAAGTATTTCTTTAAATGTATCAAACGTATTTCGCAGCAATTTAAAACGTTCATGGGGTTTGGTGTTCATGACTGGTCGGAGCAAGGGCTTTTTTCTGCATGGAGTTTGCATGTTCTCCATGTTCTCTGGGTTCTCCGGTTTCCTCCCACAGTCCAAAAACATGCAGTATAGGGATTAGGTAAATTGGACACTAAATTGACCATAGGTGTGACAGTGAGAGTGAATTGTTGTATGCAAGCCTCATTATGGAGGATAAAGTGGCAGAAGATGGATGTTTGGATGGATGAATAAGAGAGAAATGGAGAAAATCATGAAAAGCTTGTCAATTCTGCCAAACCGCAATTGTGAAAGCTGTCCTTTTTGTATCGATTGTCCAAATATTGAATTCATTTTATTGGCATTGTAAATAAACACTGTCTATCCAGCTTTAGCCCTGTAACATCATCCTCTGACCAGCACACACAGTGTGAGCCCCATACTGTTTTGTGTTGTTGTGTCTTCACCTAAACACAGTGGAAACAGTGATTCCCCTCTGGGGCTAACAATGGCTTCAGATGAAGCAGCAGCAGCATTAACACTGTTGAAGGGAGGGGTTTCCTTCATCCTCCGGCCTGTTTGCTTTGCTCCACTGTTTACTTTTCTTAATGGATTAACAACCTAAATGGATTTGATCATAAAACCGTAAATAGCAACAGAAAGAAACTGCTGGAAATCTCTAAAATGTCAAACAAGCAGTGTGTGTGTGTGTGTGTGTGTGTGTGTGTAACCAGAGGCTCTGTTCACTATGAATGAGTCATAGGGGGATAAACGGTAAACAACGGCAGCATATGGAACTTGTGCAGTGTTGTCATGAAAGATAATCTCTTATAAACCAGTTACTTCTTCAACACAAGTTTCTTTCCCTCTCACCACAACAATACACATCTTGATTTTACATCATTTCACTTCTGTTAGACTTAGGCAGGTTATGACCCAATCATTTTTTATGTCACTATTGTCTTGACAAAAATAACCGCAAGATAAAAGCAACTCAATTGAGCCACGGTGTTGTTGTGATATATGTAAAAAGTTAAAAAAATATGTGGAAATTGAGAGAGACATTTGTATTCATACTCTAAATTTTGATTGTACGAATTTCATTAATTTCTGTTAGTGAATTAACAAAAAAAATCTCACCAAAAACAAAAACAAAAACAACTTCCTGTGTTTTTTGGGGGGGGAGGGGGGGTGTAACAACTGTGATAAGTACTTGTATAAATATAAATATTAAATATTTCTGGCAATGCAGATAGGATAAACATATTTTTCAAGCATTCTAAAGTGAAAAACCAGAATCTTAAAACTCACATAGAGCAGTCCTATCACACATTATATGTTAGTTATGGAGGTCTACTTACATACATCAACTTGTTTTTATGGTCAAAAACCTCCTAGTTGCTGTAAATGAGCCGAAATCTCTCCTCACTGAAGCTCTTGTCAGTCGCGCTGTTTCAGACTGAAATCTCACTCCCAGAAGACAGAACTGTGTTGTGATTGGCCAGCCAACGAGGGCTACCTGGAAATGATGTAATCAGCACACCAGCTCTCAGAAGCACAGCTCCCCCTCTGGAATGGTGGATGCACTGCTACTCATTATCAAAACATTTTAACAATGTTTAAAACTTATTGCCGTGTATACTAAAATTACACAAAAAAAGGATCCACACCAGATTGTGCCATCATTCCCGCTGCAGCAGCTACAGCACTCAGACCCTGCAAACATCTTGATGGACAGAAAGGGGCTACAAATCATGGCCACCAGAGCAGCAGAGCCTGGATCAGCATCACGGCACTGGTCAGCCCGCAAGACAGGACTTCTCATGTTCAGTCATACGGGAAGAGAAGCAGTCGGCCATACGGTCAGTCAGTGTGGTCAGTCTCAGTCTGGCCTCTGTGTGTGGATTAGTGATGACAGACATCAGCTGGAGAGGATACAATAACAGAGGGAGGAAAAAGGCGAGCGCATCAGAAATGCAAGGGGTGTTTCACTAAGACCAGATGAGACTCTGGGACCCTGCAGAATACTAATTATAATACTATCAAATCACAGATGCAAAGTGCTATGTGGTGGTGGAGCAGAGGCTACCATTGCTGCCTTTGTGTGTAGAGTTTGCATGTTCTCCCAGAGTGTGCGTGGGTTTTCGTCAGGTAAGTATTATTGACAACTAGTAGACTGCAGACTGCAACAAACGGAGAACTCCCAAACACAACAGGGATCTCCAGTGGCCTTCACGTACCAGAAAGAGAGTAAACACTCTTTCACTCTAACCTCTCTCTTCTTTTCATTTTCATAGCTTCTACTTCAAAATGTGAAACCCACACTTTTTTTCTGCTCAGGTTTGCTGTGAAAGGGTGGTGCAAACCCCTTGCCTAAAGTACATATAAAAGGCTAATCCTAAGGCTAAGCAAGCCAAGCTATTTTTATTTTAAAGCTATTTTTCACCTGTACAAACACACTGATAGGTAGTATATTACATTTCAGCTAGTTTTTATGTTTTAAAACATCAACATGCCAATTTGTGCCAAATTTGTACTTCACACTTCATACTTTGAAGTTTAAAGAAAGCCATTAAAACAGTCTTTGAATTTAAACATACCTTTTGTGTTGATTCTACATTCATTCCACCATTTTATAGAAATATCCGTTATAAGCTTCAGGTTTATTTTCGTGATTAATATCAGAAAATTGTGCAATTAATTTATTATAATTTTTTACTCAATTGACAGCCCTAGTTTTACACATTCCACATTAATCCTTCATTCTTCAATCACAGTGTATTTCTCCACATTCTGACCCAGTTGCAGTGGATCAGGCTTAGGGAAAATGTCATTTAGCTCCACAAACAGCAGCAAGAAAAAAATCCTGCACAGGTCAGAGAATTTTGACCTCATTCAACTGCCTGATAGATCAAAGCTATACTACATGTGCTGCTGTTTGCACCATCATTGCACATTCTCTCTTCTACTGATGCTGTAACACAAAGTAATGCTGCATAGGTTGATGTGGGTGGAGCAAACTTTCTTCATATGCATGGTAATCCTCTGCTTCAAATTGTGAAACACACATATTGAAGGCTAAACGTAAGCTAATTTTCGCCTACAGAAACACTTTTAGCGGTTTTGTATTCCATTTCTGCCAATAAACCCTCCTAAATGTTACATACTAGACCTTTAAATAAAAAAGTAAGTAACAACACAATGGGACAGATTATGGAGAAGAGATTCTATAGGGGATTGAAAGCAAAGACAAGTAATGGATGATGGATCCAAAAGCCATCTGCCAGAAAACACCATTAACAACCAATCAATGTCACAAAAAGTTTGTCAACCTGCATAATTACCATTTTATATTTTTACAAACCATCAACAGCTTATCATGTCTCCCCATATGTGCTTCACCTGCTAAATCATCCCCGTTTTAGTGTTCCCACGTCATCCTCCTCCACCGTGTGTCGACTTCTTTCCCTTAAACTCTGACCAGTAAACCTGCTGCTGCTGCTGCTGCTGCTGCTGCTCCTCTACTCTAGTCTCACCACCTCAGCCTCTAACTCTCTCTCTGTCTCTTTCTTTCTTTTTAAGGAAGCTGCATCAATTTGTGCACCTGCTCACAATCATATTTGGCTCCAGCTGGGTGAGAATTACAGCTTTTATTGACTTTTATTTAACACAGTGATTCCCAAAGACTGGGTCGGGACAGATGGGTTGTGGGAGATTTGTTATAGGACCTCAAACGAATGAGCAGAATGTTAAGAGCCTTTTAGTTTGGGTTTGTGTGTTAAAAAAAAAAAAAAAAAAACATTCATAAAATATAGTTATAATTAATTTACTTGCGAGCCAACCGTATTCAGTGAGCCAGCAATCAGCTCTGGTGACCTCGGCGCTTGGTTTATACTTTACGTTCCCTGGCGATTAGTCCGATTCCGATGCCGATAGTCTTCGTGGTCTATTTTGGTTCGTTTAGAGCTCCGCATATGTGAAAGCAAATCGTGCCCATGTCTGTTTGCTACATTGTAACGTTTTTCTCACTGGTGCGGACCAAAGCAATCGAACTGAAGGTGTGAAAGCGCCCTTAGACTGAGGAGGACCACAAAAACATGAGTGAGTCATCTTTTTCCACACTTTGCCTAATCATACGGCCTCCAGAGTCCCAAATATAAGGATTTAAATGGTTAAAAAGTTGATTTTGCATAATATGTCCCCTTTAACGTTACTCACTGTGTTCTGCATGGAATCTCACGTCAATGGGAAGTCAGAGAGAGACAGTGGACAGTCCACAAAACCACTAGTAGTTATGACTCTCATCAAGCAATGCAGGGCATGAAACAGTAGGTGGCGTTGTAACAAACAAGGAAGACATTTACCTAATCTTAACTTGCAACTTTCAAGGATTTCAAAGACCCGTGGGAACACTGGTAAAAACATTACTTGTGTGCTGCGTCCTTCATGTAGAAACAGGCTCTGTGAAGCAATATTGAACCTGAATGAAGGAGCTTTTGTATGTATACAGCAGCAGCACAGGTGTGACAAGACAAGAAGAGAGTGTATCTCGTCAAACTCCTGAACAACCACGCAGTAGAAATTATGACACTTTCGTGAGTGCGTATGTGTGGGTTCAGTCAAACTTGACTCCATTTATCTGAACCTAAACACATGACTTGATGTGTGCAGCGCTGGAATTCAGATGCTGAGAAACACAGAGAAAGTCATGTGGAGCTGATGGACTTAATCAGCATTGAACGTTATGATCTACAGGTTTAAATTTAATTAATTTAATACCATAATATCCACTTTGAGCCACAGATTGATTTTACATTCATGAAACCAAGGGCTATTTTTAGATTGTTATCGTTATCACACAACCGTACTTCACAGTGGAATGAGTTAGGATAACAACAGCAACAGTTTCCTCTGCAGATGATACAACCAGCACCATCCACCAATAGAGAACTGTTGAACAAAGACACAGTGGTTGGTCCTTTCAAATTTGACAGTCTGCCAATATCCATCAATCAATCAATCAATCACACTTTATTTATACAGCACTTTTCACACAAAGTAATGTAAAGTGCTTCAAAAGCTAAAAAAAATACAAAAAAAACAAAGCCACACCAGTCACTCATCATCCACCTACTGAGGAAAAACTGTCAAAGATATATCAATAATCAGCAATCATGAAACACTGGAGACTAAAAATGTTATGCTGCTTTTCCACTACACTCCGGCACGACTTGACTCGCCTCAGCACGGCTTTTTTTTGCTTTTCCATTAGGGATAGAACATGGTACTTTTTTAAGTACCTGCTCTGGCAAAGGTTCCAAGCGAGCTGAGCTGACACTATGCGTGACGTCGTCAGACTGCTGACCACTGATTGGTCAGAGTGTCGTCACTGGAAGAGACGTCCGACACAAGAATCAAGCCAAACTGTGAAAGGACTTACAGATCCTGAAAACTTTTGTTAATCTCCAAAATTTAGCATGGAAATGTCTTAAATCTCAATATTTAGCAGAGCAGTCTGGTGTGTTTAGCATCAACACTGCTGAAAGCCTGCGTTCGCAAGCAGCGAGCCGCATCACAAGCCCTACCATTGTGTTTCAGTCCAGTGACCGTGTCAGATGTCAGTCTGTGCTTCGGTCATGCAGGAAGTGCAGAACGTATCATTTTAATTAACTGATTCTAATGATACAGTTACACTGAAAACAACTGCTTTACAAGTCACAGGTCACTCGTTTGTGCGCGTCGCATATAAAACGAAGTCACGGCAGTTTCATGCAGCTGTGCAGGGATGAAGTAGATATGGTAATGATGTAATGTAATTAAAAAAAATACAATTCATTTTTCAATTTTGCAGAGTAAATACATAAGTAAAACAAAACACAAAAGCAAGATGGAAAATGTTAAAGGGATACTTCACCGATTTGAATGTGGCTTTGTATTGCTAGAATAGCAGTAGTATTTTTTAGAAAATGTGCTTCCCTCCCTCAGTTTTTCACTGACTTGAAAATATATTTGCCCTACTGTGATGCAAAACGCATCATTTGACTCACAGTAGGGCACATTTGGATAAGGGAAAACTGAGGGAGGGAAGCACATTTTCTAAAAAATACTACTGCTATTCTAGCAATACAAAGCCACATTCAAATCAGTGAAGTATCCCTTTAAGTCTTCTGTTGCACTGAACTAAAATATTTGCAAGTGCCACAGTGGCAGTCAGGGAACAAGGGAGATTCCTCTAAAATGTCCTACAATAATTGGTCAAAAGCTGTATGTACCGTTGTGAACTTTTACCAATGAAATGTAAATACGAGAACTTGATCAACTACATGACTACTTCTTTCAGAATCAGCTGTTTATCACAGATCATCCGACGTGGTTCTCTTCTCATACAAAAACAGTGAGTTAAAACCAGTGGAAGCTCAGCTTCAATTAATCTCTGTGAGACAGCACATAACAGTGTTTTTACTGTGGCGACTGAGACGCTGATTGGATGAATGCGGCAATATCGTCACTTCCAGGGAAACTCAGCTGGGGGAATTTGTGTATAAATAACTGGGCCTGAAATGAACTTCCCCTTTTTCACAGACCAGCCACCACCAGAATCTGAGCTCCTGTTTTCAACCCCCTAGATTTGCAATTTGGCCTTTGCAAACCTAAACTCACAAACATCACCTGCAACCACGCGCTTATTGGACAAAATCAGCTGTCAATCCCACTGGTGTCCACTCATATATGTGTTGTACTTTATCATCTATTTTCATCTAAACATGAACATAACTTAGAAAATTCACGTTCTGTTGACAGGCAACCTTAAACTACTAATGAATTAATTGTCAGCTGTTTTTATCCGTTTGAGTGTTTTTTTCCAATAATTAAAACATGCTTCTTAAATGGGAATATTTTCAGGTTCCTTTGCTCCATATACAGTAACAACGAAATCATTAACAATCATGTTGGTTTGTGGACAAAACAAGACATTGGAGAACATCATCATTTCCAGGTTTGGTAAACACTGATCAACGTTTTTCAAACATTTCACAGATTTTACAAACCAAACAAGAACTCGATTAATCGAGAAAATAATCAACAGATTAATTGATAATAAAAATAAAAATTAGCTGCAGCCTTAATTGAAACCAGTAACTCCAAAGTTTGTCCCATAGACTTCCATTAAAACAGTTATTTTTGTAACCAGTGAAGTCGCCCCCTGGAGGCTATTCAGTATACTCTTACTTCCTGATTGACTTCACCAAGGTAACTAACTGGAGCACACTATTTTTTTAAATACTTTCTACGGGGTGGGTCTCTGAAAACAGACATTCTGGGCATTTTGGAGGATTTTCACTGTTGTTATCTGCCAATGTCTAAACATTAGTGTGCTACCTCATCACATGGGTTTACATGAGTGGAGTTCTGCAACGACATTGGACTCTTTGCTTTGTCTTACAGTGTGATTTGAAAGAATTGTTCAACTTCCACACCGACACTGCTCATTTTTCATGGTGCACCACTGTTGTTTGCCTAACACAACAGGTAGTGACATTTTGTCTATCTCTTTTCTGATTGGCTGACAACGCTTTACAGTAAACAGTTGCATGGCCTCCTGTTCACTTGTACTTTCATCTGTATTTTTCTTTTTTTTCTTTTATGTTTTCAAGTGGACGAAGATTTCTACGTGGACCATGGACTATATTTAAAAATGGACAATGGTTGACAAGTGAAGCCTACAGGAATTATAATGATAATGCATGTAGCAGTTAGCCACCAGGAGGAGTAGCTCGTTGCAAAATGAACTCAATTTAAATGAGAAAATGAGAAACATTTTCCTAAAGGAGTAATTGGCCTCAAGTGCCAGTTTCAGCTCTTCTCCAATTTTGTAAATTATGTTCCCATTTAGATGAAAATAAGACAATAAAGCATGATGAGTGGAAACCAGTGTGAATCATCCATTAGAAGCCTGGTTGTCAGTGATGTCTGTGTCAAATCATGAATGTGGTGTAAATGGACTGTGTCCACATTTCCATCCTTTCTATGGTGTGGACAGGATTTTTCTTTTAAAACCGAAAGAGGAAAAACTAAAATAGACAGTACATGGTATTATTGCTCAACTACTCCTCGCGTGTTTTCTCTCCTGCAGATTTTGGGATTTGTGTGTATCACTTTTCTTTTGCAGCACATTTCTCACGTTGCATTTGTTTTTGTTTTCGTTTGTACTTTTCAACCTGCAGCCTTTCTCCTTCCACATGTGCTTTGGGTTGTTGCAGTGTGTTTGCCTCTGTTGACCACTGTACTCAACACACACACACACACAGACATATATACAAACAGGGTGTTTACCTGTCGGAGTGTCTTCAGCATCTCTGTAGCTTCGTCCTGTTTGCCCTGCTTGGCCATCAGCATCATCTCCTGGATCATGCCGATGCGTCTCTGGTACGGTGGTGGCGTCCCGCCTCGGCTCAACCTGTCCCCAGACTTCAGCATGAGGGACGCCAGGATGTCCCCACGCTCCTTGGTGGGCGTGCGCCTCCAGCTGTGCTGGGGACTGGCTCCTCCTCCAGACTCCTGGCCTTTGGTCTGCTTAGCACCCATGATGGTGCTGTGTTCAAATCAGCAGTAAAGTGAGACTGGTCCCACCTAACAGTCGTGCAGAGGTGGGTTTGGTGCAAGTTTGACACACTTTGCACATTAAGATGTCAGGGGTGATCACATCTGTGTAGGGTCTGCGGTTTGGAAGCATTCTGGGGAATCACAACCACATCAAAGAAGACAACAAAATGATCCCCATATAAAAAAATAAAGTTGTTTTTCTGCCTTTGTTGAACTTGTTAATCTCTGAAGGTGAAGCTCAGGTCGGGAACAGGTCGCAGAATGAGGCTGTTGCCTGCAGCATGGCCGCAGAGCAGGGACACAGCAAAGTCAGGATGATGCAGGATGCAGGGAGAAGAGAGAGAAGAGGAGGAGGGAAAGGGGGAGAGAGAGAGAGAGACGGTGGCCCGCACGAGCAGCAGCCTACTATCCCGAACACAACTTCACCAAAATATTTACCTTCGACAGCAGCGTTGTGTTTTCCCTCTGCTCAAAACTAATGCCTCTGTCCTGGACCAGAGCAGCAGGAGCAGCAGGGGGAGGAGGAGGAGGAGGAGGAGGAGGAGGATGGAGGGACGTGGTGCATGAAGCAGGGCATGGCAATGTTTACGTCCCTGTAGCTAACTGTCTGCTCCTCTCTCCGCTCTCCTCGCTCTGCTCTGTCCTTCCTCAGCTGCTAGAAGTCATTTATAACCTGCTACAAACAAGCCTTCGTGTATCCCGGCGGCGCTGCCTCTGTCCTCGGGACTGTGTGGAGGCTGCGGAGCCTCTGACAGCAGCAGACGGACACACGGACATGTGGTTTCCCTTCTCTCTATCGCTCTCTCTTCTTCTTCTTCTTCTTCCGATGTTGCTGGGACTGAAGTATGTATCGCGCCCTCTGTTCAGGGTCGCGCGCAGCGAGTGCACGTGAGCCCCCTCCTGGCGGGTGAAGAGGGAGGGGCACGTTTCCACAGTTTCTTAAACGTGACGTCCGGAACCAATCTCCATTTGAATGCGCGCGAATTTCATGTTGTGCTGCTCACTGGCAGAGCTAAATATAACTTATTAAAGATGACTCATCCATTTCAAAACACTACATACTCTTTTTGTACATTCGGAAATCACGCTTTTTATAAAATTATTTTCGAATGTTTGTGAAAAACAACTATTCTTGCAAAATCCTCTCCCTCTATTTATTTATTCACTCTTACTTCCACTTTTTCCTCTTGGTTTCATCTCTACTTTGCCTTTCCCACATTTGGAGATTTTTGTGGCTTGTGTGCTTTCGTATTCCTCTTGCTGTTATCCCAATTTCTTTTTAAAGGTGCTATACATATATATGTGTGTTATAATTGAAAAAAGTAAGTAGTAGTTTTGTGGATAAAACTCAGAAAAAATAATAATTCTAGAGCCCCTGTCCATACTGCCTACATCACACATACACACAATTAGCAATGTACTTGCATGTAAATTGAAAAATAGCGGTTCAATATTATATATCTTAAAATATGTTCCGGTCTGATTTAGTGTTGTCACTAGTCATATTTTGAGATGCATCTACAAATTCAAATTTTTTCGAAATCTATTTTAGTTCCATATTGGAAAAAGCCCACAAATTCCAAATGAAATAATTTTATATAAGATATAAACAAGCCCCCTTCGAATTATAATGTGATCATATTACAGACACACACACACATATTTGTGAAGCTTTTCTTAGGACAAAGCACTGACTTCCATTCATTTGGACACCAAAGATACAAATCTCATACTTAACCAGTTCCTCAGAAATTGGGTTCTGCCTCATTGGGACCAGGTTTTGGTCTCCATAAGGAGACCAAAACGGGTCTACGGGTCCTGACAAGGGCAGTGTTTATGCCAGGAAAGGTCCTGATAAGGGCACAAATACAAGTAAACACAGACACAAGTGACGTATAAAACGTGTGAGTGATCATGTAAAAGATTGCACTGACACCTGGTGACGGCTATTAGAAGCTCATGCCGCCACACCAATGGATACAATGGATTTAACACACTGATTTTTTTTATTACAATTAAATCAAATGTGTTGTTTTTTGTGTGTAACAAGAAATGTTTTACTCTGATGCCAGAATAATCTTTTTTTTCCTTGTAAAATTTGAGTTTTTATTAATTATTATATAAACTGATCAACTGTGACAGTAATACTAGGTCTCCTGATCACAAAAGGAATCGCCAACAATTTTGACAATTGTTTCTATGTGGTTTCTATGACTGTAAACATAACACATTTGGTTTATTTGCAAATGTCACCATTTTCAAGTTCCATGCATTTCATGGATAAACAACTTGGACAACTCATTTCAGATTGATCAATAGGAAATAATCATTAGTTGCAGCCATAATTAAAACAACATTTTAATGTAATGTGTTCACCCCTTTGACAATCATGATAGCCAAACTGAATCTGATGTTACAGTAGAATAGCAGACCTTCACAAACTTTGATTATACTAAATAATGTGTCGTACAGCAGAATATGAGCCATTATAGCCAAGGAGGTACAAGTAAAAACTTTGACAAATGCCCATGTATTTTTCAAAAGGAAGTTTTATTGGTTTAGCCTTTAATTACATCTCTATTTACAGTTGTTTTTCAACCATCTCATTTATTTTCTCTGTAGCAGTGAGAATATTAAGGCTCATACCTTTGGAGAAAATAAGTCAGCCTCAAGCTTATGTGAACAGAGCGAAAACATTTCACCTTGCTGTTTTACAAACAACAGACAGCAAGGATGGAAGATGTAAAGGTAGCAACGGCACTGGCTGCCAACTGCTTTACTTAATTATGCAGCATTTACTTTTCAAAACCAACGGAGACCCAACTCTCACCTCTTTACCTGAAAAAGAGGAACACACCACATGGCCTTGAAGTATTCAGCCTTCCTTCATTTTGTAAATTAACTGTCATCTTTCAAATTACTGACTGACTGGATGAATTTAGAAGCTCAGATGAAGAAAACAGGACTTAAATATAAGAGGAACCAAATTAGTTTTCAAAACAATAATCTAAAATAAAGAGATTGATTCATCAGTCTCTTAGTAACATATCGCTTTAAAATACTCACCAATTGTCATATTAACTGATCAACATTTTAGAATCAATCGAGTAAGAGAATAATCATGCCCATCCCTAATGCAGATGCAGCATAAAGCCTGGCAGCACAGAGATGCTCGGCTTCAAAACACACGACAAGTGTTTGAAATGGACATATTTAACTTAGTGCATTGGACTGAGTTTAAACTCACAAATCTCTCACACAGAGTTCAGGCTGTAACTACTGCCAAAGGTGTCACTGATAAATACTGACACTTCAAATATGTAATAAGTTATATTTCTTTTTTCTCTGAGGAGCTCTGAATTCAGTGACATTCACGTTTCTGTTGGTTCATAATTGTCAACCAGTTTCTAATTCCATCTGGTGCGCTTCAGTGCTGTTAGACAGACACTGTGACTCATCCAAAGTTGTCCCCACAGAGGCGGATAGGTGCAACAGGACAGTATTATGCTTGAAAATCCGGAGGAAAAAAGACATTGAAAGGATTAAGTGTAACATGTGTTAAGTTATTGTATTTGTGTGGTTCAAATGTTTCCCACAGAAGAGGATACATCAACAAAACAACTATAATAAAAGAGGGTTCCACCTATAGCAGTGGGTTGATTGTTGGTTACTCCTTGAACACCTTCACAGTTTGCTCACACACAGCGGGCATTTGTTATGCTGAGGTTTCTCTGCATAATAAAAATGATGCAAATAAAGCAGAATGTGTTGGCAAGTTCACGGACAGTCTAAAAAAAAAAAAATTAAAGGGCTTGTTTTTTTGACACAGTAGGATTTCTCCTTATAAATTATGATATGGCCAACTGCCAATGTCATCACTGTAATTATCAGATAAAATATCTCTGGATGAAGATTCCAACATTAACTTTGCCTCTATACCTCCAATACACTGTGTCTTCAAAACAATGCACAGTGAATGCATTTCAATACATCATCTGTGATTTTATCAATGACAAACTGCTGTTGGGTGCTCAGACGGTTAAAAAAAAATGGGCAAAGTGGGCCTGCACTGGATGAGCTAGAAAATGCTATGTGTTCCCTTTGCACACCCTGACTAACGCTAGCCTTGCACTGAAGGCTGAGGCAATGTTGTAGAGGGAGAGCAAGCGAAGACCACCCAGGTGTGTTCATTGGTGGGAGGCGATTACTCGCAGTTAGAACGTGTAGCCAGCAGGGGGTGCTTTGTCGTCCTTGTTGCTCTCCAAGGAGAAAGGAGGAATGCGAACGTCAAAGTGGGAACCATCAGTCCTCTCAATACGAAACGTGCCCCTGATCATAACACAACAGAGGATGCACTCAGCAAATGGGACACGACAGGAGCAGCAGTTAAAGTAAATCAAGACACATTTTACAATAAATAAAATAAACAACAGTAGAACATGCAGCATATGGGGGAGCTGATGTTTACATGAGCAAACTCACCACATATGACCACTGGGGGCTTGTAAAGACACGTGGCTGCTGTACTGAAAGGCTGGCTGCTCTTTGGATAAAACTGGCTCCTGTTATGACATACAAACAAAAAACACATGTGTTTAAATTCATATCACAACAATATCACAACTAATCACCGACTGATATCAGTCAGATACAGTCGTTTCACATCTTTTAAATTACTGATCTGTAAACGCCAGCAACGATAAGTATTCTGCTACCATTACGGAAAAAAATAAACATCCCACAACATGACATTTGAATTGGAGATGTTTAGATTATTACAGTCTGTGCTGAGGGTGTTTGGATTGTATTGGTTGTTGATATCTTCGTTGTGCAAGACACTGACCATGTGATCAACTGGTGGAATCTGTACGTTTGAAGACGACATTGTTTCAGCAGGCATAACATCAATAAAAGGTCAAAGTTTATTTTATTTGGACTGTGGGTATGCTGGCTTTGCGCATGTGGATTATTTGTTGATTGATGTTGCTTGTTGTGCAATAATACAATATACCAGGGTATCTAAAAAAAAAAAAAAAAGTCAGCTTCACGCTGTTCATAAAATTAAATAGACCCAAGTTAATACCTAAATCTGTGTTTAGTATCTTCTTTGTCTTGACTATTTGAAATTTAATTAAATGTAGGTATGTGATATCATTATGTGACCATTTCTCGTCAGAATAGAGAGGAAAAAGTAAAAAAAAATGGCAGTACGCCATAGATCAAGCAAGTTTGTGCCAAAGGCGAACAACAGCTGGTGTGTTGTTGTGTCAGGCAAGGACAAGTGAACAAGGTCAATTAAAGCAGTCATTCTTGCCAAGTGGTTTAGCAACTACGCACCATCCTCAACACTTGTACTATGGAGAATTTGAGACATGAGACAGTAAAGACATGGTGGGTTGCAAAAATATAAAAGAAAGGTAATTAAATACTGCATGTTGCATCGTGCGTGTGTGCGTGTGTGTGCGTGTGTGTGCGTGTGTGTGCGTGTGTGTGCGTGTGTGTGCGTGTGTGTGCGTGTGTGTGCGTGTGTGTGCGTGCACTGACCCTGCCCACAACTCCTCGCCCTCGAACCGTCTCCAGGGTCCCTGACAGGCTGAAGATCCTCCAGTGCCTCTCTCTCAGCTGAACCACCTCGCTGCCCATGTTCTCCAGACGGATACAG
The DNA here is from genome assembly GCF_963457635.1 of Microchirus variegatus. Taxonomy (NCBI): domain Eukaryota; kingdom Metazoa; phylum Chordata; class Actinopteri; order Pleuronectiformes; family Soleidae; genus Microchirus; species Microchirus variegatus. Next base: position 17,569,872 of record NC_139804.1, read on the forward strand.
TATCTCCACTGATGGCAGAAAACACACACAAACACGTTTATACTCTATGGTCTGCGAGCACAGGAAAGGATTATAATCTCATATGTACATTATACAGTGTTTATATTTAAACTAGCCTACGCTGTTGGGGGCCGACAGCAAGGGGTATATCCGCGAACTTGTCCAATCCTTAACTTTCCAATATACCCAAAGTATACGCACTCGCACCTGCCACTAACTGTTTTAATTAATTATTAATAAATTCAACAAAATAACTGTTAAATATTATGATATAATGCTGACTACACTTTATACATGTTCAAAGTATCCATATAAACTCGATATTGAACACAGAATACCTGAACTCATAAATTTCTCTCTAGTTTTTAATAAAACTAGTTAACCTATTATACCTTGTTAAATATTATGAATATTAAAATGCTAACCACATCTGCCATATCTTCAAAGTGTCCAAATGTCATGAAAAAGCATACACTATGTTTATTCAATTTCATGAAAAAGTATACAATATGTTCAAACTTTCCATTCAATGCATTAATAAAGAAATGGAGGCTTAACTATTTTTTATATGATAATTAATAAATGTATATTATAACGTAATAAATATTATGAATAAGTGCTAAATAAACCCATGATATCCTCAATGTGTCCAAATGAGCTCAATAATAAAGAAAAAATGCATTAACTATTTTTTCTGTGTTCACTAATAAGTTAACCAGTTAACTTATTCTGTAACTATTACCAATCATAGCCAAAGTAATAATGATTGTACTTGTAGACAGTTGTTACATGAATCATTGTACAAAATTTGAAGGCAATATCTCCATCAGTCTGGAAGATAAAGCCGAACATGTGTTTTTAGCATTATAAATTAATTAATTTGCTAATTAATAATAAAGCTACAAAGATAGGGATAATTCTCGGGTGGTATGTGATGCCCATGCAAAATTCGAAGCCAATACCTGCAATACTTTGGGAGATATAGGCAAAATATGTTTTTTATATCATTAATTATTTAATTAATTATTTAATTAATTAATTAATAATAATGGTAGACTGCTCAAAATCAATAGGGATCATCTACAGGGGGTATGTGACCCATAAAAAAAATAAGAAAATTTAATCTCAAACGCCTTTCCAGTTATCGCGTTAACGGCTAAAATCTGCGGACGCGCGAGACCGATTCCATAATATTCGCATTTCTCGCGGATATAATTAGACTTTTGAAAAAAATATATATATATTCCACTCACCCAGTAAACATGGGAATTCTGCGCCTCCTGGGAACAACAAAGTATTTTGATTAGTTACTGAAAAGATATCAGGGAAAACATTATCAAACAGCTGTGAGCTAATGATTTAGCTGGCAGACTCATATACCACCGATGCAGAACTTGGCAGCCTTTTAGGAACATGATCAGAAAAAGCTTAAGTGCACTGGAATAGGGGGTCTTAATGTGTCACATTCACAGACTATTTAATCAACTTTTAAATAATATTAATATCACTTTTAGAGATCAATATCAGGGCTAAAAACGTGGATCAGGATGTCCAATAAGTACTACAGAAACATTTTAATGTTTTCTGTTAAAATTATATAATTTTGCTTGTAAATACCTCCTTTATGGAAAATAACAAATTATATAATATTTTACCCATTTCAATTTCTCCCCAAAATTCTATATTGTTTTTAATAAAATGATAAAAGCTCAAGAGGAATTCAGCTTAAAGTTGATAAAATAGGAGCACATTTTGATTCACATACCCTCATGCCCATGTAGAAGGGGATGACGGTGACTCTGATGTTCTCAGTGGTCTCCCTGTGAACATCTGAGAGCTCCAACCACGGGTGGTTTTTCTCCTGCCAAGCCTTCAGAGTGTCTCTGGCTGCGAATGGAGGAGCTACACACACACAAAAAAACACATGCACACACACACACATATATTTACGAAAGGCTTCTCACTGATGTTTTCTTTTTCTCTATAATGACTTCTTCTTTCATTTCTGGGCCAAAACCCAGGAACAGGAACTGTGTAACACGACCAATCATATCATCTGGGTGTGTTAGGCCAACTTTGAAAAAGTCAATTTAGCAGAGTTCCTGTATGACCTTCATGTTTACACATGTTTTTTAAAGTTTGGTTACAGTTCAACTAACACAATAATTACACTTTTACTTATGTCATGTAAACGTACTGTATGTGTTAATGTATAATTACTGAAGTAAGCAAAATTAGTTTGTATGAAGACTAGGGGTGTCACGATCTCAATTATAATTTGAACAACGAGCGAAATGACATCAAAATCTCGACATTCAAAAGCAAAGGTGGAACCGAGGATTTAACCACGACCACCTTGTGATGCCCTGTAGACGTGAAAGAGAGAAAACACAGTGTTGTGGTTGTAGCCATTGTAGCACGACTACACATTAGCTTCTCCTGAGGAAAAACCTGGATTTCACATCCATAAATGATTTAAATTGGACAATAAGTCCTTAGTGTGGCACATTGCAGACAAATGATAGACATTATCCCAGTTATGCCACCATGTAGACAATCAAAATGGGAATTCAAATAATCAAATGAGTTATGACGTAAACCCAATGATCCTAGACTAAAAAAAAAAAGGCAGACCAATGGCAGACCCATCTGTGCTAGATGAGAAAAAAATTCGACCTTAAAATCAAAAATCAAATCAGATCAAGGATTTTGAGAATGGTGACACTAATGAAGACTGAAATAAAAACTGTGTTGGGGTATTTACATTTGGCAGGGTTGTGCATGAGGAAACGCTCAAACAGCTCATGCTGGATGGGGACCTGCTCCGTGGAGTTATAGGGCAGGATGTCTTCATGGCTCACATAGTCCAGGCCTGAAAGGAAGAAACACAGACACACCGTTATAAAATCTGTACGACAACTGTTTATTCATCCGTTTATGAAAACTAATATTAAATCTCCACCCAGACAAATGTTTCAGCTCTGTATCAGAATTTGTTTCCATACCAACAGCTCAAAACATGCAACAACTGCCCAATCATATACAGTAAGATGGGTCAAACGCAGTCTGTGCATATAGACTGGTGTGTACACCGTTACATACCTGGGATGGCGTACAGGGCTCTGCTGTCGTCATGGTTGGCCAGAAATGTTACTGCTTCTGTCTGAGACCTCTGAGACTAACACAAAAAACAACACACAGCAACAGTCACACAACTGGTGACGGACACAAGAAAACAGCCCACACTTTTACACTGAAATAAGATCTGGGCCAATCCCAATATATCTCTCCATAAATAACATTCTTTAATATCAATATAACCAAGGTAATTTTTCACTGTGTTTATGTAGGGCGAACACTGAGACAATGTAAAGGAGCTATTACATGTTTCCAATAAATGTTTGTTAGTTCTTGTCCCTAAAGAATAATAAAAAAAAAAAATTCAACTCAAACTCAAAAAAAGTTAAGTCATGTTTGTCATGTAAGGAAGAGACTGTGGCTACAGGAAAATGCTACAAAAAAACTTACTATGTGTGGGCAGTCCCTGGTATCAATCAAGACCTGGTAGTAAGTGTGAGTCTTTCCCTTCACCTCCTTGGAACCGTGGGCTCCTGAGGGATCAGGTTTGCTGAAGGAGACAAGCAAAGATGGAAACAATGGGATTTAAATTCGACAATCCAAAACAAATACCAAGCAAATAAGGGCATGTTGGTGCATTCTGGGGCCAGAAGTGTTTTTTGGTTTTTTTACCTGTCAGACATAGGAGGAGTAATATCTCTGTCATAGAGTCGGGCATGCCAGGGAAACAGGACGATGCCTCTGTAGCCAAACACACTGTGGAGAAAGAGCTGAGGACAGCACAACAACAAGGAGACTAAGGATAAGTCCATGTGAGATTATTTATGTAGGAGGTTTAATAAAGCATAAGTTAGATGGGATTACCATCACTTGACGGGATCATACAAATGTGGACAAAGTTACTGATTTATTATCACAATTGAAAAACAGACTGCACTGTGGAAGTATAACCATGAAAACAAATTCAAAAACAAGTATATACTTAATACACATTATAGATATTTAAATGTGAGTGTGTGTGTGTGTCTTACTTGTCCCGTTTCATATTTTCCATGTTGCTTCACAGCCTCAAACATTCCTACTGTTTCCAAAATCTTCCCTTCAGGCCTGTTCCTAGCAAAAACAGGCAACACCATGACACACTGAAGCCTACGAAGGTCTGTCTCTATGAGCACTTGTTCATATAATGGGTTTTTTTTCATGGCTAATAATCGATAAGAGAACTGATCAGGAAGTGAATGTGGGTAGCTGCTTTATCTTTTTTTTTTATTTTTTACCGTTTTAAAAAAAAAAATACTCAATACAACTGAGGTAGTGCGGTTGATGGGCGCAAATGTTACTATGGATGCATCTTACAAGAGTGTGTGTGTGTGTGTGTGTGTGTGTGTGTGTGTGTGTGTGTGTGTGTGTGTGTGTGTGTGTGTGTGTGTGTGTGTGTGTGTGTGTATGTGTGTGTGTGTGTGTGTGTGTGTCAACAACTTCAGCTATGAAAAGGATATCACCACAATAAAATATAGATGTGTATATTATCATAACAACATCATATATGGACAAACATCAGGAGTCGCACAGTTGTGAAGAAAAGAGGCTTCAGGAGTTTCCCTCCTACAGACGATTGACATTCATCTGCATGGGAGGGAAAATCCTATAGCCCCAGTGCCGCCTCTCTCTTCTTTTCAGTCGTAATCTCAATCACAACTTTGACGAGATTGAATAAAATATCTACACTTGTCCTATGCTGCCCTGACATACCATTCGACCTAATCTCTATATCCTCACAACAACACACACACATTTACAGTTCATATCTTACCAATGACAACAACAGCTGGTCACTTCAAATAAATAACATGCATACTTCTGTGCACCTCGCAGAGCTAATCTTCACAACAGAGATGAAGAGTGGGGATTAATGAGGTGGATATATGGACAGAGGGATTTAATATTACACAGTAAGTTGGTTTCAGGTTATTTCATATCAAGGCTGCAAAAATAATCACTGCCTAGTGCCTAACCTGATATTATTAAGAGAAAAATGCTTAAAAACAGAGTCCTGACATTTAAGGGCAAAAGGCCACAAAAAGCAATTGCATCTACTCTGATCCAAAAAGACTGCAGTAAAAGCTATTATTGTGTTTTCCAAGTTACTGAGAAATCAGTTTTAAGCACCTATTTTTGGTAAACAAATGCAACTACAGTCATAGTTAATTAACATTTAATTAGCAGCAGCAAGTAATGGATACATTTTGTCTCTAAAAAAAAAAGATCATAAAATATCAAAGAAAGAACGGTTTGCATTGGCATACTTGTATTCATTTGGCCTTTGTTTTCAGTAGCGATGAGCTGATTCAATCGTCAGTATTGGTAGTGGATCACTTGCTTGCTTCACTAAGCACATAGAGCATAGCTCAGTTAAGGCTAAGTGGTAAATAGATCAGAACAGATGACACTGATCAGCTGTTTTATTTCAAATTCAATTAAAAAAAAAAGACTAATTATAGGCATTGGACATTGGTCAAGATTGTATTGGACAAGAAAATGTGGTACAAAATGTTGTCCTATTCATCACTCAGTAACCATTATACAGTTGACTTTTTTGTGACTTAAAATACACAACATAAATCTATCTTTTCTTACATTGAATCAAATATCATATATCGTAATGGAGTTGGTTCTTTCAATATAGTCAGTTAAAGGCCAAAAGTGCATTCACAGTGAATAATCACAAATACCAAAACTAGCAGCAATAGTAGGAGATTAAAGCATTCGTGGTAAATGCTCATTATAGAGCTTACAGGCATTACATACAGTAAATACCTTTCAATTGTGTTCATTTTATTTTGTTATTGAGCCACTTCATTCCCATGATGTCTGGGAGACAACATTGTGTATAAAACCAAACATTCAAACAAATGCCACTGCTACAGCACACCACCTGGCTGCAGTAGATGTTAAACTGTTTTGTTCCTTCCCAAGTCTGCTAGAATCTGACGAATGTCAATACAGTGTGTAAACAAAATGAATCAGATCTAAATATAGACAAACCATTGAAACTGCAAACCCTGCCTGGACCTTGATTCAGACAACAGCTGCTAGTACACACTAGGCCTGGGAATAGAACAATATATAGGTTATCCCAAAACAAGGTTACAAACAGGGCTGCTACCAACGATTCTTTTCATAATCCAGTAACCTGTCAATAGTCAACTGCCGATAGTGATACAAGGTAGGGCTGAATCACTCGTGCTGTAGGGCCCCTGTAGCCCATACATTCTCTTGTCCCTGTCTCACAGAGGCTACATTCGGCTTACTTCAGCTACACTCTGCATCACTTCTTTCTGTTGTTCTCTGACCTAATTTCTCTGATCACCTTTTTCTGGTTGAGCGTGAAAAAGAAACCCCACTTGTTTTCTTTGTACAACAAATTAATGTTATTCAGTCTTCCAAGTTGCTGCTACTGGTGTGAACCTGTGGAGTGTATGACTGATGTACAATGCAACAACTGCACAACAATACAAGAAATGGCATAAAATCTTGAACAATTAGATTTTACACCATCACTGGCAGTGTGCACAGTCAATATGACTGGTGTGTGTTACTAATGATAGCACTAAGTCTATAAGCTCAACCACATGTCCAGGGTGACAGGCAAACAAAACGCTTGGTCATGGTATGTGAAGGGCAGTCAGAGTTGTTATATTCATGATGAGCTTGTGCTCACTGAAAATGTAACATAATTGTTTCCTGTCCCTATTCCCTTAGATTATACAATGAAGAAAGCTATCATATGGTGTATTATGATTCCAGAGACATTTATAGTGTACAAATGAGTAAATATATATATATATATTTTTTTTTTAATTAACATAAATAACAAGTAGGACGAAAGTGATAAGTCTAGTTTAAAGTGTGGTTATAGAAGATTGCCACTCGTACTGAGAAAATTCATGCCTGTCTGAGTCTTGGAAGTGTGTTTTTCAAGCCTCGACTACAACAAGTAGCCTGCATCAAGATCTGAAGGGCTAAAATAGTGTTATTTAAGATTCTGTCAAAAATGTATGGTTACATGTTGGCTAATTTTTTATTTTTTTTTTACAATGATTGCAGTAATTTTATTCAAGATAACCAAGAAAGAAACGTTAATTTCAACGTTGTACAGGATAATAAATGCAGTTCTCCAACATTAAATCATATATCCTGTGATAAGGCATATTTCTCCAATGTTTTCATCGTGACACCGTTGTGTGCAGCTTAGACTTAAATTGGTGTTGGTAAATACACAGATTTTTGCATTAATTGTCCACGCATATTAAAAGTAATACAGACTAATTATCCACTGTGAGTTTTAACTGTTAACATATGCTGATTCAGCAAGGTAAGACTGGAGGAGACACCAGGCGTTATACAACCCATGCTGGCCGGGTGCCTTGCTAGTTAGCTGTGCAGCAGAGGACAACTGTACTACTCTCAACTCATGCTGCAGGATGTCGGGTCATGTTTAAACATCATTTTCAAAACAGAGGCTCCATTTTGAGGCGTCTGTCCACTCTGTTAAATGGGACCAGTAACTGAGCTGTCATTTTGGAGAGCAAGTAGTTAAGCTAAAGTCTTTAGCATTTTAGCATTGACAGAGGAGGACAGGACACTGGCTGCGTCCCTTACCGTGACGACATGAATCTCATCAGCTGAACCCCGCCGGTCAGGCCGCAGGCCCGGCATTGTAGCCGCTGTCTGTGCGCCTGAAAGCTGCGACTGGTGTCTGCGATACTCAGTATTCTGTGTGAGTGTTTCCTGTTGTATGAAGTGACAGTATTCAGCAAACCTCGGCGGAACGCAGAAGCCGCCATCTTTCCAACTCTGGCACCATGGCACGTTCACATACACGCCTGTTCTTCACGGATGCTGCTTTCAGGGGAAGGCAGGAACGTCGTAATTCGAGCACGAAATAATGAACAAACGACCACCTCAATTTGTAGGCAATGCTTTTCATTTTAGATCTACTATTACATGCATATATGTGAATGGTACAATAACTTGAGATGTATTCCATGAATGACTTTCATCATTATTATGATTATAGTGCGGTTGTATTTTTATTCAAGTATTTTGTGTTATGATGACAAAACGTGAGTTATTACTGATCCCAAATTAATTTTCTTGAACGTTTCAATTTGATTTTCACACAATCATCCAACTCTTAACGTCTTCGACGCTTGGTTTTACGACATTATACATGGACAGTGAAGGCACCAAAACGTGCGACGAGAAACATTTAATTTTGATATTTATTTTGATATCAAAATACGTAATGGCACGAATACCCATTGACTATAAATATGTTTTAAAGATTGTCAATTTAAACAAATTTGCAGTTAAATCCACATAAAAAATATCACACTGTTAGTCACGTGAACGGCTACGTCATCGTGTCACAAGGTAAACAACATGGCGGCTTACTTGGTTTTATATTTCTGCTCTTAGCTACTGTTACATTCCCCCTTATGTTATTTGGTGTTTAACTTATATAATTCATAGTATATTTTTATGACACGCTTTGAATTACAGAGGAAAAGACCTGACAGGTGTTTATTTACAGCGTAATCTGAAACAGTCGGACTGTCCAGTCATCTCTGTTTAAACCATGGCCTCATCGTTTGTCGTTGGGAATCAGTTCAGAGACAAAGTGACTGAGTTACTGGAAAAAACAGACTCGTCTCTGCCGCAAAGACTGAGAGAAGAACTGGAGGAGATTGTTCAAAAGCCACAACCGTCAACTTTGTCCTTCACTACAGCCAGGAAACTCAAGAACAGCCTTCAAGAGCAAAGTAAAATGAAGCAGCTGACACATTTATGTGTATAGTGACTATTTGTACTGTATTGTACTGTGTAATTATTGCACTATAATTCTAAATACTTACAGGATAGGTGACTAAATCACCATGCCTTGTAGTTAATTTGCAATTCTGGCAGCTTTGTCTTCTTTAAATGTTTAAATATGTTATATTTAAGAACATTAATATAAAAATGTTGGAGGTTAAGGGTAAATGTGGGTGTTGCTTTCACCCCCAAGTGCAACATAAACATTGATATAAATAACTAAACAAATAAGGTAATATCCCTGTAATGTAATAAAATGCACCTTTAAAGCTGTGTAAAGCCAGAGTTAAATCATTTATGCTGTATTGTCATATTTTCTATTCATCATGATTTTGTTTGTTTTTCTCTAGATCATCCTTTCTACCTGCATGAGTTGTTGGAGGACAGCTCATTGCACCTTCCTGAGGTTGTGAAGCCTCCCAGGGTTTGTGGATTCATTCATTCATTCTCAAAAATCAAACCTTTCAGGTTTTTGAATCAATTAGAAAATAATTAGTTCTCAAGCTCTACCTCTTACTCTAATTGCATTTACTCCACTTTTTTTTTGTCAACTTTAACTGTATAACTTGTATTACACAAGAGCAAAATGGCATATCGGTCTCCAGGAAAAAGGTTTTTTTTAATTTAATTAAACAAATCTAGTCTCTCTTTTAATGCAGAACCCTGAGCTGGTCGCACGTTTGGAGAAGATCAAAGCCAAACTGGCCAATGAGGAATACAGTAGGATCACACGCAATGTCAACACACAGGTAAATCTCCATCCATCCATTTTCTACCACTTTATCATTATATTATATATCAGGGGTCCTTTAAACCCTTGAGGTTTTTTTGTTTTTGTTTTTTTTTAAATAGACATGGATCATTGAGTGCGTTTACATGCACACTAAAAAAAAGATTATTATCGGGTTTTTGTAGTTATCTGGTTATTCAAGTGTTCATGTAAACGGAATAAACCGATATTAAATAATGCCGTTATCGGTTTTTGAAAAACCTGTTTAACTCACCTAGGTTTTTGTCAATAATCTGATTTCTTAGAGACATGTATACACCTTAAACGGTTACCCGATCATTGCCAGTAATCTTTTTTTTGTTTTAGTGTGCATGTAAACGCACTCACTGAAAGTGCTTGAATTTTGGGCAAGAAATAAGTTAGATTGATATTTAGGTAAATGTCTTCCTTGTTTGTTACAACACCACCTTCTGCTGCATGCCCTGCATTGCTTGTTGTACGTAAACTAGGCCTACGCAGAGCAAATGTCGAGTCATTAAGCAAGAGAGAGCAAACGATAATGCATAATGTGACTAATTTCTAATTGAATTACATTTTTTCTTTGTCATCAGGAAATCAACAGAAGTGGAACATTAGCTGATTTTGGACGTGAAGGTTAGTCACATGTCTCACTCACATCAGCTGATTTCCTTTACTGTCTAAACAGTGACTGAAATCGAAATCTGTACATCTGTGGCTCAGAATGGTCATGTTTGATCCCCAGCTCATACAGTCCTTGGGCAAGATGCTGAATTCCAAACAGAGTTGGGGAATTTACTTTTAAAAAGTAGTGTTTACTTGTTACTTCTTAAGAAAGTAACGGCACACGCCGCTTCTCTCCGTTCCGCTCCCCCTATCCATCGAACTTAAAAACGTCTGATTGCAAACCAGCCCTGATATCTGTGATGTATGTACTAATGCGTGAATGGCTAGAGCTTTGTGAGAGGTCGTGAAAAACTAGAGCAGTGTGGCATAAATACAAACCATTCAAACATTTATCTTTCTCTCTGCAGTGAGATCGGTCAAGGCAGTGGTGGTGACTGTATTCAATTTCCTGGTCACTGTGATTGCAGCTTTTGCCTGTTCATACATGGGCAGTCAGTACCTGTTCACTGAGACTACAGCGGTAAGACAACGTCTAATCTTATGCCACTTTATTTGGAACACACCGCTCCGTCCAGAGCAATCCAATACCACAGACATGTAATCTTCTCCACCCATATAATAGTATGCATCTTAAAGGTATTGATTTTTGTTACAACATCATTTAACACTTCAAAACAACCACTCTGTACAATTTGGATTTGTTTATATTATGTGTTTATATTACAGGCAGTAAAAATAAGTATGTAGTATTGATTCACTTTAGCATACATCACCTAAAGTTGCAGTGCAAGTGTGGTTATATAAGGTATTTACACATAATCTGCTCACCCCTTATGCCATGTACCAGCTCACTAAAAACATGGCTGCGAGTAGAACCACCAGAATAAACAGAATGTTTGCCAATTAATAAAAGACTGACCTAATGAAGTCTACTCCTGCTTAAGTCTATGATGTCCTAAGATTACGTTTGCTTCTTCATCTCACCATGAGACAGCATTCATACAGCCACACTAACACCTTAACTTAGTTCACTTAAAGTTGCCTTTGTTACCTAACATTGACTCTTTTTGTGTGTTTTCTCCTGGTACTTGTTTTGCAGAGAGTGATATCAGCTGTGATTGCTGCCTCTGTAGTCGGTCTTGCTGAGCTGTACGTCCTGGTCCGGACCATGGAGGGAGAACTCGGGGAACCATAGCAGCCATGCACAACAAAGAAGGGACTTTTTAAAGCAAAACCAGCCGAGATTATCAATTTGTTAAAGCTGAATATCTGCAACGCTGCCAATGCTACTGCTTCAGACCAGATATTTTACTTCAATGTAAAAAAAACTTTTGTCTTTTATTTGTGAGAGACAAAATACCTTTTCTGTGACATGCTTACTTTGACATTTCTGCTTAATGTGACATTCCACTTCAAATCTACATATGAATCAGGTTTCTTATTTATTTCTTTTCATATTTGTCCTGAAAGTGCAATCTTTTGTTTCTCTCTCTCCTCTTTTGGTTTTAATTTTATTATGATTCTCACATATAAGTTATAACTGTATTTTGTTTCTAATAAAATCATCAGTGCTAACTGAAGAGCTTTAAGATGCAGTTTATATTCCCTTGTGGAGTAAGTCGACTTCACATCTACTCTGAATAATGCAGTAGGTGTGCAACTAATTAATATTTTCATAATTGATGAATCCGTCAATTATTTTCTTGATTAACCCGTTTCTTCTTTGTCAGAACACGCGTCAGTGTTTGCCAAATGTTTGTCCACAAACCAAGATATATATAATTATATTGAGCAAATAAACCGGAAAATATTCACATATAAGAAACTCGGACCCTCGTCAACCATTTAATTGATCAAAATAGTTGACAATTGAATTGATTAATAATTGAATAATCATTGCAGCTCTAGTATGTGCACAATGTTGTATTAAAACAGAATATATTTTCAAATAATGACTACATTTACGTAGACAAGTCATAGTTCAGGCTTTTTGAAGTGTAGTTGCATATTCTGACACAATAATCAGCAATGACTGCACTAAACTAAATACATGAAACAAGTAATAGAAACGAAAAAAGTAGTATGTCCTTTAAGTGACATAGTAACATTTATCAAGTTTCTGAGAGCAAAAATATGTCATTTCTCACAATTGGCTGATTCATAAATGATAATCAGCTAATGCGGATAATTAAAAGATGGCTAATATTGGGACAATGTATTGGTCTACTTCTAGGGTTAGTAAGTTAGTGTATTAAATGCCATGAGCTTCACTTGTACTCATACTTGTGCATTTTATGTTGTTTAATAAATATGTTTTGTCCATGGTCTTGGGGGCATTAGTTTGACAAACATCCCTGATGAAGACCATGAGGTGAAACCGAAAATGTCTGTTGGACAGTTGTTTTTCAGGCTGCTTTTGCTGTGTTTTGCTTGTTGTCCACATTTCAGCTCCTGTAAATAGCCTGTCATATGTGACATCAGTAAATAATAATCATTTAATCATCGGCCTATCGCTTTATCCTCCACGAGTGTGGCTGGAGTCAATCTCAGCTGACGCAGGGCGAAAGGAGGGGGACACCCTGGACAGGTCGTTGCAGGGTAAACACACAGCGACCAACCATTCACCCCCACATGGAAAACATGCAGGTCACAAACCTGGGTCTTTTTTTTGCAATGCTAGCCACTATGCCATCATGTGACCCTTCATGAAGTTATTTATTGCTAAATAAATGATTTCATTACCCATTTCCACCTGACAGATGTATCTGCTGACCTCACTGTAGTGATCAGTGCTCAGATTTGAAGTGAACTATAGACCACCAACACAAACAAAACAACAGCAACAGTCGTGATAACAGACCCCAGAACAATAACACATTCACATTTCACAATTACAGTTTGACACGAATGATCGCTTTTCTCTGATCTCCTCTCCAGCTATGACTTCATATTTTTTTGTAAACTACCCCATCCTCCTCTTGTCAAGTTCTGTCATATCAGTGTTAGGATTAAAAGATGAAACTACATCTGGAATACAAAATAAAAGTATCGTCCGAAGATCTGAGATTTGACACCCGGATTAAAGGTTTATTGAAAGATTATTTGGTATTAAAGCTTACTGTGATATGCAGGGATCTCTGTCCAGTGCTGGACGGATAGTGGGTGCTACTGTCTGTCATATTTGCCTCTGTATTATATTTCTCATGTAATATTTCAAAACTTAAATCCAGGCAGAATTGCAGAGCCAGTAAGCTGATAGACTCTGAGCTCAGGCTTTAATTTTGTTCTTATTTTTTTCTTTTTTCTTTTTATTATTGTCTAACCCAGCTGATACTTAAGAGGACAGGGAGATATGAAAAAAATATATTTTGACTTGGAAAATAATTATTCCTGTCATGGTATCTGCCTTAACCACAAGGAATCATTTTAATCAGGATGTTTTGAAGGATAATACTTGCAGGGTCGCAGCATTAAACATGTCACGGTTCAGCTTAGAGCAGGAAAACAAGAACGGGCATCTGTGAGACATCTATGACATTAACACAGTGAAATATGATGGATTCTATTAAACACTGATGTACTGATTATAAAACACCAGACGGGAACAACTCCTGTGGCTCTTTTTAGGAAAAACATAACTTTTCAGATAATATAAATTATAGACTGTTAATGTCTGTTTATTACAATGAAACACCACTTTGTACTGCAATTATAATGTTATATGTAAAAAAATCTATTTCAAGAGGTGTGTAATATGGGGGTTAGGATCCGAAACTGTAAACAAATGTTTGTATTAGAATTGTTCATTAGCCAATTAGCATTTAGCCAATCATTTTTACCCATTCCAAATTCAAACGGCAAGCTAAAATACTGTACTTTCTGTCTAACATGCAATTATGTTTTTTATTTACTACTACTACGACTACGAAAACTTTGAAAATAAATGTATTATTGCATGTTAGTAGTACGAAGCCTAAAGCTAGCATGCTAATGAACAATTCAAATAGACCTACACACTTTTGGCTAATGTATAAACACTGGAATATTGGATAAAGATAATAATGAAAAATAGATACAATGTTGGACAAATGGCGAGGAGCTAACCGCATATATAATTAGTGACCTTAAAGTATCAATCAGTTGTAACTGACTAAAATAGTTAGCTAAAAGTAGCCTAATTGATAAATTGTTAAAATATCTAAGCTAATGAATGTAACATTTTATTTTATTTTATTTGTATTTTTTTTTTTTTTTTAATGAAGCCTAAATAACAACAGATATGATATGAAAACACAGTTAATGGTCATAGATATCACGGTTTTACAATTTGTAAGCATGTATTTTCATATACCTGCAATGTAGCTTCAAATTATATCTATATAATATATATCAGTATATCAGTATATTACTTTTAGCCATACTGCCTAGCATAGAGTATGAAGTATTCCAATATAAAGTTGCAGTAATGTCAATTTATTACTGTGGAAACAAACAAAACAGCTGTCTTTAATGGGTGATAACAGTGATAATGCTGAGAGGGAACCAACTATAGCTAAAACTGCAGGGCAGTTCTGGTCATTTTTGTCTCCTATTTTCATTTCCATCCTGTCAAACAGTTGCGCATCATCAGAAAATTTCCAGATTAATCGTTACAAATATTGAAAGCTCAATAATCCAAGAAAGCGTGGTTTGGTTTCAGGAGCAAAAATTACAAATTGAACTTGTGGCGTTGGAGGAAAAAAATATTTTTATTCCCTAATTCATGCAACAAACAAACAAAAACACATTGACAAAGAAGAACCATGAACAACATATTCACAACAGTACTGCAGGGTTGTTGTTTTTTTTTTTTTTATCAAACATAGGACAGACTAAAACACATACTTTGTAAAACAAGGAGTGGCCGCTGTGACTACAAAATGTAAAAGTTCTATAATATTCCGCACCATACATGGTCATCAGAATTCAAGGAAGTTGGTGACAATGGCAGCGTTGTAGATTAGGTCTGAGATGTAGCCCATGGAGGTCTGCGCTCCTATCTGTGGGTGAGGATGGTGGTGGTGGTGGTGATGTCCTTGCCCCTGACTCACCTCCCAGTACATCTGCTGTGGGTGAGAAGGGACGACCTGGTCCACAGAGGTATGTCCTCCACCTCCAGTGTTGCCTCCATACATTGCCTGATGAGGCCCTACTGGTACCATGCTCTGAGGCTTGAAGCTCTTGAAAGCCTGATATGGCCGCGGCAGGGCAGAGTGGTGAGTCTGCCTGCTGATGGGCTGGGGAAATGAAAAACCTGGGAGTGCTGGCCCCATATGCTGCTGCTGTTGCCGGTGGTGCTGCTGCTGCTGCTCCTCCTCCTCCTCCCAGGGACGAGCCTGTGAAGCCTTGCAGGAGCCTGGTGTGAGCTGCTGGTGGAGAGATGAGGAGGACAGAGGTGTCGATACAGGGTTGTTGTAGATTTGGATCCAGTCGGAGTAGAGTTGCGAAACATCCTCGGAGTGGTGGCTCTGCTCCTGCCTGAAGATGTCTTGCAGTGTGGTTTGAGTGGAGAAAGTTGGAGTCGGAGAGGACTCTGTGGTGGTCACTCTACCTCCCAAGACAAGCTTGGTGGACCTGGAGAATCGACAGGTCTTGATACTTCTGGCTCGTCTGTTTTGGAACCACACCTGAGGAAATCGGTGTTTTAATATCCAGATCGTATGAATTACACCCAATATTATATTCATGATACTCAACCTGGACTGTGCAGCAGCACCACTTCAAATCTAAATCTGAGCTCAGTGAAAATATATAGCAGACTGTGGTCTGCTGCTTTGCCAATATCACCTTTTTCTTACATTAACTCATTGAATGTATATAAAAAGTGGACGTAATATTTTCAGCTTTGAGACTTTGACTGAACCGTAAATTCACACAGGTGTCCACTCACATGTGCCGTGCAGCATTGCAACGAGAACACAATTTACAAAAACTGACGTCATGTTCTATTGAAGAAAACAGGAAACCATAGTTTGAAACCATTAACTCTCAACAGGTCACAAAGTAGAAACTGGACATTAAAATAAAACCATTAAAACTCATGAAACTTTGCCCAAATTTTAGAAGCCTTGGTTTGTAATGTTTTTATATTTGTTTATTGATATGGTTTCCTATGCTGTAGATGCTATATGCATATGTGTATATATATATATATATATATATTTATGTCTGATGAATGCAAATATAATTACTTTTATCGAAGCACCAACTTTTCTACCTCCTTTATGTAGTATTATAACATTTGCCTGTGTTCCCTTAAGAATCTTAAAACACAGCTGCTTTAGAACACATGATGTTGTTTCTTCTTAGCTTGTACCCTGTAATGTGATAATGGAGAATATTGACCTGTCACAATGTTGTAAAAAATACAATCAGTTACAATCAGAGCTTGGTATATATTCACCTGAATCTTGCTCTCAGGCAGGTGTGTGTGTGCAGCCAGCCGCTCCCTCAGTGTGATGTCTGGGTATGGAGTGACGGCGAAGGCCTGCTCCAGCTCTGACAGCTGCGCTCGGCTGAAGATGGTCCTCTTCCTCTTCCTCTGAGCGTCTGTGGAGCCTGTGGCTCTGTTGTTGGGATCTGGAGACGACGCTGCGCTCTCAGTGCACACGTCCTCCACTGAAACCACACACCACACTCACAATCTCAGTCACATACGGTCAAATCTAAGACGTTCTTAATGAATGAAATTCAAATGTTGAAATCGAGGAAAGTGGATCATTTGTTGAGGATGTTTTCCATTTAACAATAACAATTTAGTTTACGAATAATTGATTTGGTATATTTTTTTTAATCTAAAAGTGTCGAACATCAAAACATACCAGCCTTTTAAAAAACACATTTCTATATATGTATATATTATATATTAATGTGAAAATACATATATAAATGCAATATAAATCATTTTTAAACAGACACAATAAGAAAGTGCGGCAACAAAATAGAATAGAAGAAACAAATACAGTAAATGCATTTTAGGGGCATTTAACACAACATGAGTAAAATCAAAGACCAGAAAATGGAGTTTGCATTCATCAGACATAAAAAAACAAGCAATTTTTTTATCACTCTTTTTTTCTCTCTCTTTTTTTTAATCTAACAGACAAAAATGTATGTACATGTATGTACATACACATGACAGCTCATCTTTTTATGAGATGAGTTGTCATTTTTGCAGTTGACCTTCTGGTTCATTCATTTAAAATTTAAAATCACATCATATTATCAATTAATTAATAGATCATTAATCTGTTGAGATGTTCATTGTACATTTTTAATTAAGGTAAGACTTGAGTTAATGAATTGAGCACAAATACCAAATATTATTATTATTATTATTGTTATATTACCTTTGCAGTGATCCCGTTCTCCAAACAACCCTTTCAAATCTTTGAAATGTATCACGTCTCCCTGCTGCTCTTGCTTGATTAAAGAAAAGTCAGAGTCCATGAACAGAGCCATCACCTCAAACACACACATCAACACACACAGGACTATTTCAACTGAAGAGCTCGACTGTGACTGCTGCTCAGAGCAGAGGAGGAGTTTCCACTTCACCTCTTATACCCTGCAGATCAGTGGGGAGACTTTCCACACCCACTAACCCACACCCACCCACCGTCCTGCAAAACCAGGTGTTTTGCACCTCTGCCTCAGCTGTAGCTGTTTTTATGTTGCATTTTAAAAACAATTCAAAGTGGTTTGACACTGTGCTGACAAACAATATATCCATACGAAAACGAGTGTGATACAACAACAATAAAAAAAGAACCATTAATATATTTATTTACATAATCACAATGACTTATGTTTATTTAGTCCCCACACTTGATTTTGTCCTCATATATTTTCTTTGCTTACAGCAAACTGATTGATAGGCTTATTTGGTCTATATAATTATATAGGCAGAGGCATATCAGAGGCTGTGGGGACTTTGGGGGACCTGGGCAAACGGTGCCAAGGCCAACCTCTATCAATAAATCCCCAAAACACATAAAAACAAACAAACAAACCACAAAATAACAGTACATGTATCTGTTGATGGTGCTGCTGCATTACATCAACTCTTGTTATTATACATTTACGATTATACTTATTATTCAGTGTGACAAAATCTCACTCACCATTGTCTTGGTGTAAAAACCCGCTGTTTCTGACAAGTAGTCTCATTAGGGGAAGAATTTATGAAAAATGTATGAAGGTCATTACAAAATTGGAATTACATTTCTATTGGCTCATAAAAAAACAAAAAAAACAAAAAAAACAACAACCTCAAAATAGTTCATAAACATCTTGAAAAGAATGATTTGATGGTGGGAAAATGTGAAATACTGAAGATAAACGCCAGTAAGTGCAATGTAAAAGCATAAATCACATGACTGAAACAGGATAAAACATTTCACTGCTCTACATAAATGTGGATAAGGCAGAAAGACAGAGAGGACAAATGTGTGGACTGAAGAGTAAACTACTGCATTCCTCCACTTAGTGACAGAAGTAAATATCATTGAGGAAAACAGCAATGAAAAGCCACCATGTAACAGCTACTGGTGCTCTTGAATTGTAATCCTGGTGACACAGACATTCATTTTTGCGCCACCTACTGCTCACCTTTGTGAACTAACTCTCATTATTCTCTTAACATTAGCAGATAAAAGCTGCTGCTGGTAATCTGCTCTTGTCTCTGATTCTCTGTTGACCTTCTCTTGTTTTTGATTCCAAATAAATCAAATGTCTTTCTTTCACTAATTCACCGCTAGGGGGCAGCGTATTTCCATTTCAAAGTGCAAGAGAACCTGACGTGTGCACTCAGCTGCTGCTGGTGGAGGCTGGAACACTTTATAGAGGTGGTTGTAGAGTAACTGGTCTTCAGTGAAAACACACTTGGACCCATTGTCATCATGTCATCCACTTTGATCATCTGATCACAGCCACGCTTCAGTCTACACACAAAAACATATCATTATACAATTAGAAAACAACCCATTAGGAACTTGTTAGCATGTTGATTGGGCTGTTATACAGGTATGTTTGTTTATGATTTGTTAAACTGTTCATACGTTTGTTTACCTGTTAGCCTTTTAATTTGTGTCAGTCTGTGTAGTAATAGTGTTTTGACTTGAAGTGAAATGTACCAGCATGTCACTGCGTGTCAGTTTAAGTTCTAGTTTTGGTTTGAACTGTGTTAAACTGTACGAGCAGTTTAACATGCTAACAGTCGTTGTGCTAGCTACCTGTGAGCGTGTTGTGCCAAGTGAAACAGATACGACATTACATACATATTACCGATATGCGAACACACACACGCATGCGCGTACACATAAACACTCGCCTGTGATTGGCTGATTTTGGCTTTGATGCATTGACGTCACAAAGGTCTTTCTTTTTTGGCTTTAATACGTCATCATGTACAGACTATATAAGAAAGGCTGCAACAAACAGCTCTTCAGTGACATTTACCTGTGAATATAGACACAAGCGATATCTATATTCTACAAGACACAGTCCACTGCCTTTGATACGAGATCCAGCGACTTACAGAGAACAAAAACAGTCTCTGAGACAGCAAGTGGAAGAACTGCAGAAGGACTATAGCCATGAATGTCCAACTGAAGCATATGTTGGACCTGCTGAGTAATGAAGAGAGGAAACAGCAGTCTTGTTACGTCACCTGCCTGACTGAGCTCTTCCAGAGAGAGGAGGAAGTCAAGTGCAGTGAGGCACAACCGAAGGCTGAACAGCAGTTTCTGGAGTCATGGCCATCCCTGTACCTGAGACACAGTCCTGAGGCCTGGACCTGGACTGAGGCTGAGGATTGGCAGCACCTGGAGGAAGAATGGAGGATGAAGGAGAGAGAGGCAAACCACCAGATCTCTCTGCTGCACAAGCTTTGTACCAAGGGGCCGACCATGGAGCAGATGAAGACAGAGTCTCTCAACAGACCTGTCCTCATTCGTCCCTCCTACTATCCCCAATTCTCCCTGGCACCCACCTCCACTTCAGCTCCCCTCGTTCTTCAGCGAGAGTCTCCTGCATTTCCTCCTTTCTCTGAGAAACTCTTTAAAGCCTTCACACCCTCCTACTACCCACAGAACACTGCTTAAGCCAAACTAGCCTTTTGCTTGTTTTTATTATTGTTATTGTTGTTAATAAATGTGTTCAAATGAATTTTATTTCTCTCTCCGTGTTTTTTCAATACAGAATTCAAGGCTCTGATTGATTATATCATTAGTTTAATCTCTTAATATATTGAAACATGAGGTCAAAAAGTAAAACAGCTCTAAAAGGACTCTAAAATCTCAATATTATATATATATATAGTGCACAGGTGTTTGTCTCTGATATGTCCTTGCTGGCCTGGAAAGCAGAATTCATTAGTCATATGGTAGAGGTAACTACCATGTTAAATTACATGGTAGTAACATGTAATTACATGTTACTACCATGTTATAATAATAACATGGTACAACATGTACCATGTTAACATGTTATTATTATAACATGTTACTACCATGTTATAATAATGTTAAAATAATATTATTAACATTATTTTAATGTTAATAATAACATTAAAATTAATTAACATTAATTTTAATGTTAATGTTAAATTCCACTTAACATTACATGTTAAATGGTAACATTTGATTATGTATTGTCTTTTATTGAAAAATTGTCATTCTGGGGTTGATAGATATAATTAGTTTATTGGTTGTGGGTATCAATAAAAGGGGATGATTGTGGGAGAAAATTCTAATCTTCAGCCAACATCAAGTTTCATTACTCACATTCTTATAACCAGACCCTGGTGTTCAATATAAACAGCCGTAGCTTAGGATAAGACACAAACTAGGCACCTTTCGCGGTTCCCTCCCTAGATATCAAGGCGCCAGGCATCCTATAGGTTTGCACTCCTCGACAAGATCTGTAGGAGACGCCACTTACTATCCCTGACTTAGTTCTGTTTGTAGATGGTGCAGCGTGGACAAAATCAAGTTGGGTTTACTCTCCAAATGAAGTGTTGAAATGATCTGCTCCCTTGCCTCCTCACCTTTCTGTGCAAGCAGCAGAACTGGTTGCATTGACTGAAGCATGTAAAAATAGCTGCAGGGAAATCTGGCACTATTTACACTGACTCTAGTTATGCTTTTGGTGTTGTCCGTGATTTTGCTACTTTGGTACATTTTCTGACTTCCTCAGACGTGTTCATCACAATCCTGTTTCTTTTGACTGTAACTGTGTGACCATCACACACAGCTATTTGCCATTGTTCTGCTCACACAGGTGGTTCTGACACAGTATATTCAGGTAATGCAAGAGCAGATTGCAGCTCAACTTCCTGTGGTTAACCACACTCACTCGGATCTGAACAAGGATCCATTGAAAATATTAACACACCTCTTAAGGAATAATTTTAATGATTTTTTTTTAAATTGAGGAAAGGATCCGTTTGTCCTGCTGCACTTTGACAGTGAGGGGGATTTTGAGGATTTACCGTAAGTGCAAGAATAGAGGCGATACAGATTCTAATCGGCGGCGGGCGTGACTGTGTTTGAGAGACATTTTCTAGTGAAGCGTTCGTGTTTAGTTTTGCGCTAACTGTAGTAGCAGGTACTTGTTAGCATGTTGGTTGCGCTGTAAAACAGGTACGTTTGTTTATGTTTTGTTCGTACGTTTGTTTACCTGTTAGCAGTCGTTTAATCTGTGTCCGTTTGTGCAGAAATAGGTTTATGCTCATTTAAGGCGATGTCAAATGTACCTGTTAGCATCGGTTTGTGCAAAGTTTAGCTGTTGTGCCAGGAACCATTTAGCATGTTATGCTAAGTTAAACACATATTACAGTTCAGATAGATTTAATTCATTATTAGTTTTTAAAGTTAACCGTTAATGCCAACCCCGCACGCACATAAACACTCGCCTGTGATTGGCTGATTTTGGCTTTGATGCATTGACGTCACAAAGGTCTTTCCTTTTTGGCTTTAATACGTCATCATGTACAGACTATATAAGAAAGGCTGCAACAAACAGCTCTTCAGTGACTTTTACCTGTGAATATAGACACAAGCGATATCTATATTCTACAAGACACAGTCCACTGCCTTTGATACGAGATCCAGCGACTTACAGAGAACAAAAACAGTCTCTGAGACAGCAAGTGGAAGAACTGCAGAAGGACTATAGCCATGAATGTCCAACTGAAGCAGATGTTGGACCTGCTGAGTAATGAAGATAGGAAACAGCAGTCTTGTTACGTCACCTGCCTGACTGAGCTCTTCCAGAGAGAGGAGGAAGTCAAGTGCAGTGAGGCACAACCGAAGGCTGAACAGGAGTTTCTGGAGTCATGGCCATCCCTGGACCTGAGACACAGTCCTGAGGCCTGGACCTGGACTGACGCTGAGGATTGGCAACACCTGGAGGAAGAATGGAGGGTGAAGGAGAGAGAGGCAAACCACCAGATCTCTCTGCTGCACAAGCTTTGTACCAAGGGGCCGACCATGGAGCAGATGAAGACAGAGTCTCTCAACAGACCTATCCTCATTTGTCCCTCCTACTATCCCCAATTCTCCCTGGCACCCACCTCCACTTCAGCTCCCCTCGTTCTTCAGCGAGAGTCTCCTGCATTTCCTCCTTTCTCTGAGAAACTCTTTAAAGCCTTCACACCCTCCTACTACCCACAGAACACTGCTTAACCCAAACTAGCTTTTTGCTTGTTTTTATTATTGTTATTGTTGAAAATAAATGTGTTCAAATGAATTTTATTTCTCCGTCTGTTTTTAAATATAGAATTCATGGCTCTGGTTGATTATATTATTAGTTTAATCTCTTAATATATTGAAACATGAGGTCAAGAAGTAAAACAGCTCTGACTCTGAAGGAAAAACAAACACAAACAGCCATCTTGGTGATGCCTCCAGACTCCTCCAGCTATTGGTGAACAACAAGACCAGGATCAGACACCTCTTCGATCTGAAGTACAAGAGCAGCAGCTGTTAAAACTTAAACTATCTTTAAAATTAGAAAACGAAATTATGCAACTTAAGTGACATAGGGTTTAGGGTTGCGTGAAAACATTTTAGTTAGTTGAATCATTTTAAATTGATTTGCAGTGACATTGCAGTCAGTATGTAATGTATGTATTCCCAGTAATGAAAACAATAACTACATTTATTTGTCAAACAGCACATTTATTGATTTTATCTCCTTATCTCAAATCCATTTCAGTAAAAAGAACGTGTGGACGTAAACATCACTCAGGAATAATGACTTCAGTTTTCTACAATTATTTGAATAAGATATTCTACAGTGTGTTTTGTCTTATTATGAGATAAGTCATAGTCAAGTGTCTATTTAAAAAAAAAAAAATGCCTTCAGTGACATTTGTGAAACATCCATTCTGGAGGTGCAGTGTGAGAGGATAATATTTAGTGATTATAATAAAGACGCAGCAACATTTTCAGCTTCTTGACTAATACATAACAGCTACAAACACACACGCATACTTAAAAAAAACTCTAATATTGACAAGCAGCCCTGGTGTGTGTTTGTGTCATTAGCATTAACATCACTGGATGATGTCCAATCAGTGTGTGTTTCCTGCATCAGTTTGAAAGTTGTTCACTTATCCACCACCAGAGAGCAGCATACTTTTATTTCAAAGTGCTCATGAGTCTGCTCTGAAGGTGCACTCAGCTGAGTGAATCTGCTGCTGCTGCTGGAGGCGGGAAAAGGTCAATGAGTGAAACACTGAGACAAACTGATCCCTGGTGTCTGAGCTTCACTCAAACTTGCGCAGGTGGTTGTAGAGGGACTGGACGTAGGTGAAGACACACATGGGGTCTGGTTTACGGCCCATTATCATCATGTCATCCACCTCGATCAGCCGGTCACAGCCGGCCTTCAGTCTGCAGACGCAAAGAAACACAAGTTATGTATGGCAAATTATTGAAATTGAAACTGAAATTGAATTGTTAATATGTATATATGTATGTATATATATGTATGTATATATATATATACACATATATACATATATGTATATATGTATATGTATATATATATATATACATATATACATATATGTATATGTATATATATATATATACATATATACATATATGTATATGTATATATATATATATATATATATATATATATATATATATGTATATGTATGTATATGTATATATATATATTTAAAAAAATCAGTTTAAGAATATTCATATATGGTTTTAAAGTTTCAAGTCTGGGTCACCACAGGTAAAAAAAAGATTGTGAAGTGAATATTGTCTTTCAGTTATTTTAGCCTAACTTAAAACATACATACAGCGTGTGTATGTCCAACATGTGATCTTTAGCATGCAGCTCTGTGAAGATATGCAGTCTAGGAAAAAAAGGAATTCACAGCAAACACCTTAAAGAACACAGCATGGTGAAACAGACGTGAAGAAGCAGACGCAGCCTTAGACAATGTCTTGTGTTGTTTCATGGAGAGAAAAATAGAAGCTTTACACAGGACTATAAAATAAATGCACAAAAGAAAACAAATTAAGAATGATTTGCCCACAATAAAGTCACAACTTTTATTGTTGATGCAGTAAAGGTCTTTAAATCCCTTAAGGCTCATTCAGCAAATGTCAAGGACCTCAAGTATCTCTAATGCTGTTGCACAGTTTGATGTTTTTGGCAAAATGGCAAGTGGCAAAACTCTTAATACCACTTCAAATCATTTTCAGCTGTAAATTAAGGTAAAGACGGCATGCAATGAACTCACTGTAGAGGAAAGATGGGAAACGGCTAACGTGGCAGCTCACACTGCTTCTAAAACCCAATTATTGACTTAACACATCCTGAGTCATTTGTTTGATCCGTACAGAAATCAATGAAGTGTATTGTGCAGGACTATTTCTCAGTCAGAAGCAGGTGCCACAAATTGAAATATTTATTTTCTTACTGAAGATGTTTTACTCATAACACTTGTTATGATTTACAGAAACAGTGAAGAGCAGCATAAGGCTTTTATTTTCTTTGAAGGAAGTGACTTTGAAACAAAAACCCCTCCTTAAAGCACTGTTAACATACTATAAAATTGATCATCTTGACTCACTCTGCAGTCTGAAAGGCTAACTCAAAGTTGTCTTTACGGTTGGAGGGCGACAGAGAGGTGTAGTCAAACTCAGTGGGGAAGAAGGAGTGGACCAAGGCACAGAAAGCCATCCCATCACTCCAGGTGGACGAGAAGTTCTGGATATCAATGTTCTGCAGAGACACACACACACACATAAAAAAACCAAAAACATTTGATGATGGTGTGGCACATGTGATTCCTTGAGTGTCATTTCAGAGACTTGCAGAGGTATAAAAGAACATGACCTGTAAAACTGGTCAACATCCGGGTTAAAGTCTAGTCTATAATCATGATGGATAAAGCAGACTTTCCTCTCCTCCTCTGCTTTTACATGCTTTTGAACTCATGTAATTTTAAGGCTGCCGTTCATTAGTCTCCAGTTTGCCTTGAATGAAATGCAGCATGTCAAGTCATTGGACGAGCATCTCTCTCTTTCTCTCGTGTGTGTGAGTGAATGTTTATTGCTGTCAGTTAATAAGAGTTTTGCCTGACTCTGGTCATAATTAGAGCCACATGGAGCAGCTGGCACAGAGTGCTGTGGAAGAAAATGGTACCAGAGAGCAGTAATATGTCAGAGGAGTCACTCATGACCTAAACTACCTCAGCCCTGAACTCACACACACACACACACACACACCCACACCCACACGTTTGCGCACATCATCCCTAATCTTCACCATAACCAGCTGAAGCCCAACACTAACCTTAACTGAACCATAATTCAAATCTCAGCCCCAACTTAAACAGTTCTTTAGAAACAAGGTTCTGATGGTTCTCATTAGGACCAGGTTTTGGTCTCCATGTGGAAGACTGGTGCTGACAAGGTCAGAGTTTATGCCAGAAAAGGTAAGTACAAACACACTCACACGCACACAACTAACTTCACAACAATACTTTGCGCCCATTTACAACAAAGTTTGTAAACGCCTAATTACTGCAGGCCACTTTTTTAATGCAAGCTTTAAATTTTGTTTTGAAATGCCACACTTTTGCTAAATTTGGCACATTGACTCTCACGTTAAACAATCGGCTGTATCTGTGCAATTATTGAGAAGAAAATGGGAAAATGGATTCACCGTCTGTCTAAGAGTTACAGACGAGGAAATTGATACCACATTCATGACGGTGCAGCACGTAGACCTGCAGAGCTGGAGCCAGGAGGAAAAAAGCATGAGGATGATATAGAAACATGGGGAAACAGTCTGGCTCTGCCCAAAGGTAAGAAAATCCATCTATTCTCATGTTGACAGCTCATTATTCTTTTACCCAAAGAAAAATTGAGGCAGTATAGTTTTTATGCTTTCATGGTGGAGTTGAAATAAAACCATGGATCACAGTGACATGTCCAAGCAGCTAGAACATGTTTACATGATTGTTTGTGTAAGGTTATTACAAATTAGAGTAAATGTGACATAGGGTTTGAAATGTATTATGTGAAACAATATAATTATCAAATCATAAAGGCTGCAATTTATGTTAATTAAGTTCTATTCCAATTAAACATGTTTAACATACTATAGATATTAGGAAGTGCCATCCTTACATAGTTATTATTATTATTTTTGAACAGTTGGACTCACATTATATGTCTCAATTCTGATTATGGTTTAGCCCTAATGTGACAATGATGTAAGGATGACGTATTCAATTATGTGTCTCAAACTTTATAAAGGTGAAAGTGCACAGTAAGATGACAATGTAAACATAACGCCATCTGCATGTTTGTATTGGCCCCATGTGCTCGAAGTCTCGCTAAGACTATGTTTTCTCTTCTCCCCCAGAACGGCTTTTCTTGGAAAAACAATGACAGGAATTATGACACAAAAATACCGTGTTATTCCAAATTCAAAACCACTGTGTAGAATAACGTTCAAACCAGTATCTACTAGGGGTGACAATCACAGGGTACGTCGCGATACGATACAATACATGGTCCACGATACCAATAACATCAAGATACTGCGATTATGTGATAATCAATACAATCATATAGCGATATATCAGCATTTTTAATAGATTTTCTGTATTCATCTTTTTTTTTTTGTCAGAGTAATATTATTATGACATGACTGCACAGGAACATCAACCAGAGTGAGTTGAAAACAAAAGGACTAACAGCTGGACTTAAAGCATGTCTCTGGCAGTTAATTTTTATTCTTTGGTGTAAGGACTAGTCAGTCTGACACAAAGTAAAACACCTTTTAAAAGGTGACTGACTATGATCTGTAATGGAACATATCAGTCAGAAGTGAAATATTTATGCAATATGTAGTAAATGGACTAAAGCACTTTAAAGCTTTGAAGTATCTTCCTCTGATCCAACGTTCTGTAATATGAACAGACTTATGCTAAATGATCCTTCAGGTTTTTGAAGTGTGGTTTTAGGAGGAGCCGACACATAATGAATGCTGACTACACCGTCAGGGCTCGATGCTCCAAGAACCAGTGAAACAAAGGCACGCTCGCTTTCATTAAAAAACATAACTGCCAGTGGAAAGCAATGAAAAACAGATTTTAGCCACTTCAGAGAAGGTTTAGTGAATAAAATCTACGCCTGCTCACACAGTTGTTGATCCTCTGTTGCATCCAACTGCCTGATTTGTGTTTGAAATCTTTGTTCAGCTTTACCTAAGTGACACAAACTTAATAAATAAGGCAGAAATAGACCAGCAAATGTTTTGTATCAGAGAGCTAAAACGGTGATTTTCTCTATGGACTATGGTGCAGGAGAGCGGGTTTTCAAACTCCAGTTTCCAATTGTAAGAGGCTGTCTAACACTTGCTAAATCTATATAGAATGTAATGTTTGGAATGACTATTGGAGTTATGAGTCGATAGTTGACAGTGACTTTGATTTTACCTGGTAGCCTATGGTCTTGGAGCGACACCACTCCAGAAGAATCTGTTTGATGCTGCTAGCGCTGGACACCCCAAAACTCTGAGACCGCTTCAGTTTGGGTTTGGACTCCACTGGTTTTGGACGACTGTACAGGAGGAGATGGAAGAAAGAAGTCAACAAAGACAAATTTTTTAATCTATCATTTGCTCCATCATGTTACCTGACTGCAGCATTTACCTGTTACTTGCTTCAGAGTCGAGCCTTTCAAAGATCGATCGACGAGCCTGAGCACCGATGTTACGAGGCAGAGTCTGCGACCTCACCAGTTCCCGCCTTCTCTCTCCTATCTGCCCATAGGACACGTCACTGCTTATATCTCCATCTCTAGAGGACGGAAGCACAGAGGGGTAAGACGGACTAATGAAATGGAGTATATGACGTGTCCTGACATGGCTCTCAGTCTACATATTTATATATTTTCTCTTAAAAGAAGCTGTGAAGGAGGAGGGTGTTGTCGCCACACAGACTGGCATTTAAATTTGCCACTAGAGCCACTGCTGCTATGACTTAGGTATGCAAGGAAGACGGGCCTACTCTCCGTCACCATCTGAGGATATTTTTCTGGGGGAAAGGATGATGGAGAACATTCCAGTGAAGTTTTCTACAGTAAATAAAGTTTTCAAAAATGTCAATATAACTGAAATGTTATTTTATCTTTCACTTATCTTTGTTTTAAGTTCAAACAAAAACAAGTGCAGGGTTCCCAGGGTCAGCAGCATCTTTTATAAAGTTGACTGAAATTTTAAATAAATAAATCTATCAGCCATCGGATTAAATTTTTTTTGATTTGCGTCAAAATGCCAATCTATCAATCAATATATATTTTATTGTTACATAGGGAAATTTGTCTTGGACTCATGTGCACATGAATGTCCTCATAACGCAGTTTAAACAATAAAAACAACTTAATATAAACAAAACAACACACAACAATCACAATAAATGTAACCTAAGTGGGTCTTTTCCCTTTCCTCAATCACCTTACCTATCATGCTGCTGTAAGGCTGAGTAGGTCACGGACTTGGCAGGGGCTGAATTTGTCTTCTCTACAAAAGGACAAACATTGAGAGTAAATCACATTCATGATGTTTCAGTCTCAGACAGAATGTACATATGTGAAAGCATGGCTCACCCTGAAGGCGGGGAGATCCCATAGTTCTGATAGGTGTAGGAGTCCATGTCTTCATAGAAGATACTAACAGCAAAGACAGATAAAAAAGATATTTTTACACATAACCTTATTGATGCTGCATTCATGTTAAATAGAAAGAAAAAAATAATTGAGACAGTCAGCTACCAGACTGAACTTGAGACTCTTCTATGGTTTGGGGCTGGTTGATGGTCATCATTGTTTGACCTGGAGATAAGGCCTCAGAGACAGGGGAGGACCGGGAACCAACAGGACTGCTGGGAGAGTTAGGAGAGCCCTTTACGTCTGCTGTCTTAGTTGTGGCGGTGATGGGGAGGTGGGGCATCCGCATGGCGACAGGAGCCGTGTGCTCATGTGGAGAGTCGGTGGGTGGAGAGATCTCGCCGTGAACCAACATTGAATGTTCTAGTTGGACACACAGATGCAGAATGATCACTTTATCGGAACTTCTCAAAGCTGCACAAATCACTGCTTTCATATTGAAAGTGAACCAGAGCAATATGCAATATGCAGTATGTGAAGTAAAATAGGTTAGCCATGGTAACAACTCCACAGAAAATGTCATCTAAGCTTTCCACTTTTTAGAAACTGGTTATAAATATCTTTTTATCTTTATTATAGGCTACACAACATATAAAACCCAAAATGGCAACTTTAGTAAGTGAGCTGGTAATCAGAGAGGAGCATTTAATATCTAGTTTTCTCAAAACAGAGCAAAAAGGAGAGTTATATAGTATTCAGCCTATATGAAAGTTGGACATTAATGACACTAATATCTGTTTATTGTGTAAAGCAATATGCAAATAATGTATATACTGCATAAGCTATGATTTAAAACAAGCCTTGAATTGAAATTGAAATTTAAACAAGCTGCTTAAATTCCACAAATAATCCAGAGATTTTGCATTAAATGTCTCTAAAGATGGACGAGAACAAAGAGATTGCAAACATGACATTCAGGCCCTAATATGTTTCTGATGCTCTGGGCACATAATTCAACTAAACAGCAGGTTTTTGTAATGATGTGTTCCATTTGTATTGAGAAGTGGAAACTTCCTAGTGCATATTTTCCGGAAAGTCCACTGATGTCACATTTCCCCAACCCCCAAATCCAAGATGGCTGGTCTGCTAAGCAGCGATGAAAGCTGTCGTGATATAAACTGTTAAATGACGTGTTCTGTCTCATTAAACCAGACATACACACAGGACTATCCAGCTTATGTCTGTGGACATGATAGGACTATGCTTGAATGCACCAAAACACAGTGTTGTGTGTGTTGTTATTGTGAGCAATACCTTGCTATAGAACCCCCCCTCCTCCACCCCTGAAATAATCCAAACCTGAGATTTGTAATGGAACACAGTCAACTCTGAAGTGATGTCATTCAAACTCAGATGCAGCCTTGTTAGCTCCTCCCTGTCTGACGCTACAACAAAGTCTTTTCAAATCCAGTCACCTCAGGTCTGAAACACAGGCTTTCTGTTGAAGATTTACAGTCACACGAGACCAGAGGACATTACACTGTAACTGTTTTCACAGGCTGAGCACTCCTCATTTGTACAGCAGGAACCTTAGTGTTCCTGCTGTGAGGAGAGTGTAAAGTGAGTGTGTCACAGTTATAATGTGGTTACCTGTTGTGGTAGCGTGTCCGTTCTCCAGGCCAGCATGTGTTGGGGTGGGGTCCACTTCGATTGGTTCTTCTCGCTCAATGCTCTGAAACACACACAGTCATAAAGTTAACAACAGCACTCCAACACCTGTCACTGTTTTTAAAAAGGAGCATGATGTCATTATGGACCTCAACCGGAGAGGAAAAGAAGAGTTTCTGGGAGATGTTTACATACAAAACACAGTTTGAAGGTTTTATGAAGTGCAATTGTTGGGGCTGAACATTTGGGTAATGAAACTGAAGTCTGCAATTTTCTAACTGCATTATTTTTGGAATGAGCATTAGAAAAGGCTGCTTCATGGTAAACATATTCCTTAGTTACTATATTAGGTGAATCTTGGGTTAGTTGGCTAAAATCTGTTTCTCATTATGCCCTCGCTGGCAGCGATGTTTTGAGTGAGTGCAAGTGTCAACAGTGTGGCCAGAGTGATCCCTTTAAGCTGGAAAAAAGTTATAAAAGTCAGACTGTGAACCAGGTTAAATAATCCTTCAGCTATTGATGTGTTGTATTTTTTGCCACAGGGACATAAAAATGTACATTTTAACATTTTGTGCTTAAGTGTCAATGTTTTTATGTTTAAATCAAAGGCAAATAGTTGAATCATGTTTCTTTGTTTTAAGCAAAGCAAACCCAGATGTCTTGTGCTTATTTAATCACCGTTTGATCTTTTTTTTTTTTTTTTTTTACTCTTTTCAGATCTTTTCACCAACATATGGGCTTTTTTGACACGACTTCAGACAAAACAAAACAAACCAACAAATCAGAGAAGAACGACTCAGCTCGCTAGAATGTCAGACGTGTGACGGCATGGACCTCAGAGAAGCAGTGTAGGTGTGAGAGGCACCAGAGTGTTCTGTTCTATCCTCCCCGTGATAAGAACTGGGAAGTCTTTGTTGTAAACCAGGCACTGCTGTCACTGACATGCTCAGTGATGAGGAAAGCAGCCAAAATCTGTGCACTGATCTGGCAGCACCACTGCAAAAATGACTGAGATCAGGTTATAATGTCAAACATCATTAGCATCCATGTGACCCTGTCTATTTCCTGAATGTGTGACCAGAGCAGATTCGGCTGAGGCTCACTTCCCTCTCTCCAAACACAATCAGCTGCATGGAAATAGCTAATGGTTGCCTGAGCAGATACTTCTATCTCAAACTCTTTAATGCACACCGCTGCCACTTTCCATGTGGCCCTGTCAGACACATAGATGGAGCACGGTGTGTTGATAGCTGTTTTGGCACAGAGCAACACTCCTCGGGTCAATAGTGCAGCACTGATAACTGTGCACATTTTGCTGAGGTCACACATCACATTGTGTTTGTGTTGTGCTCATAAAACCTTGAAACAGGCTTTTAAGCAGCAGAGCACACCCTCAGGCAGCCGAGTAGGAGATCCGCTGCACTTTGTGTCACAACTAACAAATGAACAGCTGGTTGTGTTTCAGACTTGGCTGTCACACTGGAACTAAACACACAAGGTCGGTTTCTACACTGTGTTTGTCTCAGAACATCATTTCACCAATGATGCATCTGATTCACCAACTCTGTGTTTAGATAAACTCAGCATGTTTGGGAGTAAAACTGAAGCATCTGCTCAAAAACCACAAAATGAACATAGACGGATACAGCGAAAGAAAAAAAATGAGGAGGCATATTTACATTTTATAATAGATGATACATACAACATTTTCTTCATAGACAAAGGATTTAATTTGTAAAGCTGATCCTTTGGTATTATTTATGTAAATAATGTGTAAATATATGGGGTATACAGTAAATAATGCTACTTCTTGATTTTGCATAGAATAGATTGTGCTTCCAGAATGTGAGGCTAGTGGGAGAATAATATGGTTTATAATCTAACGTGACATAATCTGCATACAAGACTCTGTAGAAAAAGGATCTACTTTATAAAGAAGCTGCTTCACTATTATCATGCCGTGTTGGCTGTTCTGTGTCCTGTCTGATATAATATTGTCTGTTACTGTTAAGGTCTTACACAAAAGTTAATAAAGTGGATATATGTTGTGATTTGGTGGTGTATAATTTAAGCAAACTTTATTGACAAAAATATACAGTGGTATGGTTTTATTTGAGTCATTTGCCTCTGAGATTTATGCCCTGAGATCACTATAACTAAGGTGAATTATTTATGGATTATTTGTTCACAGAGTTTAAAAAACAACATAAATACTGTCCTGGTTAGCCTTGATAATCCACACTGGATCTCAAAGCTCCCAATACCATTTCCAGGTATTGGCCAATCACAAGACAGTTGGGAAAGCCCTCACTGGCTGGCCAATCTCAACACAGTCTGTCTTCTGGGAATGAGATTTCGGTCTGAAGCAGCCCAACTGACGAGAGCTTCAGTGAGGAGAGATCGGCTCATTTACAGCAACTAGGAGGTTTTTGACCATAAAAACAAGTTAACGTATGTAAGTAGACTTCCATAACTCACATAGATATGTGATAGGACCACTCTATGGGAGCTTTAAGACGAACAGTGTTTCAGAGAAGAGCTGTTTATGTTCCCACCATCAAATTTCACAGCGTCATGAATATACCTTTTCATTTACCTCCATTGTTTTTGGTCGAGGCACAAAAATTTCAAAGATGGAAATCTGAAAACCTGGACAAACAAAAGTGAAACTAACCAAACAAAGACAGAAACCTAATACTATCACACTACACACACACACTTATGCCGTTCTTTACTTGAAATGGCTGGGAGAGGGAGAAAATTGTGGGTGAGTAGGAGTTCATTTCATGGAGGAGTGATGACAAAGACACTCCTTTAGTTCTTCAGAACAAAACGTATGAAAGGTGGAAGGCAGATGGGAACACGTGTGTGCTGCCTGATGAGAAATGGCACAGCGGGACAAGAAAGTGAGGTGGAAACAGCTGGACATCCAGCAGGAGGAGGGAGACACATTTCAGAATGTCTGACTGTGTGTGCGTGTGGGGGTGTCTCTGGATTAAGTTCTCGTATCATCTGTGGGTCAGAGGGGGAAACATGATAGCAGAGCTGCTGAGGTTCCTGTAAACTCTCTGGTATCTCGAGGTCTTGTTTTCTGGCAGAACAAACTGGTACACACTTGACATGGTACAGTACCGACAAGGGAACTCAGAGCATGATACGTGCGTCACTGGTGTCACGTATTTCCTTTTAACAGACACGCACAAAGACACATTTACTGGTGGAAGAACTACATGAGAATGCACATCAACATGAATAAATGATATCTTTTGGACCAACTGTGCACAGGCTGAAGTGACGTGTTGTTTGAAGGATTGTCACCGTCTGTTACGGTTTACTGTCAGACAGCAAGAGCAAACACAACACATCTCCTGTCTTACAGGTACAATTAAAGGCATGGTTTTACGACACACCAAAGAAAACGCAAAGTCTAAAGCCTGATATTGTGTAATCTGTCAATGTGTGGACCAACATAGTCACTAATCTGATTAGCAGGGATGTTCCATCTTCAATTTAAGAACAAACACATATTCTCTCTCATCTCTTTGGTTCAAATGATGGATTTCCTTCAGTCAGCCAACCCAAAACAGATTGCAACAACCTGAAACTCAACTACTTCTCCAGTGATCCTACCTACTACAGCTTTAACATCGAGTTGACCCTTAGAAGAACCTCAGCCTGTTTTCTCACTATGACCAAAATTAAAAAATCTTTTCATCTGTCCCTTCATTCACTTTCCTACCATGTGTCTATGTCTCAAATGTGTGCTTTTACGATCACTTTATCAGCGGAATGGAAAACAAATGTTCACAACCTTACTGCAAACACCACATGTTGCCATTGTTACTTATTTACATGCCTACAGATTTGCACATCAACGTCATCAACGCATTTTTACCACCAGCTTCTGGTGTTTTACGGAAATGGGGGAGATGACCACAACCTTGATGTGGTCATGTGGTCAAGTGAGTTTCCTGTGTAGGAAAAGCTCAATACCACTTTTCCAACAGTTAGTAACACAGCTGTGCTGATGCATTTACACCACATAACCATAACCAGCCATTTCAATAACAGAATTCTTCAACCATGTAACAAACATCCATCTTCCATAAGGGGCAGAAATAAACAGCATGACTGTTAAAACATGCCACTACAGCTTTTAATTAACATATTTTCACAAAGAAAATTACACTTTTTTCTTTCTTTCTTCCTTTATCTTAAAATAAGTCAACACCACTGATGCATTTAGATTTAACATGTAAGATCTAATATTTAGATTTAACTATTTAATACATTTCTAAGTTAACACATATTGTTGTAAATGTGTTAAAAAGTGACTTTCAAAACTTCACACCACTTTTTTGAACATTGTTTGAAGTTAAATATGTAAAAAAATGTTGCATTTATGTTCAGCATGAGCCGCTGTACGCTCTTAGATATAAAAGTGCTAAGTAGGACCATATAAGGTTCTTCAGCTTGTCCTCATAAGAGAACCCTTTTTGGCACCAGGTAGATCCTTTTTATAAAGGTTCCACCTGGAACCCCTTTAAAACCCTTTATTCAGGAAAGGGGTTTTAAAGGGTTCTCTGGATCAAAATGGTTCTTACTGGAACCATTAGTGTTACCAAGAACCCTTGTTTTTCAGAAGCAAATGGTTCCAGGTAGAACCTCAGCCTTTGTAGAAGGACACTTTTGGAACCCTTATTTCTAAGAGTCTACAAACAGCACCCCATAGACATGAACACTGCAGTGTGGCAGATTTGCAGGATTTTGGATCATATCTGATTTAACATTTCCCCCCCTGTATCGAATTCAGTGATTTTGACAAAAAAGGACTGATATTTGTTGGAGCTGCTCTCTCTAGATTTCTCCACCTTTCATGCTTACCTGTCCTCTCTTAAAAAAGGCAACAAAATGTCTAAAAATATCTCTCTGGTTGTACAAAATCATACAATAACGCCATGTGTCACAACATAAAAGACACATGAATGTCCTCAAGGGCTGCAACAATTCATTCATTATTGATTGATTACTAAATTAACATTGCTAATTGATTAATCGATACAAGTATTGTTTTCAATAATTAAAACAAGCTCTCTGATCTTTCAGCGTCTTATATATGCGCCATATACCAAAGAAATTATTAAAACTGAATCATTTCAATGCAGACCTAATGTACACATAGCACATTAGTTTGAGCCACTGCCAGTGAGGACACAAGGGAGAAAAGATTTTAGCCTCTTAACAAAAGGCTGTTTAACTCTATGATATCTTGAGAATATGTTTGCCACTTTAGCTCACTGTTAGTCAAACGTTTTCAACTATAAATTTAAGTTTGAGTCATTTCACTCCCTGCACAAAAGTCCAGAGAGAAAATCTGTGACTTTGTACCACAGCTCACAGAAGTTGTCCATCCAACGCTGGCCTCCACCAGCGAGTTTACATGCATTGTTAAATTTATTAAATAAATGAGGCAGCAGTAAACAGAAAGATCCTGAGAACTTGCAAGCTAAGAATTATGATTTTCTCTCAGGACTTGGGTGCAGTTATTTATAAACTGCAGTTTAACGTTGGAAACGAATGTGTAATGGTGGTGAACACATTCTCAAGATGGTTTACACTTGAGCAGGTGATGATTTTATTAAGGGGCATTTTGTTGAATGGCTAATATATGCTCTTCCTTGTGTTCCTGCTCACTACGTGCCATCGCCTCACACAGCAGTGCTTCAAAAAAACTGCACTGTGCATTTAAACCAAAGCCATTTGTGCGATGATTGAGATTATGACTGCCTGGTAAGAGTGAAACCTCCTTACGCAAGTAAATAGGGACTTTTACTTGAAATAGCCACTGGATTAACGTCATCTTAAATAAGCAGTCGTATATATTTGACTCAGACTGTCATCCCAAAAATCAAGACCTGAGCCAAGTGTCAAAGTCAGGATGAAACCCTGTATCCCTGTAAATTAGGACTCAAATTTACTGATATTATCACCTCAACCTATGAGTGACACCTGCACTATCTCAGTCACTGTACTACAGACACTGTGTTTAAGTGTAACTACTGATAAGAGGCTAAATGTGGACAGCATCACAACACGATGACACTAGAATAGACCACGCTGAGCTGTCAGGAACCCTGGAGTTGCGTTTAAATTTATCAGCCTAATATGTTCCTGACTTCTTGTAAGTCAAGCAGCGCTGAAGCTGAGAGGGGGTTGTCCAGTCGCTTCGTCTGGTCCACTCTCAGCAGCTGTGATTGTCTTACTGTGATATATGGAAGAGGAACAAGCCATAATAGTCTCATAACAGAGAGACAGAAGCTTCCATTTCTTCCTTCATTTGAGTCATGTAATCAAGTTTGTGAGAAAGTGTTTGGATGAAATTAGCGAAAGAAGTCAGAGACATAGAGAGAAAACACAAATAAAAGCTCACTCTACTTCTTCACTCAAATGTATTTTGGCAAAATGAAATACTCATTACTATGAGGTAAAGAAAACCAAATCATAAAGTAAAAACCTCAATAAAACGGTTCACAAATGTGAAAATGTCTGGTAAATTGGGTCTGGCCATTTCACAGATGAAGAATGCAGCATGAGACTGTTTGGGTCAGACAGTTCACAACAGCAGGAAGAGTTCCAGAACATCCAGGTGAGGAGAAGCACCTGGGTCAAGCATGCAGCCCACTCAGCCCTCAGGTTTTCCTGCTGTATTCTCACATGGGCTCATTTGGTGATTTTGTAGATATCTAACTAAGGGCGCTGTTAGAAAAACATCTGGAAAATGTCCAGAACAACATAAGTAGACATTTTGACACTTTGAGGAGAATGTCCAGACATCCCTGCATGATGTACAGCTTTTTTGTACAGTTTTTTTTCTTTACATTCAGAAAATGAGAAATGAACAATTGTTGTATTGTTCCATATCACAGTTTACTTTACCGGGAGTTAGCTTCAAGCTAAGTGTGATTAATTTAAAGCTGCAGTGTGAAACCTTTGGTGATTTTTGTCGTTGATGTTATTATTCTGCTTCCGCTTAGTCTTCGTGAACCGAAACAATGAAACATTATCTGTATGCAATATGCTTCATCTGTGAAGCTCTGTATTAAAGGGGACATATAATGCAAAATGAACTTTTCTGATCATTAAAATCCTTATATTTGGGACTCTGGAGGTCCTATCAGTCGGCAAAGTGTGAAAAAAGATGACTCACTCATGTTTTTGTGGTCCTCCTCAGTCTAAATACAGGAGATAAAACATGCAATTGTTGTCTTCCGCGCTCATTGGAACGTCACAATGCACTAAATTCCTGGAATTGTTGTCTCGCGGAGCTCCACTTAGTCTGTAAAATATGTGAGAGTGCTGGCGAGGGCAACGATATACGAAAAACCGGAAGGCCGTGAAAGGTTATATTGATGGCAATGTGTCTGCTAGAGCCTGCAAATGATCACTTTTCCAAATGCTAACTGCTGTTAGCTCCCAGTAGCCTCTGTGGCTGATGTAATTTCCTGTCCCTTAAGTTTAATTTTACTTTTTTTTCCCCCCTCTCTTTTTTTAAGGTGGACCTAAAGAGATTCTACTAAACAGAGTGTTCTGAACAGGGCTGTTTTGGCAGGGTGATTGAACTGCTGTGGTGCTTCATCCTTATTTTGACCAAAGCATGTCACAGACATGTTCATTAGGACACCAGGGAACTAGGTTAACTTGGAGAAATAGGGTATAATATGACTCCTTTAATACTATCAGACCTGACTGTGTGTATACAACAGCAGGCGGGGACAAGAGGCGTTTATCCTTTCAAACTGCTGAATGACTGGGTTTTTTGGGCAGTAAAATTTGAAAATCTTTTCATGGTGCTTCTTTTTCAAAGTGTTTACAGCTGTCTTGCTTCATTAGAGCAATGTTGCTGTTCCCTCTCTCTGCCATGGCTTCTACCAGGCAACATGAGATCTTAGCGCTGCTATACAGGGAAAAACAAAGAGTCGTGTGCAGCTGATGGACTTGATTGACATTTCGTGAACTCATTTGAAAATGATTTGTTTTGTTTATATTTACAGGCAGTTACTGTTCGGTCCTCAGCGGAAATTTGGTGAAGTAACATTAATGAAACTTTGCAAATCCCACATTACTGCGTGGTGGATGTGGCCCGGGTGACCTCTGTGTCCAAACAGCAGGAGGTATGATGGTGCTGGGTAAACGGTATGTCATTTGTTTAGTCAGAGGT
This sequence comes from Microchirus variegatus, assembly GCF_963457635.1. Classification (NCBI taxonomy): domain Eukaryota; kingdom Metazoa; phylum Chordata; class Actinopteri; order Pleuronectiformes; family Soleidae; genus Microchirus; species Microchirus variegatus. The sequence continues at coordinate 17,609,278 of NC_139804.1, forward strand.
CAGTGTTTAGCTGTCAGAGGCATTTTCATCACTGACACATTTATTTGAGTCTTTGTAGGAGGTTGGGGTGATGGTGAGGTGTGGATGGAATGGGTCGGCTGCTGGAGGGACAGAGAGGGTGGTGTATATTTGAAGAGGTCTCTCTGCTTGTGCAAACATTCTTACTGCTCATAAGAAAGCTTTAAAATTAAAGTTGCAGTCTTTATGTCATTATGCTTAGCTGTGTGACACCTTCTGATTCACTTTAATGATATAACTTTTATCTGGAGTCCATTTTTTATGTATAATGCTACTTGTTGATTTGTTTACTAACTGAAAAACATTAGTTGATTTATTAACAGTATTTATTTCAATGAAAATTCAACTAGTAGGATGAGGATATATAGAAGTCTCTGTGTTGCCTTCTCTTTTATTGCTCAATCTTATAACTTGGTCTCAGGCCCTCGGTCTGTGTTTACCCCCCTCCCCTCTCTCTTTCTCTGTTTGGAAGACATTTGAGCTTCACATGGCCTTTGGGTGCTGGAGGATGAGGACACTAGAACAATGGAGACTGGCTGGCAGCTCACCAGTGATTGCCTATACTGTGTGTGTGATGGTTCCTAACTTTAATACTCATTTTCACTAAAGTAGATATCACACACAGTATAACAATAACAAGCCTTCACTGTCATCATTAACAAAACCATCCGTGTGTCTTTGTCTCCGTTAGAATATAAAATGTTGTACATTTGTGATATATTAACAAAAAAAACACAATAGCCTGCAAAGGATTTTCCCAGGACACACACATGTTGCTGGGCCAACCTGCGGAGTCAAACCTAATGACTTAATGTGTCCCGAATGTGTCCTCAGATCACAATGACCACATTAGAAGGTGGTTTGAGGACACTATTGACTCCTCAGCGAACATCATCAGACCTGCTGTAGTTTCACAGCATTATTACACTAACCATTGCTCATGATTTTTTACAAGATCTGCACCTGACGACACTGGCACCAAGAAGCAGGCACAATCAAAACGTTGCCATGGAATTTTCCAGTTAAATAAACAATTAATTCATAATCAGTTAATAGACATTATACCCCATTTCTCCAAATTAACCTAGTTCCCTGGTGTCCTAATGAACATGTCTGTGACATGCTTCGGTCAAAATACCTTAAGGATCAAGCACCACAGCTCCTCTGAGGCTGGAAGTTTGTGTAGAACACGTTTTTTAGGGACAAAGCGGCGCTCCGCAAGACAACAATTACAGGAATGTCTCATTGTGACGTCACAATGAGCGCAGAAGTCAACATCATGTGTTTTATCTCCTGTGCTCAGACTGAGGCAGACCACACAAACATGAGTGTCATTTACACTTTTGTGTCCCCTTATATTCCCCTTAAATATATAAAAGTATTAAAATGATCAAAAAGTTGATTTTGAATAATATGTCTTAACTTAATGGCAGTTCAGAAACAATTAATCACTGACATCTCCTTTCCAGACATTCAACAGGTAGTCTGAAGAGACTAAGTGAAAATGCAATGTCTGCAAAAATCTATCCAGAAATCCTCTTAGGATTCTCCTGCCAGCTGAGCTCCCTAGTCAAATATTGTGAGCTCACGTGAGAACGCAACAGGCAAAACTCTCAATAACCCAGTGTCCTACACATGCCAACGCTAGTTTACTCCCCCTCACCTGGATCCTCAAAAGCATGTTCTCTGGAGTTCATGTCTGAAAACAGCGACTGACACCGACAGACCTTGCACACTCAACACACTGAGCATAAATGTGAGTAGAGAAACATGCATTTGTATTCATGTGTCTTTGTGCTAAGCTACCAGAAGTTCACAGTCAGTGACAGGACTCATGCTCTGTAATTTCCTCTCCAGAGCCTAAAGAAGAATCCTCTCAGAGGTAGAAAGACATGCTCAGACCACCTGTTCTTCAAATACATTCACACAAACTGCAATTTCTCAGCTCTAAACATTTCAGGGAATACCACTTTGGGTAAAGTGTGGAAAATATCCAAAGTCTTTGAAGTGAGAAGATATCAAACAAACTAATTGCAGGTGAGAGCCAGTGAACAGGGAAAGGTTTTCTCCATAAACATAGTATGTACAGTATGTGTACAGTCTTGGCTGGTAACAGGACATGATTTTACATGTGCTGCTCTGCTAACATCTTAAAATCAAGTGTTAGTTCATGTTTCTCCTTTTCCAGCTGTGTAACAATGTGTAGTTATGGTTTAAAAAGGAGGAGCTCATACATGTTTCCTGTTTATACTGAGAGTTACAGCATAGTTTCTATCTCACTGGTGCCAGGGACAATAGAGTGGGATGTCTTCTTTGGTGAAGAGCAACTAAAATTACAGAATAAATTGACATTAAATCTCCTCAGAGGACAAAGACTCGCTATTTTTGACACTTGCTGAGGTTTTTCCCATTATAGCTTCAGGCCAAAATAGTTACTTTTGCAAACAATATACTGTATATCGAGCCAATGTTCTGTTTGGGATCTTGTAAAATACAGCCTTATTTAACAGCTTGAACAAAGGTAACATTTCTGTAGACCTATAGGGATGAACTTTAGGCACAGGGACTGGATATAAAAAGTGTGTCTATTTGCAAAGAGATTTGCCCAGACCCATTGTCTGCCCTCACAGACTGTGAGGACCATTCATGGTCAGTCAGTGAAGGTTTAGTTCTGAAACCAACTTTGAAACTAAATGACTCCTCATCACTCTAAGTCAACAGAAAGTAAAAAAACAACATAGAATTAAGAGTTGGAAACTTGACAAATGTGGAGCATAAAGTCACTATCACTTTAAGCCCTTGCAAACTGTCACACTCAAGCATCAGGTGATGTCATCAAATTTCAGGGTCTACGGTTTTATGGGAGCACCAGTGGGAGGGTCTTCAGGGTCTCAAGCACTAGTATCATATTTTCTTATACAGCATGGTCCCATTTAGCGTCAAAGAGCCCATAAACTACAGCGTGTATTGTAGCATGGACACCATGAGATTGACAGTTTACTACTTTAAATAAGTGGCTTGTTACAGGTGGACATGCAGTGGACAAGCTTTCAGTAAATCTCCACCCCCTCCTCTTCCAAGTATGGTTAATTATAGCTTCAACAAACCAATACGGTGCTGGCCAAAAATACTTAACTCAAGACTTCAAAAACAGCAGTTCACAAACCAGTAAGTGACGCCATGGTGGTTGCCACTTGGAATGAGCCCATAACCATAATGTAAATGGTCTATATTTATAAAAATGGCTTTTCACAAGTCATTCAGCACTACGGAATTCATTGTCTGTGTGAGCAGGAGGAGCTGGGGTTTGAACCACCAACCTTGCGGTTAGAGGACAACCGTTTGTACCTCCTGATACAAAGCTGCTGTCAACATGACCCAACATGAAGAAAATAATATATACATGTTTACACATACAGTATATAATAAAACTTGAATATTTCCTTATTTGGTGAATTTGAATTTTTTCACATGTACAAAATTGTCTCGTCTCTATGTAATATTAGCCCTGTTAGCTGAGGGGAAAATATCATTTTTCACAACTTTACTTACGTCTAGCACCAACATATGGCAACAATAGAGAGTGACTCCCCTGTCTTCCCCTCCTCTTCCTTCCTTACTAGCAGTAAAACAGTGACGTAGGGGAGGACAGGATGGGGGGTTGATATGCTCTCTGTTGGTAGGCAAGAGGTCAGCAAGAAAAGAGAATCTGGATCACCTCAGCCATGATTCCCCTGTCTAACAAACAGTTGACTGTACCTTTAAACTAGACATCTCTGCCCAATATGAGCAAGGGTTACACCAAAAGAAAAATCTGTTTCTCATGTAGTGAGTTAAAATTCACATTTATAATCAACTATAAGCAACATTTTTTATCAAATGCTAAACATACAGTACTTGAACTTAAACTCACTACAAAGCAATGTTCTCCTCTTAACACATTGTATATGTTAGAAAATTAACGATACATTTGTTGCCTTTTCTTGCCGTTAGACAGCCATTTGTGACGAAACAAAAGTTTGTGTCAGTTTTCTAAAGTCATAGTCTCTGGAGAAATTCAGCTGTTTTACATCACAGCACACAGGAGTTGCTGATCCACAGCTGCATCTGTCACAAAGCTCAAATGTGCCATTTTATGATTTTGGCGTTATATATCATTCTTTCAGATTTATCTCAGTGAGATGACCTTACCAAACATGACAGCAGTAGACAACCAACATTTGTGTCTTCACAAGCAAAAATCTGTGATTTTCTCTATAGACTTTGGTGTGGGAAAGTAAGTAGTTTACAAACTTAAATTTACAGTTGAAAAAAAGGCAAGTAAAAGCGTGTAGTGTGCTTACTGGCAGCCATGTTTTCAGCAAGAACAAGTGTCCATGTATCAAGCTGATTCTTAGTGCCGGGGGGCGACTCCAGAATAGGTTTCACTACCTCATAACCACACTATAAGAAACCTGAACTACCACTTTTTACATTATCTCACACACACACAGGACCCAGTCTGCTGACGTCATGGCCTGCTTGTAATGTGGTTACTCTCTGCCCTGCAATAAAACGCATGAAAACACTGGTATAGAAACTGCACAGCATTTCATTCGCACACTGGATTCCCTCTTTGACAAAGGGGAAGCAAGCTTCAGTTCATCCACGCAGAAACCACAAGTGATGCATTTTTGAACTGTGATAATAATAAAAAAAATCTTTTGGTTTACTAAAACCAGTCACATTCGTTTTGAGATCTGGTGGAATGTGATTGATAAGGCAGCATAGATGAGGTGGAGTAGTAATCATAAGTCTACATACTGAAGATACTGCACACCGACAATACAACTATCATTCTTCTGTTGAATCCCCCATCTGTGTTTAATCTAATGTATTACTAAACTATTTCTTTTGTTATATGGTTGTTTTCCACTTCTCCCTCACCGTATGCTGTTACAGCTGAATGCCTTTGTGAAAACAGGCTGTGCTGTATGCTCAGTGGGAATGCTTCTCTGGCCCTTTGCTCAGCCCCAACACTCTATCATCTAACCTATGTAGCGTTAACATTTTGAATTTCATCCTCACAGTGACTGACAGGCACATAAATTAACTGTGGACCACGATGCTACGTCTCCTGAGCTCCTGAATGCCCAGAGCAGCAGTTATATTTGACTCACTCTCCTGTGGTGGGAGACTTAATGTCTGACAAAACCTGAAAACGTCAGAAACCCCTGCTCTCTCAGCCATGACCCCGCACAGTGTCACCCAACCTTTAAAAAACGATTTTCCTTTAAGTGCCTTCCAGGCATTATTCCAAAAACACTGGACCTGAGTGCTGCTAAATGAAATTTGTGCCATATTCCCAGGCGGACTGAGCTAACATAGCTGAAGAGGTGACCTTAAAGTTGACTCCCAGAGTTGTTCCAGTAAGGCTTACTGGTTCCAGAGGGTAGCAAGGGTGAGGGGGGGTGAGGAGGGTCCCATCAGCCAGTCAGTTATTAACCTGTTTCCACAGAGATGATGACGGGAACATGGACTATTGTCTGGAAGTCATTAAAAGAGTCAGGGGTAACCAGGGAGTGGCTGCATACCTCTGTTAAACCCCCCAGCATGTGTACGCACGCGCGCACACACACACAAACATACACACACACAAGGAATTCGCAGCTATCCTTTTAAGGCCTTGCTGCCTTATCCCAAACCTTAACCATAGCCCAGTCAATGCCTTAGCTAACCTTAACCTAACCACAGTTCAAATCATAGCCCTAAATGTAACCTGTTCCTCGTAAGTTTCTGCCTCATTAGGACCAGGTTTTGGTCTCCAAGGTCAGTGTTTATGCCAAAAAAGGTCCTAAAGAGGTAATAAATATAAGGGTACACACAGAAAACACACTTGCCCTTAAGCTGTGCTCTGCTTTCAGTTTTCTCCGTGAGTCAAAATCTATTTTAACCTTTACTAATCGCGTGTGACTTAAGTTTATAAGATTTGTCAAAGGAGCATTCAAACAACCTCGATATGTTTAACAGACCACTCGTCACACATAGGCAACTAATCAATTTCACTGAGACACTTGCACAAACAAGATTATAAAGATTACTTTGTAATGAGGTACGGCAAAATGATACAAACTGATTTAATGGTCCAGTGTGGAACATTTAGGAGGGGTCATTGGCAGGAAATGAATGTACAAGCATTGCGTATGTTTGTGTAAGGGTATAAACACTTTGAAATAAAAACTCTTTGGTTTTTGTAAACTCGGAGTAAACCTTTTTTTTTATGTACTTCAGGCAATGGCCTTGTTCTACACAAGCCCAAACGGACATGCCGGCTAGTATATGGCAGTGTGTCCTTGGGACAACTAGGAGTAAGCTGAAGAGTCTGGTTGTTAAAATCTGCAGTCTCACCACTGGATGTCACCAATTCTTCCACACTGAGCTTTTAGGATACGTTGAAATTGTAAATATTAACACAGTGATGGATAACAAAAAGCATATACTCCGTCTTCTGTCTCATTCCTGGCTTGGACAATTCCGTTTGGACTGGAATCGGTACTTTTTAACTGCTCTGACCACACAATCTATCCATCAGCCCGTTCTCAGACTGTGACTAAACTAAAACACTGCAGGCTACATGTCCCAGTGGTCTGCTGCTCATGAGTGTGCGAGTATGTGTGTGTGTGCAGATAAGAAAACAGATAGCATCACAGTCGAGTTGTGTAACGTCAGGGGGAGATGGAGCCAGTGAGTGCATAATATCTGGAGGAGTGTAACCTGATGGAATCTACGCTGACACAATTCTAAAGATCACAGCATCGACTGGCAGCACAAATACTACGAAACATGGCTCCGTTGGATCCATATATTATGACAGACACATAAACTATAATGGCTTGATGTAATTACTTTAAATATAGGACAAGGGTGGAGACAGTGGGCAGCTTCTGCCATGGAGCAGATGCTTCTCCAAATTAAAACCACATTTCCAATAAATCCTTCATGCAAGAAAACTTCATCTACTGCTTTCACTGTCGAGTGTGGACAGAAGGATATCATTCGCTGGTAATAGAAGGTGGGATAGAATTTGCCGTTATTGATCAATAATAAACATTCAGCTTAATGTAAATCAAGGGAGATAAAGACACTTCTGTATTTTCATCTGGATTCATGTCACAACTAAATCTGTAGTTACACTTTAACACCATACTGTAGATCATATACCTACCACATAACATCATCAAAAATTACTTGATGTTATGTAGTCCTTGGGCTCAATAGTGTAGCTTCAGTAGTTCAGATTTCTAGAATGATGGCGAAGTGCACAGTGCATACAAGGTGTGTGGCCTCAATAACCCTAGTAAGTAGTGTGCTTTGGGCCTGTGAATGAGGAATACATTGATATTCCACTGCATCGATCATATCTGATCAATTTAGCCAAGATTAGGCTACAATATATTGATTAAACTGCTTATGCTGCAAATGCCCAATGCAGCTTTCATATGCAGCATGTAGCACCATTTAGTCAAAAGTCGGATGACGTCAATAGGAACTACCATTTAAGGCCAAGTAAGAAAAAAAACATCATAATTCAACCTTTCCATCTCCACAAAGCAGCTCTTAAATAACATGTGATGCAAGTGCTGTGACTTTTAGGCCATAAATCAAGCGCACCCAGTTTCTGTGTGTTGATAGAAAACAGTAGATGACCCTCTGACCTGACAGTGTTAATCTGATCTGTTCATCGGCTAATGAACACACTCGCACACACGCACAGAAGAATGCAGTCTCAAGCCCTGTAGTTAAATAGGTACAGGTGGGGATTAGGACTGTATCTTTGAGTAAGAAAGAGAAACTGTGATATTTGAGTAAGCAAAGACAACAGCAAAGATGAGAAGATATTACAATAATGATATTGATAATGATAATAATGAATTATTATTTTTTGAAGATCTTCATTGCCATGTATGGATTTATGTATTGTTCAATTATTGCCCCTCCATGGAGCAATAGTTTCTTTTTTGTTACTTTGACTTTTTTGATTAAACTTTTCTTGATGACATTAAGTATAGTCATATCTGCAATTGAAACCAAGTATATGCCTTTTTATGTGAAATGTGAATGAAGAATGGCAGGTGAGGCAGGGAGAGAGAGGAATGAGATGGAGGAAGAAGAGCGGAGGGAGGTTGATTCTCTAATCCCTCCACACTCAATGTACTGCCAATGAAGCACAAGAACCCACACAATGGCCCATTGAGATGCTGCTTTGGGGCCGTAAAAGGCAACAACGGTGATGTCTGGATGTTTGGAGATGTGTGCAAGAGAGGGAGAAAGTATGTAAAGAGGTGTAAGGGGGCGAGACAGAGGACGAGGAGACTTTGTTGAGGAGGCTTAGGTCTGTCCTAATCCTAATCTTGACTAATTCCTGTTGCCCACAACCATTAGAGGATAGAAAGCAGCCTCTTTACAAACCCCAAAAACCTTCCAGATGGAAAAACACCACATATACAAACAGACACACACTATTACACAAACAGCTGGGTTTCCATTCATGTATTTTTATGCAGATTCCAATGTGCTGAATCAGACAAGTGGAACAGAGCCAGTACAGTATGACCGAGCTTCTCAGATATCTCAACATAATAATTGTGGTCTCAACAAGGCAGAATGAGAATATAGGAGGCAAGTCTATTCACACAAAATATACAATTCTAATCTCAGCCGATGTCAAAAATCTCACAAAGGAGACAGGAATCAGACTGAGAGACAGAAGACAGAGTTCAGACTGATACCTGCAGCAGGAACAATAAGTGCTGGCATAAGCTACTACAGGTGTGTTTTGGAGGTGTGTGCGTACGTGCAGGTGTGTGTGTGTGTGTGTGTGTTCTTGTGACGGTTTGGCAGGTCAGAGTGACGATGCACAGTAACAGCTGGAGAGCAGGCTGGAAGACTCATTTCAGTTTGGATTCAAGCCATTAAAGTGACAGTTCAGCTCTTTTTTTATTTAAAGTGTTGTTGTAATAGGTACTGACATCCTATATATGTACATGTATGTATCTGTATACTGTCTGTCACTTTATTTCAATATTAGACAGGTTTTTTTGTGAGGAAAAACGTTAAATTCCTCATTCTCCTGCAATTCTACAGAGATTTTTTTTTTTTTTTTAAGCTCACAAGGAAACAGGAGCTGCTGGTCTACTGCTGCTTTTGGTAAGTTTGTGTCACTTCAATACATATAAACAAAGAATTAAAATTAAAAACAATACAACTGAGCTTACTGATGAAGGCAGCGGTGGATCAACAACAACTTTGCTCTATATGGACTGGTGTGCGGGTTTAGTGGTTTGCGAAGCAACATAAACATCAGCCTCCAGATGGAAAACACTATCTGATAGCGAAATAAAGAAGCATTAGCATATTCTTAAAATAACCTATATTCAAGTGGGCATATATTTCTATTGGGTCATGTTTTCAGCAAGAAGGAGAGAGAGAGATTGGTTCTTAGCGCAGGGGGGTGCAAGCAGCTCCGACAGCACTGATAATGTGTCTGTACATCATACAACCACATCTGAGAAAAACATGAACAATCCCTTTAAGAATGCCAGCTGTGTACGTGTGTGTGTAACTATAATCAGACTTGTTTGAACAGCCAACTGAACTGCATGGACTGAATGTTCCTCACGTCTCTCTCTGACAGATGTGAGGATGATGTAGCAGGAAGAGTGAACTGCAGTTCGCATGTCAATGTTGTTCATTCACAATACTTTGATCTGATATGTGTGTTACTGCCACAGTGTGTGTGTGTGTGTGCTTGTTGGGCTGACAGTGGGGGATCTGCCATGGCAGATACACAAACAAAAGTCCCCTTGTGTTGTCAAGCTACAACCACATGATTTCACTCAAGATAACATTCCTCTGTTCTATCCAACCACATAGTTTGGTAATGACAGGCAAAAGACGTAGAACTATTTGCATAACGTGTGCGTGTCCCTGTTTGCATATCTGCATTTTTACATATATGTATGCATGTGTGATAATCTTTCGAACAAGTAGGTTGGCCCCATAGAGTACAACACATCATCCATCTCAGTCACATCTGACAGAACAGATATGCTTTCAAAACAATACAGCCGTCTGCACGAGGTGTTTAAACCTTCACATTTTGACCCCTGATGTAATTGTAGATGGAGCACAGTATAAATTTGGACAGTGATGGACTGCATCTGCAGTCAATCTGCTGCTTGCTTCATGCAGCCCCATGTGTTCAAAGAGAAGTAAACCAAGTCTGAAAGAAAAGATAGCACTGGCATTTTTGTCTAAAAAAATGTTTTGAAAAAAAAGATGCAAACTGGTTTGCATTTACTTTCACTCTTGCCACCTCAAGTGCCACATATTTAAGGACTTTTGCACAAAAGCAAATCATCTTCAGCTGCGGTGCACTCTTTTAACAATGGAAATTCTGACATGACATCATTTGCTTTCTGCTCTGAAAAACCAATGCACTCATCAAGGAGGCCAGGAAAACTGCACGCTCATCAACAACTATGAATGATGCAGTGTGGATGCACTGGAAGCCAGGACATTCTTGTTTTCTTCTCTTCAGATGCAAGACAATTAAAAGAAAACAAATCAAACTACAAAATGATGTAAACATTGACTCAATATATCCAAGATGACTTAATCTCAGAGGACATATTTCCACGAGCAGCATCCAAATGGGCCAGTAAATATACTGTATATGGCTGATTATAGCTGGACTTGCTTGAATTCATTGAGTTTAACTAAACTCAATTAATTCCAGTCAACTCTTGAAGACACAATTAACTGATGGACTGATAACCTTGACAGACATCCAAACTGTTTAAAATTGCTGGACACAAACAATGTGTCCAGATGAGTGTTTTAGCTCACTATCAGATGCAATCCACATTTATATTTACACACTTGAAAATGTATACGTTGTGATGATTTAGGCACACTTTGCATGAACACGGTATAAACAGGAAGCTGATTCTTTCCTTAGCAGTTGTTGAAAAGTAACAGCAAGGATTTACGTTCTGTGATTAACAAAGTGAAACTGAAAGAGGCCTTTCGTAAGTTCATACATGACATGGTAGTCACACATTCCAGCGGTAATCGATGAGGAGCCAACTAACTGCAGTCTATCACTAATGCTCCAATCACTGCCACTCACACTAAGGTGGCCCATTTAAATAACACATTTTTTGTTACGTCGATGCTGCCTCACATCACTGCCACTGGCAAAGTTTTGCCACCACCACCTCAATCTCCACCTTTCTCCATCAGAGGGTAAGATGCTCAAAAAGTTTGAAATGTTGTGGAGGGTTTACCACATTGCCAATGCAATCAGCCAATCCAGGCAGCATCTTTAGAGTTCAAAATATACAGCCTAGAAGCCCATCACACAGGCTGAAGTTTTGCTGTGGAAATGGGGGATTCAAGAAAGCTAAACGTTCCTCTAGACAATCATGACAACAAAGCATCTGAAAATGTGGAAGCATTTCAAGTCATTCACCGTGGATGAGAAAATACATAACAAATCTATGGACTCACCTGTTGGCGCCATCCAAGTGAAGCAGTAGAAGAGGCATCACAGGACTGGCAGCGCAAAAAGTCAACTCACGACTCACATGACTCATAGTAAATGTAATAGGAATAATATAATGAATAATAATATAAGGAATAACATGAGATATACGCAAACATTGACCAACAAAAATAACCACATTTCACAACAGCGATTAAGAATATTTGATTCAAACCACACGACTGCACTGGCCACACCTCCCAGGAGTAAACTTGCATTACTGTACTACATAAATCCTCAAACCTCCTGTTGTGCAACACAGTGACACAGCCTGGGCCATGTATGACACATCCGCACTGCCACAACACAAACAGCTTCATCCTGCTTCTTTACAGCAGGATCCCTTGCCCAAACTAGAAAATTATATAGCAATTATTGGATTATGTCCTCTGACATTGTATATTATTTTTCCATCTATGTTACAAAGTATCTGGCAACAGACTTGTGTGGTGGTGGTGGTTCAGTGCAAATTTGCCAAGAGCTTGTAAGTGTGACAGTCCAGGCAAAAAAAGTATTTCCAAGCACAGGTAATCAAAACCGTGGGATGGCTGTAGTCCCCACTAGGTAGAAGAACATTTCTAATTTGAAATTGAAAATATATATCTTTTTTATATATATAAAATTCAGTATAATATCTGTTGGAAAATTACAGGTAGTTTGACAGTTATGTGAGGTTACTTTGGAAAAACAAGGCTGGGAAACCATGTCTTTTCTAACAACATGCGGTACTCACGTTAGTCTTGCTGGACACAGCAAATGTAGCACGGCTGGAAAAGCGGGCAGTGGACGGGCTGCTGCTGGACACTGGGCCTGTCACCATGGAGGAAACTCTGGAGCCAGCAGGAGGACTGCTGGAACTGGGGGAGGATGAGAAGGTGACAGGGGGGGATGTGGGGCTTGGCTGACTGCTGAGGCCGCTGAAGGTCTGGGCTGGACTCCCCAGAGCACAGGGCTGGATGTGGAGGTGAGCCTGGCTCTGAGTGTGGGCCTCACCCTTCCCATAGACCACCTCTTTAATCTCCTGATGGTTCTCCTGAATGTCACCTAGGTGATTCTTGTTATTCAGACTGTGATTATGGTTGTTGTTGTTGTTGATCAAGGTGCTCCTGTTACATGTGACGCCACTCAGGAGCTCCACCTGTTGGGTCAGAACTTCCAGCTGACTCCTAAGCTGCCGGTTCTCCTGCTGGAGCAGGGCCACTGCTCGTCCAAGAGGCCCGCTCAGGTTGGCCGTCTCCTCCAGACGACGCTCCATACCAAACTTAAAAGCGCTGACATCCAAGTGGATCTCCCTGATGGCATCCCTGAGAGTGTTCTCATAACGGGCTAGAGCTGCACACACAGTTTCTCCCTCTGGAGAAGAAGAGCGTGGGTGACACAGGTCTCCTATCTCAGCAAAGGTTGGTGCTTCCATTGGTACCACTGTCAACACCGAACTACACGGCTGCTCAGTTATGGGAGTCTCTAAGTGAGATCCTCTGGACAATGGAGAGTGTGAAGCCTCAGTCAGTGAGCTGAGGGTTTAGATGAAGGGGGTTGGGAGGTGAAAGTTTGCAGGAGGGGGCAAAGGTCTGGTCTGTTATCCACACTACTCCTGGATGTCCCAGGCTGCTCCTGCTTATTCAGTGGGCTCTGCTTCTCAGGTGCAGATGTCTCACTTTGTCTTCAGTCTGAAGCACAAGAGAGACACAACTCAACATTTAGCTTGTGAGCAACTGTCAAACTGTAAAAAAAAAAAGAAGAAGAGTGCTTTAAATTCTGCAAGGAAATGCACAAACAAAGTAAGCAAACAGTGACAGTAAAAACAAAGTAAGACATTATTTCATCCAGAATCTACAAAAACCCCACAAAACTCATTCAAACACGAGTGCTCTGACATATTCTACCACACTTCGCTCTCTGCCCTTTTTTCGTTGTTAGAATAGAAAGAAATCCAACATCCCTTTGAGTCAAACGTGTTTCATATTTATGTTACTGTTATTAAAACACAGTGGTGAAGTAATCTTCACGCACAGCTGCAACAAGCCTACCTCAGCTCTGCCTCACCAGCGTCGCACAGTTCCCCTCAGCACTGAACAGCTGTGTGCATTCTGTGTGTGTGTGTGTGTGTGTGTGTGTGTGTGTGTGTGTGTGAGCTCTGCTCTCCACTGCTGCCGACTCTCTGGTTTGTTTTAAAGTCTCAGGTTCATCGCTTCTCTCCTCTGGCACCGAAGAGGGAGGAGAAAGGGAGGGATAAAAAGGAGGAGGGTGGTGTTAGTGGTGGAGTGGGGAAACAACACGGAAAGAGTAGTAAATGTTAAAAGAGGGGAGGGGAAAGAGGCAGGCCGTGTAGCTTTTACATCCTTGAGGACACTGTGTAAAAACGTGAGCCTTCACTTACTTCTCCTGTTCCAGTTTGTACCGCACATCTTCCTCCTCCTTTTCTGTCCGTCACGTACAGATTCAGTTTAAACTGAAACGCAAAAATAAATACCATAAGAAACAGAGTGGTTTATTTTCCAGACACTGCAGACACTACTAGACACCCTGCTATAAGAAAATAAAGTCAACACCTGAGTAGTAAGGCACGTACATTGCATGTACAGTACAAACACAAGAATAAAAAATAGCAAATAGAAAACACGATTTTAAAGCTGCACTATGGAATATGATCATAAACAATGAGGTGCGAAACAAAAGTTTCACTAGTTTAGCCATGTGTGTGAGAGAAGTTGTGTACATACTGTATACATTACATATATTTGGCATTTTATCCAAATGGCTACCGGTCATGACATCACCCATAAAAATCTGAACTCAAAATTTAAACGTCTTCCATCAGAGACCAACAGAGACCATTAACTTTTCCTTAACTATATCAAATCCTTGACATGTTTAGTGATAGACTTGACTACTGTAATAGCATTCTCCATTACCACATTACCTCCGTCCTCCCAACAGTTTCACTTGCTCCCTGTCCAATAACATTTCCAGTACAAACTCCTATGCCCACTGACCTTCTCCACTACCATTCCTGATCTGCTGACTCCAACCTCCTGACCCCCATCACTAGAACCTAGCACTGAACATCGAGAGAACAAGCCTTCTGCTGCCCCTACCTTCTGGAATTCCCTTCCACAACATATCAGGAACTCATTACTCATTTAAGACCTTCAAATCCCGGATTTAATAACTAAAAAAAATAGAGACGACATAGAGCTAATTTTACCATAGACATCCGTTCGACTTTTTATGCAACCAGGGGAGTCTCCTCTTAGCAGCTATTATGTTCTTACTTCCGGGTTGTCTTCAGCCTTTATTTGCATTTATACGAGATACAACTTAATATACATGACACAGATGTACAATTATGTTACTGTACATAGATACTGTATGCCAGTAGAAGGGTTACATTAAGTATGGTTTCCATCATTTTTCAAAATGTACTCTTTACATTTTTTGGTTCTGTTCTATTGTTACTGTGTTTGATATTTGGACAGGACAGACAGAAAGACAAGCATCACCCTCCCCCTTGTAACAGGACCCCAACAGAGCAAACATTCCACACTAGATAGCAAGTGTGTGTGTGTGTGTGTGTGTGTGTGTGTGTGTGTGTGCACACTGTATGGACCAATTGTCAAGCAAAACTATCTTTGTGAAGACATTTTGACCTTGTGGGGATATTTTGGCTGGTCCACAAAACTTTAATGGGCTTTTTGAGGATTAAGACCTGGTTTTAGGGTTAGGGTTAGAATTAGGTTACTTATGGTTAGGGTCAGGGTAAGGGGCTTAGGGAATAAAATTTAGGTCTACGAGGGTCCACACAAAGAATGCAAAACCAGCACGTGTGTGTGTGTCCAGACAGACTCATGCAAATACTACAACATTCCACCCTTCTGCTTACTGTCAACAGTCTCAGCATGTGTGTGTGTGTGCGCATGAAAGTGAGAGAAAAGGGAGAGTTGGTAGATGATGAAGTGGGGGATACACACACATAGTCTGGTTTTCATGACATTACATTGACTCACATTCATTTCCTGGAGACTTACTTTCACCTTAACCATAACAAATACTGGTCAAACCTTAACCTTCCATACAACGTACAACTTATCCCAACCGTACATGTCTTCACCTTAAAATGTAGTAATTGTCCCAATAAGGAAGACAAGTGCCTATAATGCAACTGTGTAAATTGGTGCCTATTTGTCTATAAAATTGTTATAAGTACACCTCTGCATAACATTGTATGCTTATTAACATTAAAGAAAACAAAATATAGATCAATTTACAACAAAGAATGAGTTAATAATTCCCTTGACCCTTACCTTAACCATCACAACTAAATGCCTAACCCTAACTCAATCCTAACCCTAAAACCCTCAAAAAGACGCACACCTTAAGGCTTATGAGAGTGCAGCAACAAACTGCATTGTTGGTCAGAGGTAACAGGGTCATTTATTATCTGAGGATCTTAAAAATGTCCAGTTACTTTGGCTGCATCTATACTATCTATCTATACAGCTTTTGTTTTGTGGAAGAAGTAACACCTGAAAACCTTTGTGTCATTGTAATAGGAAGATATACGTTTTGTCCCCATAGTTGTTTGCCACTGATCAAAGAAAAAAAAAATGTAATCTCAGATTTAATCCAGCTTTCACTCCTGGATCAAATAACTCTGCAGTGCATACAGGTTTTTATTAACTGTGGCTCCAGCCATTATGAATATATTAATTTCTTCTTCGGCTGCTTAATTTTTTGGCAGTGATGAAAATCCCTTTAAACCTTACTTTGTACAATTTAGGATGGCACTCTATTTTTTCATAAATACAATTTTTACCAAGTTCAACCAGATTCAAAAATCCTTACTTTAGTTTGAGAGAAGCTGAGAGTTGACTTACGATGCCAAACAGAGAGCAAATATGGGTAACTATATCAGTGTTTTCGAAGATCTCAATTTCTGCCCAACCAGACCAAAACACTGTCCCAGAGTTTTCATAGCAGTTGTTCAAAAGCCTGAATTTATGGATCTTGAAATGCTGTTGTGAAAGGCAGGAGTATCCAGAATCTGTACATATATTTCTTGCTTTATCATGACACTGCTTTGCTGAAAATACTGTCAAGCTGAACCTCCTGAACAGCATATCTTGAAAACACTAAGGCACTGCATCTGTCAAGCAAGTTTCCTATAAGTCATCTAAAATAGTCATCCTTTAATTCAGGGTGTCAGAAATGACTGTTAGCTTTGGCTGACAGCTACAACATTCAAGCAGATCATGTTAGAACATAATTGAGTCATCTGCCAACATAAATAGCAGGAGGTGTCAGAGAGAATACCTTCACTGTGAGATTGAGATTTCTTTTTACAACTTCATACTTGCCACTCTCAAATCCTTGTCTACTTTTCATAACAACATTTTTACCATATCAGCACAATGTGAGAACTAGACTATTATTTTGCTACAAAAGGCATTCAGTCTAATTCTACAAAAATGCCAGCTCTCCCTGCACTATTATTGAAATCATGTTCAAGTCTAAATAGTAATCAATAACTAGAGTTGTCTGGAATAAAAGAGACAGCAGCTATTAGTTAGCAAACAGGTTATAGAGGGAATGATTATGAGAGGGAATGCGTTGTATTTTGTCACAGTTTAGCCCGCCATTGCTGGTCTGAAACATGGAAGCACATGATACTTGGCAGTGTTTCCCCAAGGCAAAGGATGTTTTTAAAATTAGTGTTTTCATTAGTTTTAAGAGCAAAATGTGCATAATACTTGGATAGGTTGGATGAGTTTACGTTATGTTTTAGACAACCTTTCCCAAATTAAAACTGAGGAAAGTAAACAAAAAACCCCAGAAAATCTACATTTGTAACTTTCAGGGACTGAGGAACAGTGTGTTCTTGTTAGAAAGTCTGATAAGAACTAAAAAAAAACCTGAGCCGTATTTATGCATCTGACCAAATGCAGCATTAATTCACCTGCAGTCATGACAACAAAGGAGTTAAATGTCGTACAGGACTGGAACTATAATGTGTACTGATACGCTGTTGAGACAACTGTGAGAAAATGCATGACTAACAACAACAGTGGACCTTAATCCATTGAGCGGATGGAATCCAGACACCAGATAAATGCTGATGTTGCCTATGTCTGCTGGGGGAGTAATCAGACATTTTCTTGCTAACATGTTCATCATATCAGCTTCGTAAAGTGATATCTTAGTGAACAAAATCAATTAAAGCTGGAGTGAGAAATCAGTACTTTGTGATCACATGCACTGTATGTGTTGAGAAAAAAAAACATGATTCATCTATGTGACTCATAGTATTAAAATTGGATTAGACTTGATTACAGTTAAGTGAAACTATTCCTCATTTTGCTCAAGGCAACCTGAAAGTCCCTGTCAGCTGAATGTGGGTCCTCAGACCCCACTTTCAGAAAGAAACATTGCTTTCCAGTAAGAGTGAGTCAGTAAGTAAAGTGGTATGACCTGCATGAATCAGAGCAGTATGAAATGAAATACTGATCTCTCATCACAACAATACAACCCCCTCCCCCTCCCGTAAAGCTTCCAATAATCCAAGTTGAGCCTTTTTTCATTGTTTTGACATTGACCACATCTGTTTTACTTCCCCGACTCTGGCTCCCTCTGTGCAGAGTTGAGGCTGTAAATGTCCAGTGTGATTACTGACGAGAAGAGATCACACACTTTTTGCTTCTCATCTGGTCATCAACCACTAAAACTATTTGTTGATACGGCAGAGACACTTGTAAGAATAATGCTCCTTCCTCTGAGCAGAGAAGTTGCCTTAACTGATTAAGTGCAAATTTGGTCACTTGGCAATCTCATTTTATTTATTAAGTAAGATATATCACACCTGTCAAAGAAAACACTGCACAAGCCAGAGAGAAGATGACAAGGAGGTAATTGCAACTTCCTTACTGAGATATATATACAGTATATACACATACACATGTACCAGCAGCAAACAATGAATGGAGATGGACATATCCATTCATTGTCATCTATTGTCATCTTCATTCATCTGTATCGTCCACGGTTGCGGGGCTACTGGTGCGTATCCTGACATAGGCAAACGGCAGGTTACACCCTGGACAGGTCGCAAGGCCAACATAAAGAGACAACCATGCACTCACACACACAGTTTTATTTCAAGTTCTGAGCCAGCGGATAATTTAAATAGGACAGGCTGAGGTAATGCTGCTCTTTGCCGGGCACTGCGAGCACAGAGCGCCTGCTTATGCAAAGCTCTTCACCTCCAACAACATTCGCTGCCAAACTACATACGTCATATCTTGACAGATGTGCTTGAATTGAACAAGTTCTCGCAATATTATGTTGGACTGTAAAATGAAGACTACCAGTTAAGAATTTTTGTTGCAGAATAATGCCCTGCTGTTCATGCTTTGTTTCATCTTGTTGCATTCTTATTTGTAAGAGATGATTGGAATATGGGAAAAATCCATTGTTATAAAAATGTATCCTGGAGCCTGGTTGCTGACTTCACGACTAGTTGCCACAAAATTATATGTAACTGACTTTTGTGTTATTACAATGGTATCACAGAAGTAGCTTGATAGCCTGCTAATATCAGTAGAGAGCTGCAGTTATAGCTGTGCAGAGCCACTGCATGTTGACAAGTCAGAACAGTTGATGTACATTTCTGTTTCTGGTGACATAAAAGTGTGAGCTTGTTAGCATTACAGTCACCCATAATGCCTCAACTCACCTTAAACTCTACTGCTTTCATCCCATTACACTTAATCCAAACAATTTAAGTAGCCTATGAAAGTACAGCAGGATTTTGTTCCACATCTCAAGCAGCAACCACTCTCCCATTATGTAGGAAATCGTCATTCGTTAACATACAAAAATACAGCTAATAAAATGTATATATGTGAGCAAAAACAAAAAAATAAGTTCAATTACACAGTATTTGCTAATTTGCCGTCAATGAAAAAAACAACTGAAAATATGTTATTGCATGTTTTGTGTATGTTATATATATATACACTCAACAAAAATATTAAATCTAATTGCATGACCAGTACACAGACACTCCTTATGGTCTGGTCAATAAAAGGGCACACCAAAATGTGGACTTTTGTCACTTGTCAATATGCCGCAGATGTCACAAACCATAAGGGAGCTGGCCGAATTGGCATTCCGAGTGCTGGGTTGAGTGTTACAGCTGTGGCAACACAACTGAATGACACTGTATTCACCAGATATGTCACCTATTGAACACCTTTGGGATGTTCTGGATAGGCGTGTCCACCAGCGGGTTCCAGTTCCCCAGAACGGCCGCCAACTTCAAGTGGCTCTGCAGGAGGAATGGAACAACATCCACCAGGCCACGATCGACAACCTGGTGATGTCCATGCGTGGCCGGTGTACCACTCTGCGTGAGGCTAATGGTGGACACACGTTATTGAAGTTTGTGAACTTGGATCATCAACCCCCATTGTGTTCTTCCTGCCATTACTCCAGGACTTTTGTTTTGAAATTGATCCTAATGCTCGCAAATTAAAACCACTTTATTGATAAAGTTGTACTGTTATTTTTGGATAGTTAGTCTGTTTTGTCACATAACAATAACTAAAAGTTTTTCTTTGTGAGTTTATATTTTTGTTGAGTGTATTTCCTGTTAATACTGCCGTTAACTTCCAAGCAACATCCGTCATCAGTTTCTGTTGTAGTCTGATTCGCTTCCATGCTCATTATGGAGGTACTGTTGGCCTGTCTCTACCTGTGTGTGTATGAACATTACAACACCGACACAAATCTAAACAGATGTAATCAGTCCAAACACAGACCAGTGGTTGTGATAAGTGCCTTCTGGTGCACGGAATGTTGCACAAGAAGTCCCAACTGTGTGACAGACAAACACAACTGGTGAAATGGATGACACATTGTGAGGTAATGGACATACTCACAACTCTGGGAAAACATGATGACTGCATGATACATTATGAAACGTCAACATAGTAAAAGTAAAAGGAAGGCCATTACTCTTCTCCTTTAGTGTAAGAAGTACACTTTTATGCCCATTATTCATATTTCATCAGCACTTGTGCTCCAAAATGTAAATATCTGTATTTAGGTTTTATGAAGTGTGCTACTGACAGTGGTAGCACATGAAAAAGGTGTTTTTAGTCACTTAGCAGAAGATTCACCCAATAAAATATTTTACAGCCCAAATCTCAGATATCTTAAAAATGTGTTTATTTGCCATTAGACAGACCGTTTTAACTGAAAATTGATTAAAAGCTTGGTGGAGGGCATCGTGATAAAAAGTTACTGAAAAGGCAGCAGTAGACCAGCAGCACTCATGTCCCCACAAGCTTAAAATTATACTTTAAAAAGTTGTTTTAATTAAATTAAATTAAATTAAATTAAATTAATTAAATTTACATTCACAAAATTTACATTCACAAGATACAGCTACACAAATCTGTGTTTATAAATAAAGATACAAATGCATGTTATTAATAGCAGGGAGGAAGAGCTCACCAACATGGTCTCTGCCCCTTCTGGCTTTTCACAGAGATTATCAGTGGTTTTCATTTCAACACATTTTTTGGCTTCAGTAACAGCTGGTAACATTAAAAGGAGAATTGAGTGCAATACTAAACAGAATAATGTGTGACAGATGGTCATTAGGGAATGAAATGTTTCTAATTAGGTTGTTAATTATAGGAACGGTAGTATGGACGTAATGAAACTGTATAACTTAGGAAACTTAACCACATACCTCCTTGGTTTAGTTTAATGGCTTCTCTATCATCGTCCACATCCTCCTACATCTATCTAAAGGGGTACACACACACTGCTAGATGCAGACATTAAAAACAGGGCTCTGAATTCATCCAGAGAAACTACATTCATCAACATCACTTGCATATAAAATAATACACCTAGGACTGGACAAACTGTTCACAACAGTTTTGTAAAGTGATCTTCTGATGCCTATAAAAACTGTAAAAATGTTGAGGGTTTTTCACTGACTTAGGCTACAATGACACTAATATACGTTTGTTGTAAAATGCAACACTTTTGCTACATATCCACCTGGTTTTCACACTACTCTGTGGAGAATATGATCCCCTAAAATGGAGATGTTGCATATATATTCCTGACAGCGTTGCATGGAAGGACTTGAACTTTGTAAAAGGGTAAAAAAAATAAGTTTTATGGCCATTTCTCTCAGCACTTTGCCAAGGCAACCCAGTAGGTCACCCCTCTATATATCAGTCTGCAACTTACACTCTGTAAATTCAGCACAAGTTGACTCTGATATTTCTGCCTGTAAACGACCAGTGAGATGCTCAGGAGATGACGCCAGCAGAACGTTGAATGTTATACGAGTCTCCAGGCTGATGAACAGGCGACCTGCTGGCTTTGATCCCAGTCTGCTGACATACAGCACAGTTCGTTCCTGTCTATGTGTTAACAGACATCACATTTCACCCCAAAACATCATGTCTCTGTCCCCGCATTGTTTCCATGGGAACTTGTCATGTTCAAACAGGGCCACAGGGACGGCAGCCAAGTCATGATGTCATCGACACTTCAAGACCCAACTTTAATGAAATGCATATGTGAGTGAGAGAGAAATCAAAAGGTTTTTGTTTGAGATTAGAATCGACTGCAAAGCAGCTTCAGAGAATAAGCCCACCAAGTAGTCCGAGTTTGTGCAATTGAATGTTTTTTTTTCTGTTGCCATACAAATGTGAATGCATGCCAAGCAATCATGCTTTCTCTCGTCACTTTTCAATTGTTTTTAAAACCAACGCATACCTCTACAAAGTCCAATAGATCCCCTTAAATTCAGTCAAGCCTTACGGCCAAAGCTGGGCATACACCATGGGATTTGAGAAATCTGGTTAAGTCCAGCTAATGCCAGTGTCAACTGTGGATTTCTGCAATTTTTTTCATTTTTGAAAAGAAAAACAACTGATTCATTGCCCTTACTCGGAACTAGTTCAGAAAGTGTTGCTAAATTGGTAATGTTGCCTATGCGTTTGTTGTTTTGCTGAGTTAGTTTGCCAACAGTTTCACCTGTTTTGAGCTCTACAATGAAAGACACAGCATGAAGGTAGTTCCTGATATTTAGAATTGATCAAAGAATAGTTCATATATACCTGTGTTAATTGTCTAAATTAATTTACAGAATGTGCTACAGATGTCATGTTCATCTTGTACAAAAATAATCTATATTTAAACCAAAATAACCTTTACATTTCACTTCAGACTAAGCTAATTTATACATTTATATATACAAATATGTCATAACTATTTTATTGTTATGACATATGGGACAAGCCAGGCAAAACAGACAAGAGCTTAATTTTCAAGAAGAAACACGTCAGCTTCTCTAATCCAGCCATTCTCAACCTTGGGGTCCCGACCCCAATTGAGGTCGCGAGATGATTTCTGGGGGTCACCAAATCATTTTTGGAAAAATATTTAAAAGAAATATAATAACATTTTTTTTTTTTAAAATCAAAATTAATGTAGCGTCCGATCAGGCGTTAGAATGACAACGAGCGGTTGGTCCGAAAAAGTACACTGGATACACCAGCTTTTCACCACCTGACCGCCATCTGGAGATACATCCGTGACAGCGGAGAGTTTTTACTTTTTTGCCCCTCATTTTTATTAGCACTGCTTTGATGGTCAATATTGGACAGTACAGCCATATTTTTGAGCTTAAAATTAATTAGTACAGTGAAGAATAGTTTCCACCCCCGCAAAAAAAAACTAGACAAAATTTGACACTAAACCTAGACAGTCAACTCTCAAAATGCCGTGTAATTCCCATCCCTAGTTATCGTTTCATTTCATTAAAAAGAAAAAGAAAGTTTGTGTTATTTGTTTACATCTTAACCGGCTCAACTACCAGCAATACGATGGGATGTAGCGACAATTGTCGGTCTATTACTCGCGTGAAAAGTTACCCTCTTGATGCTGCTGTATGTTTTTCCAAAAATCCAAAAATGTTTCTAAATAAAAACAAATAGCTGAAGTGTGTAAGTGCTTGTCTGATATGTAAATGCGACATAGCCAACGGTGTATTGATCCGGCGTTGTTTCAGCACCACGTACAGTGCTTTATCCATCATACCCATCATGCGTTCACACCGGTGTGTGTGTGTGTGTGGATGGCGGGGGGGCGGGGTCGCGGACAGCCGTGCATGTTAAATTTGGGGTCGCGACTCAAAAAGGTTGAGAACCACTGCTCTAATCCAATGGTTGCCTAAACGGAAAGCAAGATGTTCTGCGATGCAAACACACTGGTCACGCATCCAGTGTGCCTCAGGCCTGATAAGGTTATGAAGGTGCATCTCAGTGGCAAGGACAGGTGAGACTGGTTGGAACTTAGGGAAGGAAGAACAGTGAAACACAGAGGGAGAGAACAGGATCCAGAGGAAAACCAGCTCCAGAGTGCAGCCAAGAAAGTGCTGGAGTGGCTTCAGGACAAGTCTATGTCCTTATGTGCCCCAGACAAATCTCAGACAGCCAAGATAATCCACAGAAGAGACCAGAGGAGGACACTTCACAGACACTTTCCATCCAATAGAGAATGAGCAGACCTGCCAGGACAATTGGGAAACTGCCTGAACCCATAAGACCAAAGCAGGTAGAGACTAACTGCTCCCAAAGGGGCTGAAGAATAGTGAATCAAGGGTCGGAGCACATCCATAATCTAGTTTAAATTGTTTTTTAATGAACTTACAGAAATGTATAAAAATGTGTTATTCTCTTGATCATTTTGGATAATTGACTTTTGGACCTGAGAGTTCTACTTCCCTTGTAATTGTCTTGCTCTGCTTGTATGAGTGTGTGATGGGCTGCAGGTGTACATGGTTGACTAAAAGATGTGTGTATGTGTGTGTATAGTTGGATATTGTGAGGGGATTGGTCCTACTCCAAAGGTTTCAATATTAAAGGCCGGACTGTCCCAGTTACAGGGGATTCTCTGTAAATCACTAACAGCCAGACTGCCAGCAGACATACTTCTTGTTTTTAATAAACTCTGTGTTGTAGTTGCTGGTGGTTTCTTGAGTCAGCAAGGCACAATGGAAAGTGTACCCATATAAAGCATAATATCATGTGAACAAGAATCTAAGTTGTCTGAATACTTTCTCCGAGTCTCTGGAGGTGAGGGAGGAGGCGGAGATACGATACAAATTTGAGCTGTGAGCCGATCCAGGCAGAGCACTGGAGGACAAGGTGTGTCTGATAGACATTTTTGGGGGGATTAGAGAGAGCAGCTTGAGGTGAGAGGAAGTAGAACCATCTATGTCAGCAATAACATGTATGGAAACACTTTAAAAGTCAACATTGATTTATTTTCACAGCATTGTAACTTCTTTGGCCTTCAAACACACAAAGAAGCCTCTGCTCTGCACAGGTCTGTTTCAAATTAATCACTCTGCTGTCTCAACTCAAGAGGACTTTATTACATTTATTTTAACAAGAAATGTGGATGAAATTATGGAACATGACCTATGGAGTCTTTCTATGACCACCGTGTGTGGATTAAACTGTAACTGTACAGTAACTGAACCCAGTAATAAAAAGCTTTCTGTTGCAGATTTCCCAAGGATCGCTCAGATCCAGGGTTCTTTTTATCAGACGTGTCTGTTGACCCACGCTGTGAATACTTAAAAGAAGGGCGTGGTATGAAATTGAAATAAATATCACTTTAACCTCTTCTTCACGGTTGCCCCCGGTAAGACATGCTGCATACCCACAGAAAGGTCAGAAACTCAGCTAAAAGCTCATATAAACCATTTTTATGTTCAGGAAACACAGTTAAAACACCGATGGATTAAACCAGCAGGAGCGAGAAAAGAACATTACAGCGCACACATTGAAAAGCGGCACCGGAGCGTGATTATGTAAACAAAAAAAACATGTGTCGACTGGACAGTGGATAATCCACAGATTCCAGAGGTACAATTTTTATTAGGGATGCACGAAATTGCCATTTTTGGGGCCAATTCCGATTTTTCAAGAAGTTTGACCTGCCGATACCGATTTTAGCCGATTCCGATTTCAATTTTTTAAACCACTTTTCAACATACAGAAAGATATATATTTTTGCATCTTTTCTCTTTAATAGAAAATTTTAACATAGAAATACAATCAGTTAACATCCAATTAAAAATACAAAAACGAATCACGATAAAATAGAAGTATATATAAAAAAACAAAAACAATTGTCATGATTCATTTGAACATGCTACCATGGAACATAATAACTTAAAGTGTAACTTTTTGAACAGATTACACTATAAAATAGAACTAAATAATGCTGTGGAATATTCACACACATCTTAAAAGTGCAGTGTTATGGAACCATGTTGTTCACATCCAATATCCAACTATATGTATGAAGAAATGACAGTGGAAATCTCCCCTGTTCTCCCATTTCACTGTTGCTTCACGCTTATCATATTTTGTCAAACTAATACTTGGGATAGCACGAGATCACTTTTTCGTGCCTGATACCAATACAGATACCACAAACTCAAGAAGCTAATGTCAGCTATATCAGTCCGATACAGTCATTTTAGACCTTTTAAGATACAAAAGTTATCAGGTCCAGTGAATTCCAATTCCTTGCTTAACCCTCAATCTTAACCCTCAATCTCAAAAATGCGCACTCCCGCTAGTGCAAGTGCTGTCCCGATTCTCAAAAAAATTTAGTTGAGGGGCAAGTTTAAGGGCTGTATATTATTTTTATTTTACAATCTTTTGTCAATAGCCGGCCGGTGCGCACACGTGTCATGCCGTCACCAAGCTCTGGTCAGCGATTGTCTGGGGTGGTTGACTCATCGCTGACTCAGGTTGTGTGTCGTTGCATCAGGACAGTATTGTATCTTTAAATATTCACACTGAGCAACTGTGGACTGCTGCTGATGAGCTAAAAAGGAGCGATTAGCTACAACTCTTAATTAGGCTAACCCTAACACAAGCACACACAAACACGCACGTTCCTGTACTTTTGAATAGCACAATTTTCACTAACTTCAAGCAGAGTTGTGATATGGGCAACATGGAAATTAGTCAAAATCAATACAGAGTAAAACAGTTATATAACTAATTATAAAATAACATAAGTTATAACTAAGTGCGTCTGTATGCGTGTGTGCAACGAACAAAAAAGAGCCAAACCATCTTCTGATTTTATGCACCACCACATCATATGGCAAGTGCCTTAAATCAAATACACCTGTCATATTCCATTAATCTGAGTGGGCAGGTTATATATCACAGTGAGAATGAAAGAGCAGAGAAGCTGTACTTAGAGGAGAGGAGTGCAATAGAGTAACGTTGACACAGGTCCGACCAAGACTGTAAATCAGGGGAGAGCATCAAAAACTATTGTGTTGCCTAGTAACTAAGTGTTTTGGGTGTCTGCTGCAGCTGCTGTACACTTGACTTTCTTCCCAATAGATCTTTGTGTCATCTGCAGCTTTATTTTGCTGTTCATTCTATAAATGCTTACAGTGCTGTGCCAGTTCACATCTCAATGAGAAAGTTCACTTCATACAAATACAAAATTGAAGGGGGGGGGGCTTGAATTCCCCCAGAGCATAATTCAAGTAAATTATAAAAGCCAGAAAAATTTGTTCAATTGGCTCTTGTGATTGCACTGTGTGATCGTGAACTCCCACCCTTGTTCTCCTGTAGTGATCATATTTTACTTGCGTCTTGTGTGTTTGGTGTAATTATTCTGCGTTTGTGCTGCCGTCTTGGCCAGGTCACTCTTGGTAAAGCGGTTTTATATCTCAATGAGTTTTTTACCTTGTTAAATAAAGGAAAATTAAATATACAATATATAAACATTATTCACTGCGCCCAACTGCAAAGGTCACTTGGTCTCATCTGTATTGAAATTAATATAATATTTTGCATACTCATGTCACAACAGATGTATGTATATATATATATATATATATATATATATATATATATATATATATATATATATATATATATGTGTGTGTGTCAAGGAAGGAGCAGCCTATACAGCCAACTGCTTTGGTCAGTCATATCGAGGGATCTTGGTGTGTTAGTCAATATCCAATTATATATTTTAAAGCCAATATCTATATATAATCATATCATGCAGATAATATCTTGCATCCCTACTCAAAAGCCACTCATAATTAATTTTACCAGTGAAATAACAGAAACATTAGAATTATTATTGTTATTAAAAGTAAACAAACTGAGACAGCTGTGTGCCAATTAGTTCATTTCTGCCTTACATTAGATGAGTGTGTTCAAACAGAGAGAGCTGTGCCCTATCATGAAATATGGCAGGATGAAATGCACTTCTAATAGGTTTGTTGCTGGAAAAATCTGTGAGAAAAAGCTACTTCTCCCCAGAGAGCAGGAAGTTATCAGAGACAGAGAACAGACTGAGGGAGACATACAGTGAATGAGTCTGGACGGGGTGTCTTCTGTGGGACAGTGTCAGGATTAGAAGAGAGTGGAAGTGGACATGCCTCTAATGTCAACAGCAGAGAGGATACAGGGAGCTGCTGTTAGGACATGACCACAAGAAATGGGAAATGAAGTACGTATGGATAAGAGTCACTAAAATGCACACACACACAGTCACACACACACACACACACACGCTGCTCAGTGGGCGATGCCAGAAATTTGAAAAAATATTTAACAAACATTTACCGTTTTTAACACACACCTGCTACAGTGTTGTCACTGACCAGACAACAAACCACTAACACACACACACACATACAAACAAGCATTTCCCAGGAGCCACAGTGCTCAATCAGCAAGCAACTTTGAACACATACAGTGTGTACATGTGTGTAAATTCAAGATGATGTCATTCACCCAGACCCAGCCAAAAACATCTTAGTCATATCCATCAATTGTTCTTTTCACCACAGTTTAGACAAACGCACACGCATGCACACACACACACGTCAACTGTATCAGATCTCACAACATTAGCAGATCAGTCCCTAAGTAGGCACCCAGTCACTGATGCAGCATTACATCATCCTTTCCTCTTTCAGGCCCTGGAGTCAGACACGCACAAACACACATACTCACACATACATGAGCTTATTAGTTGGTGCTATTAGAGAGCATCCATCAAGCTGAGCTGTTTTCCTTCAGAGCTAAAGTTTGGAAAGACAACATCATTTGTTGTGGTCAGTAGCAGAGCAGCATCTACTGTGTGTGAAAAGGTCAGCAAACACAGGAGAATTGCCAAGGACACAAGGGCTTCATGGGTTGGGATTTTATCGACAGCTGATCTTAAGGTTGAGACCAACAGTTAAACAAACGATAATTTTCATAATGAATTAATCTGTAGATTATTTTCTCCATTAATCGATTAGTTGTTTGGCCCATAAAAAGTTGTAAAATGTTGATGGTCTCAAATGTCCTGTTTTGTCCATCCATCCATTTTCTACCGAGATACCAACATTATTCGTAGTTCTATGGGGCAAAGAAACAACAAAGAAAAAATTATCACATTTAAGAAAGGCAAAGGTTATATTCTATATGACATGGTGTCAGGAACCAACTCTGAGCTTTGGCTTTGAAGTAAAATATGAACACCCAATCAGATGACTCGGAACAAACCTCTAGAGTACATAAAGTGCCCAAAATGCATCAGATCACATGACATGTTTCAGGTGAGTGTGTTTTCTCAACTATTGTTTCCAAGTTTATGTCACTCAATTGTCTAACTAAAGTTAATGGAGAAATTTTACTGGTTTTAAATCATGGCGCTCAGATGCTGCCACTGCTGCCCAACAAAAAAACAACAACAATGAGATATAGTAGCAAACTCTTTCACAGTACAGATGTGTCAGTACTTGATGCAGTCACACTCACATCAAAACATGAATTATCACTGAAACCATAAAACAATCCATTATATTGAAATCTCTGATATTCCTCTGTGGTGAAAAGATTAATATTCGTAGCTGCTGCAGCTGTCTCTTTCTCTGTCACTATATTTTTCTCACATGTGTATCCCAAACTCCTCAGGCCTGGCTCAAGCTATAAATCACAGTGTGCCACCTCTTTACTGTCCACTACCTGCTTATTACAAAGACAGCTAAACATAAAAATGATTAAATAACATTTCCTTAGTGAGTGTTGTCCAGGTAACCGGCTAAACAAGTGAAGCATACTGACGCCACTAAGTGCCTGTTACGTGAGTGTAACCCTCATTTCATTTGGTTTTAATGTATTTTATGACACATGCACTACTACACAGCTGTTAGAGTTTATCTAAGTGTTTCGCCAGATTTGAACATAAAACACTGCAGTTGTTTTCATGAGCTGAACTCTGCACTCGCCCAGACATGATAAGTGACATTGAGTCACATCACTTCGTATCCCTATGAGGAGTAACATAATCCAGTGTGTCATGGTGAGATCCGTAAACACTGGAAGTTTGAATACTCCTGGATGAACCCTTCTCTGACCTGCTGTCTTCTGCAGGCTGCTGCTCTCTGATTTATGGCTCAACTTAAAATGGGGAATAGAACAGAACATACAGTATACAAATGTGAACAAGCTCAGCGTGCCTGGAGGACTGTTGTGTAATCATGTTAAGAATATCTGAAGACATGATTCAGTCAAATTAAAATGAGAATTATGTAAAAATTACCAATCCTTCTGATATCATGAATCATATTACAATTTCAGTCACAGGTGTATTCAAAATAGTTCAGTGCTAGTTTAGATCTCATGTTAACCAGCAACTTTCCCGCACTGCATACAGGAAGTGATTTATTTTATTTCAAGAAAGACGGAAGCAAAAGCAACATTGTGCTAGTAAAGTGAGATGACCGCAAACAAACTGGAGTATGACTGAAATCACAAAGAAAAGTTGCAGAAGTGAATTTTCCTCTCAAAATGTGGCAATTAAGCACGATACAGATACAATTACACTTTTTGCACCCACCACTGCGCTGCTGCTGTAAACATGCTCCCTGAGGTCTGATAGTTTTGCTTGACTGAGCCTGATTTCGAATAAAGGACACAGCATAAAAGTATCGTTGCTATTCACAGATGCAAAACAGAGGCTGAATAATAACAAAAAAACACCTATGCACAACAAAATTGGTCCTTTCGATATTTCAAAAAGAAAATATCAAAGTTCAGATGCATATTTGCTTTGACAGCTCACTTCTGGTATGAATTACTTGAAAAGTGGCCGCCCAGCAGACTGTAAATCTATGAGTCTGACAGTCTCTCAGTGATAGTCCTTTATCTTCTGTTTTAATGATGATCAAACCAACGGATTTATTCCCCCCAAAGTTACAAAGTTATCCAACAGGAATATGCACTTGGCTAAGCTAACTGTTTGCTGGAGACTTTTGTGTCCGACTTAAATGACAAAGCAGTCCTAATGTCTGCACAACAAAATCTTAGAGCATCATAACGTATAGTTGGGACTACAGAGTGTTTGACACCGCAGTGTCCATATTTCATACATTAGCACAAGCATACATTATAAATTACGTAACTGTTGCAATTGAGCCTGTACTATATTTTCCTCACCCTGTCTTTAAGCAGCTCATGGGGCTGCATTCGTGGTTAATGTGCTGGTTTATGTGTGGGAGACATGAAATGTGACTCAGAAGTCAAGTGAAGAGTAAAAAAAATGGATTAATGACGCACAGCAGTTTGAAAATGCTATAAATCCTATTAGGTAATACTATTTTTTCTAAAAAAGAAAGACACGTTTAAGAAATGTCCGTTGAATTATAGTTTTTTTTAGTTTTTTTTTACCTTTGCCTAAACTCAACCAAAGCTTAACATCACATTTCAACAGGAACAGAGCATGTGAGCAGAGCTTCCAAGGCTTCTACTGCAGACGCAATTTCTTTTTATTACCCAACTCCAATGAAATTGCTCACTACTCGCTCTAAAAAAAAGGAACATAATCAGCATTGTATTTTAAATTTAGCCGAACCTGAAGGCTGGCATCAAAATAAAAGAGTAACTGAATACATATACAGTATGTATCATTAGTGTTTCACACTCATGATGTGAGTGAAATCGTGATGATTTGTTTCTTTTTGGTTAAATTGTTGCTCTACACTCCTGCAACAATCTTTCCACTTGGTTCTGCTCATATACCCTGACCAGGAATGTGTAACTCAGTCAATGCATAAAGATATAACACATATTTTGTGTTAGGGGTTCTCACCTGACATGTTTCAGTCTGAATAATCCATCAACAGGCTGGTGACCTGTCAGGATGAACCCTGCCTCTTGGATTGGCTCCATTTCCGCCAGGGACTCTTAAACGATAAGCTGCAGAAATGAATGAATGAATGAATGAATGAATGAATGAATGAATGAAACGTGAACACAATATGCTGAATACCTGATAGAGTTTTTGTTTCCCTTGGGATTCCCCTCCATTGACATCTCATGACTCCGTTTTGTGTTTTATCCTCCATGTTACTACTTTTATGAATTTGATTGCAGGTTGAAAGCAATTTAAAAAAAGAACATTTGCACATTAAAACAAAAAGAACATTCTTAACTTCCAACAAAACAAAATGCAGTGGAAATGCAAGCATGTATGACCTCCTGTGTGGTCTGATACCGTTGCGAAATTACTTCTATTGGATGTGGACGGTAGATACAACTAATGTATTTTCTTGCAACGAACACTAGGGGTGTACTGTGTGGAAATAATACAACAGAGCTGAAGCAGCAGATCTGAAAATGCTCCTTCTGGAGAAAGTGGAAATGTGCTGATTTGAAATACAAACAACGATCATGAAAAAAAGAGAAGAGGAACCATATGTTGATGGGTACTTGGACGTAAAAACAACACAAACAGGAAAGAACAGTGGAGGAGGTTGAGGAATGAAACGAACATGTTGGCTGCATCAACCACTGATTTATTATGTCATGACAATGAGTTGTGCCATTTCTAATCAACCAAAACAAGAGCACACACACACACACACACACACTTTACACAGAGACAGTCAGTGTCTGTCTATCCCATCTTGCAGCACAGATGAGGTCATTTAAGACAAGTTTTATCAGAGCCCTGAAAAGCCAATAAATCAGGCACACACATGTGTGTTTGTGTCTGTGAGAGAGATAGTGTGTTTATAAGACACATGTCCAAAGATGCAGACACAGAGAACTAAACAACTGTATTTCTGAAAGTCCCTTCTTGCTGTTTAACAGTCTGAGAATGTGTCCTGCTGACTTTTCCTGTATTAGGCTGTTGGGAAACTGCTCTGACTGTAACATGTAACCCCACACATGCATCTGGCCTCCCCATTTCAAAATAAAACTGAGCCTAATCCGGCTTTCAGCAAGGTTTACCATGTGGTTGGAACATACAGCATCATCATTAAGAATTTTTTTTTCCTCCTCCTGAATCTCTGACAGTTGAGATGTAGAATCTAAATAACTCAGTGATACTTTAGATCACCTCTCAGTATAGATCCATCGGCTTTTCCTGGACATCAGAATATATATTCACATATGTGATAATAATAATCCCCAAATCTGCATGTTTCTGCATGACTGTGGGAGGAAGCCGGGAAAACCGGTGAAAACCCACGCACACACGAGGAGAACATGCAAACTCCATGCAGAAATGCCCTTGTTCCAACCGGGGCTTGAACCCAGGGCTTCTTACTGCAAAGGCAAGAGCGCTGACGTCCAAAAACTATATTTTTATGCATTTTCTATGTGCTTTATACTTCGACATCCTTTAATTCTTCATTCCTCAGCCTGTAAACGGAGCATATAGCCTAATATTAGCCAAAGAGAAAATAAACAGGGCATGCCTACCTGATATTCCACATATAAATCTGGGTGAGACACTGCCGGTGTTTAATGAGGTTGGATGTGTTCCTATAGCTTGGTGGCAGCGCCTGCCAACCGTCTGTGCCTTGTTTAAAGCCAAAATAATTCCAACTGTTACTTTTGGAATGGATTGGCTTGCTTTGTGTAAATGTTATTTGCATTTTTTGGCATATACTGTAGTGTAGGGCTGAACAATTAATTGAAATTTATCTAAATTGCAATACAGCTTATTGCAATTTCACGACACAATATTATATGTCCAAGCCAAAATCTAATTATAGATTAATTATTATTACACATCTTATTCTACAGACTGAACCACCCTGAGAGACAAACTAATCTATGTTACAGGCTAAACCTGGTGTGTGTAACTTGTGTGTGTGTGTGTGAGGAGCTGTGTATGTGTGCTGTTGGAGGTACGAGACGTACCTGTGTGTTATCATTAGCGAGCCGCAGGTGAATATCTCTGTCACTCTGCATACAGAGAAGCGCACATCGCTCACCATCCACTCAAAGCAGAACGTTTACTCTTTACTTACGCGAGCTGAATACTCTTTGGTTCGGCGCGCACAGTGTGTCTGTTGTTTTGTTTCCAGTCTAGCTAGATCCAGTGTGGTGTTGTACTTGTTCTAACGTTACTAGTTGAGGCAACAGCATGGGAAAAAAACTACAAAGTTTGCTCGGACAAAAAGAGCGTTAATCGCGCGATAAAAAAATTGACGCCGTTAAAATGGATTCGCATTAACGCGTATAACTGACAGCTCTAATTACCGTCGTGTAGAATTTCTAGTATCGAAGGAACCGTTACGGTGTACCGTGGGTATCGTGCAACTCTATTCGCAAGTATTTGAAATTCATTTCTCACATGAAGGAATAGAGGTATAGGATGTTGATGTTTTCACCACACCACGCAATGCTGTGAGAAACACTGATCTCCTAAAATTGTGAATTGCTCTGCAGAGAATTTCAACACACTCTCACTAGTCACATTAATCACAACACAATAAACTGAATACATTACAAGGTCCAAAATAAACAGGTATCAGCAGGCCAGCATATAGCAGTGATCCACAGCAGTTCTTATACAGAACGGTTTTGGAATGAACTGAACACAACTTTTTGGATGCATCTACTCATCGTTTTAGTGATGCTATAATTTGGCTACAAATGTTTCACCTGAAATGAACAATGAGGTTTTAAATCATTAAGACTTCCACCTGTGTTGGTTTTATAAGAGACATATCTGGAAGGAACACTAATGAGAGCAGTGAGAGACCCAACAGTGAGCTGTAAAAACAAAAATCTGAGCTGAATAAAGTTAAAAAGCCCCATAAAGCTGAAGGGAGTCTGGTGATGAGTCTCCGTGGATTCATTACTTTAAGAGATGTGATAGTAGAAAAATAGTGGTTAAATTGTTTCTAAAAGGCTTGTTTACATTCAATATAAATTTGCTTTACAAGTACATGTTAGCCCTGTTCCTTCAGTGTGCATACTCTGCTTGACAACTTTAATGGGCATTCCACGGATTTCACACAGTTCAAGTTCAGTTGTCATGTTCTACTCGGTGTGAAAACCATTGTAAAATGTGTTTTGTGGAAAGAAGCTTGGTGAAGTCTGAAAAATAAAACACTAATAATGATTTCATCAGGATTATCTTGGCATGGATTTGTACTGTTTTAATGTGGAACACACTGGTTGCATGGAGGTAGACAGCCATCAATCAGTCACTGTATTGACAGCAGCAAACACCACTCCAGAGTGTGGTTGCTATGGATCCTCTCCATCATCCAACTCACTGCATGTGTTCCTGTATTTGTTACCTCTTTAGTGACCTTTTCTGGCAGAAACACTGACCTTATCAGGACCAGTAGTCCCCATGGAGACCAAAACATGGCCCCCTAATGAGGCAGAACCCTGACAGACAACTTGTACAACTACACAGCAATGACGCAAGTCAACAACATTGAGATATACTAATTCAAGGGGGCCTTACTGGTTTGTTTTCAGAATCAAGAGTCTGCCCAAGAGATGCTTGTGTCAGGACACCTGTGAGTGGCTCTGAAGGGGTATGGGTGTGCGTGCGACCCACTCAGCTCTAGGTAGAAACCCCATTACAGAGGTATGGCAACACAGTCATTTAAAGCTCCACCGGGGGAGAAGGATACTCTCGCACTTCAATCTCACAAGACCACTCTCAGTTACAGTTATTGCCCTTTAGTCTCCATGTAAACACAAACAGAGAGAGAAATCAAAGTTATAAATACTCTACGTCAGTCTCGGAACTATTTTTCTCAATCACATCTCCATGTGTTGCTCAATGGGTTGCCAGATCTTCACTCCACCACTCCACTAACTGCTTTGACAGCGTTGAACAAACACATGTGCACGCTGTTTGTTGGCAGCAGCTTCCCAGAAACACAATCAAAATGTTTCCCTGAGAACCAATGAGGTTATTTCCTTCAGATATTTTCACGACGCTCGGTGCATAGCTGAACAATGACACAGCTGCTATTACGGTATGACTTTCATTGGTTTGCAGCGGCATATTAATCACATTTCACTTGCTCTCTCTTACACACTTATGTAACTGTGTTGTTTCAACATGAAAACTCAGTGCGTCCATAGCTGCTGGCAGACAGCAGCATGTCATCAGCCAGGCCACAAACTGTGTGCATGAGCTCATGGCCCCCGAACGGCTCCATATAAGCCGAGTGAGCAGAGGTCAGTCACTGAGAACAGTGATGGAAATTAGCTGCTTTGCTTTTCTAAACACCTTTTGTGTTGGAAATCAGTCAGGTGTTATTCCCAATCTGTCACAACAGCTCAGGAGAGGAGAGCC
The DNA here is from genome assembly GCF_963457635.1 of Microchirus variegatus. Lineage (NCBI taxonomy): Eukaryota > Metazoa > Chordata > Actinopteri > Pleuronectiformes > Soleidae > Microchirus > Microchirus variegatus. The sequence goes on from NC_139804.1 coordinate 17,645,582, forward strand.
AGACCACCAGACAGCCATGACTGCTGTTTATTATTCAAAGATCACAGGAGCCTGTGTGCTCTCAAAGGTCCAATATGCCAGTGTTTCCTGAACTGTATATATGCAGACCCGCTTTTTTAAAGACGATAAACCATGGTGAGCCAAGTCACAATATAAATCAGGAGTGTAATGCACAATATAACATTTCAGACTATTTTATTACGATGTTTGTACTATCTAGTATTTTGAACAGCATAAGCAACCATTTCCAAGATATTAATTTGATGTATGAATCACAACTTTATTTTCCACATTTAAATTATGGACACATACTTCTTAAGTAAAAGGTGTGATGTCGTCCTCTGCATCAATGCAAGGCATTACTATACGATATACTTGTATAGTTATTTGTTGTTTTCTAATATGTGTTTTGGGTCTTTTAAGAGCCAAGTTCAAGAGAGAATATATATAAAGAAATGAAAGTCAAGCATTTGTGGTGAGGAGGAACAAGGAGAAGAGATGAGGGAGAGGAGGAGCCACAGAGAAATTAAACCTCACTCACAAGCAGAATTTTCCGCTTGTTTTACATGGAGTTTTCATTATGTGTGCAGTAGTTAAGTGTGTGGCCAGCCGTTTGGTCACAGGCTCCTTTTGTGAAACACACACGCACACACAATATGGTATATTCTCTTCTCTCTCTTGACCCCAGTTTCAGTTAACCAGTGTATTCGTTACCAGTGTACCTTCAGACCTTGCAGAAGAAATATAGATGATCCTCAGTCACAATTTTACCACTTCATCAAGAATTGTATATTGCATATAAATCATAGGGTACCTCATAGCAAGTCATGGTCCACAATACCAATAATATTACAATAAAACAATTATTTCAAAATCAATACAGACAATCATATAGTGATTAGAGCTGTCCCAAACGATTATTTGTCAAAAGATTAATATAGCGATAATTTTTTCAATTAGTCCACTAATTTTACGATTAGAGTGTGCGTGTGTGTGTATGCGTGTGTGCGCATGCATGTCTGTCTGTGTGACTCTATTGAACGGAATCAATAACTAGACAACAACTGTCTAACGTAGCATTTATCTTTGGTACTTTATCTACTGTGACTGCTTGATAAACGAACATTTCAGGGAGGGGAAGGGGGAAAATCGCACGACTAGTCGTCCCAGCTCTAATGGCGATACATCACAATATCTGTCTACCTGAAGGAAAAGAAAGATTTTGTACGGCACACAGTTTCAGATATATATTGTATTATTTACGGCCCGGGACAGATTCAAACAGAAAGCAGCCCTTACTATGTATCATCCCTATTAGCTAATCTGGTAAGGAGTTCAGCTTTAAAGCCTGAGTCCTGTGTTCAGCTGTGACATCCATCCATCCATAGATCCTTTATGTTACTATGATATCTGACTCTATTTTCATTTTTTCCCTAAATCTAACCCTGCATGACTTAGATTTGGTTACATTGCTATTTAAAAATGATAATTGTGAGAAATTGTGACGTTGATTCGATCGATATTTGATTTACAATCGAGACTGTGACACCCCTATTTGTAACAGATCCTGTTGTTAATCCATTGTTGCCGTTTCACCCAGGGCAGTGATCTTTTCCTTAATTTTTTATTCATTACAAAGATAATAAAGATTGTTTTTTTCCCAGCAGGAATTTACAGTGTAATTGTAAACCTCCATTTAGGACCCTACCAGTCCCACAAATTCTCATAGACAGATTTTCCACTCAACTGGCCAAGATTTCTGCCTCTTTTATTATTTTTAAATAGTTTAGTTAGTTTTCATGTTAAATATAGTATTCACTATTCCCACATTACTTTCCCTCTCAAGGACAGTCACATGGTCTGTGTGGCATGGAATCTGCCTACTGTTGTAATGTGCTGCTAAATTATGTGTCGTGAGAAGTCAGGTTTCCCCCAAGTGGGAAAATCTCAAAGTGCCACCTTTGCATTTTAGTGTAGACGACCATTGCGCTACATCAGGAAAATGATGATGTCATAATCCCACCTTTCTCCGATTTTATTTACGATGTCTATGTTTCTGTGATTGTATACATTGTAATGTATGAATCAGGCATTTATTTAAAAGTGTATGTGCATATCTTTGAATTTGAATAAAGTAAGAACATTTCAAAATGACAAAGAAAAAGATTGTTTATGTTTCGGTTGGTTTATTAAAATTGACAGTTAATTCCATGACTTATGTAAATAAGTCATCTGATGTATCATAAGCTGAAAGACATAAAATCACAAATTTAATTTTTCCAATATCCTATGGTCCTAGCTCTTGGTTTGGCCAGGTCATATGCCAAACTGTGAGGCTATTTTGGATGTTTACATAGTGCAGGGTCATGCTGAACGCAAGCAAGTCTGCACTTATTCTCAGGAATTAACTTGTGTTAGTCTATAATCAATGACAAAGGCAACAGTGAGAGTGGGCCTCACGGTGTGACAAAGTTGTATAGTATGGATCCACATCATGTTACACTTCTTGGCCTCTACATTGCATTTTACAGTCTCTATCATCAACCCACCAGATATTTTCAGATATTTGTGGCAATTTCACCACAGTATCTTAAAATGCTGCAATAGCAACTTATTTTAAAATGATGATGGTATCTCTGTAGGCAACCAGCAGTGTTGATGTTGGAACTGATAATTAGCGTGTCTGACTACAGGGGTATGTTGGGTTGCTGCCTGTGAATTTTTATGGCTGCCTTTTTTCCTCTCTTCTGTTTAGTCGAGGCATTTCTTCAAAGGACGTCAGACGTTACATCTGTTCCTTCAATTTAATTTGACGTTTTTTTTTCTCCTACTTTATAACTCATTCTCTTTCCTGCCCTCTGTGCCTTTGAGACAGTTTTAAATCTGCCCTTTACTGCTTTTGTCTACTCTGAACATTTGTGATCAAACCTTGGCCACACACAAACACACACCCCTTAGGGCAGAGGGCGCTGGTAGCGCACACACCAACACACATCTGGAATCATTCGCAGAAAAACTCTGTTTATCCCTGTAAATGGACTCAGACCTAAGTGACCTGCTAAGTTGTCCTCGCTGTGGACAGATCTGAGTTCCTCCTCATCGCTTCAAGACTCATGGCTGACACACACAAGAAGTGCAGGTCAAATTTGCTCCGCAAGAACCAGGTTGGGTTCTGATGAGAAGGCCAAATAGACGCTGACACTAAAACAACAGAAGATTTCCAGAGGTCAACAAACAAGAAACTTTGATGTTTCCTGTGGGTATACACAGTTGGGTGTGGACTACTGAGAGAGCAACGCAAATAAAATGAATTACACAAAACATTCCATTGTGATGTTCAATTCAAGAGCAATATTGATCAAAGCTCCAATAATTACACCCAAGAAACTCTGAATCCAGTAGTCAAGCCAAAAGATATTAGTTAACACTAAAAAAAACAAATAGGTTATTGCTGTGACAGAAACAGAAGAGCAGCTCTAAGTTTGTCTGAAACAATCATATTGACCATCAACATCAGATCTCTATTGGTATTGCTATTCTGTAAAAGCAAATTATTCTAATTATGTATCGGATTAACTTGTCTCTAATTTCAACAGTTTCATACACACAATAAACAAATAGGAAGAAATAATTTAAAAAGAAAGCTGCTTCCCATATACTAATATTTGCTTCTTTCACAAAATCATACCACACATACCGCCTCTTCTCCACAATGTCTTCCATTTTTCCAGTGCAGTGAAATGCTTATGCTAGGGTGACGTTTCCATCACATGACAAGAACATATTATAAATCCATTTCACTTTTTTGCATTTACCTAAAATGTGCATATAAAAAGTAGGGATGGGCTAATATCCAGTATTTATCTGTATTGGTCAAAATCACTGGATCAAATATCCTAAGGTAAGCATGTCAAACCAAAAATCGTAATGTATGCATCACATGCTTCACGACGATGCACTGTAAAACACTGGAAAAATGTAAGAACAAAAATTATCAAAACGAATTTTAACTGAGTTGTGTTGTGGGCAGCGTATTTCTTCTTTAAGGGAGAATAATATATATTTTTTACACAGTTGAAGAATTATGTCATTGAAAAGGTTTGAAATGGCTACAGCACAAATGTCTTTCGGCCAAAAACCGGCCATTTTCGGCTGAAATGTTTCAGTGGCCGAATTTTCAGTGCATCTCTTAATGAAATGTCAAAAGTTACTATATCAGACTGCTTTCGATAGACACTCGAGTTCGTGATATCTGTATCAAATATCAAAAAGTCATACTGTGCAATTCTTAGTAAAAAAAAGGCTGATGTGAACCAACTATAGTGTCTGTTGTGACCTGTGAGTTCAGTACATTTCAATTTGAAGACACAATGTACTCTACTTAATGCGCATTAAGACTTTTTCACCTCCAGCTCAACTCCAACACTAACTAAACCAGCATGTCATAAAAACAAAGACACCATTCATGCACGCAAAGCTGAAGAGTAGGCTACCACCGATATATGCCATTTTGTACCGCAGGCTAAATTTTTGTCTTGTCGTACAACGATTTGTGTGTCGTAGAGTCATATTTATTTTATAACAAAGTTCAAAGCTGTCATTATTATCCATATAAGGCTTTAAATTAGGGTTAGAAACAGAAAGAGTCAGGGAAAATCAACCAATGGCTTAGATTTTCCAAAACACTTGGACTGAGGGAAGGATATAATTACTACGTTGTTGTTTTTTTATTTGTGCATGCTAACCTCGGTATATCAATGGGTTTTGTTCGGACACTGCTACTTTAGCTTCATGCTAACAACAGAAGCAGTGCATGGTGAAAAAAGCCGTCACTGAACTGGCAGCCATACAAAAAATGTTTGTACCTAATACATGTCTTACCTTTGCTGTTTTAACATCGCCCACGTTTAAGCCGATACCTTCAACATTTAAAGTCAGTGTTTGAAGTGAGTCCACACGGTTTTAGATTCTCCGGGTCAAGGACAACTGTCGCTGATTAGTGGGCGGTGCGGCAAAAATAGTTTGATTTGATTGGGGCGCTAATCACGTGTTGACCAATAGGCTATCGAGTTAAAGTCCCACGTGATCTGTAGAGGCGATAAGGTGCGTTCACTGTCTTTGTCAGTTATAAAGATGAAACAGATGGATACTGACTGTATTAGTGACATTAGTACTGAAATGATGTCACTATAAGTCGGACTTATGTATTAGCAAACTTTGAATCGGTTAACAATAGAACATTTTTCCCACAAAAGATATTTTCCAAAATAGTAGCATACACGCAGGTGTTTACCAGCAACATTAATTATGGTTGCACTCCAGTTTTAAGAGAGCCAGGGTCTTGCTATTGTTCAAGTGTAAGAGTAGGCCTCACTAAAAACTTGACACTTTAACCTGTAGCTGTTTTTATTATTTGTGTATATGTGAAAAAGATATCTCACACAATTGGACAGTTTACAGACAGTTTTACACCAAGAGGTAATTATTCAGCCACATTTTGCCAAAACGATATACAAACAGTCTCATCATATTACAACACAATCATTTGCTGAACTCCCCTTCCTTACCACACAGTTGAACAGCCTCATCCCAATATAAGAAAACCCTCCCTAGGACAACTTCCCAGCCAAATATCCACTATGGTGCACACCTCCCTCAATACCTAGTCTCAACAACACAGTGTAGCATACGCATAACCCAGTACCCAGAGTTACATTGGTATATGGAGGCTTAATAAAAATACAGATAGGTGTTACATTACATGCTTCCTTCAGATCTAATAAAAATATTCATAAAAAAAAATATTTACATGCTGATTTAATTTTTTTAAATACATACATTTTGAATATCAAATTCTTTACATTGATGTAGATTTTGTCTTCATTGCTTTAGAGCAGTGGTTACCAAACTATCTGCTTCAGACATTTGCTCTTCAGCCATGTACTCCCCTACTCCTGTGCACTTGAAAAAGAAATGTCTCTGTATGCTGTCTGTGTCTTGTTTTTACCTCCTACATCACTTTGTACCTCTGGGGTACAAGTATCTCAGTTTGGGAATCACTGAGTATTTATTTCATTGCAATTTAAGACAATGCTGCCACCTGTAGGTGACCTGAACTGAATAAAACCTGCAGTGTGAATGTCATTTCTGTCTGTGGGTGAGCATGACAGAATCACTTTATAAAAAGAGTGACACTCAATTACTACTAGTCAAAACTAGGCAGTGCATCATCATACTCCACTAACGACCAAAGACTTACTTCAAACTGAAAACGAATTAAACCCAAGTGGAATTCAAAACAACTGTTTCATAGAAACCACTGTTCACCTTTAAAAGAAACACAGTCCAAACATTCATGTCATTCAGAAATGAAACTTGAATGAAGGAGGAGAGACTGAGCCCATCTGCATTCACTGTCTTCAGGCCACTGAGGATTCTCAGTAAGGTTTTCTCTGCTCAGAGGGAGAGAGAGGGAGAGGGAGAGGGAGAGAGGTAAACTTAACACCTATTTGGTTAAGAACATGACTTTGTCTGTTTTCAGATTATCTTACCTGCCCTGATTTCTTTCTCACTGTGGAAAAAATAGAAGAGGATTACTTTCATGGACATAAGCACTTAAAGTAGAACTATGCAGTAAAGGAGCTCTGTAGAATTAAAAGCAGTCCACAGACTTGCAAAGTTCTGCTTTAAATTCACCCTAACACAAATAATGCTGCTTATCTGACCAGAGTAGGGCTGCAAGTAACTTATCACATGAGACAGAAGTAGACCAACAGTTCCTGTGTCCATGCAAGGTAAACATATTGCGCAGTGTAGTGCTTAGTGTAAAAAAAACTGTTATTTATTCTTAAGAAACCACTGACTTAAGTGGGCAAATGTTTGATTAGTTGAGAATTTGAAGTGTTTTAACTTTTGTCCCTGATGGCAGCCATGTTTTCAGTGAGAGTGAACCTGATGTCTTGTATCTCATACAAACACACTTAAAAAACACCTGAAATATTTCAAATATTGTTTCTTAGAAACTCATTAATAGTACCGTACACATTCCTCATTATAAAAAAAAAAATACACCCACCTGAGTGCAGGTACTGTAGCATTACACAAACAATTCCCAGCAGTGTAATCATGGTGGCACCAACAACAAGGTTAAACTGCCAGTTGCTTGGCTCTGAGGACAACAGACAGAGAACAGAGAGATGTCTGGTGTCAATAGTGCTCCTCAGCTGCCACACTGTGGTAGCTCATGGTACTACAACTCAATATCTCTGACTTAGCTTTTCACCTTCAATGGTCAGGATGAAGCTCTTTTTGATTGGCACTCGCAGGGACCGATGAGAGACCCTGCAGGTGAACTCTCTTTTCCCAGGAACCCTGTGCGACGTCTCGAGGTAGAAGAAAGCCGACAGGGAGTAGGTCATGTCCAGGTCGTGTTTGTGGCTTGACATCAGGACGTTGTCGAGCTGTTTGGGCAGAGGCGCTCCAACCCTCTGGCCTGACACAGCTGGGTCCTGCTCGTACCAAACTATCTCCACGTCCAGAGGGTAATAGCCCTCTGCTGCACAGACAACCTTCTGCTCCTCGCCCTTCTGCAGGAGGAGAGCGGGTCCAACATTGATGGAGACACGGGGTTGCTCTGAGGAGAAGATTGTGTCAAATAAAATGTATTTTCAAAGCTGTTTCAGCAATTTGAAATTATATTTCTGAGAGATTTATCAAACAAAAGAACCAGAGACCAGCTTAAGACACAGGGGTTCACAATCTACTTCTACTTTTGTCTACAGTATTGTAAGAGTATGCTTTTTTTATCTGATTGGAAACTGAAGTGTGTTAAAGGCTCACTCTCCTGCATCCAATTCAAAAGGGAAAATCAGTGTTATTTAGCATGCAGGGACACAAGATCTGTTCTTCTTATGCTGCCTTGTTTGGTAAGTTTGTGTTGAAAGTTGTGAAACACTTAAGTCACAAAATAACACATTTGAACTTCCTGGTGGATTTTCCCTGTGGACGTTGGTGTCGGGAGTGGAAGGTTTGCAAAATGAGAAAAACTTCAGTTGCCAGCAAGGAACGTTGTGAGATTTATGGCATGATCTTGAGATATAGTTAACCTTAAACTGACATAAAATGTATTAGGTGAACCTTTTGTTCAGTGGCAACAATCAGTTTTTCCTTGTGTCTCTGCTGGGAGACATGTTTTCAATGAGAGCAAGCGTCTGTCTAAGGCCAGTCGTTGTTGCAGAGGTGTGGTCAGCACCCTTACATCAGGCACTGTCAAAAAGAACCTTTTAAAGAGGATCAATAATTATCAGTTGAGCCTGGGACTCAGATACCACACTGGCTTAAAATGTACTATCTTACCTCAAACCTCCTACGAAAAGTCATATATTTACATTTTCCTTATGAGCATTTTATACATGTATACCATGATCCTTTCTGTGACTCTCTCTCTCACCTTCCATGTGCAGATTTATATCCATTTTGAAGAACAGTGGATTCACCGTCACTGAACAAACGTAGGTCCCCTCACTGCTCATCTTGGTCAAAGGGAGAGTCAAGGAAGCGTCACCGTCTGCAAGTTTCTTCAGCCCAACCCCACTGCCCTTTGTCTGGCCTGAGCGGCTGTGATAGCTGAATAGTGCGACTCTCTCCCCGCGTTTCTGCGAGTGCCACTCCACAGTGACGTCTGGTGCTTTGTGGTCCAGAGCAAACTGGCAGTGAAGCTTTGGTTGGGATAGCAGACCTACTTTCAATGACGGAGTCTGTGTTTTAATGACCATGGCCACTGTGGACACACATGTGAAGAGAGAAAGAGACGAATAAGACATCATTTAGTGACATGATAATGAATTAAAACAGAGAAAATTTTCTCAATTTTCAAGTATTTGGTACAAGAAAATGCTATTTTTTTCCACTTCTCTTAAGCAAATATTGGGAGTTAGTTTACCAAGATAAGCAGAAGGTGGCGCAAATTCAGAAGAGAGATAAGATGGGAATATGAATTATTCATAAAGTTCTTCCGAGGGTGACTTCATGTCACTGACTTGCTGCTAGGCACTCCATCATTTTATAATTTATTTTTAAGAGGAAGACAAGTCAGTGGTGGGTGAGGTTGTGTTCCTCTGTGCTCTGTTTCTATTCAGGTTGCACAAAGTAAAAATGTGCATAAAAAGAGGCTGAAGGAAACCCACTTCTTTACCTGTTGTTGTGAGTATCTCTCTGTCCACGATGGCAGGCCAGCTGCGGTAGTCCTGCTCTCCAGAGGGAGTTTGGCCAGTTGACTGTCTGAGAAAGCCTTCGATGGTGAACAGGCCTTTTGCGTGTTTGAGGGTGCAGCTGTACCAGCGGCTGTACTCTTGTGTCCCCTTGACAGGCCAGCGGACATGGATGCCGTGTGTGCTGTACCTACGCACCTCACACTCCAACTGCTCTGCCTCCACTCCCTCAGCATAACGCCGCAGGTCCAACTTAGATCCTGGAACACAAAGAGAAAACAACAGAACATCCTCAACATCCTCAATTCTCAGCCTTCTTTACACGACATGTTCCGACTCTTACCAGTGACAAGGAAAGTGATAGCATGTGGGTTAACAGGAGCGTCTTCTTTTTTCCCAAACTGCAGCATAGCCTCTCTGTGTATGCGCTGAGTGTCAACATGACCCTCTTCATTAATACGCACCATCTCATCGATGAACTGACATGGCAGCCATGACATCTGATCTGTGCACAGGACACCTGCAAGACACAGAGCAAATCAGTGTGGTCGGCAACCTCTTAGTTTAGTGGACTGTATGACAAGACTTTATTTAACCACCATATAGAGTGTGTGACACCAAAGTACAGTAGTATAGTGTAGAACAACGTAGAGTTACGTGCAGTATAGTATGGAACACTAGTATAATGTAGTACAGCAGTGGTTCCCAAACTTTTCACAGTCCCATACCCCTTCAGATGTTTGACCTCCGGTCATGTACCCCTACTCCATCGCTCTTGAGTGCATTATTTCTCACTTTAAACACATCTACTGCAGTGTTTTGTTGAATTTGACTGTATTTATAATGCCTATTTGTATACCAGTTCCTAAATGTAATCAGGTTTTCTGCAGATCATGTTTTGGATTTCTTCTTTTGTCTTCGAGTACCCCTTACATCACTTTGTGTACCTCACAGTGTAGAGTAGTGTAGTATACTACAGTCGTATAATGTAGTATATTTTAGAAACTAAAATGTGTGACACTATAGTAGTGTAATGTAGTCCAATATAGGGTTCAGTGCAGTATAGTATGTAACACGTGTAGTATGGCATGGAACACTGGTATAATCTAGTATATTAGTATAGTTAGAACACCACACTAGATTAATGTAGTATATTAAGTGTGTGACACTAGTACAGTAGTATCATGTAGTACAGTATAGGGTTCAGTGCAGTATAGTATGTAACACTAGTACAATGTAGTACATTATATAGTTAAGTGCAGTATAGTATGGAACAACAGTACAAAATAGAACAGGACAGTGTAGTGTAGTAGAATAATGTAGTACAGTACAGAGATGATTGTAGCAAAGAATGGCTAAGTATAACACGTATATTACAGAAGTCCATTCATTCATGTCACTTTAAAACGTGAATAAAAAAAAAAGACGTATTACATAACTTACCTGCACATAGATACAAGCCTATTAGTGTATTAAAGATCAAACCCATGATCGTTCACCAGGCAGCAGCAGCAGCAGCAGTTGTTCAGTTAAATCTACACTTTCGTTTTCATTTAGGCGGAAATATCATGTTCGCCTGGTGCTACTTTCACGTGATGAGCGGATACGTTCAAGCTGGAACAAGCTAAATGTGTTTTTTTTCAAGTATATTATGAACAATAAATAAACACTTTTTGCACCGTATACTTCCCGAACATCTACATCGTACAGACTTCAGCGTGTATCTCTCACTGATAAGTAGGAACGTTGTTGCTGTAAATATGACGTAGTTAACCGAATATTCAACAAGGAGCGAACAACTGTGTTTACTTTCGTTTTCACGGCGGCATAATACAGCAAGCCTTCAGTACTCTGTGTATCCCGGGGAGGCGCTGTGACAAAAGCCAGGCACCTGGTAGCAGCAGGACTGCTGTCTTTTTATTCTTCTTCTGCGTTGACGCGGAACAGCGGATGCGCTGTATACGAAGCTGTCGACATGCTGTCATGCTAAAGTTTACTGTTGCTGCTGTGTACGACTGTACATCACTATAAATCACAGTTTATAACTATATATGACAGATATGTGTAAATGACCGTATATGTGAAGCACGGGTGATTTATTGGACTAAAACAAGCGGAGGACCCTCGCCTCGCGCTGTTCAACAGCTAACCTAGGACTTTAACGATGGACAAAGGTAACATTAACTTTTCTTGTAATGTAATACTGAAAACACCTCTTTATATTTTATAGAAAACACGGCGATGCACAGATTTGTTTTAATTTCAACTGGGCGACGGTGGCTCAGTGGGAGAGCGAGTCTTGTGTGATGTGTCCTTGGGCAAGACACTTAACCCCACGTTGCTCCTGACGGCTGTGCCGCCAGCGTATGAAAGATGAGTGATAGAAAAAACGTATGAAACTGTGAGTGAATGGGTGAATGGGAACTGTAGTGTAAAGCAGCTTTGAGTGGTCATCAAGACTGGAAAAGCGCTATATAAATACAAAACCATTTACCATTAAGTCAAATGTAAATTATAAGAAATTAAAATACGTTGGCTGCTCAGGTATGGTCAGAACGATTATCACTGATTAATGTTGAGATTATCACTTCACCCCACAGAGTGACAGTGAAGCGAGTTATCAATGAGGAACAACATATGTACTAGGACTCTATTCTAGGACATATTGTAAGCACCAATAGTGTTTTCCACCTTGATGACTGTTTGAGCATTCCTTGCTCCTTTCCTGAGTGTGTGTCTGTTCGGTTATGCTTTCAGATTCAGCGGTTCTTCAGGGAGCTTTCCTCCTGGCTAACAAACTGAGTCTGCCCTCATCCCTGTCCTCTCTTCAAAAGGCTGACTGGAGCAGGGTGGGACATCCAGTCGTGAGGGCAGTCGCAGAAATCTGCGGGCAGGACAAAGGCAGCAGTCATTCCAACCTCTCGAAAAAGAAGATAGTCGCTGTTCTGTGGTTGAAGCTGTTGTGTGGAAAGGATGAAAAAGATGTTGACGCATCATGGAGGGAGAACCCTTTCTTCCCTCTCCAAAACTGCCTCCCTGACGTCAACTATGTTGTCCTGATGGAGCTAGTTAGATCAGTGTCGGCTGCAAACGATTTTGCACATTTGCTTCTGAGTCTTCCCCGATCTCAGATCTATGTTGAACTTGAAAGGCTGTCGCAACATGTGAAAAGCAGCCCTACGAGAGAGGAGGATGTGCGACTGTTTCTGGAGGTGTGGTGGGAACTGTGGAAGTGCAGAAAAGAACAGAAATCAGGAGGAGAAGAAAGCACAGAGGCGATGTTTGCCAAGGAGTTTGCTCGTCTGTCCTCTGAGTCCATCAGTTTGTCTCCTCCTCAGGCTGCTAAGAGATTAAAACTAGAAGCAGAAGATCAGCTAGCATCATTGCCAAACACTGACGTCCTGCAGATTCTGCTTTGTGCACTTAAAGACATAAAAGACCACATAGTCTCAACAGATGTCTGTCTTGATGCTCTTTCAATCTGCCTTGATTCTCTTTACACAGCTTTGCTAATAAACCAAGAGGTCATCATTCCAAACAACGAGATGATGCACTTGTTGTCTAAAGCTGTCAGTGTCAGACAAAAGAACGATGAGAAACTGAGCCCTGAACTTATTCAGGATGTTCAGAGAGACTTCTGTGCCTCTCAGACACCATCTCAGTTTCAGTCCAACAAGATGAAACTTGGAGAAGCTTTGAATATTATAACAGACCTCACTCAGTTCTGGCTGAACAGCGGCCTCCTGAAACTGGGTGATGGTGCAAATTTGAGTTACTCTGCGTTTAGATTAGAACAAAGTGTCCGGAGACTGCTAGAGAAAGCAGGCTTGTCTGAAACTACAACTCCAATAGATGTCCATGAGACTGAGATGGATAAACTCAGAAATTTGCTAAAGTCACTGGCTTTCCCCACTATACAGACGACGTCTGAGGCCGATGCAAAGCTTTCTATGATGATCATTAGTCACCGCCTGAAAGACTATCAGAAGTTTGCTGTGTTGTTTGCCAGTGAGAAGAACTGGGCCTCCTGTGATGAGCACTGGTTGGACTGTCTGGAAAAGAACCAAGCAGCTTTCCAGCAGCATGATACACTGATCCTCCTCACCTCCACCCTCATGAGTAAACTCCATGAGAGCTCAAATGTGAGCCAGTGCAGGAAACTGATGAAAGCCACTGCAGACATTTTCTCAGCACTGTCTTTAGAAGATAAGAATAAGTCGTTGGCAGCCATGTTGTGTTTGTCTCCCAGAGGTTTTTTTGGCCATGCTGTTCCCTCTGCTGTCACTGAAGGGTTTGAGCAGGAGCTCAACATGGCCTTCAACTGCATCATCCAAGGAGGAGGAGCGTCAACAGCAGCATCGCAGGGAAATCTGAATACAGCTGCCTCTTTGGTCGCCAGAGTGGCCTTTCAGAATCCACAAGCCACTTTGAGGTCTTGTTGTCATTCAGCTATTTTCAACAAGGGGGCGTTCTCTCTGATGGCAAAGATCCTCCAGCAGCTGCCTGGACTCAGAGGACAGAAAGATGGAAGTGAATGTAGCAAAGCAGAAATTAAGAAGGAAAATATGGAGAAAACAAAGCCTTTTCAGAATTGTGGCAGTCTGCTGTGCAGGTGTCTGCGGGAGACGATCAAGAACAAATCATTGTTGGGAAGTGAAATAGAGCAGTTCCTCAAATTTGTGGGTCTGCTGATGATGCCAGTGGAGGGAGAAGGACAATGCTTCCTGCCACCTCAGGAGGTCGTCAACTTCTTTGTCCTGCCGAACCTCTCCACTGTGGGTGAGTGTCCAGTGATTTTTTTTGTGCAGCTATTAATGACACAAGACTACTGGAACAATAAGACATTAGTGACCGTATCTCTGAAATTGTCACGTTTTGTTTGGCTTTGTTTGTATGTCTATAAATGTGGGTGTATACATGAATAGCGCTTACAAACAGTTTTATAAGTGGTCCGGTAGATCACTTTGGGCGGCAGCTGTGACGTGGCAATGGCTGCAGTGTAATCATGCAGGCCACTTTTTATTTCAAAAAGTATGAGTAAAAAGTACTTGTTTTCACCAATAAATGGCTCTGATTGTTATTGTAAGCAACGGCGTAGGTTTGGTTACAAATCCCCACCAATATTTGCTGAAAGCCAGATTGTCCCTACCAGTATTAAGAGACAGGGCAATGTGTACGTGTGCATGAATGCTGCGAGAGGAGAGCGATATTAAAACAATAAAGACGGAGAAGAATGCAGTCTAAACCAGTCTAAAAACAATAGGTTGTGCTGCTTTAGTAAATCCTTAGTCAAAATGTATCTTTACATTATGTGTTTTATTATGTGAGGTAGAAAATTATTCACACACAAAATAATTCCAAGCCTTTCTCTTTATTTCCTTCAGGTGACGGTTTGTTTGACAACGAAGTGAGTGTGAAACTTCTCCACACTGCTCTTTGCGTGGACATCCAGGATCAGGCTTCTTCTCCTCACTGGGTGTTGAACTGCTCTCCCTTTCCCCTGCTTTATGTGCTCGCCCAGCTGCATGACCAGGCCCTTAGGTCTGTTTAACTGTTCTTAATTAAAATACCAACCTGTTATTATACTGTTGTTTTTATTCAGTTATTTTAGGGAATCCCTTAAAGTCAAGTTATAACTCTGACCTGCCTTCTATCTAAATCTCTTGTAGCTTTTGGGAGCAGACAACAGAGGGTGCTGTCAACCATTTGTCCATGGACAACAAGGAGCTGCTGGAGTCTGTGCTGTCCACTCTGGGGCAGGTGGTTGGTGCAGAGGTGGCAGCAGCTCCGGACTCATGGTCGAGAGCTCTTTTCTGGCTCTACAACAAGATGGAGGGACTGGATTGGACAGTTAGGTTCCACCTGAAGCCTGTGTGGGGAGAACACTTCAAAAATGAAGTTCCCTCATCGCTGCTGACTGTGTCCAATCTTCCCGAGCAGGTAAAATCCTATATGTGTCTGATTCAGTGTTTCTTTCTTGGTACATCCTGTTTCAGAAATCTGGATATGTTTTTATGATTTACAGTTTTGTGAAGTCTAAATCTTCTGATTGTATGACTCTAATGACAAACCTTGATACGTTTTCATGTAAACACGTACATATTTTTAACCACCACACCTGTGGCTGTTGAAATGATAGTGCATACCCTCTACTGCCCTCCTCCATGACAACCAGTGTCTCAGTACCAACATGGCTGCCAGTGGGGACACAAGGAGAAACAGATTTTAGCCTTTTAATAAAAGGCTAGCAACATAAAATGTACACTTGCTGCTTAAGTCTACAATATCAAATATCAGTTTCCAGCATTTTTCCAACTGGAAACAGAAGTTTGTAAACTGCTCACTCTCCTGCACCAAAGTCCATTGAGAAAATACAGAACAAGGGATTTCATACACCAGAGTCTTATACATTATACATAACAATAACAATAATAATACAATTTACTTATGGAGGCATCATTGGATACACGTCCTGTTTGCCATGATGCATGGGTTTTCTACGGGTTCTCCGGTTTCCTCCCACAGTCCAAAAACATGCAGATTTGGGGATTAGGTGAATTGGTCACTCTAAATTGACCGGAGGTGTGAGAGTGTGAGTGAATGGTTGTTTGTCTCTTTATGTGGCCCTGTGGTGGACTGGTGAACTGTCCAGGGTGTACGCCATCACCATTTCAATCATGGTTTGTCATGATTGAAAATCTTAGATTTTCTCAATTCAATTTGGTGCAGAGAGTCAATGGTGTATGAAGTGGATTTCCAGTCAGAAAATGCCGCTTATGGTGAGATAAAGTTGCATGGTGTAGATTTTATTTGGCCTTTTGTTAAATGGCTAATATCTGTTTTTTCCTATTTTGTCCACGCTGTTCATGTTCCTAGTCCCAGGGTCACAAACAGCTCATTTAGCACTGAGTATGTGTCAGGACCTCATGTAACAACACTGTACAAAGCCTGAATTATCCCCTTAAGTTAGCTTTGCGCCATTGTGTGCCCTCTTCTCTGCAGGAGTGGAGTGGGTTGGACCTTCCTCAGTACGGCCAGGGCACCGGTCTTTTGGCCTGGATGGAGTGCTGCTCTATATCGGACTCCCTGAGAAGCACCATGTTGTCCTGCCTCTCTCTGGACCAGCGCCGGCTGGACCATGTCGGCATGTTTAGCAAAGGCCTGCTAGTGGCGCTGACCCAGACTCTGCCCTGGTGCTCTGTGTCCCAGTGGTCCAGGCTGCTGGGGATGCTGAGGGAGCTCATCACCTCCGGACGCCTCCACGTTCCCTTCTCACTGGAGTACGTGGACTATCTGCCCCTCCTGGACCTGAGGAGGTTTTCATGTGAGCTCCGCCTGTCAGTGCTCCTGTTGAGAGCCCTGCAGCTGCTCTGTGGGTCCAGCTGCTCACACTGGCTGTCAGCAGAGGGCTGGGCACATGTTGGCAGGTTGTACGCTCATGCTGTGAGGGACGTGCTGAGCTCGGTAAGAGCCAATCTGCCTCTCCCCTCAGCTGGAGCTCGGATGGTCTCTGCTTCAACGACTCCTAAAACAGACGCTAAACTTCCCTGCACTTCAGTCAAAGCTGCTACGGAGACTGAAGACTCTGTGATGGAAGCAGACGACACCAAAGAGTCACACATGGAAGAGAAGGATGAGACGCTTCCTAGCCAGGAAGTCCTTTTTGTTCTCAGCCAGCTCTTCTGCCACGTCCAGCATATCCAGGTACAAATTCATATCCACCCTATATTCTATGATAGCTCTAGAGTCTTTTTTTTAATTGTATGGCAATATACTGGTGCGCATATGTAGGTAACAGCAGTAGTTTATGTAATGTACTGGATTAAAGTCTCAGTGATGACCTGTCCTCCTCTCAGGTGATGATGCCGGGTGGCCAGAGTGAACCGCTCTTTCTGTCCAGTTTGGAGATCCTCAGCCACTACAAAGCCATCATGGTTGCCTTCCCCGACAGCAGCAACGTGCTGGAGAGCGACAACACGCGACACTTCTTCTCCACCATCACAGACAACCTGGAAAACCAGGAGATGAAGGATGTGCTGCAGCAGAAGATCGCTCAGCTCGTGACATCCGATGCACACTGATTGAGACTGGGAATCAGAGTTCAGATGCATATACATCGCACTCTGTATTTTCACACATTTGTTACTAAATCAAGGATGTAATTTCAGTTGATCTCACTGGGCTCAGATAATGGAGTTACAGCAAAGTCTTGTGTTTGGAATCTGAATGAATAAAAAGACACAATTTCACAGCAAATGTTGTCTTATACGTTTCTACAGAAGTTGAACTGTTAAAGGGTTAAGTATTATCCATTTTCATATTCTTCATATTCTGTAGCAAATTAGTGGTGCAGAGTAGCGTCTTCTGAGCAACATCAGTGTTTTCAAAGCCAAACCACCTCCATTCTAGTGAGGATGATCCACGTTTAGCTATTAAAGGACTCGTATTATGGGACAGGAAATGACATCAGCCACAGAGGCTACTGGGAGCTAACAGCAGTTAGCATTTGGAAAAGTGATAATTTGCAGGCTCTAGCAGGCACATTGCCGTCATATATAACATGTATCCACTGGACAGATAAATCCTCTGAGGCTGGAAGTTTGTGTAGCGCTGTTTGGTCACTCATGTTTAACTTCAGCCATACATGCAGACACGTTGGTTTGGTTTGTTGCTGTTGTGAAGCGTACAAGGCTTGATCATGCAGTGAGTGTGTGGCTTCTCGAAAAGGCGTGTTTGGATTGGTTCTTACAAAATGATATTGATATTGTGATTTCACACATTGTTAAAACAATTAAGATAATGACGAAATATATATCGCACACCCCTAACCTACAGTATGAACAGTTGTCCTGATTAATGTTTTTTCATTATTTTTGTTTAATCAATCCATCAACAGCTGCATGTAAACAGCCCTAAGGTGAAAATATTGCTATTCCAGTTCTAATCTGCAACAACTGCTTATGCTGCAAAGAAACCCTGAAAAATAAGCAAATGAGAGTCAGAGTGCTTATTTGTAAGTGTTTAATCTCTCAGTATTGACTGTAAAAAAAAACATCTGTTCAAATTGACACAAAATCTCTAAATGTCACATTTCAGATCAAAACAAATCAGAAACCAACTATTCTGCTTTGTAACAGTCTTATATTCAAAATTCTAACTGTCCAAAGGCAAATAACATGGCTAATGACTTACTAAAGTATCCTCTGAAATATAGTGAAGCATCACCTGTATTTTACTGCATCAGGGTTTGTTACATAGTAACTACTGACACTTCAGAGGAAATAAAGGCGAAAACATTCATACAAGAAATTCACAGTAACGCTACATAAGGGTGTAGTGTAACTGCTGATACTTCCCTGTATGACCTTCGGCGGAAAAGGTACATATTGAGAAAAAAATAAGTCAAATATTTAATTTTAAAAGCTATAATGTACTTTTAAAAGGTAAGATTTTTAAGGAAAAAAGGCACTGTAACATGGTCAGAACACTTAAAAGCTCAGTGTTAAATAAAACTATTGTATGGACAATGTCAAATGTTAGTAACAAGTACATTTTTCAAGAATTATTAAACAACTAATGTTACAACCACAGTTGACAGTATATACATATTTCATGCATATAACTATCAAAATGATCGCCTGGTTATGCTTGGAACCAGGTGAACCCTTTAGTTTGTCTTCTTCCCATCTTTGTCTGCGTCTCTTGTCCCCCTCTTCTGTCTCTGGTACAGTCTGTTGGCTTTCTTCAGCAGCAGAATGAACCAGTACACCTGTGGAGCCAGGATCACCAGATTACCCAAATTGCAGTGCAGTGGCAGAGTGAAGGCAACTCTGTGCAGAGGAATCCCAAACTGTCGACCGTACATCCAGTACATGAAGGGAAAAACCAAGATCCGACATGTGAAGAAGCTCAGAAGGACGATGACGCCGTTGATTCTGTGCAGTGTGGAGTTGTCCAGGCCCAGCTGGAGGTCAGGAGACAAATAAGAGGTCAACAGAGATGCTCTGAGCGAGCAGCACTGAGTGGTTAGAACACTGATGCTTCCCAGGAGACAGGCTGTGTTTCAAATCCCACTTAGTCTGGATTTTTTTTCTCCCGATTCATCAGCATCCTCCCACAGTCCACATACTTGAAAAGTCCAGTCCGGTGAATTGGAGAGGAGATCAAATCTATTCTATCTCAATGAAGAATAATTGATATTTTGGACTGCTCCATGTTATTTACCAGTTAAAAAGTATTATTAATATTTTACATACAATTCATAACTTCATGTTCATGTATTTGCATTATTTTTGCATTCAAATTACGGCCGAGCAATTAATAGTTTCCAATAGTTATTTGAAATAAGGCAACTAGTGAATCGCAATAGTGGTCTCAAACTTGTGGCCCTCCAATCTATTTCAGGTTATAATGAGTTGTTTTTCTTTAATTAATAGATTCATCTTGCATTGTAAATATGTTGTTGTTGTTTTTAATTGTGGACTAAATATTGTAAATTAAAATAGACACTTTTATTTTGAAATCCTACAATCCAATCCAAATGTATTGTTTTGTACAGCAACCACAGTGCTGTACAGAATAACATATAACATAGTATAAAGGACATTAAAGCTCACACCAGGCAATGAAATACTTAAAAATAATAACAATAAAAATGTCTGCGAAATGCAGTCACAAATATTGTTATTGCAGTATCATGATGGCATATTATTTAAATTTAAGCCACCCTTCCTCCCCCATGTCATTTGACCTCTTCTGCAGACATCAAGTTTTATTAGACATATTTTAATGTCTTTCATTTAAATGTCTTCTTTATTAAGATCATACTAGTGTGGTTAAGTTGTTAAAACAGATAAAATATTGTACAACTAGAAAAGCACTCAGAGAGCACAGACCTCCACCAAGGCAGCTCAGTGCCTACAAAATACACCCTGCCAGCGCGCCTGGGTCAGACAGCGAGAGTTGCAACCAGCGATAACATTATGGTCAGAGAGCGAGTGTTGCAACCAGTGAAAGCGTCTACATATCACAGCCAAAATGTAATCACTTGTTCCTGGTCCCATTTCGGACATTTCCTGAAAATTTCAGCTAAATCCGTCCGTGACTTTTCGAGTTATCTTGCTAACAGACAGACAGACAGATCCTGGCGGAGGTCAATAATGAGGTGGATGTTTACCTGGATAAGGATTTTTCCCAAAGAGATGAAGGGAGTGCTGAACTCTGTGATCAACAAGCAGCCGACAAAGAAGTCGCCCAGCCCTCTTCTGAAGAACTGTCAATAGACAAGAGCGACTATAGTCAGTGTGTGTGAGTCTGTACATGGTTATGGTTAAGGTTAGGGTAAGGGGTTAGGGGATGTATTATGTCTATGTTATGTCTATGTTATGTAAGATATAAAAACAAGTTTGTTGTCCACAGTGATCAGTTTTTACCAGAACGATGGGCAGGAAAACAGTGAGCAGAGTCAGGTGGTGCAGGACCAGCATCCAGTCTTTGAGCAGGAAACTTCTGACAGTCTGCAGAGAGTGACTCCTGTGTGCACCGTCATCATGTTTGAGCCTCCGAGTATAGAAGTGGGTCAGATACATGGCATAGATGTCGTAGGCCATGTATGGAGCTCCAAACACGACAAAGCCATTGACCAGCCAGTGACTGTAGGGAGAGACAGAAAGCATTCATACTGATTGTATCTTTTTTTTATTTATCGCTCATCTCGTACATCCTTTAATTTCTATGCTTTGCAAATTCAAAGCCACATAACAAAAGGCTCACCTACTGAATGCTACATCTGCATTAGCATGTTACTACTATGCGGCTAACTTGGCAAACCTGTTTCCAATGGTAAGCTAGGCTAGCGAGGCTACGATTAGCATTAGCATAGGGCTAACATAATACAAACACTGTGCAACCTCATTAGGCACAACGCAAATGTTTTCATTTTTGCTTTAGCATTAGCGCATCTAGCTGTTGTTACTGTCTGCCACAAAACAGCTAGCTAAGCTAATAGACTTTGGTGAGGAAGAGTGAGCCCAAACTTCAGTTTCCTGATGGAAAAGCTATCGAACACAGAGATAAAACATATTATTAAGATATCGCAGACTTAAGCAAACATAGATTTGATTAGAGGAGTCTGTTGTAAAGCAGCTAAATTGAGTTTTTCCTCGTCGTCACACTGACGACATGGTTTTAAGCAAAAAACTAAAAACTTTATTCTCGTTGATATGCAAACAGTATGTTTTAGAATATGATAAGTAAAAAGGTTGCAATTAAAATGATTTAATACATCCTATTTGTGTCCTACCTGTCCGTCATGACGTCACGACATGACGTCACCACTACAGCTCCTGCAGCTGTAGCCAAAGAAGCATGAAAGGCAGAAACCAGCCTGTCATGGAGACAGTCGTCAAAATGTCACACAACGAGAACATGGCACAAACAAGATAAACAAGATAAACAAGTTATTAGTAAACGTTATTAGTCCACTTTAAGACGCTTTCGATTGGCATTTTACAAAACAACTAAGTAAAAATCCATCTTAAATCCAACTGTCAATCCGTCATTACATGACTATGTCGAACAAGAAAACGGACTCCTTGCCCTTTTGTATCAGCGCCGAATGAACCAACTCTTCATAATAACTCAAAATAATTAAGATATGTTTGCACTGCACTTCAATTATAAAACAAGACAGTGAATTGAGTATGAAAACGCCTCATATCTTAAGGGAGTTTGGTGACGCTGAAGCGGAACTGCTGACCTCTCGCTGATAGAAACCACGTCGCCATCGCTCCAGTGCGTCACACTTGATTTCAGTACTTTCCTGAAAGTGTAGAAAAGTCCTGGGAACAGCACAGCACCACACAGAAACAACACTGGCAACATGACTCCCGACGAATGCGTCTTTTCTTCGCTGAGACGAACAAAACACCCGCTGCCACCTGCTGCTGCCTACTGAGTCTGCGCAGTACTGAGCGAGCGTCACTCCACCAATCACCACTCAGCTGTCCGTCAGTGGTGACGTTTTTCACAGGGAGTTGTTCAAACGTTTAATAGCTAAAAATGACAGAAATATCTGTATATTATGTGGTTTTTCTCATCAAAAAAAACATTTTACATGTCCACTGTGACGTCACGTTTTTATATTCATGTGTATGTTGTCTCTCCAGTGGCGGCCCAACCCTTTACGGGGCCCTATGCCCTATTATTATTTTTATTAGGGCTCAGGCCACGAATGGCAGGGGCCGGAACAGATACTGGTACAAATTAATGCGAGGAACATATTGATAGTAAGAATTTGAATTGTGCAGTGTGACGTCTGTCTTAACTGAACATATGACAATAAACCTCTTGAATATCTTGAATTGAATATTATTATTATTATTATTTTTATTATTATTATTATTATTATTATTATTATTGTTATTATAATAGCTGTGATTTTCTGGTTGTTTTTGAGGGGGTTAACATGCATAAAAACTCTGGTGCATGAAACTTGGTATGGAGGACAGATCTGGCGAAAATGCAATATTTGCTAGTTTTATATCATATTCTAAACATTAGTAAAATCAAAAGAGTGGCCTAGTATTCATTTGCACCTTTATATTCAAGTGAAGCACGAAGTGTGGTTATACTGAATTTGAATTAAACTGTTTTTTTCCCACACACTATTGGGGCCCCCAACAGCCCCAACGTTTGCTTATGATATATTAATATATATTTATATATATATATATATATATACATATATATATATATATAAATACACATGTATATATAATGTAAGATGTCCGACTTTTTATTCAAGGGCTTTGTTCTGACTGACTGGATCCTTTATTGCGATGTTAGGAGCCTCCAGAGCGATGACGACCTCTACAGCTCTCAGGCTGCTGGACCTTTTCATGGCAACATGTCGTGACGCTGTGGGGGCCACAGAGCACTGACCACAGAAATAGGCCATGCTGGGATAATAGAGCAGTAGGATATAGGACAGACCACTGCACTTGTGCGGTGATTACTGAGCCATCCATAAAAAAGAAAGAAAAAAAAAAAAAAAAAAGTGTGTTAAGCTGATAAGAGAGATTTGTGAACTGTCAAAATTGTGTTACTTGCAGTAAAGGCCCTGAGAAGTTTTGGACCTAAAGCTGCAGTATGAAGGATCTTTGTTGTTGATGTTGTTATTCTGTTTCTGTTTGGTCCTAGTAACAGATATGAGGTAAAAGCAGCATCCTTTATCTGAGAACAGGATCTGTTGGAGGCAATAAGTGCACACCTGCTACCCCTCACCTGTCCACTAGGCGCTGCTGCAGTTCTACAACAATCACACAAGTCCACACCACAGTGCTGACTCTGTGAAGCCAAAAACAGACAAACACTGAGAAGTTTTGTTGACTTAATTTTAATATATATACATGAGCATACATAAATATACATATACTTATATATGTGTATATGTATGCTCATGTGTACTGCCACTGTTACAAAGTGTGACTCATCACATAATCACCTGTAAGCATAAATAATAACTTTTTTTTCTCTCTTGAAACCTGGTTGATAAACCAACTGAAAACAGTTACGGGTCATTTTCAGCACCATTGAATAATAGTACATTCTCTATATTGCATCGGAATATAAAAATATACAGATATAGTGTTTCTTTTTTGTCTTCTTCTTTAAAACATTCTTTCCATGTTGTTCAATGGCATGAAACAAGAGAGGAAGAAAAGACCTCATACTGACAGCGAGGGTTGTTACCGTTATTTGTCGTCTATCTCATTAGCCGTTAGCGGCTCGGCTCGGCTCGGCTCGGCGCTGGACTGTCCACTCATCCATTCACAGCACTTTTTTTTTTTTTTTTAAACGTCAGTAGCAGCCACACGTGGGAGAAACAAATGAAAATAAAGCACAAGGTAGAGGGTCATCCTCTGAGACATGTCACGCTCACAGTGGCGCTCGCCTCCCAACCACTGACGGAGACGGGGAGTGGAGAAGATGCAAGCAGAGACATGGGAGTGTTGTTGTGCAGTGGAAGGGGAAAGTGGAGAAAACCAAGCAGCTGTGAGCTCCTCTATGCACAGGTTTATTCACAGTCCAAAGTGGTGATGATGTCGTGATTCTCTGTGTGCTGGCCTAATATCCCCCCCCCACAAAAACATTAAAAAGAGTCAGTGTTAACGGTTGGAGGCAAACGAGAAGATCAAGACTAAAAGACAAAAAAAAAGAAAGAAGGAGAAGCAAAGGCGCGGTCAGGAGAGTTTGGTTTGCACTGCATAGAGAGGGACTTCTGAGATGGAGACAGAGGCACCATCTGCTCGGTGCTTGAGTGGGATTATTGCCCCGTGTCAGCCTCGCACCCTTACACACACATACACACAACACGCACACGGTTTAAACACACACCTCCACTCAGAGCCAGCAAAACACAAGAGTAAAGACAGAGACAGAGAGAGGGAGAAAGAGAGAGAGAGCTGCACTCCTCTGGCTCTGTCGGAGAAAACGTAGTGTGTCTTCATGTGTGTAAATATACTGTATATGTGTGATATGTCCAAATACAAGTCCAAAATCGGCCTGACTCCAGCAACACTTTTTGTTTTTCCACCCATCCATACGTTCGTCCATCAGTCCGAGTGGTGCTGAGGCTCGCCGTCCTCCAGGAGGCTTCACATCTTCACATCCGCGAGGAGGAAGCCAGCTCGTAGAACAAGACGTAGGCGTCACTGCTGCGCACTTGGCTGGAGGACATTGGCGTTACTCTGAAAAGAGACACAGAGAGAGAGTTTAAATACAAACAGAATGTATACTGTATACACCGAGTGTAAAATGTAGTGTAAGTTTAGATAAGATAGACTTTTTGAGATGTTTGTGCTTCTGAAAGGGGAGTGACAATATGCTGTAAATAAACTATACTATACACAAAGTGCATTACAGAATAATGTGTTTGCTGAATTTGCATGAACAGCTGGCACTGAGGATAATGGAAGTCATTTCATGTTTTTATGACACGATAACAATGACAGTCTCCATCATTATGAAATTCAAACATGAGTCAAGCGTCAAGCATCATTAATGACTGTGTACTGTTTCGGAGGAGCGCTCACACATACCTGGAGTCATTAAAGGTGTACCATTCTCCCGAGTTGGGATTGCGACAGTAAGCTGTGTAGTGACCGCCCATGGTGGTGCCTGAGTGGTTAGACACTGCATACAGGTTGTACACTGCGTTTACTGCAACAGCAGAGACACACAGACAGCATTTAGATTCACAGATACTGGATTTTTTACGACGACAGTATAGACTCTCTGATCTGACGCTCTCAGAGGTCGTTCACAGAAAGCCTCGCTGAATTAACTAACACATTAAATGACCTATGACCTAATAACAGCACATTTGAGCTTTGTGTTTCTTTACAGCCATTTCTGTAACATTTAATATTATGTTGAATGGATATACTTATGTGTTATTTAATAATTCTAAGGTTAAACGCTAGAAAAATTCTGCAATTATTTGGTGAAACTCAAAAATATCCCACCACTCATCAAAGTCTTATCCATGTAAACTAAATCTACTGATATATGCTAATATCTGTATAAGGATTTAAAAATGACAAACATCTCTTACACTTTCTTAGCTCTTGTTAAGGCAGAGATGAACAGCGTTGACACTACTGTACATATTGTTATATACATGCACTAATCAGAAACTTCATTAAAACAGGGTAGGAGCTTCTCATCTGTTTTAAAATAATGAATTCTTAACATATTTTTATGTCTTGACTAAGTCAAATATAATCAAACAGTAAATGCAATGACTGGTTTTGAAGGTTGTGAATGAAAAAAGTCACAATGATCACTATCTTTTTTCACTGTTCCAATGAAACGCTCTATGTTTGCTATTATTATTATTGTTAAATCATAATGCTATTAGTGTGTGTGTGTGTGTGTGTGTGTGTGTGTGTGTGTGTGTGTGTGTGTGTGTGTGTGTGTGTGTGTAGACTTACTGCTGTTTTCAGAGGCAAACTCCCGCAGGTCAAGATCCTTCATGGGGAAGTTAACAAATGTGGAAAGTTTGCTGGTTCTTCGTGCCTCAGAGAAGCGTTTCAGGTCTAAACAGTAGGGGGAGTCAAGGAGCAGATTCCCAATAGCTTTCCTTACATAAATGTAAAAATACACAAGACAACTGGCTGGAATCTCCATTCACTGTATGAGCATACCTTCTACATCGACACTTAATCTTCTTTTTTTAAGATTATAAGATCTGGTTGAGCAGAACGGTGATCTTTGAAAATTATGACACACAATCATGTCCTGAGATGTGATGAGGTGTTAACATTCAGTTTTAGTTTCACTTGAAATATGACTTTTTATTATATATTCATATATTTTTATTTGCCAAGTGCAAAAAATGTATCTAGGAAGTTGTTGCAGGCAAAGTCAGTGCTCTTGTTTTGAAGGCCAGAGTGAAAGGAAGTGATAAAAGAAGTAAAATGAGTGATATTGACGGCGCGTCTTTTATTTTCTTCTTAGCTGCACAATGTAGCTGCTCATAACCGTTAGATGCAGATTTAAATGCTTGTTTTCATCTGAAAATGTATGGTTGTAGAAACAGCACTGAAGAGCCCATGCACAAACAGTGAATCATTTATTCACTGTATATACTACTCTATATGGCTGTTTATGTGAGGTGACATTTCTACAAACGGTTCGCAAACCACACTATGTAATGTTCCCTCTTATTATTCATGAGGCTGACATTTTTTATCATCCGGCAGAAAACTATGAAATGCACTATTTGCGCTAATGTACTATCTTCAGCCCACTGCTGTATCTAAGAGCATGTAATTTGAGCAGTAAATGCCTTATATAACACCTGAGTGTGAGTGACACTGATGACCAGAAGAAAAGGATACGCAGCACTAAGATCTTGGGAAACTTCTGTATTGTGAACTTCTTGGTGCATCTCCTACGAGTTTTACACCTGTAGCATGTCTGTGGAGGAAACACACAGATGGTTCAGTCACTTTTCACAATATATATATATATATATATATATATATATAAATAAAACTGTAGCTCCTGTAAGATCAAACCGTTTCTGCTTTTTTGAGGCTAATCTATAAGAACAAACAAAAAAGGCAGAATGACAAGTTTTTACCTAAACAAAAGTTGACGTACTAAACACCTTGCTTCCACATAGACAGATTTGTGCCCATATAATATTCCAAAAACTGAGAAAAATTTGCAAATGCTGCAGTGGTGTCGATATCAATCTGTACACAATGATATTTGTTGACCACTAGGGGCAGAGTCCATAAATAATGGATACTCAAAACTAGGTGGGAATGTGAGACATAGCAAAGATGCAAGTCGGTGCAAATTTGGCACGTGACGGGAATCACATGAACGTTGCAGCCTTTCAAGTTAAAATATAGAATATACACCACTGATCATGATGTTGTGAAGGCCAGTACGATTTGATGTAGGTTCGAATAAGGGCTGCAACTACAAACTATTTTCATGATCGGTTCATCTGTTGATTATTATCTCTATGAATGGATTTTGTCCATAAAATGTTAGAAAATATTGAACAATTTTGACCATGTTTCCCAAACCTGAGATTGATGACGTTCTCAAACGTCTCATTTTGTTCACACACACCAACAATTTAGTTTTAATGGTTTATTTGTAATACGGAGCAAAGAAACCAGATGATATTCACATTTAAGCAACTCAAAGGTCTGAGAGGTTGGTTTTGAATAAATTACAATCAATTAACCATTGCAGCCCAAAATACAATTTGTCTGTCAACTGATTCAGCTAGATTTAGCATTAGCCTCGTGGCCTCGTGTGTCGTAGCCTGCTGTTGCTACTTGCTGTACTTGTGCAAGCAAGTAACATAACACGGACCATAGCTTTGTGTTCACCCTAAAGCCTTTGCACAACAATGGTACTGAAAACTAATGGGACCAAAATAATTTAAATAAGTAATTAAGTAAATAATTTGAAGGGGAAAGCAAATAAATAATGACCAAAAACCAAACACATCGTCCCACTAGTTGTCGGAGTTGACACTTACCGGTTTCTCATCCCCATCGAGGACGTCTTCTTTGGTGAAGAGCCGCATGCAGTCCATCAGACTCACTTCACCATAGCCCTTCTGAACACAAACACATATGCAGTCACATTAGCATGCACACAAGCAACCACACACACACACACACAGAACAAAGCACATGCAGACACAGAAACAGAGGGGAGATCAGGAAGCTTGTGTTACACGATATGGACAATCTTTATAAGGTAGAGCACATACAGACAGAAACCACACACAGTCACCTCTGCACCACCTTCTGAAACATGTTATGTAATAGTGACCAACGTGCCCTTGTTACTTCTCTGTGTATGTGTGTCTGTGTCTAGTAGGCTGTGAGGACATTGTGACCTTGTGAGGACATTTTGGCTCATTCTCACAACTTTAAAAGGATTTCTTGAAGATTAAGACTTGGTTTTAGGATTATGTATTTAGTTGCGATGGTTAAGGTAAGGTATGGGCTAAGGAATAAGGAATACTAAGAATGCTGTGCCATTGTGTGTGTGTGTGTGTGTCGTTCCTAACCTTGGCAATCGGTAGAGAGAGATCCCAGAATGGGTCGAAGACAGTGGAGCAGAACCCACAGTGGCTACAGGTCAGAGAGCTCTTCAGCTGTCCTACAAACAGATCTGACAGAGCAGCAAACATGACATTAAATGCATATCAGTGACACATACAGAACATGTAACTGCAGCAACCCAGACAATACTGCACTTTTCCTTATTCTGAACAGCTGAAGACATTCTATATTATTCTCTAGATTTTGTTTCAGTAAAGAAACCAAGAACAAAAACAAAACTATACTTTGTAGCTTGTATAATATTTCAATTCAAATCTTTATTCCGGTAGAAAGTCACACTGATATTAAAATCTATTGTACAAGTAAGAACTGTACTTAAACAATCACAGCTACAGTAAACTACAGTAAAACAAAGCATAAGGCCGTTCATCAGTTAATTGAAGCAGCTAGCTGCAACTCCTGCTAACTACATTTAAAATCCTTCAGAGGAAAAAAGGCCTCAAGTTTGAGTTTAATCTGAAGGTCATTCCAGTACCAGGGGCCATGAAAGGAAAGTGTTAATTTGCCTGTTTCAGTTCTAACAGAAGGCACTTACCAACTATTTTACTGTCTTCTCTCTCCAGGTATTTACTCCACATCTTCTTCCCTTTCTCTTCATCCCTGAACACAGACGACAGATGAAACGTGAAACTCTGTTTACATTCTATTGACAAACACAAGACAGAGCTATAACCAAGACAAAAAAAAGGCACAAATTCAGCCATTATTATGGCTCTGAGAGAATTTGGTATTACAGTTTGACCCTGACACACATTTTCAGAAACATTATTTTTGTAGCATTTCGGCAGACACAACCTGTTTTGAGGACAAAGCAGATAATTGTCACAGATTAACCGTGACCCTTAAACACGCCGCTGTTAGATCCAAGAAGATTTGGAGCATTAAGCTGATCTGGACCCCAGAGACGCAACAACACAACACAGGAGCTGAAACGGTCTCACTGAGCTTTAAATTAAAGCTTAATGAGGAAGACTTAATGATTCATGTTGACCTTGTCTCATTCCAAGAGACCTTATGAGTACAACTAACAAGGAGACCTAGTCTGAAATAGGCATGTGTATGAATATTTGATTATTTGTTTGATTATAAAAAGTCAGTTAATGTGCAATTCGTAATAATACTATAAAGATCTATATCATCTATTATCACAGCACAAAGTGTGTAGTCAGTGGCATGCAGTGCAAATGTAAGAGGTTTCTTGAATGCACCTTGACACTGCTCCTCTTTATGCTCAACATGCTCTAAATCCCATAGAAGTGTCTATATTTACAGGGGTCTTTGAATGCATATAATTACTTGCTCCTCTTAGCTCAATATGCATCACTTTCACTAGAATATCCAAATAGCATCTTTGCTTGAAAAGCCCATCCACACACTTATAATTTTTTTGGTTAAGTAAAGTAAGTCAATTTTATTTCTATAACATTTTGCTTGTTTGGTGAAATACATCAGGTCTAATGATCCTGGCAACTTTTCTTATCAAAACATTTGGACCAAGAGGAAACACACTGTGACGAAACCCTAATAGTTTGTGAACTGTGGTTTTTAAAGCACCATGTCCACTTCACGCCCACCATTTGACTGGTAAATGGATATTATGCTGTATTAAATATGACCTATAACTAGTCATGTAGAACCTAAACGCCTCAGGAGAATGTCAGAAGAACTGACGTTAAAAATCAAGTGTGAAGTTGGCTCATTTTCTCATTGACTTACATTCAAACCAGTGCCAAACCAGTTTCTAAAAAGCTTACAAGATGGTATTAGTGACAACAAATATTAAGC
This sequence comes from Microchirus variegatus, assembly GCF_963457635.1. Taxonomy (NCBI): domain Eukaryota; kingdom Metazoa; phylum Chordata; class Actinopteri; order Pleuronectiformes; family Soleidae; genus Microchirus; species Microchirus variegatus. The sequence goes on from NC_139804.1 coordinate 17,676,240, forward strand.
TCACATTGACAGTGTCAACGCCACAATACGTCTCATGGTTTACACATGTTCTAATTGACTCTATAGAACCATAAATTGGATGTCATGCAAAAGGTAAGCTTTTTTAGTCTTACATACAAACTAGACCTATTTTTGAACCAGCAGAGTCGCCCCCTGATGTTCTTTCAAGATAATACAAGTTTCAGGCACTTCCACATTGGTTTACGTTCCAGACCCAGATATTATGTCCACTATTTACATTTTATTTATGAGGTTAACACACACAGTCTGTGAGAAAGATTACTCACGGCAAGTGGTCAAAGTCCTCCACACTGCCTCTCGGCCTGACAGTGACCCTGTTGACTTCGTTGTGCAGGCCATCCAGGAGGAAACGCAGGAACTCCTGAGCATCCTGTTGGCTGCAGGATACACAGGCACAGAAAAACAATCATTCAGTCTCACCTATGTTCTGTAAACAACCAAAAAAAAAAAACACAGCACGTGTAACAGCACTTCATGAAGAGTGACAAAAACATACTTGTATCCCACGAATCTGGGAGCGTATCTCTGGATCTGAGTTTTGAACTCAGATGGGCTGACTGCCTCACTGCTCGACGACGTCCACATGGTCTGTATCAGCTTGGCAAATTCTGTTAGCAGGAAAACAAGCATGAGTAACTCACTGAGACGAGAACTAATTCTACAGCTGTATCAGGTTTGATGGTGATATGAGCGTGCACCTTCACTTTACTCTTTTGAGTCACATTTTTATGCCCAAATACATACAAGACAAAGAAATCCCCTGTCTCATTCCCTCTTCTGACTGTTTTCATGTACACATTTAATCCAGTGATAGAGCGTGAATGAGGGTAGCAGCTGTGAGGACTGTGTCTTTTTGGACTCTAGGGGCCAGTGTCGCTCACCTTCCATAAGGGCTGTGTTGGTGCGGCTGTTGTTGTTAAGGTCTCTGCGGTGCGCGTTGTGCAGGCAGTAGTCTCGCAGGTTGTGTGTGTTGCTGAGACACTGCAGGATACTGTTCATGAAACACTGCCAAGGGAAAACAACAACATCAGTTCCACTCCCACTTTAATTACACATGGAAAAAAAACATCTCATTCTATCTCAAATGCTGGAAAAGAGAGGATTAGATTTAACACTTCTTTAAGTAAATCAATTTTGCACAGTTATATATTCACTGTGCATTATTTCAAATCGTGTTACACACCAGACCTGCTTGTAGCCATAATTATTTACTCTCTTTGCTGTAGCTCAATTTAATAAAGGAATAGTTCAACATTATGGACTTTACAGTTGATTTGCTTCCTTGCCAGTATTTAGTCTCTATGTCAGGATACAAAGATATATGAATCTAAGCATAGCATACAGACTGGACACTAACAGACACTTTATTCAATAAAAAAAATATAGGAATAGAAAAGAAATGTAATACAATGTATGAACCATGAAGCACACTTGTGCGTCAAAAAAGAAACACAGACAGTTAATTGGTAGCAGCAGAAACATTAATAAATTAATTAAGTGGAAACAAAAGCTAGTGTGTCAGTGACTTGGCTTCTTTCTGTACAACACACAAAAGGCAAATATTAAAGTCTATTATTAGTTTAATCTGTGGTTTGGTTTAATGCATTTCGTAGAGGGGAGGGTCTTTGAGATGCCCTGTGTGTTTCCTTTAGTTCCAAAAACGGAGTTATCATGTGTCAGGTATACATCTGAAACAACCGTCTACAGATCTGTTTTTGTTACATCATTTAAGGGAGAAATATCACGTGTGCACACTGCTCATAACACATGTCCACACTGAGCACGTGAATTTTGGTGAGTTCACAGAGATCTGAGAGAGTCAGTGAGCGGGTCCTCACAGGTCCATAGTTCAGAGCTCTCTGATTAGGGTGAGTGTATGCATGCACACACACACACACACACGCACACACACACACACACACACACACACACACACACACACACACACACACACACACACACACACACACACACACACACAGACACTGACACTGACACTGCTGGACCTTCTCTCACAAAGTACTGTCTGTCCAACACTGGTTGGATTTAGGGAGCTCACTGTGAGCATTGCTCTCCACTGGCAAGAAAAGAGAATCACAATACGTTTGATTCTATGCAGAAGAAGATTTATGATTTGTGTGCTCCTGCTGAGGGATGGATATACACTTTTCCCCCCACAAAATGGAGATAAACACCACTAACACTTAACTCATTTCCATTATAATCATGAAGGGCAAATATTGATATTTTCATTATTAAATTAAGGCGAGGTAAAGTAAATAGTCCCTGTCAGTTTCACTTGCTGGGCGTTCCTACTTGATGGCTCCTCGTGGTGGTGCTGCACAAAATTAAGGGGGAAACTTGGGCAGAAGTTACCTGGCTGAAGAAGAGGGAGTTTACAGCGGGATAATGGCAGAGAAAGCTACGTTAAGAGATGATCCATCCACATTCAATACATAGACTTTATGCACTATTTGATGTTTAGTTTTTTTCAGTTAGACAGATATCGTAACGTGATGCTATATCATCACGATTATCACAGAATCATTTACAATGATCTTACTTCATATTCAGATTCTCCCCCCCCCCCTTACCAAAATGTAAGGTTAAGTGATTTCAGCATTTTTTAGGGCCAGAGTCGAATCATATTTATTTTGGTCAAAGCAGCAAATGTTTTGAATCGATTCATCCAATTCCTCACACACTCCCTTAATGGCTTTGGTCATAGCTCCATCCCAAAACAAAGAAAAGTGTGTTTATGGTATGTAATGTTTTTTTGAACATTGCACAATTTGTGACATTTGTGAATAATTGTTTTTGCAACATGACTTCATCTGTTTCCTCACTGTGTTTTTAAGCCATTTAAAGTCTTGACGATCCATGATAACTTGTTCATCATAATGGTGACATGACATTTTGATAACATCACATGCATACAGCTGCTGTACTTACAGTGTTTCCTAGGTTCTTTAGTCCCACCAGTCCCTGGGCACTCTTAGAATTCTGCAACAGAAAGAACACACTCTTATAATAGAACCAAAACACAAACTCATCATTTAAATTCAAACACAAATAAAAACATATTACACAAAAGATACATTTACAAAACAAGTTATTTCACATACAGTACTAGGTCCTTGAATCATGCGCTGCAGTGTTTGTCTCTTCCGCGAGACATGGAGCCTTGCAACATCACTTCTGTTTATAACATTTGACCTTAAATAAATCAGTGAGAACAGAGTTTTTGAACTCAGTGACATCAAAGTCCAAATAGTGATGATTTTTCTCTCAGTCCTTTGACTACTTCTGCAGTAGTAGGTTTTCCAAACCACCCCGGGACAACTCTCAGATGAAAGGAAAGGAACATCTATTTAGCGCCGAAGTACTGAAGGCTATACTGTTATTCCTCAGGAAGTGCATTTTTGCATGAATAAAAAAAATAATACAAAGAAGTGCATTTTTGGGGACCTGAACATGCACGAAACTCATTAGACTTTCAACAAAACTCAGAAACTGGGAAAAATTGAATTCTCCCATTTATGGGATACAATGTCTGAGTGGTTAAACCTTTTGTGTAGTAGAGGAGCTAAATGATCTGAGATTTTTTTACAGAACTCGACCAGATATCCGTCGGGACCTGGGGAATTACCACTGTTCATTGATTGTATCGCCTCTTTGATTTCTGAGAGCCAAAGTGGCGTCTAGTCTTAAATTGTCCTCGGGTGACACTTTAGGTAAGTCCAATTTAAAAAAAAAGTTATTTAGTTGGTTTTCATCTGCGAGGGACTCTGAGGCATGCAGTTGGGAAAAGAATGATCTAAAAGTGTTATTTATTCTGTACAGGTCTGAGGTTATTGAGCCTGATTCGCCTGTTTTCTGAGTAATTTGATTCAATGCTGTTTTTGCCTTCAGCTGATGAGCCAAGAGGCTGCCATTTATAACTTTTAATATATATATATAACTTTATATATATATATACATATATATATATATGTATATATATTTATATACAATTTCTAAACTTTTTTACCCATTAATTCTTTATGGAGTCACTTGTGAACTGTCTTTACCACAGTAGCCACGGCAACCTAGATCAAAGGCAGATGCATAGTGTTGCATAAACAACACTGCTTACATCGTTAATTAAGATAACGTAACGTAATGTAACTTCTGGTGATTTTGTTGTTATTGTTGTTGATATTATTCTGCCTGTTTGGTCTTAGTAATGCTGTGTACTTTCCCGTGAAATTTGGCTTTGTCAAGCAATACTATCAGCGCAAGAATTTCGCTGGGTGACTCAAGATCTAACCATTACCATGTTTTCTGGACAATATGTCCCACCGGAGTATTAGTCGCATCTGTCAAAATATACGTCACAAATAGAAAAAAAACATCTATAAGTTGCATTCCAGCAGGACGCTGGAATTTGTGGACTTGTCTCTCCAGTTCTGGCCATTGTGCTTTCAGCCTACGATTAGCCTTTTTTGAGTTTTTCCATAGACGTAAGAGTTACCTCTGCTTTTCACCAGTTCCTGACAAGTTTTTCGCTCACTTATTCGGCTGCACACTTTATAATTTGCAGCCAAACTACTAAAAATGGGCAAATATAGTCCGGAAAATACGGTACTTTTCTGAGAAACAGAGCGAGTTGTGTCGAGCTCACAGGTTTAATCAGCAGTGTGAATACACCTGACAATAGTTTGAATCTAATTGACATTTGTTCATATTTGGAGGTTATACATTGCAGTTTTAAGTATTTGAAATACTTCCCCTAAAGAATGCTGTGTGTTTGTGGTTATTGAAGAGTAATAAAAAAGGTATTTAACTTTGTGCTGCAGTCTCTCATGAAGTTGACACGACCAGTGGTTGAATATATTTATCCCTCTTCAGTTACCATAGTTACACACTTGATTGTTGTCTTTTTCCTCGTATTGAGCTGTCCTCTAAAAACCCCAGGCTTGTGGTGTACATCACAACTGATGCTGCAGAGGTTTTCCAGGATGGGCTTGTATATTAATAACATCCTCAGGAAGACAGAGAATCAGCCTCCAGGGTTTATGATAAACATATGACCTTTTTACACTACAGTGGAATGTGTGTGATGTGTCAGCCTCAAGTTTTTTTCTTTCCTGGTACTGTAAGTATTATCTGCAGAGAGGAACTTGTTTTTGTTATCTCACAGTTGGCTTGTCTCTTGATAATCACTCCCCGATTGCAAAGAACTGATCAGTGGCATTAGATTAACATTGTACCTTTGAGGCTTTTCGACACTGTTGCTTCAATGTTGGAAAGTCTCAGTGCAAGAAAGAGACACTGTGCTATGCAACAGATGGCACTGCATATCATTATGGTTTCCAAGTCCAAGTGGTTTACAAAGTGCTTTGCAGAACTTATGTCATCACTTGGTATGTTTGAATTTCATTACATAAGTTGAGAGTGGTTATATAATTAAGTAGCCAAGAGGAAGGAATAACAAAGAATGTGGGGGTGGAGAAGGAACGCACTTGTGCCCTTGACTAAGAAGCAGAGGCAGCACATGCTTTAAGAAGCAAGTCATGCCAAAGTTAATTTCTTGTTCACATCATCCCATAGACCACAGAACACAGTGTCATCATCCATTTCTTGGCAGTGTTGCAATAATTGCCAGATCAGACAACCGCAATTTTCTCACTCATTGAATTACACAAGGAACAATAAAATATATTTAAATAATAATAACAATTACAAGACTGTGCAACAATTTTGAGTAAGAAACCGAAAGAAAAGCCCAAACAGGATCACTAGTTAGAGAAACCAACAACCTGGTAACATGAGCTGTATTTTCTAGGCTGAGAGTATTTCTGCAGGTCCAGTAGCGTCACATCTGTCACCTGATCTCTCTGGCCGTTGAAACCTATCTTACCTCCCTGTTAGCTCCCTGTTACCCTCACCTGTACTGAAGCTAAAGCGTGTTCACTGAGAGTGAACTTTGTATCCGGACCACCATGAAAATTGGCCTGATCCAATTTAAGACCACACAAGAGCAGCAACCATTTAGGTGCTCACTGGATTCAACAATCTCGAGCATGTAAAAGAGAACGTGACGGTTTTTACAATTAGTTTTTCAAGGGATTATAATTGTGGGTGTATGTGATACTAACCAACACACTGTCAGGGCAACGAGAACCAGTATGAGGCATGGATGTGTACTCTCACTGAAAACATGGGGACACAAGGGAAAACAGATTTCAGCCACTTAACAAAAGGCTCATTAGTCTACTATAACCTCATAATGTGTACTGTATCTTAAGTATGTATGCTGCTTTATCCTTTCAGATAACCTTTATTAATTGTAAACTGAAGTTTGTGTCACTTTGTAAACCAGTCACTCACCTGCACCAAAGTTCATAAAGAAAACCAACGATTTTATATCATGGCACACAGGAGTTGTTGATCCCCTACTGTCTGTCAAGGCAGAAGTAGACCAGCAGCTCCTGTGTTCCCTGTGAGCTAAAAATGCTGATTTTCTCTAAGGACTTTGGTGTGGGAGAGTGAGCGGTTTACAAACTTGAGTATTCAGTCAGAGGCTGTCTAATGATTGAATAATGAATACTTTTTAATAGATCACACAACTAAACTTCCCCAAACAGACTGACCGAAAAGGGGCATTCAACTGTAGCCAACATAAAAAGTGGTGCTACGCTCAGACTCCAACATTTGACTATAAATAGACATCAAATCAACATACTCTGGTTTTATTTTTTTACACGACCCATGCATACTCATAGTCATGGGGTCAGCAGCTTCACCGCAGATGTGACCTGGCAAGCACTGCAGTTAGAAAGGCTGCATGGATTCATTTACATAAGCAGTAAAGCCATAAAGTGACAGTCTGGGCACTTCACTGACCAAAGGGAGTTGCCCTCTGTGATGACAACATTTAAAACATTAGCACAAGACACCATGCTGGAAACAGAGCTCTACACTGAATAACTTGTTTGGAAGGAAGAACATTCTAAAAGATGAGCAAACAGATTTGTTGTTGTTTGAATGGTTTTCTTTTTTAAACTTGAGCATGGATTAATTTTTCTTTTGTGACTTTTTATTATTATTATTATTATTATTATTATTATTATTATTATTCCCACCAGTTAATATGCTTTACTGTATTCACCAGTCAGTTTGTGACTTAATAGCCTGCTGTTTGTCAATGAGAGTCCTCAACTGTTTCGAGACACTTTGGTGGCTCCAGGAACAAGAGACACAGGTGTCAATCAAACCAAACAGAGGTTACAGTCTTTCCAACCATGCTGTCAATGTGGTCACCTATACACTTCAAATAGGCATTGCTATAGATTAATGAAAATAGTTCTTATTGAGGGGAGGTTGCTATCAGTCAATTATTAACCGATTACTAAATTCTTTAATTAACTATTTTTTAAAACTGAATAATTTGGATTTGTCTGCACATTAAGACTTTTTAGAACATCATTATTCCGTTTGGGAAAAAACCTCTCGACATTTTTTCAACAAATTCTGATATTGTGATACTGAATTGAATAATCGATTAAAATAATTGTAAGTTGCAACCCTACATCTGTTAATTGATGACGTTACCCTGTGGCTTATCTAGTTATACAGGAAGGGCATTTTGCTCTTATATAAATAACCTCTGCCATCTGTCTCTAATTCAGCAGAATGAGAGAGTGAGTGCAGCACATGGTGGTGGAGGCTGAAAGAAATGTACAGTTCTACTGTAATTAGCCACGGCTTATCTCAATCCTCCTTTCTGTGGATTCCTATGCACTTTCTTCACCACAACAAACACACACACTGCAGCAACACCATATCAGTGATGAGTTCTTTGTGTCAGAATGCAGGGTATAAATCTTCTCTCTCTCTCTCACACACACACACACATTGCTGTACTAGATTGTGACTTTGCTCTGCAGAGTAAATGCCACATTTGATCCCCAAAATAGCAGCTTTGCATTTACTTTATACCCGCTTGTTCACTCGCAATTGGCTGCTCCTCCGGCCAGCCTGGTGGACGTCAATTCGACGAAACAACATCCCTGCTCCATCTCCATAGCAACACTATTCTTATATTTTGCAGAATGGAAAGGCAGAGGACGTGGTGACGCCACAGTGACGGGCTGGAGCGTGGTGCAGAGATTATGTCTGTGTGTGTGACTCAGTGTGTGTGTGTGTGTGTGTGAGTTCAGAGAGCGAGGCTGTGAATGAGCTGAAAAGAGACAGCGTAATAATCTCATGCTCTCCATTTCAGAGAAAATCACACTCGGGAAATTCTGTTTTGTGAGCTTGCGGCTAAAACCATGTTTCCAGAAGCTTTAAATTAGGGCTGAATCACTTCTCGTTTTCACATTGGAAATGCTGTAAGTTAAATGTTTCATTTTTCATTGTACATTTTAGAAAAAAATAATAAATATACATACCTGAAACTAATTTCAAGCTTGTGACTGCGATCGCATTAGCGTTACTTTTTCAATGCAAGGTTCAATATTCACAATATATTCAAATATTATATATAAAACATATATAATACTGTATATAACAACATATATACAATATTCAGTCTGCATGACACTTTCACAATAATAATATTATCCCTCAAAAAACATTATTAATTATTATATTTTATATACATTATTAGGAATAAATTTGCAATTTGAATTTGATAATTCAGTCCTAATATCTGTGGGACACACTGTGTTTCACTTGCTCTGAATTCCAGTATGTATACTGTTACACTAAAAAAAGCATTTGGCAGCAGCAGAAACAGCATTAGCAGTCCAAGTCAGATCATTCTCACGCCACTACCAATAATCTTCTTCTATGTGTGTGTGCAGTGAGATCTCGTGACTGCACTATCACATGCTCCAGAGAGACACTGTTTCCAAATTTTTTTCCACCCACTTTCCCACTGTGTCCAAATGAACCGGTAAATTAAACCAAACACCCACAGGATCCCTTTTAAATGATACCCATTGATACATCACATGTGTCGGTGCTGAACTCTAGGTTAATAACATTGTTTTAAACTAAAACTAAACTAAAACCTACCGTTTTCTCAATTAATCATTACTTGTTTGAGTTAGACTGATATATCATTTGGACCTATATTTATTCTTTTAAAAATCATCATTGCATTGGCCAATTATAATTTATCAAATGGCCAGTTATATAGTTAAATATATGAGCAGAAAAATTGAAAACCACCATCAGCACTGGCGATAGAATAAAACATATCAGTCAACCTCTACTTTTTTGGTCCATATAATGTCAGAAAACGGTGAAAACATTCATTATTCATTATTCATGTTTCTCAAACCTCAAAATGACGTCAATGCCTGTTTTTTTCCACAAACAAAAGATATTCAGTTTACTGTCATAGAGGAATGAAGAAACCAAAGCATCTTCACAGCCAAAATCACAGTTTATTATCAAAATATATGTTGCAGGCCTAGTCATGAGCCAGGATACTTGAACTTTTGCAGTAGAGCAGGAATGAAGCTGTTGGATCATCCCACTGGAGCATTTAACAATATAATAATACTGTACTGTACTGTTTTTTTAATTCAGTTCAACTACATCATGACGCATTCACGAACCATGATCCTCCATCTAATTTTCAATTCACAATGTATCAAAACTAAAGCAGAAGAGATAAAAAGATGCTTGTTGGGGAATGGGGAAGAAATTAAGGGACGGACATGGAAACAGTCACATGAGTGAGCATACATCCACTCCTCATGTTCCCAGTTGTTGCATGTGAGTGGACAACAGGGGATAACTTTGTATCAATCCTTTATTAAAGCTCCCATAGACTGGAAGTACCAACTAATGGTGTACATCTGAGCCATTACCTCGTTAATGAAGCCCTAAAGTTTCAAAAAAAACAGTGCCACCACTGCTGAGAACGCTGAGTTTTATTGTATTCTAAGGCTCTACAAACGGTCTGAGAAAGCCTGGAATCGTGACGTAAGGATCCCGTCTCCTGAACAGCAGATCCTCCTGCTCCGTGCACTAGTCCAGGCACATCCGGTTGCGTAAATTGAACCGCAGAAGAAGAAGAAGAACGAGGTGTTTCACTTGCAACAGTGTCTTCTGACTCTGTGTCCGACTGTGGGTCAAAGGCATAAACGGGAATACAAACAATGTTTTGATAATGAGTAGCAGTACATCCACCATTCCAGAGGGGGAGCTGTGCTTCTGAGAGCTGACATGCTAATTAGGTCACTTCCAGGTACCTGGCCAATCACAAGACAGTTGAGAAAGCTCTCGTTGGCTGGCCAATCACAATGTAGTTCTGTCTTCAAGGAGGAGAGATTTCGATCGGCTGGTTTGCAGCAACTAGGAGGTTTTTGACCATTAAAACAAGTTTGTGTATGTAAGTAGACCTCCATAACTCTCCATAACTCTCCATAATTCACATATATGTGCGATAGGACCACTCTATGGGAGCTGTAATGTCTGAAGAGGTACTTTCTGAAACCCTACACTCCTTTAAGAGAAAAAAAGCATCATGAACACAGAGACCACATTAAAAAGCTTTCCTGAGGCCCAGTTAAACTGCCTCTATAAGGCACGGGGTAAAGAGACAGCAGCAATGTCTCTTTGGCCTGTGTCCAGCGTGGGGGAAATAAAACCTGTCCATCCAGAGTGCTGAGTTAATTCAAAGACGGAGACCTGCTGCTGCTGTGGGAGCAGAGGAAGTGGGTCAAAGCAAGGTGAGGAGGTAAGAACATGTAAACAATCCCTGAACCCTGCAGTGCTTTCCACTGTGATTTAATATTAAAACAGAGAACGACGACAGCAGGCTACTATCAGAATTGCTCCAAGGACAAATGCTCGTCTCATCACTTGACGACCTTTGGCCCGAAGCAGGGAGATAAAACTGTCTGACATGCGTGTTTACGTCACACATTATCAAAAGGATTCCAGCGTAACAAATGCCCGACATGCTTTGATTTGTCATCGTACATCAGCTGATATTGATCAGCAAATTAACAAAAAAAAGTTTTCAATGACTACGGGGTTTTAATTGTATTTTTAATATCTATATAGTTTAAGAAAGTACAGTATCTATGCGTTTAATGCTGAACTAAATTCACTGCCAACTATTTTTATATTTAATTGGTTTGACTTAGGGCTGAATACTATTGTAGAGACAAATAAACAGGCTGACAGAAGAATTCACTGATGTACAGAGCTGTTCTATTTCACTCTCCAGTCTTTGTACAACGATGCTCATGCACCACAGCTGCTACTGCCTTATATTGGATCTGCACAAAACACTGGTTTACATTCATCTAACTTTCCTTTGTTTCCTCACGTGTTACCACTGTCAGTTCTCGATCAGCAGGAGAACGTGAAGGGATGTGTGCGTTTGGCCTGAATGTGTTTGTGTGCAGAATATAAACAGACTCAGAGCCCACTCATAAAATATCACTCCATGGAGCTACTGCTAGAGGTCAAATACACCACAGGTGCTGTCACATGATCAGCAGGACCTTATCAGTCACATCACAATGCTCTCACATTAGACAGTGAATGATAATGTTTTGTCTGTAGCCGATACTGATGCTGATGGTTGAGACATGATGCTAGTGATGATTTTCCCTTTTTGTTTTTCTTTTCCTTCCATCTAAAAAGAAAAGATAGACCGGTAACACGGTAAAGAAAACTTCCTTCTGTATAAAAAACGAACCAAAAACTTCTCTCATTTAATAATTTAATACAAATTATGTGCATTTTTATTATTATTATTATTATTATTAATAATAATAATAATAATAATAATAATAATAATAAAACAAAAATCAACTTAAAATCAGCCAATTATTTTTACCATTTATTACAGAAATGCATAATTGGCTACTAATTCAGTCTACCTCTGTATACAATAAAGATATTTAGTTTTGAAACAAAGAAATCAGCTATTTGCAAAGGCATTGATCTAATTGTTCTATTTATTATTATCCTATGTGCTGTTTTATGCTATTTTTGTAAAGCATGCATTTTTAAACCGTAAATTTCTACTCAAAATGTCTAAAAGAAAAATTGCAAATACTGTATTAAGAGTAAAAAGTTGTTGCTGTAAGGACATGTTGGATTTGCTTTTACTGAGCCGACAACAAGAGTGAAAGACATGGAGGTGGTGAAAGAATTGGATGTTGGTTAAAACAATCGATAAAGCAACAGGGAGAAATGTATTGTGGTCGGACAGTTGAAGAGGGTGACGATCGATCATACTGAAAAACAAAACACGACAGTGTCCACCTTCCAAGAACATTCTACTTGTGAGCCACATGAGATGAACGTGTCCAGCACCTACTAGTTCCTGTAACATTTGACACATTTAAATGTGCTGCTTGTTGGAGAATAAATTAGGTTTAAACCTGTGGTGCTTTAAAATATTACATTTTTTTTATTTTAAAGTAATTTCAATTTCAATTGAAGCATACAGAGAATCCAAACACTACTGCAGCTTTAAGTTAGAGCTCTTTTATTTTATTATGAAATGTGTAAAGAAAATTGTAGTTCCATCATAAAACTATGGCAATTCTTAAAAATGATGGTTTAAATGAAAATATCCATGTTGTACCTTTTATTGCTGTTGCAAGTATGTGTGTGGATGATATTCATCCTGAAATAATAATAAAAAAAGCTTCTTCCAGCTTGAACTGAATAGATCTTTTTTTTTTTTTATATAGAAACAGATGACCTCAAACAACCCACAACACTGCACTCACTCACCTACATCCTGCTAGTAATCTTACTCTGGTAGAGACTGGGCAAGGGACAGGACTCAGGAGGTAGGCAATAACAAGCTCTCAGTGCACAAGGGACACAGTCTAATAAAACCCCCAAGGAACTTTTGTACCAAAGTATAAATGAGCGTGCAAGAGTGTTGTAAACATCTGCGTAATTCGTTTGGTCAAAGAAATGAACAGTGTTTTACATGCATGTTTCTCCTTAATGGGTTTCAATTGGTTTTCTGTTCATGATTATTATTTTAAATGACATTAGTAAAGAAACATATAATCTTATATTACTTTATCTTCTCCATATGTGTGGTGAGACACTGTGCTTTTTGGAACTCTATGGTGTTTTACACAATAATGGATAAAGGAGTAGATAATAATGTTGATGGTCTAGCATCTCAAACTCATAACCTAACACAGAAATCTATTTCAGCACACCTCATTAAAAAGAAAAAAAAGGAAAAACCCTCTCTGATGTAATTGCTTATTGATTTGCAAGATAGACCACAACTAGGGGTGTCACGGTATGAAAATTGAACCTCACGGTTATTGTGACCAAAATGATCGCGTTTTCGGTATTATCGCGGTATTTTTTTAAAGGTGTGTGAATATGTTCAGAAAGCATTGATAGTCCTCAAAGCTATGCTTTTTGAATATGCTGGCGATGGGCGCTGCAGCTGTACTATCATGTTAACATTATTGACACAGTATTGTGGGTCTTAAAACCATAAACGTGTTTGAATTAAGGTTGTTTTATCGCTGTGAATCGCTCCTAGTTTGGGTGTGGTGAGCTCACATTCCAGAGCTTTTGTTGCTTTTTCAGCCAATCAGCTGACGATCACGGAGAATACACATGGCTAATAAATATGCACGCAGAGAGAGGGAGAGAGAGGGGAGAGATAGTGCCTGGAACTTTCCTGTGCTTATGTGTGCAGTGTGTGTGTGTGTGTGTGCGCGAAATTAAAGCGTGATTGTCATCAAAGCAGTCATCAACAAAAGCTTTGTTTGACAAAGGAAGACAAGGAGAACAGGACAATAATTGTCTGTGGCTGAACATCTTCACAATGACAGAGAAAGCACAGAGACTGCTGGTGTGTAGACTGTTAGCATTTTAAGCTAGCGATCTTTATGCTAACGTGTTAGCAGACTTAATCGTCACAAAAACAACAAACAAATGGATTATTCAGCGGCTGAAAGAGAGCAGGACACACACGGTAGTTGTCTGAGATGATGACGTGTCGCCAGCGCCGCGCTATGCTGTTATGGGTGAGTTTTCATATACGTATATGTCCTGAGGGCTGTCGTCTCCTCCTTCGGCCATGATTCCAGCTTCGATAAAGTTTGAACATCAGGTTGTAGGCTACAGAGTGCGCCTGCGTGGCAACTTCAGCAGACGGAGACGCTGGAATGGCTCACGGTGCCTACACCGCGGGCGCGGTTATTCACCGAGATAATATTTTTTTTTTAAATGAAGACGGTAATTATTATCGTCAATTTTTTTCATCGCGGTTTACCGTTACACCGTTAACCATGACATCCCTAACCACAACAAGCTAATAAACTGGCTAAAATGCCATCAATCATATGAGGAAAATCCCTGGTTGACATAGTATCAGGTGGCAGTTTATTAGGTACACCTAGATAAAAGCAATAAACAGCCCTAAAAAGAGTTCTTAATAGAGACACTTATTAATGTCCCATTCTGATCACAGTGTTGAGTTTCTCCCAATACTAATCAGTCACATGCAGTCCTTTACCTCTTTTTAACAACTTAGATTGTTGATAGGACATTTGGACTGTTGTGTTTACCAGCAGTTCTCACTTGAGCCCTGGTCACATGACATCTCTCTATACATCATGTTGTCTGTCTGTAGTGAAGTATTTACATCATATGCAAAATTCACATATTGTGTTTGATTTTTTTGGAGTTATGTAGTTTTTAGGAGGTATGTACAGGTATTTCATTTGTCAGAATGCTGTTTGTGTTATTCAAGGTGACCTGGCTGATTTAAATATATTTTTAAAAGTATATGCTGTCATATCAGTGTTGTCATACATTCATGAAACAACTTTTATACCAAGGGTGTCAAACTCAAATGACCTGGGGACCAATGAGCATCTAGTCTGGTCAAGAGGAGAAAAAAAAGCATATATATTTAAATTAAGGTTGAATGTCTTGTGACATACAGTATGTGCTGTGTTTGACAGAAGAGGAGTTAGCGGGCCATGTTTTCTTTATAAAATGGTATTAAGTGGTGGGCCGCATGCAATCATTTAGGGAGCACAACATGCTAAATCAAAATCAATGTTGGTGACTGATATGTAATTGCAGTATTGGCAGAGCTGTGCTCAAATCAAAGCAATAACAAGCAACAATATATCCCTCCTGCTCTGCTCGGCTCTGTGTCTCTAGGGCTGTAAACGACACTTCACACTACCAGCAGCAGGATGCCTGGGTGCACCTGGCAGTGCAGAATGCCCACTGCCGATTGGCTGGCAGAGCGGCCTGAGAGCTGCAGAACAGTCTGTTCTGACCTGTCTCCTTTAGTTTGGCAGACCATCATAAACAAACACTCCCTCACTCCCTCTCTCTGACTTATGTCTTTGGCTACTACGGAATTTCTCCCCAATGTGAGCAAACGTGACAGGTTCACTAGCACATTCATTTCTGAGTGAGTGAAAAATCGGTGTTGGCACCTGATGGAGCAATTCTCCGAGTTTACACAGCACAGATGAGACATCAGAGTTCGTAGGGCCAGTGTCCAGTCAGGTGAAGCCTCAGCTCACCTCTCTGTCACTCTCCCTCTCACTTACGCACACACATTCACACACGCACACACGCAGTGAGGATGCAAACAAGTAAACAGTGAGATCCTCTTACTGAGCAGAAAGTTTGTCTTTCTGAGAAACTCAAATAAATATAGCCTACGATCCCGTATACTGGGCTCTAGTTGCTTTTCACTAGAGCAAAGCAACCTCACATGCTGTCTTCACCAAACAGGAGTCTCACGCTGAGACCCAGCATTGTTTAGACAACAGCGAGAGAGCATGTAGTCACTGAGAAATTAACTGGCTTCTTATATAACACTCCTCCTGTTCATCTTCACACTTCACTGGTTGGTACATGTCACAGAAATACGCTACAAACATTCAAGTCTATGTTAAGGGCTGGACAACGAGCGAGGGTTGCGTGAGAAACGATGCCCGAATTCACATCACTGCCTAAAATAAAGCAGACGAAGAAGAAAATAATGTGTTCACCTGGGTTTTTTGTTCCTCTAATGCCAATCAGAGCTAGTTGGGTGATGTAAACCTGCATTTAAATGGGAATAAGGTATTACAGGAAAATAAATACCTCTCCATGGCCGAACTGATACTTCAACTGACTAACAGTTTTTTTGAAGCCTGTGCCGAGTGGACTCCAGTGGACGATCACACTGGATAACTGCGTAGTATTGCGTACCAAAGTGCACACACCTCACAATTCCACACATGATATCCCTGTGAAAGATCTACAGCCAAGTCATTCCCACTGAAGTGAAAACAAATGTGGTTTAGTCTGACTCTAAAATGAACCCTCACCACCAAACACCACATGCTGGTAATATTTGTCTTTGGCTGCAAAATCAATAAGGTCAACCTCACATCTCTGGAAGGCACAGCTCAGGTATGATATTTTATTAAACACAGGATGCTGTGCATGAGTAAGGAGGTCAATTATAACTGCTATTAACGAACTGAACCATAAAAACAACACAGGTAATCAGTAGAGCAATGTGTTTCAAAGAGAGATGTAATTATTTAGGCTTGTCAAATGTTAGTCAATAGTCAGACTTAGAGCTGAGGTGTTTTCCGCCTTTGATAGAGAAAACAATTAGTTCTCTTTTTTCAAATGAATGGTTGTTTTCAATGCATTTTAAACGTCTGATTAGTTTTTGAATTAGTTAATTAGTCATTAGAGTAATTAAAACATTACTTACTAGTCTATAAAACATAAAGTAGTTCATCCTTTCTTCAAGACAGAGAGATTCGCCTCAGACTTCACCCAAAGTGTCGTAAAACGTTCACTAAGTATATCCACTCATCACAATAAATAACATATTTTTAATTATATATAGATTTAGCTCTTGACTGAAAGTTGAAAAAAACAGTTCATTGTGAATTTAAACTTCTGGCCAAAAAAACCCTCCCACTTGTTAAAGAGATAAAAATTTCACAAATGTGATGCAAGATATTCATAGATATTATGTTTACACAGAATCACAAAATGTTTTTAGATCAATATACTGTCCCACTCTATTGTTGGACCACATTTAGCTTGATTATGACATGCTTTCACAATGCCACTGTTTCAATAACTTTACGCCATGTCGCAATGTTTAGTTTGTACGTCCAGTAGTATTAAACTTTTGTTATATTGGAAAATGAGAGCACTACTGGCCTAATTCATTGGTGGGTTAAAAGCACAATGTTTTGTGCACATACCTATTTATCTGTAATGTGGTCGTGACTATATGCAACATATACACTGTAGATATACCAGTGTGTGCATGACCAAGGACCTGTCAGATTGGGTTTTCTGTTTATGCATTCCCATGGAGGCCTACACATGTATACATAAGAGCAGTGTAGTAAGAGCAGCTGTAACTGTATGTGGGGAGGGGGATTAAAATGGTGGTTATATAACCAGTGACCTGCCAGTGTGGGCCTGCTGATCCTGGTACAGCAGAGTACAGCGGCTTAAGAGAGCAGCTTACAGGCTACCTCTGTAAATGACTCACTTCAGTGTTCAACTGCCATCATATTTCACTAAATACATAACATGCCCTTACATCAGCAGCATAAACAGAGGCGTCCTCTTTACAGTGACAACACAATCTCCTTGCTGCCTGCACATCTATAGATAGATAGATAGATAGATAGATAGATAGATAGATAGATAGATAGATAGATAGATAGATAGATAGATAGATAGATAGATCCACTCCAAATGGCAACAAATGTAAACAATATCCACTATATATTCACGCACTCGCTCTCACTCATCTTCTACTGCTTTATCCTCCAAATGAGGGTCGTGGGGGGCACTGATGCCAATTCCATGCTGACATAGGGTGAAAGGTGGGGTACACCTTGGACAAATGGCCTGTCCATCCCAGGGCCACACATATATAGACAAACAGCCATTCACTCTCTCACCTACGGTCAATTTGGAGTCTCCACTATATATTCAAAAGACAATATATAGTCAATAAATCATCAGTAAAATAAAAATGAAAATTGAATTCAAATGAAAACTGAAAAACTGTGTGTTGCTCAGATTAGATAATGGACACCACATGCTCCCCCCCCCCCCCTCTCTCTCTCTATCTCTCTGTCACACACACACGCACACACACACACCGGCTTTCTGTGTAACACGAATTTGCCTCGATTCATTAATAGCCGTCATTCACAGAGCGCCCTGTGAGCGTCAGAGGTCTGATAATAACGCGGTAATAATGCAGTGTATCTAAACAGAGGGGGGGTGAAGCTTAAATGGGGAGATTTTTGAATGGGGTTTGGTGTGTCGTTGCCTTCCAGACAGATATAGCCGCCCCTGCTTGCGTCTTACCTTAGCTTGGTTTATCAGAAGCCCCACGAAAGTTGACACCAGCACGGAGCCAGACATGCTGCCCTTTCTCCGCATCTCCTGCTTCAGGAAGGGGAAAGCTGCGGTCGGCGGCTCCTCAGGTACTGTCACGGTGTAAGACTGTCGCATGCTCGGCATGCTGGAGGAGGAGGAGGACGGAGAAAGCCGACTGTACCTGTGCGAGTTTACTCAAGCCGACGGCGGCGGTTCTGAACGCGCTCCTCGGTTGTTGTATCTCCTCGGTTGTTATAACGTTTTCTATAACTGCAGGAATTTACTCCGTTTGTGCATGAATTCATTCATTCACATATAACGGTGCCGACGTCACGAATCACGACGAGCAGCTGAGAACCTGTGGCTGTCCCTGCATAAACACTACGACCTAAAATAACAAATGTCCACTACGAGATCAACTGTAAGCAGCGTCTGTTCAGTCATTAGAGAAGGTTTGTCAATGGCATTGGCCGTATCCTCTCAATCCGTTTAACAGGAGTGATGGTCCGCCTCCTTTGGCTCGGGTAAAAAAAAAGTCAACTCCTCCATAAACGTCACCGACCGCCTCCAGCAGCGCTGTCGACGTCACAGTCCATCCTTCCTTCCCCACGGAGCTATGACAAACGTGAAGGACTAATGCTTTTGTCCAAGGAGACTCTCCTCATCTGCATCATGATCCTGACACAAAACTCAACTGCTGATGCTCCAGGCCACGACTTAACACCGCTAAATGCAAATGTAACAGCATGTTAATGGATGGGTGACAGAGTGGATGTGACAACATGGGATGTGACTCTCACTACAATCTGACCCTTTGCCTCAAAGGCTACATTGATTCAACTCTGATTCAGTAAAGATCAGATTTAATGGTTATGATCTATAATTACAACTGTGACACGCAGTTGCAGTCTCTTCTACATTGTTGGGCGACTAAGACTTGTTTAGACTGCAGCCCCAATTCAGACCTGTTTCTGTCACAAATGGTTATGCTATGTTTTTAAACATTGTTGTCCTTTGAGTGACGCAGGAGACAACTTTAAACAGCTAAGTATATCCACATATCACAATAAATAACATATTTTTAATTATATATTGATTTAGCTCTTGACTGAAAGTTGAAAAAACAGTTCATTGTGGATTTAAACTTCTTTCTGGCCAAAAAACCCTCCCACTTGTTAAAGAGATAAAAAATTCACAAATGTGATGCTATTCATATATATTATGTTTACACAGAATCACAAAATGTTTTTAGGTTTGAATCCTATTACCACTGTCTCTCTTGAAACAGATGTGCAAATTACTTATTTGTTTTCGGAAAATCCAAACGTGTACTGAAGCAACTAAACATCTTTGTCAGTATGACACTTCTTCAGACTGCAACTTTTAATTATTGTTAGGCCTGAAAACATTTTTTTTTGGAAACCATTCCGGTGTTGCATCACACACACAGGTGATTGTATGTGGCTGAGCCAGAGGGATATGTGGCAATGTGTTGCTGTGTCTGTTTTTAGTGAATGGAGGCTATATTTCAGCATTTCACACAGCCCAGAATAGAACGGTTATTTATAGGGGGAGAGAAATTATAATTACCCTTATTGTTATTAGTACACAAGGAAAGCTGCTAACTACGTGCATCTGGACAAATGGCCTGTCCATCCCAGGGATTTGACTGGCTTTGGCTTTGACTGTGACATGGACTGGTCACAGTCAAAGGTCTAGCAGATGTCACTAAATGGCAGACTGTGATCTACATTCAGATGCAGGGCACATTACTCCAAACTATTGATCATTTCCTTGTTCTGATGGAGTGTTTGTATTTTAACTTGCACAACTTTTTAGGCCTTTGTGGCACCAGAGGTCCAGGAAATTTTGACCAATTACAGTATCTGTAAACCGCAGCTACTGTGACAATGCCTAGCCAATCACAGCAGTGAATTCACAGGGAGAGATGAGCGTAAGGTAACTTCACATGACGTGGTCTGATAGCTAAACTTAGTTTTAATCTGCATGGACTCGAAAGTTGAAGAGAATTTAGTTTAATCTAAAAATTGTTCTCTTAGGCCTATTTCATTTTTGAGAAAAGAAGGTTCACTAATTTCATGACAGTATTCATTTATTATCCCTCCAGTTCAGTTTAAAAAGGAGGAGGATATAAACCTACTATCTGAATTAAGAATACCTGTGTTCTTCAGGTGGATTTTTTTCCTTTTTGTTAAAGTAGGTCTACGTGCTGCAGCCTAGAGTGTGAAAGTCAACAGCAAAAATACACAGAGCCAATATTTTGAAACTGTACCTTAAATTAAGACAAATGACTTCTGATTTGACAACTTTAAAGTGTGTCATCAAACTTATAATCAAATAACACAACAACAACAACGACAGTTGAGTCCTGTTTTGAGCGACTGAAAAAGATACTTGATTTCAATCTTGGAAATGCTGGGACATTTTGATCTTAATTTGAAAATCTGCTCTGAGCTTGCCCCTTAACTGATAACAAAGATAACACAATGTCCTGTGCTTCACTTCCCACTTACAATTAGCAAAGTTCAGGATCAACCAAAATACCAAATGGGCAACATGTTGAACTCGCACTTGGAGTCACAGACTTTCAACATGTCCACACCAATAAACTCATGACCCAAGCTCATGAGTGTGTACACAACAAACAGCCTGGGAGCATTGTGTGTGTGTGTGCATGAGTGTCTAGAGCCTTGAGGTGGAAAACTGCAACATGAGAAGGAGCAGCAAGTCAGTGTTTGAGCAGTTTAGTATAAAAATGGGACAAAAGCAGTCTCTGAACAATCTTATGAGACGTCAGATTACAATCACCAAGGGAGAGCTGCTCTACTCCCTATGCTAAATGACTAAATGACAAGCTTTTCGTTGTGGTGTTTAAATTTAACCTTGGTACATGTTGCTTTGAAGGGCAATGTAAAAAATTAGTCTTGCACATGTACCTATGAAGAACAAAGTATTCTGTAAAGCCTGGATCTCCTTTGGAGTATGAAGGAGAGCGCGGTGTGTGGGTGTGTTGTCCAGAACAGAATGGAACTTTCTGTGTCACTGTTCCAGAACATTATGAAATCTTGTGTACAAAATCATTAAACCTGGCAAAATAAGCAACCTGTTAGCATACCCGACAGACCTTTTTTAGTCAAATAGACGAGTTGACTAATTCATCGTGTGGAATCTTGGTATAAATCTGGGTTTTTAGCTGTTGAACTACAGAAAGAGAGCCTATATTTGTTCTAGGGCTAGGTGATAGTATAAGTATATTTGATCAATTAACAATTAATTTGCATGAGTGCTTTCAGAGGATTTGTGTTTAATGAGAATGTGAAAGGGAAGGTGTGTCATTTGTAGCTTTTTTTAACAAGCTGATCAATCTATTGGACATTGTGTTGTAATGCATTTTTGTGATGAAACAACCTAAAACCATAAGCATTCTAATGATATAATTCTGGAGAAAACAGCGAACTATGAGAAATATATACAGTAAATCACAGTCAATTTAATTCAGTTGGGTATCAGAGTGGAAGCAGGACAAATCAATGGGTTAAGCCACCAATTTCCCATTGTTTTTAGAACAGCAGTATGCAGCCGGCCTTTAACCTCACATCCTTTCCCTCAGCTTACGCATTGCAACACAAGGAGCATGACGTGGTAGTTTAGTATCACAGCAGAAGTTATAGGTTATGTCAAGTGATATCCATAACCAAGAAACTCCCTTCATTGATGAAGGCCATGACAAGTATTTTAAAAGCTATCAAATTAATCTTGAGTTAAGATTATTAATATGACGCCAATTTTAACTGCATATTACTAATCTATAAAGCAAACTTTTCCATCATGGATATGGAAAAATACTGCGTGATTCGGCTTTGCTTGGAGAAGTGCAGTAACTGTATCAGAGTGTGGGGGTGAGGGAAAGACTGACCTACAAAGCACACCATTTAATTTATTCATTTATATTCTTCATCAGCCCTCAGCTATAATAATGAGCTTTGGATGGTCACCAAAAGTGGCCAAAAAAGACTCCTAAGCTGTTGGCTAGACTCACTGTGAATAAGTGGGTGAATAGTTCTGCAATATAACAGAAACCCTTGATTACAAGGTATATGAAGAACAAAAGACCAGATCTTACATGATTTCTTGGCTGGCCTAAAAGTAGAGTTCTAATAATAGCATCTGCCACCCAACTAAAACATTACATTGATGAAATAAACTAGGTCAGCTGCCAAAGCCAGGTTAATAAAAATGACCCTATTTTACCACAAACCTAATCACTACAACACAGAACACTGAAACAAATAGTTCAGGTTTTTGGAATTGTTTTTGTAAAGCGGTGTTTTTACTAAATGGAACGGTTTAGTACAGGATATTACGTATTTTTATTCTTTGGCACCCTTTACTTAGGGTACCAGAGTAAAATGGTATAGCACCATATCGTACCATTTGGTGTACGGTGTAAATATTCCACGGAAGTCAAGGCAAGCGCCCACATTCTATTTTCATACAAAGACAAACAGCCACAAACCAAGCAGGAAAAAAAAGCTGATGGATGTCCTCCATTGCTGTCTGTTGCATTCTTGCCTGTTGTGTCACGTTTAATGACACCTGTAGAGGATTTTTTTCTTCTGAAAAATGATTCTTTTTTTAAAAACAAAAAACAAAAAACAAAAACAAACAAAAAAACCAGCACACATATTTTCTGGATATGTTCCAGTAAAGTGAAATAGAAATAATTATCATCTATTGTTGTTATAGCATTGCTAAAACAACAAATCTAATGGTGGCTTAAGATTTCTGCACAGTTCTGTATATAATTCAAATAAGATCTGAAATAATATGAATTGACTTTAATTGTTTTGATCGAGTTCAGTTAACCCTTGCTGCCCACTACTGGTCTAGCATTAAGATGATGTCATTATTGATTATGCAGAACTGTGTCAAGCTCCATTTAGCGATACATTCTTGCCACTCTGATAGTGTGTGGTTTTATCAGTGTTCCTGTTGGACATATGTCCCTGTGATGGCCCGCCACAACAAAACACAACAATCAATCAACCCAATCAATCATCTAATCCAAATGTTTGTTTACCCCCTAAAACAGAACAAGAGACATGGATTATGGAGGAGGAGATACGAGGAGCAGCAGGGGAAAGGTCAAAGGGTCAAAGTAATCCATGCTCACATGGTAAACACTGTCACGACTAAAAAGAATTTGGGCGAGCCAGCTACTTGATAGTATACTTGAAAAAAACTTCACAATGTTAAAATAGCTGTCAATTATTTATTATTATTATTTATTATAACAATTATTTTAATTAATCAATTTTTAATTGATTACTATATTAATCATCAACTATTTTGATAATTGATGAATCAGTTTGAATGTTTTTTCAATAATCAAAACAAGCTTTCTAATTGTTCAGCTTCTTTACTCCATTTGACAAAGAAATCATTAAAACCACACATCAACATTTTCTTTTTCATTTTCTGACATTTTACAGACCAAGGAAGTATTCCATTAATCGAGAAAATAATCGTCAGATTAAACAATTATGAAAATATCCTATTCTTTCTTTCTTGTGTCACTGATCTGCTGCATCTCTCGCACATTGTTCACACCTGCCGTTATATTTGGTGTTCAACTCATGCTGAGATGGTACTGCTTTAAATCAGGTGTGTATCATGAATAATATACATTTAAACATTCAGGAAACCGAAACTGTGTGCTTTTACTGTGAAACAGGTACAAGCCATGTTGTCTTTGCGACATATGTGGCAGATATAGCCAACGGGAACTGTTGTGAGAGATCATTTTGCTGTGAACCACGCGTAGCTAGTGGTGTAAAAATAGATGAGGGTGCTATTCTCACGAAGAGTTGCATGGCTCACTCTTATGACACACACCTCACGCAGCTTGTGTGGCTGCTTCCATCTGAACATGTGGGCCTAACTAAAAAAAACAACAACAAGACATTACGTGACACTCACCCATTCAGTGCGGTCCCAGCCTGCCCCTTACACCGGTCAAGAAACTTGCATTTGGCTATAATTCAGTGCAGATTGAGGGTGCAGATTAATGTTTTTGTTTTATGAAACCATAAGCTGTCTAACCAGCTGAGAGCCACGCACAGCAAAATGTCTAGACATAAATCCCTAGCAGAATTATTTCAGGCAAAACAAGACATTTTGTTTTCTCCCTTCACTGGCTGTTTGTTTACAGATTAAAATGTGTGAGTGGAAGTTTCTCACAGTTTAAAAAAAATCTAGGTCACGTTACACCGGACTTCGTCTAGAAGCCTTTCAGTTGATGGTGCATAGTGTAGGTCAGTGATTTTGTTAAGATATACTGTATGTCTATTTCTTTAAGATAACCTGCATAATACATTTCTTTTTCATTCATTTACTAAACACCTCTTGGAAATGATTTGTTTACCTATTCAAATGCTATTAGGTGATACAGATATGGCTGTAAATTAGATCAAATTTACTCCTGTCAGGACTGATTGTGTGATTGCTAAACTATCTTCCCCATATTAGAAAGTGAGGGAAACAGTGGTGTATGTAAAAGGTCAAAGAGTGTGTCAATAACTGTAGTGTTGTCTTAAAAACAGGATAGACTTTCACAAGGAATTTAATAGAGAACTCTATAGAGATAATCTACTGGTTGAGTTTCCTGCCTTATCCTGAGCAATTGTGAGATCTCAGCAATTGTTTTATTGACTACAATGTTATCACAACTGTTGGGAACATTGACCAAAACTAAATAAATATTGTAGAAATGTTTGCCTTCATGCATGCTCGACAAAGCAACATAGGTGACCCAGGCCACAGTAACAATCTTCCGTACAATAAAGCTGGAGAAATGATTCCATCGTTACTTAATTCAATCTGGTCAAATAACCTGCTTAATCCTTGGTTTAAATGGTTTTTCAACAGTGAGAATCTGTTTAACCACCATTCACGCCTGGGGTCAAATAACTTTTCAGATTTGACTCAGTCAGTTCGGCATGTGTGGGAACTAAAGACACGGGTGAACACACTCATTTCTCCTTCACCTGCTCTATTTTAGTCATGAGATGAGTAATTTGCGGCTTAATGCTTAGAAGTGAACTCACTTTTATTAGCCATTAGCATTAATGTCACAATCCTTACTCTATTAAAACTTGGGACAGAGCTCAATGACATTTTATCAACTGAATCATCAACGGTTGATTTAAAGAGAGCCAAATGCAAAATATTAAAAATAGTAACCATTGTTATCACTATATTTTATTTCATGCACAGGTGGCACAGGAGTAGAAAAACACACAATAAAAAACAACTATGGTCTTCTTAGTTTGTTTGTTTTTTACCTGTTCTGATATAATGTGAATTACATGAGAGGCAGGAAAAACAAGGATGATGATTCTGACGAGAGTCATGTTAACCAGCTTGTCTTACTCATAAACATGGCACAAGACGAACAGGACCATGAGGCACCAGCAGCTGCTATTTTTGTGCTGTAAGCTTCTGAGAAACTATTCTATCAGGATTGGGTTCACCTTGCTTCGCCAACAGATTTCAACACTGCTCTGCGAAAGTTTAAACACTCATGTACCAACAAGATAAGAGAGGGTATTCATTTCAAGGGATAGTCTAGGTTTCTTTGAAATATGGTTGGATGAGGTATTGACACATATTCAGCCTTTTTTGACTAGAAACAGGCTTGCAAATAAGTGCATAATGAAAGTTAGCCATTTTCCAACATGGCACACAGGAGTCGCTGATCCACTGCTCAAACCACCATGTAGCTCAAATGTTTGGGGTTCTGTGCGTGAAATCTTTTCTTTGGATGTTCATTAGGAAAACAAATGTATTAAATGAGGCAGCAGCAGAGCAGCAACTCCTGTGTCCCCATGAGCTAAAAACAGATTTTCTCTATGGACTCATGTGCTACAGGAGAGTGAGTGAGTTTCTTTAGATATCATAGACTTAAGCTAGCATAGATTTAATTAGTTGAGGATTGGATCAATGCCTAAAATCTTTTCTACTTTATCCCTGCTGGCAACCATGTGTTCAGAAAGTAAGCATCCGTGTCTCAAGCTGGTTCTTGGCACAGGGTGTGCATACAGTGCAGTCAGAATTAGTTATTCATCAACTACTCTTCAAAAACTATCATTTAAAGTTATTTTTTAAATGTTTTATACTGGTAAACTGGAACAGTTAGAGCACCAAAAGCATTGCAATGTGAATAATGTGGGAGAAAAATCTAAAAAGGAAGCTTATATATTTGTAATTTGAAACAGTACATGTACTGTACATGTCCTGTGTTGAAGTCCATGGCAATTTGAAGACAAATAAGGAGGTGGTGATTTTTAATAAGAAAACAGAAAGTGACTGTGGAGTAGGAGGTTGATCAGCCTGGAGTAGATGAATATATTTTGTAATTGTTTGTACACTAAACATAACCATTGAACAGACAGCTGGATTGTGGGTTGAAAACTGCTTTTGGAATATTTATACTCATGAAGTAAACACATCACTAAGTGCTTTATCTATATCATATTGTTTTAATGGAAAATGTTTTGTTGTATATTTGGCATAGCCTATATTGCCTATCCGGCTGTCTCCAAGATGTACCTCTGTTTGACAGTTTCAAGTTAAGGCAGAGACAAACAGCTGAATGAATGCTATTAAATCTGATTATGTGAGTGCAAACTGTTTACAATACTTCTGGGGAAAACTGAACAGAATTCAAAGTGAGGAAACAAAGGGCAACATATAATTTTATGAATGAGAAACTAATTCACATGATGGATGACACATGAGTTAACATTGCTGAAACAGTTTTGCAGAAAATACACATATTTTGCAGCCCATTTAATTGTATTGCAATTTGTAATATCTTGTCACTTGTTAATATGACTTATTTATCTTGAATGACAGCTAATAATTCACTGTATAAAGCCTTCAATGTGAAGAAAACAGGGCCCCACTCCTTTTTGTCGCCTAAGGATCATGGCTGACCTAATATGACACGAGGAGAGGTCACTAAGTGGTCACAGTAGCTGTCATTGTGACACTCATCAGTCATGAGATGGGTCTTGACATTTCCCTCCCAAAATGGGTCAGACATTAGGTACAGTCCACATGGTACAGTACACACCCAGTACACAGGGACATTCAGTTCAGATTAACAAACACACATAGAGACAAACATCTTGGACTTAAAACCGATCATCACATTTGCTATTCGAACTGTATATCAATCAAACTATTGCAGTGAAATGTATTTCTTTTTCATTAGGTCTGATTGATACATTAAATGTTTACATGACAACAAAATGAGAAGGCTAACACTAGCATTAACTGAGTGCCTGCAGCCAGGTCAGCTGGACTCTGGCAGGGGAAATGGCTTCATTGGCTGATGACTCTCTTTCAAGGATAACTCTGCCATTACCTACAGTAAGACAGTGATGATCATTCAATTAACAAAATGAAAATGTGTTTTTGTGTCAAACAACTAATTATGAGTCTCTTATGAATGTGATTGTTTAAGTTACTGACATTAAGACTTTTACATGATACAGTTCTGGCACGACTTGGCTATACTCAACTCTTCTCTACTCGTTTGGTATCATGGTTAGGATGAAATTACCTTGGCACTGTTTTAAACATGACACAAACACACACATACATGCAGGACCTCACCAGACCAGGTACCAAAAAAAAGCTCCAGGTACCAGGTAATATCCTGAGTAGAGTCGAGTCAAGCCGAGTAGTACTAGAACTCTATAAAGGAAAAGCCCCAATAGTTATTTTTAAATTCAGAAAAGGCTAACAGTGCGATTCAGCAGTGAACATATGCTTAAGATATCAGAGTTAAGCAGACATAGATTTTATTATGTGATCCTTTTACTAGGTGGCTAAAATATATGTTTCCTTGTGTACCAGCTGGCAGTTACATTTAAGTTTTGGACCAGGGGATGTGCACAATTGACTGACCATGAATCAGTATCTCACATAACCACACTTCAAAAAACCTGAAGTATCCTTCTCTCAAACGTTGGATGATATTGGACAGACATTTCGACGAACAGTATAATATGCACTACAGTGCACTACAGAATAATTCACCAATGTCACATAATCATCACTTATGTTAGCTGTCTCCCTTCAACTGAGAAATTCTGAGCATTAAAATAGTAAGGTAATATAACGCTCACGGTGTTTGGAGCTTAACCAGTGTTGACGTGCAGCCCTGGGGAGAGCAGCAGATTAAACGTTCCAGGGGTACCATTGGCCTGGGGTTTAATTAGGAGTAAAAATAGGCTGTTCTTCTCAGGGTGTGCATGTTTGATACGTGTTGATTGCTTGATAGATAGAAAGAAAATCAAAAGTCGAGTTCAAACCTGCCAGTTCCGCTGCATTAGGAGAGAAACTGTCTTTACATTGTCTCCTTACATGATGTGTTTTTGTATTGACCAGGACTTTCAGGCACCAGGTGCTTCCAGCTTGTGAGCCAACTGTATTCATGATTAGCATGTGGTCCACAATGCAGTGGAATAACAAACAGTCTCACTTTGTTTCACATATATGCCCTTTCAAATGCATGTTTTTTTTCTTTTTAGCAAAACAAAACAATTTTGATTCGAGTATAGTGAATGTGGACTTGTATGAACTAAGCAGGAGAATGTGGTTTACTAGAACCTGTAATAGTGACTTAATATAGCTACTGTACAGTAATAAATACACAACAGTGATGGCTAGCTAATACTGTTAAACCTTCCTGACTCCATATGCAAGTACAGCATATAGTATATATTCTTGAGTTGGTTGGTCAACATGCTCTTATCTAACCAAATTCTGGCTATTTATTTCCTCCACTGATTCCAAGATGATGTCTTTAATGTCTGCAGTCAGTCAAAACTGATAGAGACAGGGTGATTCTGTGACACAGAGAAGCAGCAGAATTATTTCTCACCATCTCGCTGCAGCAGCATTCATTTATTTATTTATTTCACTTCCTCACTATGTGATTGATGCTCTGTCTTTTTTCTGATGTCGCATTGTATTCCAGCATACACGACACAGTGATCGTCAGCCCCATGACGATGATTAATGTCATTATAAAAGATAAATCTTAAAGGTTGGCTCTTAATCAATTGTGATTAACTAGTTAAAGCTAACAGCAGAACAGTTAATGCAAAAGAACCGTATTTGACTTGTGTAATATAATAATACAAATATTGTAGAGGATTAAGTTTTCATAAATTACAGGTTTATTTAAAATGCACAGAATAAGCTTTCCTCTAAAGATTTACAACAAAACCAAGCTAAGCCTCTATCCCACTCTTTCTCCTCCCCATTATTAACTGCACCCTCCTCCACTCATGTGAACAGTCAATCAGGCCTAATCTGAGCGGGATGTGGGTCAGTTATGCTTTCTGGCATAGACGAAGCACAGGTCATTGATACTGAGCTTAGGGATGAGGCTTGTGGTCTGCTGACCCGGCTCAGTGTAGCCATATAGCTCCTACAGCGGCATGAGAGCTCACTAATTGCTGGGTTAGAAAAGGGTCAGGTGTCCATGCTCATCACATAAGAAAAGAATGACTTACGTACAACCGATAATAACTAGGCATTAGTGTTAGGTATTGCTGCTTTTTTCCCTATTTGATTCAAGTTCCAATTTGATTTAATTCAATATTGATTCATTTAGTGATGTTTCAGTTTCCCATGCTGCAAATTGTTACCTTGCAAATCATCAAAACATTTGTGCTTAAACATTTTGAATAGTTACATTAATGAACTGTCTATTTAATATGACCACATGTAATGTACAGCCTACTACCTCAGACAGTTTGAAGTGCTATATTTACCAAGTTGTCTGGCAGAGGATGCTGTGAGCACTGCTTGGCCTGCATCCATGCCTTCTTTGCTCATCAGAAGAAGAAGACAACAGTGATAGTTTGCACTTTGCAGAGACAATCTACATTGTCCTTGTGAGTGGACAAACAAAATTCTTCTGAAAAGTGTTGTGTGGAAGCATCTATGGTTCTACACCGTAGATGGCACACTAAAAAATACATCTGCAGACTCATGCTTATGCTTACTTATCTGCGATAATGTTGTGATATTTGTCATTTAAAGATCAATCTTTTATGAATAGATATTGGATATTTCAAGTGATGATTGATATGAATCGGGAAATCGATCCGGACAAGATGTGAGCCTATACAATACTCAGTACTACTCCGATTGTGGTCAAAATCACTGGAATGCATATCGGAAAAAGAAAACATTTACATTTTATATGATCCATAAACCCTAAATTGAAGTAAATGCCCAGGGAACATTCTTTGAGGACAGATTCCAGAAATCAACATCTAGTGATATAGATGTAAGACAAGCCTGAACGTTATGTTTTTAAATGGACGGATATCACTTTTGGTAGAAATTCAAAGTTGTAATAGTGGTATTGTATCAGACACAAAAAAGTGGTACGGTGCCATCCCAAATAATAACCCACAGTCTGCAAATGACTATACAAATTAAATTTAAAAATAAAGCAATACTGAATAGGTCAAACATTATAACAGCACAAGGTAAAAGCATGTGAAGGAATGAATCCTGTCTGGCATTTTATTATACAACTCGACATCATTGTCCATTTCCAGCACAGAAATTCATTTAAGCAATAGTGCCCTCACTTGGTAAGAAACAGTACTTTTTAGGGTCACAAAGCACCATGGGATTTTATCATGCAGGGTGTGTGACTGGTGAGACTCAGTGGTGAGGACGACATGTCTGATTGCATTCAGCTTTACTCTTTGATGCTGATCCCCTCTGCAGCAACACACCCCTCCCCAATTAAAAGCATTTAAGTTACCAGCAAGCATGTGCAAGAACAGAGGATATTTTCTTACCGTGGAGTCCCTGCTGGGTGAGTCGGATAGCCCATTACTGCTCGGCCCCCATGTAGAGGAGCTGAATGCTCTGCTGCTGCTGCTGCTGCTGAAGGCCTCCTGGGTGGAGCTTCGTGAGAGGGCCTCCTGAGTAGAGCTCCGCGACAAGCCTGAGTAGCTTGGGCGTGAGCTTGTGACATACGAGTCAGCCACATTGCTGGTTCGACTACGGTAGCTCTGCAGGGCACTGGCGGAAGAGGACGGGGTGGAGGAAGTGGAGGCGTCGCTGAAGCCCAAAGAGGCCAGATCCCTGCTCAAGTCACTCTGAGATACAGATCTTCGTCGGCTGAGTGAAATGCTGGAGGCCACCGGTGAAGGGGCGAGGTAGCTGTTGTGGGCCGAGGACGAAGAGTAGGAGCTGTAACCAGTGTAGGTCGATCCCCCACTCAGACCTGACCCTCCATAGGTCTTGATGGGGGTTCTGCTGAGGCTCTCGCTCCGACGGCTGCTGCTGTTGCTGCTTCCGAGGATGTCGGTGCGCGGGATGGTTCGACCACGGTCGCAGTCAGGGTCTGAGGAGGTGCTGTAATTGCGGCTGCGGGCAACAGAGCTGCTGAGATAGCTAGAGGAGTAACCTGAGGAAGAGGAGGTGGGAGACCTGTAGGTGGAGAGTCTGTCGCGGTCACTGTATGAGCTGAGGCCCGGTGTCAGGGAGGAGCTGTAGGAGCTATAGTGACTGGTGTAGGACGGCCCAGCGTATCGCTTGGCTGTGGAGGAGACGCGGGACATGCTGCTGCTGGTTTCTCAGCCACGGGGAGGCAGAGCCTCTGGAAGACTGCATCGACTGAAAAAGTGAAAAAGAAAAGAAAGAAAAAGAGACTTGAGTAATTCATTCATACTAAAATCACAGATTTTTTTCTACACTTAGAAATAAAAGTTGAACCATATAAGGTTCTTCGGCTTGTCCTCATAGGAGAACCCTTTTGGGTTTTATTTTATTCAGGAAAGGGTTTTTCAGAAGCAAATGGTTCCAGGTAGAAGGACCCTTTTGGAACCCTTATTTTTAAAAGTGTACGACCTTTGGTGCAATACTAATATATCAATACCGATATCAGTCTGTAATAGTATTTTACCTCTATACAAAGAGAGACAAGCTTCAGTTTCCAATCTGAAAAAGCCCTCTAACAGTAAGATAAAGCTGTGACTCCATTCTTGAGATATGCTAGACTTAAGATTTAGGTCCTTGTGTCACCACTGGCAGCCATGTTTTGTCAGTGAGTGAGTGAGTGAGTGTCTGTTTTTCAAGCTGGGACTTGGCACAGGAGGCACACATATCACAGTCAGCACTGACTATGTGTTAGTATGTCATCGTACTACACGTAAAAAAAACAATTATTACAAACAAGAAAATCTACTTCCAACAACGTCCATTATTCATATCATCTATAAGTATGAACATTACACGTTTATGTCTCACTACTGTGGTACATAATTGAGCAGAAAACATACATTTCAGAATAAGATTGTTTCTGACCCTCATTAAACTATTTAAAAATATGCACATCAACATTAACAGCAACACTCCCACATGCATTACTGTCTATGTCTTTGGTCTTTTATGATTCTTCCAGTGACTAATTGGAGGACGATTGCTGGTCCTTGCTCCAAATAGATTTTATCCCATGTGACAAAGGTGCCATGTAACGATTCCATTAGACTAAGATCAAGTTAAATACCTATTAAATGATCAGTTTGTACCAAGACTGTGATTAAAATCATCAAACCCTAAAACCTGATTGCACTACTAGACACTGTGAATTAGACTCAACTTTTTGTATCCTCATGGACTTAAAGTGGATTTAGATGTAAAGGTATTGTTATAATATTGGCACTGATTGTACTACTGTTCTGTAGTGAGGGGCAATATTTAAGATATGCTAACAGAGTTAAAAACGGGAACTGCAATCCAAATAAAACATATTTCAGGGCATTGTCTCGCCCTCCCTCCTCCATACAGACTCAAGGTTGGAAGGTAGTTTGAAGTTACAAAATGGACAGAATTTTCAGGCTGTAAATTCACTATTATATTGGTTGTACTATTGTTATCAGTGAAGCTAATTTTAACATGTTTCCTTCATCTCTGATGACATATTACAGTGATTTTACATTTCTTACATACATGTGTAGGTCCTTTGCATTATACTGCTTGCATGATCAGTTAACGCTCTCTCTCTCTTTCTGACCTTTTCTGACATAAAGACTGACCTTGTCAGGACCAGGAGTCCTCATGGAGACCAGGTTTTGGTCATTTCATTCACTGGTCATGGTTAAGGTCAGGGATAGCGCTTTGCTTCAGCTGTCCAAATAAATGGAAGTCAATACATGTCCTTAAAAGGATAGCGCAAAGGTTTTGTGTGTGTGTGTCACGTAACTCTGATGAGCATGATACACTTTCCAGCTGGAGTCAGATCTTCAGTGACATAATCAGCACTAGCTGACATGTTTGTTGATGCATTAATGTGTGATGTCATGTTAGCGGAAGGCACACCATCGTCTTCTCTTTGATCTCCTCCCTGATGCTCCTATGCTGTCCTCAATTCAAGGAGGTAAATAAACAGAATCTCTGTGTTGTTTAGTCAACTCAAATCTCAAATTCCCTTATCTCCTTCTACATGCATCTTCCACAGCTGCATTGGACAAGTCCAGCTAAGTGCAAGCAGCACAGCGTGTTCCTGTGGTAGAGATGCTCTGGTTATGGCACCATTTGAATAAATAAAAGTATCTGGTGTTGCTGATCCGTGTTGAGTTTAGCAGGAGAGGCTCCTGTTTCTTAATCTTTCTCTCTCTCTCGTATTGCTCTACATGCTCCCTCTGTTTCTCCTCCTCAGCTGTTCAACTTCTCGCCAAGAACACCCAATTCTCTTCAGTGTAATTTCCCCTCCTTTTGTGTCTCTATTGCTTTCTCCCTCTGTCCATCTCTCTCACTCTATCTCTCGCTCTCTCTCTTTCTCCCCCTGTGACCACAGTCAAATCAATAATTCATCATAGGGATCTAAAGTACGCAGACAGGCACCATGCTGGAGACAAGCAAACACACACTGCTGGCCAAACTACGCTGAAGCCGGGCCAGGTGGCTGCGGCCATCCATTTGAGTACTGCTAAGCCAGCGCAGGCTAACACAGCCAAGATTCTGCTTTAAGTCAGCTAAACACAGGACCCATGAATGCACCAGGTTTGATTCGATAATCTGGCAGGAGAAGTGTTTGGATAGTTATTTTGGTTCTGGCACTGTGGTGCACATGGCAACAAGAAAACATGGACAAAGCCAAGGTCTGGATTTACTGTCTCCACCATCACCTCTGTTAGTTACCAAACCCAGAATATGACCTCATTAAAACAATTAATCCTCAACATTGTTATATTTAAGACCAGGGATGGTCAGTAACATCATATTAAACACTGAAGCTTGAATTGGTAGCTTTCTGCATTGTAGCTCCCCTTACTGGAGGATGACGGTACTGACAAGCAATGATTTCATCGTTGGCTGCAAACCTGCAAACACATAATGTAAAAACCCCTGGTTTCTCAGCATTTTACTTGAATCCCAGGGTTCCAGTCAAGCTGTTTTCTTTATAATCAGTTATTTCTTATTGATTCCTGTATGTTCTGGATGTGATTAAGAACACATTGAACACATATTTACTGTAGACATTTAAGAATGCTAAAGACTGTATTCTTATATTATTTGGAAAAAATCATTAAAAGTAAATATTATGAAATATTATTAATATAATTTTCATCAGAAAAGGCAGGGAGTTAAAGTGGCAGAGGTACTTTTAAGATATAGACTTAGGTGGACATGTGTTGACTGACTTTGACATTGACAATCATTTCTCAATCATGTTGCCAACGCAGGGGGTGCACCCTGGTCAGTGCTGACCATGGCCACGGTCTGAATTATTTGTTAATATCTGTCCTCATGCATAACCACATGCAGACATCATTAAATACAAATGCTCACACCTGGCATTAAAATGCAGCTCAATCTTCCATGACCACATGAGATCTGGCTTCCGCCCCTTTATTCAAATATACACTGGTGTCATGTGTGTTAATGAGAACAAAATTATGTTTTTAACTAGTCTGATTGAACTGATGTGGCTGATGTCAATGTATGTGTGCATGTGTTTATGCCAGTGACAGGTAAAGAGGGAGAGAATAATAGAAAATATATGTTGCTGAGTGAAACAGTGTTTATGTAAGTAGTGTTTATATTGGGGTGCATGCTGGCTACACATAAATTAATACATGGGTACTGAGAAGTGCAAAATATACTGTGAAACTGCAGCAGGTAAGAAGACGTCAAATGTGGAGGCAGTTTCTAATCCAACTTGAGGATCGATTACATGCTCAGGAACGTGGCCACATGCTTCCTCAAACCATCTCTGAATGTGTTTTTGTGATCTTATCTGAAAATGCATTAAAGGCGGATTGAGAGTTTAGATCTGTACTTAGCACTGCCCACACGTGATCATGTCACGTAGAATGGATGTTAACAACAGTGCTAAATGGGGTCTGTGTGTCAATACATCATATAAAAAACCCAAAAACTCAAACTATTCCTTGGTTTTCAAATAAAGTAATATTTACTTCTATGCATGAAATAATATATATAAAATAAATGCAATGCAATGGAGCTCTCCGGTAACCTTGCATGTATTTTGGGTTCCATAAATTTTGCTACAACTCTCAGTTAACAGTGAACTATATTGTATGTCTTTGAACTCTTTGGCCTCGGTTGAACCTGTGCCTCTTCTGCCTCCTGTGTGCACCTCTCTGAATTCTCACAGCCAGAGACCCAGGGCAGTTGTGTGCAACAAGCTTGGGCTCGTCCGGTGGGCGAGCTGCTGAAAATGAAGTGCAAACTGCGAATCAAACCCGTGGGAGTAACACCACCACACAACAACGCCGACACATAGGATTTAAGGTGACAGCAAACTATGGATGTCACTTCTGAGAGGCGCTGTCTCCACGGAAACAACAAACAGACACAAGAATGTACCACACACACAAAATGCACTACTGGCTATTCTGCATTTTAA
Source organism: Microchirus variegatus (assembly GCF_963457635.1). Taxonomy (NCBI): domain Eukaryota; kingdom Metazoa; phylum Chordata; class Actinopteri; order Pleuronectiformes; family Soleidae; genus Microchirus; species Microchirus variegatus. The sequence continues at coordinate 17,712,655 of NC_139804.1, forward strand.
GCCTACCCTGATGTTGTACCAACCAGCAGTTACCATAGCTACCATGGCAACAAGCTCCATTAGTTTGCTTGCAACTGACACATAACAAATTTTTGCACCAGAACACATTCCATATTATTCAAATTACTACCAACAACCACCAAGGAAATTAATAAAAACCCTGCTCAACAAGCCTTTGTGCTGCTGAAGGATGATAGAATGAGATCAGATATATTCAAATATGAAAGGTCAGCACCCAAAAAGACAGTGCAAATATGTCAGTGTAGAAATACAACATTCCACTGCCATGAATGAGCTGGTTTGTCTGGCAAACTTCTCCTAAATCTGTATTAAGAGCGCTGTCAACAGAATGGCAAGGGTGAGTGCATGAGAGGAGAAGAGGAGAAAGTAGCAGCTGACTGCAGCCCATCCTTGGCAAAGAGCTGGAGAGATGAAGTTTCACTTAGTGGACAGGTCTTAGAAAAACAAGATAAAAACCTACTAAGAAGCTCTCTTTCATTACCTGGAACTGGATTCAAGAGCAACACTAGTGACTAGAAGTAAGGATGGACAATAATTCAAAAATGTTTCATAAGAAAATGTTGTTGCTTTTTATGTCAATATGACAAAGGTCCAATATTTATTGATATGTTGTCTATGCACTGTGCATTTTGAGACACAACACATAATTGCTATTAAAAGTTTTGCCTTAGATTTGTGTAAAAAAGTGAGTGAGTTTCTGTCTTAAAACCAAAATAACAAGGTAACAGTCAATATCGATTGATTTTAAACTTTTTCTATCGTGAAAACATATTTGGCCATATCACCCAGTACTAACTACAAGTACCAAAGCTTCCCTATAGCTGTTGGTGGTAGAAGAATTTAACTCAAAACACAGTGAAAAGAAGACATACACATCACCCCTGGCCTCAACAATCTCCACTCGCCCCCTGTCCCAGGACTCACACAATTCAAAGTCATTCTCCTCAAGCTTCTCCTGCTTTACTAACACACTCCTTCTCACAGCCTCCAACCTCCTTTCTCCACCACTCAGAACCAGGCACTGAACCTGGGGTGACAGATCTTTCTCCATAGCCACCCTTAAACCTCACCCATTTCAAACTGCTTTAAAAATGTGTCTACAGTATAAACATTTCTTAAAATTTTAGAATGTTTTTTTTTTTTTAATTTTAAGTGTCTCTGCAAATCTTGTGCAAGTGCTCTACAAATAAAATTACATATAATTAGTGCAAAAAGTTGCAAAAATACAAAGTAGTGGTGTGTTTTATTATTATTGTATAAATATGTTTTCAGATATTGTGAGTTACTTGAAATTGGGATTGTTACAATACTGCATGTTTCTGCAAAGTTCCTCAGTTGCATCATTTGCATCATTCTAATCGGTCAGTGATAGGACTAAGCCAAAATGACTCCATTCCAAGCAAATTTGAATATTCGACAAATAACCCCAAATTCAAACATCATATTATGATGTTTGAATTTGGGGGTATTTGTCGAATATTCAAATGTGTCAATCATTCTAAAGTCTATTGCATGAGAGCTAGTTAAAGCAATGCAGGGTTCCCAGCATGTTGAGCCAGCAGATAAAGAGATGCACTCAAAGACCCCGGTAAATGTTGAACTGAGAGGAGTAGTGACTTCAAGATGCATTTAAGAAACCTCTTAAATTATATCACTTCTGCAAATAAACAATGTATCATTTTGAATAACAAATAGTTACATTAACTGATAGACTTTTTATAATCAAACAAAATACAAGTAATCAAATTATTTATGCCTATTTGTACTTGGTATCTGTAATGATCTGATACTAGGCAATCTCACTGGATTGGACATTGCAGAAAGAAAAAGTAAAATCTGATATGATCTATAAATCCTTGATATAAATGTTTAAATAAAGAAAGACGGCATGCTTTAAGAAATCCTGTGATAAGTTTGTGAGTGAGAGCGGTGTTTATGAAATAGCATTTTTTTTCCTGCTGATATCAGTATCGGTAGAAATTCAAGGTCATGAAATCAGACATATAAAAGTGGTAGTGAGAGATCCTTAGTCAGTGAGTCACATCCTTTACAGTCCATAGTGTCCTCCAGGGTCTTTACCATTTAGAAGAATGTGTGGTGATGACGCATGGATGCCACAGCCACCACGCTGCAGAATGACATCACATGAATGTTACACCAGCACTGAGGCTCTGTGGTCATTTAGAGTGAGGGTATGTGCGTCTGTGTGTAGGAGGTTTATCATATCATGGTAAATTATTAGCTGAGTCAGTACGGCTAAGAGGCACTGTGATTCAGTTTAAAAGATTTTTAAGTCACATCAGTGTAAATCAGAACAGCTATATCAGCATAAATTAACACTTACCAACACGATAACTAACAATGTAGACAGAGTGTTGCTCTCATGGTGAGAGAGGTCTATGGGCTGTGCTGGGTTTGGCTCTGGCTTACAGTCAGCTATATATACTCTGAAATGTGAGCAGATAAGAGATGAATGATGCCTGTGAGGCCACACAGACGCCTCTGTCCCCCCCTCTGCCTGAGACCACTAGTTGCTGAGCAGATTGAAGCAAGGCTTAATGACTTATTCTGACAAGCCATAGTTTCACAGAGCTCAGCTCTACAGCTAACCATTATTTTCATCCAACTGTTCACTATTTTCTAGATTGATCGATTCATTGTTTGGTCCATCAAACATCAAAGATATTTGGTTTACTCTCATAAAAAAGGAAGCAGAAAATATTCCCATTCAAGAGGTGAGAAAAAACAAACAAAAACAAGTGAATTATCAAAATACTTGATTTAGAGGTTGATTACCATTTGACTAATTGCACAATTGTCAATAATCGATCATTTGTTTCATCTATGAAAAGCAGATAATTGTGAAAAGATGAATAAGCTAGGAACTATTCAGCAGAATTGATTAATCATTGCCACCCTGATTTATATTGAAAATAATTATTTATATTCATTACAACACACAAGAAAAGGCAAATACAGTAAAGTAATGTAAGGTAGAGTAAAGCTTGGTTTAAGAGCTTCAATTTTCTTGTCCTGATGCTTTCAGTGTTGCCTGTCATAGCTCCAAGGATCTAACTGTGGCAGCTTAGTCAACACATTTTCCATCCTTGAGCATGACTGGTATTTTACTCTCTACAACAAAAAGGCTCCATTCAAGGTTTTCAACTGAGAAGAAAAGATTAGTTGTTTTTTTTTACACTTAATTCATTGAGGTAATCATCTGGTAAATTAGGCTCATTTTTATTTAAAAACATCTATCAATCTCAGCGATTCCTCTGAGTGATGCTGAGAGATGCATTAATAACAAAGAAGTAGAGACTTCTGTGTAGAATAGTTTCACTTTTCAACATTCTTAAAGTCAATCACCACTAGTTCTATATATATACTGAGATGTCACAACACAACCGATGTCTATAGATTCTCTAACATATATGTGATGAATTCCAGTCTTTTTATGACAGACAATTCTTCTTTTGGTCAGACATAAATGACATTGTCATTCAAGAGTGTTCTGTGGTTCTCTTGTTGATTTGGACAATGCTGGCCACAGACTGGATAGACACATAATGTGTGTCAGGTAGAACTGCATGCTGTCAATTATTATTAGAGATGAGTACCAAGAACTGATAATAAATAGTTCTGGTACCTAATTGGTGAGAACTGAAGAATCAATAAGCATCTGGACAAGGTGCTGCTGAAGATGTTTGTGATATATTTATTCCAACTTTACTTTTGAATTGTAAAATGCTAGTATCTTTCTGAGTAACTATCTATAGGTCTATACGATCTATAGCTCTGTAGCACATCTATGTTTACTGATACCAATACTGGTACTGCTTAATTGATACCTTCATCTATCGATATTGTTATTGAAACTGTACAATTTTTTGCTGAGGACACCTGACTCATTTGCTGCCACAACAAGCGCTAACTCTTCAACTTCACCTGTTGTCTTCATCCTTTAAAAAAAGTATGTTCATTTTATTTCTCATGTGAAGTTTTGTCTCGGTCAGTTAGCTTACACAATTAAAATTCAAGCACAGTCGTGAGTCAATCATCCAAACATCAAGCCACTTGAATTTTATGTGTAACAATATGATGTTATTTTCAAGGGCTTTCATGTAGAACTAGATATTTTCCTTATTAATTATGCATTTTCTCAGCAGTGCTTTTTCTGTATACATACGCTCCCTTGGCCAGGCAATTTATATGAAAGCTCTTGTCCCTCTTTTATAGCAAAAACACTATATAGTAATCTTTACTGGCAGACACAAGGACCAAAAAATGAAAACCTTTGCTTAGTCCTGCTTTTTCCAGCTAAATCACAATGTAAATCCCTTGTCTAAACACTGTGGATGGAAAAAGTCAACCATGCTTTTATCACATCAAACTGTGCCACTACAGCAGGTCTATTTCAACTGCAGCGACTAGTTTAGAAGATTTTACTCCAAATACAACACAATGCCCTACATAGTCAGGCACCTCTGTATATGAAGGAATTGTTGTTGTGCTTTCTAACAAGTGGAAGACATCTGAGATCATCAGAGTAGCTCCAAAGTCAAAGCTGAAATCAAAAAATGAAGCTTCTGAATTTAACTAAAGGTTGTTGTCCTCCAAAGTTTCCGAGAAACCAAATCACAGCATAAAGCAGCTCAAAGTCCATTTGTTCTCTCTGACTTTTCTTGATTTTTTTGTATGTATTCCCACCTTATTTGTTTTCCCAAAATCCATCAGACAGATTTGTCTACTGCACTGAAGGTGTCCTTTGTTGTTTAATGTAGTGAATATATGTTGATAACACCTTGCCAAACCAAACTTAAAGGTGCATTATGTAATAAATCTAAAGCATCTGGCCATAAAATCCTCCTAATATGTCACAGAGACTCACGAATAATGTTCATATAACAAACTGAACTCACCAACAACAGTACAGCCAAAATATTTGCATTAAAAGAAATATTTTGCAGACTGCAAATCATGTTTATGTTTTGAAATCATGTTTTAGCATGTGGCGCCACCTACGGCCCTCTAGCAATCATTGCAGTCAGTAGAGTCTCAGCTGCCGTGTGACCACAGGTTGCCAGTTACGTCAGAAAACGAAACCTAAAAGACCTTGGTATTTTGAATTTGAATGTAGTCACCGTTTTTGGCCACATTCTTACATATGGCACCTTTAATCTGTGCCATAGTCTCAATGTATACCAATTATGTGCAAACTAACAAGCAACTGACCATTATAATAACTGAATGATATGTGATATTTAAGACGTTTAAGGTCGACTCTCTATGCTGTTGTGAGACATATATATTAATATTGCCCACATTTGTAACAAGAGGAATGCATATCGAGTGCATGACAAGTAGTTACCTGCGGTATTTGTAGCTGTGCGTCAGTCCCTCCAGACTGTGAGGGGTCTGGAGCAGCTCATCGTTCTCCTGCTACCCGACAGTGTACACTCACACGTGCAGGCTGTGTGGCACTGATGACTCCTGCTGAAACACACAAACATACTCTCTGTGATTCCATTCAATACATTGGAAACCACAATGCAAAAACCGAGAAAGTGAATGTATGTAGGTATGTAATTTGGTTTACAGAGAGTTGTCAATTAGAAAACGTGTGATAATACCAGACAGAAAACAATAGAATACTATATACAGTACAGTCCACTCAACACAGTGTCCAATATCACCCTCTGTAAAATGTGCCATGGAAAGGAAAGCAGAAACAAAATATCACAGTTATGCTTCTCAAGTGCAACAAACAAATAGCAGAGGAAAGAGAAGAAGCATGTCTTATTTTGTCCACAACCTAAGAAACTTCTATTCTGATTCCTTTACTATACACAAAGAAAGCCAGAATATCTTATAATTTAATAGGCTTAAAAATTTGAGAGCTTGCTTTTTATTTTAAAAGAATAACCATTTTTTTACTTCTCAAATACATGGGAATTAATTAACAAATAGATCATTCATTGAAACATCCTTTAATTGTTGCAGATATCCAACAGATATCAAATTGAGAACTTCCAGACTGACGGCTGATCTATAAATTCACAAAGATAACACAAGGTAGTGTCTCCATGCTCTGTCATTTCAACAGACGTGTCCATCATGAAGTGACCATTCAAGGCACTTGTACACACATTCTACAGATTCTACAGATGTCCCACCATAAAAGATTGATGATGTATCCTTCAGCTACTTGTATTATCAAATCTGGAGAAGCTGCCTGGAAAAAAATAAGCTCAGGTAAACAGCTGACTCCATCTTCATCAATGGCCAAATCTCATGTTTTGGAACGTCACACACGGCTGCTTCTGATTATATCATCACTATAAATGCATACCAACTGATGTCAGGCCCTAAAACGAGAACGCTCATCTCAGTCTTTCCACTCATGCTAGAAAAATCCAGAATGTCTGTCAACAGCAAACAGCCTACACCACACATATTCAGCTGACAAGCAGGTACCTAGAAGAAGAGAGAGGAGGAAGAGCAGTGGTTAGCTTGGTTTGCAAAGAGGCTCACCCTTGTTGTGTTCTGAATGACCAGGCCAACAGACAGAATACAGAAAGCAATGGGGTTCTACTTGGGAGGCTGTGGCCCCAGAGAGTGAGAGGATAGTATGAGCACAGCGAACCAGAATGCCACAGATCAAGTTACAGAGCTGGTAAATATAGCAGACGCCTCTGACCTCTGCAGGTCACTCAACACTCTGTGGCGTTCCAATTGGTTCTTAAAGGACCAGCATTAAGGCTTTTTATAAGCCAAGCTGGGTACTGTTGTAGCCAGAAGACGGTCTTCACAGAAATTCAAGTCTGAAAAAATTACCACAATTCAATCTGCAGACAACCGATGTCCTCTGGTAACAGTTAGGGCTAGCGATATGGCCTGAAAATAAAATCTCACTTTTTGTTTTTACACCAAACTCAAATTAGGGTTTTACTACTTGTTATATTATTGTTTCCCTCTGAAAGGCACATGATACAAATGACAAAAGTAATTTTTCACAACAATATTGCATTTATTTTAACTGTTAACATGAAAATGTTCTTTGTGGTTGAAGTGCACCCGGGCACAACACTTGCAATAGGCTTGTATACAGAATGACAGGCTCTGTTATTGGAAATATGTGTATGTAATAAAATAAAAAAAAAAAATAATGTAACTTTTCAGCTTTCTACTAGCTTCAAAACAATGGGCCTAGGGACCTTTACATTTTTTTAAATTAAACTTTATATTTTTCAAATCAATAAAAGCCTCTTGTGTATAAAAACGTTTTGTCTAAGGTTCTTTCACATTTCAAAATGTTATTGATAAGGCTACAAATGGCACACACTCACTGTGTTTTCATTAAAAACAATTTGTACCAAACCATTAATCCACATTAAGTCATTATAGTGACTAATCACCCTGCCCTAGAAACAGTGACACGGTAATGTATATTGTACACGGATCAGCCCCAATATTAAAACAGGTTACTGACTTAAAAGCTGCAATAGACAACTTTTTGGCTGAAATGTGTAATGCTGTTAAAATATATTCCACAGTGCAATGGTGACAAAAAAGACACTTTCCATTTTTGTATTGATCTCTTATAAGCTTTCACTACGCTATCTCTTTGCCAGTATCCAAAAAACACTGCAGAAAATAACGTTCATGGAATATCTACATGCATGCCCGTTAATAATGACACAACACAACAGCAGCTTTGACATAAGGTATCTGTGTCCACTGCTGTGTCTGTATCACAGGGATCAAACAGGAACCATTGGAGACATGACATTTATTTGTTGTCTCTTTAATGTTGTGGCTCACAGGCGAATATCTGATGGTTAATAATTAACCTTTTTGCTTTACAACCTTACAGTTACCTCCACACAGTCATTTTAATAAGTCGTTTGTGGGTTCAGGTACATTTCATCTTCACAGCTTGAATGAGACAAAATAAATGGTTCTGCCAATAATGTTGTCACTGATTAATACTGGACAGTTTATTTTTTTCTGTACAGTAGGTTAGAAATTATTTAATTTTGATGGTGGTGCAAATCCAGATTCATTCTCTCTCTGTCTTTTTTTTTTAATACAAATAAACATAAACCTCGAGAAATAGGGGAATGTTTCAAAAATAAATAGTTCCTCATACGCTGTAGGTCTACAGCTTTGTTACTGTGTAGTTTGTATCGAGAAAGTGAGAAACTGAATGGCACTAATTACATATTCCAGTTGTTTAAATTCTGACAGAGATTTAATTGTGCACTTATTACATCATGTAGTTGCAATGCAAGAGACGTGGATTAACAGTAAATTATCACATTCAACCAAGGACTTGCTTGCGCGGTAAAACAGCTGAGGTATGTGTGCCAGATAATGGAAAAAGACAGGCCTTGTGCTGTGGTGGACGCTCTCTGTGAGAGGTGTAGCATTACATGACACTGAGAGGAGATGATGGGATGATACTAGCACACAGGCTGCTGCTGTCTTCCTTTTGGTTAAGGTCAGACTAAGTCTCCAGGAAATTAATGTAAGTCATTTTAATGGTCTCTGAAGTCATGACAACCTGACTCTGTGTTTGTGTGTGTCTCTGAACCCCCTCCCCCCACCACCAGCCTCAAAAGTTTGGGGTCACCTATACAATTTTTCCAAGTTTTCCATTAAAACTCACACTTTTATTCAAATGAGTTGCCAAATGATTAGAAAATATAGTCAATAGATTGACAAGATTAGAAATCCTGATTTAGCCCTTCAAAGGTTGCAGCAAAACTGTTTTCAGCTGTGCTAAAATAATTGCACAAGGGTTTTCTAATCATCCAATAGAATAGCCTTCTAACGCGATTAGCAAACACAATGTACACAATGTGTATTAGAACACTGGAGAGACGGTTGCTGGTAATGGGCCTCTATACACCTATGTACAAACCAGAAGTTTGCAGCTAGAATAGTCCTTTACCACATTCACAATGTATAAAGTGTATTTCTGATTAATGTAATGTTATATTAATTGAAAAAAGAGTGTATAATCTAGTATAAGCTAGTGTATATTTAGTATACACTTATATAATTTATAACACATATGTCAAACTCAAGGCCTGGGGGCCAGATGTGGCCCGCCACCTCATTTCATTTGGCCTGCGAGTGATTAATTGGTATTAAAAAACGGTGTTAAAATAGGTCTATGCTGCTTTAAGGCATGCATTGAGCATAAACTACATTTTCCACAATGCATGGCAATTGCGTTACCCGCAAAGTGATGGCATGACCATCGCGGACCGGGTTACATCTATAATGCATCATATTTGTTGAATAAGTAATAAATACAGAAAGTTATTTAGCAATGTTATGGAGTTGTTACTTTTATTTTACATTATTTTTGGTCACTTTTTAGTTACATTTATTCTGTATGACAGTTACATCTGGCCCTTTGAGGGTAACCATTATGCTGATGTGGCCCTCAGTGAAAATGAGTTTGACACCCCTGATTTATAACACACCTATGCTGTTACACAACTGTACCATTCAGTAGGCCTACAATGATAGTTATTTATATACTTTATTATAGTGTAGTTCACAATACAGTATTTCTCATGTAAAACGTATACTGCTGTTCAGCTTTCATTGCAATTTGATTTGATCAATATATATATGTTGAATGACCCTATATATATATATATATACACAATTATATAACATATAACATATAAAATTATCTCGGAAAAGTACGACTCCTACTTTGTTTCAGTTTGATTGTATTCTCGATTTGCCCGGACCAATATGACGGCGATGTTGACGTATCGCTTCAATGGGCCGGAGCAGCCAATGCGGCGTTTACGTATAGTACATGTCTATGGTCAGTGCACAGGTGATTAGATAACCACTCAGAGCTCGACAGCCGAGTGGTAGTGAAGCCAGTTTAACCGGGTATTGTTAGAGAAGGGGGCGGAGGAGGTGGAGGACATTAAAACAGGCGAAAACTTAATCACAAACCACAACTCAGAGGTCTTTTAAGCAGACTCGTCGCGAATTACAAAGTTACTGCATCGTTAATTAATAATTTGGCCAGTGTAACCACAATGGCCGTCCCGCATCGTTTAGTCAACTAGCTAACTCGGCTAACTCTCCCCGTGTGTGTGTGTGTGTGTGTGTGTGTGTGTGTGTGTGTGTGTAGGCAGAACACCGCCGGTGTGTTCACTGACCACCCTGTCAAACTGTAGTGTAAAGAAAATGTAATCACTTCTCATACACACTACGTGTGAAGCGGCATAAAACGAACATCCACAGCTTCCAGAACACATTTTTTCCACTTTATAGACGACAAAATGTGATAGTTATTTCGAAAGAATCACTTTAGACTGACCAGAACACACGTAGTGCAGGTTTATGTCATGTTTGTGTCTTTAAACTGAAATGAAAGAGCTTCTCCGCTGTCACATCCATGCAGAACATGTTAGAGGCTCACAGTGACTCATAAAATGTGTTAAATTGCGTTTGTTAATGGGAGTTTTATTCCCGACAAACAAACATAAAGCCTAAATATTACCAGAGACTGACAGGTAGAAGGTACTTTTGCTTGCACATGAGTGTACACAGGAGACAGCAGCAACATTAGTGTGATGGTGGTGTAAGGTAGGGTAGCTGCATTCACTCACCCCACAGTCGGAGCTCAACCCCGATTCAACCGGACTGAGAAACGCCCCCACAAACGTCTCTGTGGCTGCTCTGAGCTGCTGTCTACACCATCACTTCAGCTCCTCTGAAGAGCTCAGAATCATTTTCGTCAGGAGGTTTTAACCTCCACTAGCTTTAGTAGACGTTAATTCCAACCAACACGCTGGAGTCGAGCCATTTCTTCTGTCCTCCTGCAGTTGTAGAGTTTCAGCAACCTAATAACGGTCCTTTTCGCTTTAACGGTGACGTCGGTCCGGCAGAAGGAGCTCAGCTCTGATTGGTCCATAACAGTCTGTGAGCGTCAGCAGCCACAGCAGCGGGCCACCTCCCACACCGTCGCCACGGTGATGAGCGTAAACATCAGAGCCGTCTTTCATTGAAAAAAAGAAAGAAATGCTACGTTCATCCCCGGTGGGAAAACATAACACGTTTTCCCCAAAGATGGTGTTTGTAGTCATGCGCTTTAACACCAGCAGTCTTTCTAATATCAATGCAAAGAGTCATGATCACTGCAGAGGAAATCACCATCACATATCTGCCTTATCTGGAAAACATACTCCTCATCCTGCATCGAAACAGCAGCCATACTGTATCACCCAGCACACCAAGTACCTCATAATAATGTATACTCTGACTTAGCACAATACAAATACACTGATTTGATGAACTATTTAAGCTTCATGTCCATCAAAGCACGGGCAATCAGACTGATAAACTGTTTCTATCTACAGTATAAGGCTTGATGATATGACCTATGGGTTATCATAAAATCCTGCTAAATATCATGTCATAAAATACTTATTTTTGCTCCTTTTCACATGTACATTGTTTACCATTTAGGAGAGTTTATTGGCAGAAATTCAACATACAACAAACTTTCAACAATAGTTTTATAGCCTCAGACTAAACCTTTTTATAAGACAAGGACCTTGCTTTATGAAAGCTCTCATCTTGTGCACCCATGTTTCTACAGCAGCCCGAAAGGACAAACCACGCACGAAGGTCACCATAGATCCCTGATGTGCTTGTGACAGGCAGAGGGGAGTGGAGGAGTTTGTTCCACTAACCATTATGGCACTTTTTCATTAGACAGTTCTTGCATGACTTGTCTCTCACTTTTTTCTTTTGCTTTTCCATTAGTGATAGTACCTGGTGCTTTGTTTTGGTACCTGTTCTAATGGGGTTCCAAGCGAGCTGAGCCGTTACTAAAATATTACGCCAACAGACCGCCGGCCACTGACTGTCGGCACTGGGAGAGTCATGAGCATGATGCCAAACAATGCCAAACTGTAGATCAGTTGAAATGACTTCAAAATCCTGAAAACATGTTAATCTCAAACATTTAGCAAGGACATTTCTAAAATGTCAACATTTCTGGAGTCTGGTGTATTTAGCGTTATTTCACAACCCGTCCAGTTCAGAGACTGTGTGTGCTCCGGTCATGCAGGAAGTACTGAACGATTCTGTGAACAAATCTTTTTAATGAACTGTTTCTAATGATTCAGTACACTGAAAACAACTGTTTGTGTTGCATATAAAACGATGTCATGGCAATTTCGAGCAGCTGTGCTATGATGACTACCTCCATGTTGAGGAGGTACTATGAAGTAATGGAAAATGACGTGCCTGATACCAAATCAGTTACGTGTGTTTTTGCAATGACAAACAAAAATATTACTTAACTTGGTAACACCTTAATTAAGTTCATTCAATTAAAGTAAGCAAATTGTTTTCAAAAATTTGAATGATCTTAACTCTTTTATGTGTTAACCAAATTTAAGTAATATTTGCATAAACATTACTTTGATAAACACTCACACGGTGTGCTGTAGCCTATCTGCTGTACGGTTGTGCATTCAGAGAACATATTTTAAACTACTACTACAAAGCAAACACGTTTGTTCTCTTTTACCTGAGCAATAAATCAAAAAAGTATACATTTTTAATTTCTGACATATGGTAGTGTTCACTTATTACTATGTTCAATGTGATTGGTTTTGACTCTCCTTAAAAAGAATGTTTTTCAGTTCCAGCACTCATGTAGTCATTCATGCATGTATATGAGCGTCTGCATCAAAGTGAATAAATCATGAACTCATACTGCGGTATATCACTTCCTGCCACCATGAAACACGTGCGGACTCCTGACCTGCTTCTTCCAGCTGCTGCTGTTATTGAAAGATTCACACACACACAGAGAAGGGAGACTTCCTTTTATTACCAGTCCGTGACACATCTTTCTTTACGTACAACAACATAAGTATGGATGACTCACTCTGCTCCATTTAATGCTTCATACAGCGTCCTACAAATCTGATAATGCTTTCAGTTACATACAGTAGATGAGTGATGTGATGAGCTGAAATACTGATTCATGGGTCTGAGCAGGGGCATCCTGCACATTTCATTCAACCCAAACCTATACATTATTATCACATTTGCTGTATAGTAAAGACAAATATATCCTTCTTAGTTCCCCTGAGCTCTGGTGCACCACTTTAACAGGCAGATGATGATGACTCAAGCAGCGTATTAACGGAATAATCCAGAATAGCTCAATCTATTTAGATTCTCAGGTTTCCATTCAAGCAGGATGCATTGTTCTACAGCTACCAGAAGTCTGGCATTAGCAGAATCAAACACATATACTTAGCAGTGTTTAAAGGAGCAGTAGGCAGGATTTCTTTGGGCAGTAACTTCCGTCATAACCTTTTACGCAAAATGTACTTCAGGTGATCTGGGAGAGAGAAAAACCTTAGCGCCTCCTCTGGACTCTTTTTACAGCCTCACAACTGAAAACAATGTGATGTTACTTGCACAACCATGCTCATTGGTGTTAAATCCCATAACTCGCACAAGTACTACGAGTAAACAACCAGTGAGTTCTCGCCGGAGGCTAATGCTAGAGCTAACAACCAGCCAACACCAGTCAGAATGTTTACATGTCTTTGGAACATTAGTTACTGTAGCCTGACCAAATCAGTTTTAGTAGACTAAAACTGTATTAAATAATTTCTTTTTAGATTATCCCACCCAGGTGCAAGTCAGAGTCAAACTATTATTATTAATATTACTACTACTACTACTACTACTACTACTACCATTACCCTAAGCAGCACTGACCAAACCCCCCCCCCCCCTCAGAGTCAACTTTACTGCTTTAAATTGCATTAATTGAAGTTGTGTTATTTACACCAAACCAGTGTCACTGCTGTTATTTTTTTTAAGCATTACATTTTTTTGTGGCCATGTGTGTGTTAATTTTAGGTTAACGAACGTAAATGCACGTTAACGCAGAAAAGACGTGTGTGACACCAGGCACCAGTTACCAGTAAGCTCCGTTAGCTGAATTAGCTCGTTTAACACCGTTAGTGCGCCTACAGTCGAACTGGAGCGGTCAGTTTATTAAACGAAAAGAGCAGCGCTACAAATAACCAGTGTACCTGTGTACTGTGTATGTGGGCCTCTTTTTTTTTTAAAGTTTAGCGTTAATTTAGAGAATCATTTCAAAAATTTGAGTTAGGTAAACATGACGTCACGCGTTAACGTTGACGTCGTTAACGCACCCAGCACTAATTAATTTACACCTCCATATGCAAAGTGAAGCATTCAGTGTAGTGATACTGAACTTGAAGTAAACAAGTAAACCAGTTAAATGACTGATTTCTTTAATATGTTAAACTACTACTAAAATGTGATGTCAACAGACTGCCTGCCACTGATTGGTCAGAAAGTGTAGTCACTGTATATCAGTTATAAATCCTCTTTACTAAGGACGTTTCTAAAATCACAATATTTAACAGAGCAGTCTGGTGTATGTATTGGACCAACTTGGACTGAAGTTGGCCTGAGCTTTCTGGCATTCTGTAAGCTCAAATGGAAGACACCTAATACTAACAAGTTAATGCCCCCTAGTGGAGCAGATGAAGGCACACTTCATTCAATATGTCGATTCCCCATTAGTGCTTGTATGCTGAGACAAGGACAGTAAGCATCGGCTGGACCTGACTGTGCATGGAAACATACGGAGTGTGACCAAGAGCATGAATCAAGTGAAACACATATTTTCAGGCATCACAAGGTCATCTGTCATGTATACAATGAGTGAGTCTGTCTGTATTCATCTAAACAAAGGACCTCAGAAAAAAAAACCTGGCTATTCAAAATAACAAGTAAATCCTGCGTACTGCAGCTTTAGCATAACAAAGACATTATGAAGCATTTCAGTGTCGGGTATAGTTCACTCTATTTCAGCAGGAGAGCCCGGATCTAAACAGAATGACTGTTTCACTTTTGTTGAACGAACAGGCAGTTCATCACTGATGTGAGAGGTTATTTAGAATTATGACTTCATTTTTACTACCTTTTCACCTGTCACAACCATCTCCATAAAAGAAAACAATTAGAGCGACAGTGACATCAAGCACTTTCAACAGGGACAGACATTATTGGCTCAATCTAGACGCACATGTTCTTGTGGTTTTCGCTGCTGGTGGAATTATTACCTCTGCCTCTAAAGAAATGCACGTCTCCCTGAAGGGTTGCTGACTGATGAGCTTGAAAAAGGCCTCACAGCTGAGCTGAGACTTACTGCTCAGGCTTTAGCTGAGCAACCTGTATTTTTTAGCTGACCCGTACAGCTGTGGACCAACACAACAAAATACAAAACAGAAGGAACAAACACACAGCACATGACCATTAGCTGTTAACGGAGTATTCGTGCAGAATTGAAGTCCCTCCCCCCAAATAATCTGTTTTTTTGTTGTCAAATATTTGGATCAATTACAATTTGTCCATCAAATCTCATCAAAACACCCGAACCCATGTAAAACCTGACAATAAAGCTGCTGTCAGTAATATTCTTGCATTACTGAACTGTGAGGTTAGGCTGTTTGTCGTCCATCACCAAACATGTTCATGAGGTGTTGTAAAGTGGATGGAATGTAACTGGCAGTAATGGGAAGGAAGTTAACCAAAGGTTAGCCAGAATACAACATAGATTAGATTAGATTTTAGGGATGTAAAATAACTTTGCTGATGTTTTTGGCTTGTAGCAAGTTGCAAGAAACACAATACATAACATATGCGCTCAAAAAGACAAAAAATCATCAGGATGATTTCAATAAATTAACACTTAAATATCTCACCTCTGTCTTAATTTCAAACCTCTATCAAGTCGAGTACATTATTCCATAAATCTAAGCAGGTAGAGTGAACACGCAAACACGTCTAACATGCACACCTTTGACCATAGTGCACACACTCACTGCAAACACACCTCAACACTCATGCTGCAGCTCAACACTTCAGAGTTTGGATGTCGGTGCCTGGCAGCACAGCTCTGCCGGGTTTGATATGGCTCTTTTTCATGCTACGCTAACATGTATTCAGCACTACTGGGATAAAATGGTTAAGGAACTGTTAGACAGTAACTCAGTCTTTTTTAGACTCATAACTATGTGTATATACACACATATACTGTATATATATATATATCACATGTTCAAGTACAGCAGTAGTGTTTAAAATAATAAATAATAACAGTGTTAGAAGAGTTGTGACAGTTAGATATTATAGAGATATATATAATACTTCTGAAAGGTAAAAACACTGTTTTCTATCAATAGTGAACACACAAAAGCTGCAGCAAACACAAACAACCACTTGATGTGATGACTTAAAGAGATAGTTCAGGTTTTTTGAGGTGTGGTTGTATGAGGTACTGACACGAACAGTTTGATACTGACTGCTCTGTGTGCTTCCCCCGGCATGTCCTCTGCACTGAGAACCAGGATGAGACGGGGATGCTAACTCTCACTGAAACACGGCTGCCAGCAAGGACACGGATGGTTCACCTGATAATAATCTACATTCCATGATGTCGTATATGCTGCTTTATCTCGACACAGGTCAGCCTTAACATACTGGAAGCTAATGTTTGTAAACCGCTCATTGTCCTGCACCAAAGTTGAGAGAAAAATCTATATTTATATATTCATATATATATATAGCTAAGAGGGACTGTGGGGGCAGCCAAAACCACAAACAGGGTCATTTTAATACTACAAGTCTCAAAAATAACACATCCTGATGGAGGCAGCAGTGAATCAACAACTCTTGTGTACCATGATGTAAAATCACAGATTTTGTCTCTGGGCCTTGATGAAGAGAGTATGTGGTTTACAAAGAAGTACAAAAAAAAAGAAAAGAGCAAAGAGCAAAGTGAGAGGAATAGTCCAGATGTCAAACTGATTCCCAGCACAGGGTGAATGCTGATCACAGTCAGTGCTGACTACGTGTCCGAACCTCATACAACCCCAAACAACCTGAACTATCACTTTAACTTTGTGGCTTGATGACTCAGCCCTTTCCTTTACTGCAATACTGTATCAGGAATCCCATACTATTATGTTGCTTGCTATAGGAAAAAGCAATAGAATCCAACATCTAACAACGTTGCTCCTCTTATACAAGGTGGATGCTGCATGTTAAAATCAATACACACTGGCATACACTCCACATTAAGACAGTAACGAGCCAATGAGTCATCTTTGGTGAAGTCTGAGATGTGTGAGATGCCAAATAAACTTGTTTGTGGGACATAAACTGCTATGGTAGAATAATAACACAAGGATAGTCTGCAGGTTAAGAGTGCCCTCCAGAAAATGACTCTTGTACTATTGTAAAAGGCCAAATTTCAGTGTGTAGGATTTAGTGGCAGTCGAAGTTACATATTGCAACCAAACGTTGTTGCAGTGTTCTGCGACATGGCCAAATATACAAAAATGCAAATTGATAATTTTGATAGACCGCCTACATTGTCCACATTGCATTGTCCACTGTATTATAATTTTCAATCCAAAACTAAACGAAACACTCATCACTTTAACCTAATTTTCCAGAAAAGCATCTGGATAGATAACCCGTGGTCAATGCCCACATCTGTTACACCCCCACTGTTCTAGTTTGTAACACAAGTTGTAAAGCTTCTTTAAAGATGCACTACATTGAGATCAATATCTCATTAGGGACAATTACTGTACTATTTTTAAGCCTGATTAGCATTTAAATGCCCACCAAATAAGACCATCAGCAAATAATTATAGAAATATCACAAAAATACAACTCACAAAAGAAAGAGTAAGTACAGAATAAACCCCACATATCATTAATAAAAGAACAATAATTATAATAATCAGAAACTATTAAAGCCATATAACATGGGGAATTATCGCACCTAAATTAGAGGAACCATGTTGAGAATGTTAAAATATTATAAGTAACATTAAAATGTTGAGAAACACAAACACACAAAAAAACACTACGAGTCAAGTGAAGCCACACTGACTGAAGCATATATTTTTTTTAAATGTAGACGATAAACTTATTATAGAGATTGTCTTCGGTATAATAGTGTGTGTGTGTGTGTGTTACTTCTTTCCTCACAATACCTTACAGATAAAGCCTGTAGGGGGCAGCACAAGACCTGTGTGGGTATGTTGGTCTGTGATTAAGAAGAAAACATTAATGTTCAGAGAAACATTATACAGTACTTATAGATAATGATCATTGCACTCCTGAAGCCATTTTCGCATAAAGCTTTTTAATTAATTATCTACTATATGTGTCTATATCAAGGTCACCTTCTGTGTCTATGGCTGTAACTCTGGAATACTCTTTCCTTAGATTTTAGAATAAATAGACTTTTCTTTAATTGTATTTGATCTTAATGTGTGCTACAGGGATAGTTTTGCAGTGTAGTAACTGTATATGAAGTACTAACACAAACCATTACTGACGCTTTGTAAACCGCTCATTCTCCCGCACCAAAGTCCATAGAGAAAATCAGTGATTTAACATCACAGCACACAGGAGATTTTGATCCACTGCTGCCTCCACCTGTAAGTACAAATGTGCTATTTTGGTGACTTTATATGAATGAAATCAGATTCACCAAAGTGACATAAAGTAAGAATGAACCACTAAAATAGCAGCTCCTGTGTCCACATTTTCTCGCTGGAGAGTGAGTGATATACAAAGTTCAGTTTAGGCTTATTATTACCTGCATAAGGTGGCGCTTTTCCTCAGTGCTTGCCTTTAATTTCAGCTACACTTGTACACATGTTCATACGAAATGATTTTGTGACTAATGTGGAAGCACAAGTTGTAATGTTAAAAGTTATGTAAAGCGGAGTATTTTGTGCCTGGAGGGGTACATATAAGGATTTTTTTTTTTTCACAAGTGCTCAAAAGGTGATGTGCCAACATCTAATCTTGTTAATTATCCAGAGAAAGTGTAAAATAAATAGTTTAAACACTGACTAACAACTAAACACTTTTGGGCAGGTCTTAAACAGACATTGCTCTTCCTGATTTTGTGGCTGCTGTAAAGGTGCAAATGAAAACAGCAGTGCCGCTGCCTCATCACTAATAATAGTAGCTTTTGTGATGAGTGGGCAAACCGGTGGTGTTGGTTACTTGTCCATGTTGCTATGGTACATGCCATGTACTATGAGACAGAGCTGCAGTGAAGCTTTGCTGGTACAGCTGAAGCTGCTAGCTGACTGTGTGTTTGGCTCTCTCGGCCTTGTTCTCCACGGGACAGATTTGTGCACTTGGTCCAGTGGACGCCCTCATGTAAAGCTGAAATAAAGACACAATACTCTCTGGACTGGTGGCTTTTCCAACTACAGCCTCACAGTGGCACCACTGTTCAGTCTCTGTGATTGTTTTCACATAACCTTTAACTTTTAACTTTCTTTCCATTCCAAACGGGGGCGCTGGTTCTGCTCCTGACGCATTTTTTTCCCTCAATTTCGGCAATGCCAATTGGCAAGTAAACAAATAATCCGATGAATCAATCTATTAAGGAGTCACTCTAATCGGCCAGTTTGTCATCCACCATTCATTTGCTCTTGGGTACCACCAGAATTTCATCACCGTCTTGGATGCTGTAGGAGTGGAGAGCCCGGGTGTTGTACTTCAATTCTTCTGGACCGAAGGCGCTGAACTTGTCGATGTAGTAGAGCCTCATGCTGTTGGTGGACAGCTGGACCACCGTTGTCATCTGCTTCTTTAGCTCGGCCACTGTCTGGTCCAGACGGATGCTCAGCTGACACAAGCAGAAAGGGTTACTACGTCTGAGACATTAAACCAGGGGTGTCAAACTAATTTTCACTGAGGGCCACGTCAGCATAATGGTTACCCTCTGTCATACAGAATAAATGTAACTAAATGTAAACAAATATAATGTAAAATAAAGGTAACTACTCCGAAACATATTGCTAAATAACTTTCTGTATTTTTTTACTTATTCAATTTCACTCTTCGCATGATGCATCCAATGATACACTGCGACGAGTGGCAGTGCCGTCACTTTGTGGGTAATGCAATCGCCATGCATTGTGGGAAATGTAGTTTATGCATACCTTAAAGCAGCATAGACCTATTTTAACACAGATTTTTAACACCAATGAATCACTCGCGGGCCACATAAAATGGCGTGATTAATTCAAAGGCTGTAAGAGTAGCTGATAACTGTGCAAATGGTAAAATGCAAACATCACTTTACATGATTTCATTTCACTATTTTCAATGTAGGAATATTAAATGAGAAGTGATCAGTGAATAAGAAAGGTGAATACGGCATCATGCAGACCTTTCAATGAATTAGACTAAACCAACATCAACCCCGTTGTCCTGAAACCTATAGACAGTGTTCACGCCTTGTAAAACATCTGTCCTGAGGGAGTCTATCACAAGTGGACAACATTAAAGAGATATTTAAGTTTTTTTGTTTTGTGACACATAGTCAGTGTCTTACAATATTAAAACATCTTATATATAAAGCACTTGATCTTGCCATCAGACAACGTTTTCTGACTAAAAGACAGGTTTGTAAATCTTCCCCTCTCATGCACCAAAATCAATGGAGAAAATTAGAATTTTTAGTTTGCAGGAACACAGAAGATGCTGGTCTACTGCTTCCTCATTTGGTTTTAAGTCAATTGGACAAATCCAAAACAAAGGATTTCAAACAACAAAATCACAAAATAAGGCAGCAGAGGTTCAACAACTCCTATGCCCATGATGTAAAATACTAATTTTCTCTAGTGACTTTGTGCAAGGTTTTCACTCAGGAAAGGCTGTCTAACGCTGATATGAAGACTAGAGGTAATAAATATTCTTAAGATACATAAGACTTAAGCAAATATTGTATAAGGGGAGCCTTTTGTTCAGTGGCTAAAATCAGTTATTCCTTGTTTCTCCACTGGAAGAGTGTATAAAGGTATATTTATCCTTTACCATGATGTGCTTGATGGGGGTCTTTGACAGTGGTAGGTTACTTGGACGTAGCAGTTGACAGAATGAGAATATTTATCTCCACAGCTTAACTGTGTTACAGTACATTGCTGCAACAGGGTTGGAAAACTAGGCAACTGCCTTCGGCCCATGAGAATGGCTGATATTAGTCCACAGCATTTTTTGATTCTTTTCTAATTAAATGCTACAAACAGCGAGTTTATTCGCAGAATAACTTCTGTTTAACTTCATAAACTGTAAATATATAAAACGCCTATGCATATCATTAATGTCAACTGGATAATATTGTATCTGTTGACACCAATGCTGAAGATTCCGTTGCTGCACCAGTTTATCAGTAGTGAGAGCAGATAGATCAGAGCAATAGCTCCATCAGTGCTAAACACACCTTTTCCACTTTTCCTTCACAATGAACTTCCACCTGGGCACGACAGCGAGGTCGCAGGTCAATCTCAGCAAGTGGTTCCAATCGCCCATATTTAGTTACCAGAGAATGATATCTGTGAAGGTACAGAGGAGAACGTAGTTTGTGCTGTCAGTCTTAAAAGCACACACACATACATGCAAAACAACAACAACAACAACAACAAAAACAACTATGTGTGTAGTGTACCTGTATGGCAGCTCCTCTTCTGGATAGTCTAAATAATATCGGATGAAAAACCTCTCAGCATCTTCTCTTTCACTGTCAGTCACAACACTACCGTTTAGTAGTGATATTGCAGGAAGGCTGAGGAAGAGCACATACAGTTTTTATCTATCTATAAAGCAAGTTGTGTCTGTGTGTCAGTGACGGGAATATATCGCTGACCGTCAGTCCAATCCACCTAAGATTTTGGATATGGGTTGAGCATGGCCCAATGGTGTTTTTGGAGTAATTTAAATTTTTGCTGATTTATCCTTGCCGCAATTTCGCTGATTTATCACGCTACATCAGGCAGGCAGTGGCTCATCAGCAGCAGCTGCGCTGTCTGGAGCGGGGAGATGGAAGTGAAGAGACTGTCCTCACTGAGACATTTTCACACGGTTCAACGCAGAACATGGTGTTATACTGAAAAGATGAAGTCGGTGCCCATTCACCAATACGCGAGCACCTATTTATTTAGCATTAGCAGGCTACTATTTTGCGGCTAACTTGGCAAACCTTGGCAAGCTGTTTTGTGACTGTCAGCCACACTGGAATTTCTTTACAAGGTGTATTTGTTTTGCGTTGTGTCTAATGAGGTTGCACAGTGTTTGTATTATGTTAGCCTTTACGTTCCTTATCATGCATTACCATAACTGAAAAATCTTCTTCAGCTCTAACTATAGAAATACATACTTCCTATGGGCACTGTACTAGTATTTGTAATAACTTTAATTTTACTCTAAACACATCTTTGTTATGGTGCTAATGGCCTTACAATGTTGGGACCATTGACAGAAAATCTAATTTGGAAAAGCTAGTCTGAGGTCATTAATAATGTAGAAGTACAAACAGGTTTCAATGTAGATACCAGTGCCAACCCAAGCCTTTATGGGCCCCGAGAAGAATCTGATCTGGGGCACCGCACCACCACCACCTCGGAGTCGGCGGTGCTTGACTAATTATTGATACAGGTGTAGCATCACGCCAGTGTGGTTCCACTACATAGTACCGCCTTGCCTTGCATCGCTTCGGCTCGACTCTACACGGTTTGGTTGGTTTTCCATTACTATAGTACCTCTTCAAGGGGGTCATCACAGCACAGCTGCATGAAACTGCTGTGACTTTGTTTTATATGCGACATACACAAACTAGTGATGACTTGTAAAGCAGTTGTTTCCAATGTAGAATCAGTGAGTTAAAAAGAAAACATTTACTGAAGTTTTCTAATAGATAACTTTTACCAGAGGCATTTTCTGTGGTTTTCCAGTACTGCATACTGTACATAATGTAAATAAACAACACATATGTGAGGCTTTGTTGACTTAGGCTGTGTTCAGTGATCATGGGACTCACTGTGCGATCATGAGGCTCCGTCGCTCTGCGTTGGTGTAGGTCTGCAATAAGGGAATGCCCTGCAGTCGCACCTCCACCAACTTGGGGAAGAAGTTCAACTTCTCAATGTCTTCCCATTGGTTTAGACCTGACAAACACACACATAGACAAGCACTAAAAATGTATAACACACTCCAACTACAAATTAAACAACCAATCTTCTGTTCATAGTTTTCAAGAAACAGCTCAAGACACGTTTTTATGAACTTGCTTTGAATTAATTTCATGTTTTTTATGTCTCAAGCTGGTTCCCAGTGCAGGGACTGTGTACAGCACTGACAACCAAGCCATAAAGCAAGGTCATTGCCTAAATGATGTGTAATGAGATAAGTAATAAGAAGAAATAATTTTCATGTGATTATACACAAATACAAAAACAATTTCATTTCTGCTGAATAAACCCTACTCTGTTTTCACATTGGACATTTAATCCTATCATGCAATCACTGCTGCCTTATTATGTCGCATCTTCAGTAAATAATCCATGAATCATTTTGTCAGTCAGTGGGCAGAAGATGTTTTTTTTAGATAAAATTATCCGAGACTAAATTACTTACAAGAAGGATGTTTTTCTTTTCCTTGAGTGAAAAAGATATGGCAAAAATAAAGCGTTGATGTAATTTTCAGTGTCTTTTGTTATCGTTTTTTTTTTTCATCTAAAAGAGTAAAAAATAGATTCTCCACGGATGCAGCCCAAAATAGATACTAAACCTGAGATAAAGGTTGTCCAGGAGAAGAATGTGTTGCTATAAAACAAAGCCTCTAGAAACAGTGACTTACTTTCTGGTGCTAAATTTAATAGCTGTTTTAAAGTCATCTCTAATAGTGACTCTATAATTTGGGATGCTGTCATGTGTCCTGACAAATCTGGAACATTTCAGACTGAAAATACATCATAAGACTCTTAAATAACAACACACAAAGAGCCTGACCTGAGTTGTTCAGGTTAATGGTGCGTAGTTTGGGGAAAAGCCGATGGAGGATATCTTTGTTGTCCTGAATGGATGCCAGGTTGTTATTGGCCATGACCAGAGTGTCTAAGCTGGGGAACATGGAGCCAAACTTGCGGACCTCGGCCCAGTCCTGGAGGCTGTTGTCGGTGATGTGAAGCAGGTGCAGGTTCGGGCAGGCCACGCTGGAGGCACTCACACTGCTGTACTCATTAAGGCACAGGAACAACTCCTCCAGACTACAGGACAACAGAGCAGAGTTCAGAAGGAGCAGATGAAGGGTGTGATGTAGGCTCGACCTTCGGAGGACAATGAGGACAATCCTTTATGCAGGGTGGCTCCTCCACCGCACCATGGTAGACATTCTTGTCTCCATGTAGGTGGGCATTTTGAAAACAGAGGATTTCCTCCTTCAACTTTCAAAATAATCCTCTCCACACACGTTGGCTTTTGAAAAACACAAAATATGTTGTGTTTGACAAATGGAAAAAGATGAGTTACACTTCAGCACCACTCTCATCACCTATTTTTTAAATATTTTTTGGGGTGCTTTTTGCCTTTAATGGACAGCACAGTGAAGAGAGACAGGAACTGGGAGGCAGAGAGGCAGGAAAGACCACTTGGTGCGGGATTCGAACCAGGGTCGCTTGCCCCTCTCATCACCTATTTAGATAATCGATGAATCAGTTTGAAAATAAGCTCCATGATTTTTTCCCCAGCTTTTTAAATACAAATATTTTCCTCTTTCTTTGTGCCATGTAAAAAATAAACTTAACTTAACACTTGGTTTGTGGACAAAACATGACATGAGAGAATATTACAATTTCGAGGTTTTGAGAAACACCAAACAACTTTCTTTCAAAAATGTTCTGACATTTTAATGGACCAAATAGGAACAATTAACCGATTAATCGAGAAAATAATTGACAGATGAATTGATTAGGAAAAATTAATCGTTAGTTACAGCTCTTCCAAAACACACAATAAACACAATTTTACATTTCGCCTCATGTAAACATATTTTCCTGCAAGTATTTTCCTGCAAGTATTTTCCTGCGTCCATACAACACACCCTAAAATGCAGGTCATGTGACCATGGCATACAGTCAGGTCCATAAATATTGGGACATCGACCCAATTCTCTTCTTTTTGGCTTTATACACCACTACAATGGATTACAAATGAATCGAACAAGGTGTGCTTTAACTGCACACTTTCAGCTTTAATTTGAGGGTATTTACATCCAAATCAAGCCAAAAACAGAACCAGTCAGGAAATGAATGTGAATAAGTGCATCTCCATTTCCAAAAATCCCTGTTTCTGCCTGTTGATACTAAAATGCAGCCAGTATTTCCAAACTGCTCAAAAATATCAGGTTACTGTGGACTTTGGGTGTGTCTGGACCAGAATAAACAAGCTTTTCAATGAAAAGGGCGTAATGTGAATGTAGCTTGAATAACAAGCTTTATTTTTTTTTACACAATGAAATTGGTTTACGTGTTTTTCAGAAGCACTTTTGTCATTGTGGTTTTCTCCTTTAGTCTCTGCGGCTATTATCTTGGACTTGGTACTTTATAGCTGCTTTCAGACATGCGCTAAAGTCTGTGCATTCTCTGGAGAATGTCTGAGGGGCCATATGTGTGAATGCAAATGGAAACTGTTCACCGAGGCTCTCCAGTCTAATCCCTGGATAAAATCCGAGTGAGCTCATGTGAGAAAGAAGCAGGAGAAACTGGGAAATCCTCCAGTGTCCTAGAAAATGTCCTGCTGCATTTGTGATATGTAAATGGAAACATTTATCAGACTGGGACCCCGATGTTTATATATGGACATAATATAGATATAATAATAACATTTTGATTTTAAAGCTCAGGCTGCAACAATTACTTTCAGAATCCATTAATCTGACAATTATTTTCTCGATTAATCAAGTAAACATTTGGTCCATAAAATGTCATAAAATGTTGAAAAATGTTGAAAAATGTTGATCAGTGTTTGTCAAACCTGGAAATGACGATGTTCTTAAATGTCTTCTTTTGTTCACAGACCAAATTATTCAGTTTTAATGACTTTGTTGTTATATGGAGCAAAGCAACCAGAAAATATTCACATTAAAAAGCAGACAAATCTGAAGAATAATTAAATTAAATATTAAATATTATTTATCGATTAAAACGATTACACTGTGTTACAAAAAAAAGTAATGTCTATGTCTTTTCTCTTCAATTAGGACCATTTTGCACCGCTGAATCCAAAAATTACATCAATTTTTCTCAATCAGGTCAGGTTTCTATGCTAATATGATTTAGAAAAATCCGATCTTCTGACTAATTGATAACATTTTTGTGACATTATCAGTTGATTTTCGTTAATATTTCTCATCCAAAAAAAGTTTTAGGAGAAAACATTTTCTTCTAGTCAAAGCCATTTCATTCACTTGTAATTTATATTAGAAAAAAACAATTAGTCATGAGTTGGCACATGCAAAATCTTCAGAATGTGTTTATTGTAAGAAATATAAAAGAATTTCGCATCATATGACGTAAAACAAAAATAAAAATATGTAGCTTTGTTCAGAAAGTTGACCTGATTGAGCAAAACCAATGTGATTTTTGGATTCAGCACATCAAAATGATCCTGAATGAGCTAAAAAAAACTTAAACAATGTTGACCAGTGTTATCAAAATAGTTGAAGATTAATTGATTAATAATTAATTAATTGAGTAATGGTTTCAGCCCTATGGTGTGCAACATTTACGAGGGTTTATTGGCATACACTGAATATACTACTCACAAGTAAGTGTGTAATTACATTTTATATGTACTTTAGGTTCTATGGAGGCTGCCATCTTTTGCCACCATGTTTCTACAGTAGCCCAAATGGACAAACCATACTTTCTGGTATGTGAAGGCTACCATAGTTTGTTAGCATGCTCAAAAAAATGGACCTGGATGGATGGACCTTTGAGTGGAGGAATTCTGTGTTTACAATTCACATTCTCACCATTAGAACATTGTTCAAGTGGACCTTTAAAAGGATGGGACAGGTAAAAACACACACACACACACGTTCACAGGTTGGACACCTACTCACCTCTCTCCAACTGAATTAATCATGAACATTGTATACAGCTATCATTATAGTTTTTCATTTTAATAATTCACACCCTTGGGGTGGCGCACAGCTCAGTCAGCAATGATTATGTCAATAACTCATACAACCACACTACAAAAAACGTGATAAGGCTGACTTACAGTCATTTTACAGACATAAGGTCAGTGTGGATTTTATGGTGCATTCCAGTTGTAGTGGGAAGTCAGCATTTCCAACTTGACTGAGAAAGTCGCAGCTACCTCACCAAGATCGCTCCAATGTTACATTTACTATAAACTGCACTTCTGTTGTATTTGATTCACAGTAAATCAGTCGTAGACATAGTACTGTTTTGCCCTGTTTTTTTCTCTCAGGTACGTGGTCAACAATGAGGTTTCGTCTCTCCCAGTTCCGACCTCTCATTTCAACACAATGTTATTAAGTGAGTCTTTAGTTAAGTGGCTAAAATCTGTTGTTCCTTGCGTCCCCACTGGGAGCCATGTTTTCAATAATATGTGTCAGTGCCTCATGCAACCACACTTCAAAAGACCTCATCTAACCCTTTAAGTCAACTGACTATGTGTGAGTGTTCTTACTCAGGTATCTCCCTCGTGAGCAGCAGCACAGTGTCCCAGGATACTTGGGTGTTGTTGAGGACGAGGCGTCGCACCCGGGAAAAGGCTTCAGCGCACCGTGGCTCCAGGGTCATTCCTGCCAGAGGGTTGGAGCTCAGGTTCAGGAACACCAGGTTTGGAATGCTGGACACTATTTTACTGATCTGAAAACCAGAGACAACAATAATGTGCCTTTATACTTTACTTTAATGTCAATCCAGGAGGTTTAATAATTCTGTTTTTTTTAAGGTGTGGTTGTATGAGGTACTGACACATAGCTCTCACACCTTGTGTTAAGAACCAGCTTGAGCCAGAGAGGCTGGCTCTCACTGAAAACATGGCTGCCAGTGGTGGCACAAAGAAAATTAAATGAAAGTTTATATGTGCAGTAACAAGCATTTTTTTGCAGCTTTAAAGAGCATGTTCTGACTGGCCCAATCTCCTGCACCAATGTCCATTGAAAAAACTCTGCTGCTGGACTGCTGCGGCCTTTTTTGCTAAGTTCATGCCACTGAAGTAAATTATCTCCAAATAAAAAAACCTCCAAATTTGCCTAAGTGGCACGAATTTTGAACACAAAAGTCCCAAAATCATTTATGGATTTACTGATGGAGGCAGCAGTGGATCAACAACTCCTGAACATCAGAATGTAAAATCTCTAAGAGTTTCTCTATGGACTTTGGTGTGGTAGATAAAACTTGAGTTTCCAGTCAAAGGCAAAGCATAGATGTAATTTGGCGAGCCTTTTCTTAGGAGGCTAAAATCCTTTTTTTTTCTTGTGTGCCCACTGAGAGCAAGCATCAGAGTCTCTGCACTGATTACACAGCACACTCAGCACAGATTATGAATTGGTACCTCATATACCCATACTTCAAAATACCTGGACTATCCTTTAATTTAGACAAAACCACATGAACAACTGTGTTCCTGCTCAATGGTATTTTTTATCTCATCATCACAAATGAAAAAGCCTGTGCTACGTTTCTTCCTCTGGAGCATTTACCTGCTATCACTTACAGGATGAGAGTGGTGGTTTTTTATCCTCTTACTTACTATCGACAATTTCCATTAAATGATAAAAAAAAAATAATTGAATCATAATTTAATCATTTAATGCAAATTAACTGTAATAAGCCCAGCAACTCCACCTCATGCCAGTCCTGTAGCTTGTTATGGGACAAGTCCAGCTCCATGACATGGGCACAGAAAGCAGCAATCTCCGACCGGTCGCCTGCCCTGCTGATGCCGCAGCCGTTCAACACCAGCACACTGGGTAGGTTCAGACGATCTGAAGGGGGAGAAGAGGACAGAGGAATGAATATGGATTAGTCACACTGAAAAAAGAGGGGGATTAAATGGGTTTAAATAAGAGCAATATTGCCTTAAAATCAAATGTGCCAATGCCAAAGGCCAAAATAAGAGCTAAAACCTCCTTTAGGATATGACAACAGGAAGACACTATAGTAAAACAGAATAAAACCTTATATCTATATAGTATATTAAAGTTTTACACAGCTGGAAATTGGGGGTGTGCGCGAGTTACCAGCGGCCACTGACTGAAAGGCCAAGGAGAAATCTGCAACTTAACGTCACGGCACACAGACGTTGTTGATCTACTCTAACCCTTATCCTTCATCAGATTTACCCAAGTGACACCAAATTAAGTAGCAATAGACAGCTCCTGTGTCCCCACCAGCAAGTAAATGACGACTTTGGACATAGCTTTAGTTGGAAAAGGCTAAAGATAAAGTGGCTAACATGTTCTTCAGATACTGTAGACTTACACTAGAGTAGATCTTATTAGGTGAGGCTTCTGTCAAGTGGAAACAAATGTTTTTCTTGTGATTCCACTGGCAGTTGTGTTCCCTGTGACGGTAGTGCACTGGGGGCCCATAAAGTACAGTGAAGTTGGTCAGTGTCAACGACCACATTTAATCTGGTCTTTAACTTAAAACCATCAGAGAGTGAAAAGTGTCGGGGGCTGAATACTTTTTGAGTTCACTGGACATGTAACAAGCTGCGACCCTTTACAAATGAAGGACTATTTTTCAATCTCCAGCTCACCTTTCATGGGAGAACCTTGAGGACCTGCAGTGGGCACAACCACCACACCCATACCAGGTCCTCTGCGGTATGGGAAGTTCTCTGGGCTGTACTTTTCACTCATCACCTCCACAAAGGAACGACCGTATTTATCCTCCAGTGGCTCCATGGCTCCGTGCCGCTGAGCAGCCTCCGCCTCAGCTAATCCCACAGATTGGAAAGAGACAGACACAGTGATAAGCTGCGAGAACATACAAGAGCCTCAACCATGCAACAACCAAGACCAGTGCAATTCACAGTGAAAAAAAACACAACTTTGTGAACAGTGTCCTCTCCCTCACCAAAGTTCATAGATCATTTTTTTTCTCACATAGAGACAGGAGCTGTCAGGAGACAGTGTAGTCATTTTCTGTCACTTTGGTCAATCCATACAAAATATTTAAAACACAGAATTAAAGAAATTACACATTTGAACTTCATGATTGAGGCAACAGGTGTGATTTTCTCTTTGGTGCAGGGAGTGAGCAGTTTATAGAGGGACACAAACTTCAGTTTCCAGTCAGAAAAGGCTATCTAACAGTGAGATAATGTGGTGAACATATTAGATATAAGATACTGTAAATTTAGGCAGGTGTAGATTACATAAGATTGCTGAAATCTCACAGTCTCAGGGTCTCTGCAGGTAAGTCAAATTTAAGACTTTTTAAGACTTTTTTAAGACCATAATGAATATAATTAAATAAAATAAAGACTCATTTCAAGTACATACTGGCAAAAAAGTACAAAAGACACGAAAGGAAAATTGGAGCCACAAATCGCAGAACTTGCACTTACTCATCTTATGCAAGCAATTCAGCTCAGATGTGGGCTTTCAATAAGTTTTCTCCGCTGCTATGCTAAGCTGTAACACACTGCAATGCGCACACAGCACACTAACTATTGGTGCTCGATAAATTGTCCTTTCAAAATTGTATTTAAGACCTTTTATGAGATTTTAGGAGAATTTAAGACATTTTAAGGCCTTAAATTCAAATTGGATTTAAGACTTTTTAAAACCCTGCAGATACCCTGAGTCTGTAGGAGGCATTAACAGTTCAGCTAAAACAATTAATCGATTACTAAAGTAATCGTCAACTATTTTGTTAATCGATTAATCAGTTTAATCAGCTTTTTTTCATTATTAAAACAAGATTTCTGATTGTTTTAGCTTCTTAAATATGAATATTTTCTTTGTTTCTTTGCTCCACATAACAAGGAAATCATTCAAACGGAATCATTTTGGTTTGTGGACAAAACAAGACACGAGAGAACATCATCATTCCCAGGTTTGAGAAACACTGATCAACATTTTATGGACCAAACGATTAATCAAGAAAATTATCGACAGATTTTATAATAACTGTTAATTGCAGCTCTAATTAGCAGGCAGAATTCTATTATGGGATTCTTTAAGTTAAGTGGCTAGAATTTGTTTTTCCAACATGTGTGTTGGTGCGGGGGACATGCTTAGTATGTCAAATAAGGAGACAAAAAAAAACACTGGAACTATCCCTTTAATTAAATAAGCACAAAGACTATATGACTAAATAATTTAACAGTCTTCGCTTCTTGTCTACAAATCCGACAACATCAATTATAGGAGCCATGTCTCATTTTTATTTGTGAGATTTTCCCTCAAACACGAGGGGGTTGTATTTTATTTCTAATGTTCTGCCTGAGGCTGACACCAGCCTGGGTTCATGCTGGGCTATTTGAGGTCACCTGTCATTTTATGCAAGGCAAACAGTTTTCTACATGTGCTCGGGTTTAAGTTTAATTTTTAGATTTGTTTAATGGAAATAGAAAGAAGCTTGTTTCATGGAAATGGACAAATAAGTGGACATGGGCAGAAAATGAATTGCTGATATCATCAGTAGCACCACAGTACAGGACTTGGTCGCTACAATCATCCATGCACACATTACTGTTCCAAGGTGAACAAAGCAGTAAAACAAAATAATCCTCTTGACACTGTCCAGTCTGACATCTAATGTGTCTCTGTTTTATGGCAAAGTGGTAATGGAAGCAGGAGACGCACAAGGAGGTGTCCTCAGCTCTCCATCAGCAAACCACAGAGTCTAAATATTCCTGAAGAAGGCTGATCATTAAGCTGAACTTAAAAAAACACAACAATATTGCAAACTTGCTATAATTAAGATGCCATAATTAAAATGATGAAGTGTCTGTGTCGTGTGTTAAAAGGATGGTGGGGCAGAGCCTGACTCTGGAGTGTGCTGCAGGGAAGCATAAATTATGTAGTGGTTATGGCAGAAAAAAATAATAATAAAAGGATCTGGTTACAGTAACTGATTTGACAAAAACGGGCCGCAGTAAACTGTGGTGATGCCTGAAAGCAATCTGTTACTCTTCATAATAATTAATCGTGCTATGAGCCATTAACACGCCACTCCATTTCACACACAGACACAAGACAAACCAAATACAGATGTGTGTCCAGCCAGAGTCCTGTTTAAGATTAGCCACACACATGTTTGACACAGAGCGTCCTACCTGAAGAGACGCTTCCCTTGATGTGACCCCTGTCACTGCTCACTGTCTCCTGTTTCACTGGGGGCCTGTCAAAGAAACCAGAACACGCCCCACTCAGATTACGTCCACATTAATACTATATTTCACTTCTAATCCAAATACCTTTTTCAAAAACAGGACGTACTTTTTTAACAATGACAAGCATTCATGATATGTGATATATGTATGATATTCATAACGATACCGATAATATCATGATACAGCCATTCTGTGATATTGCAAAACAATCATATAGTGATAGGTGCAGGATTTCTCTATTTATTCACAACAGAGAATAAAGTGCATAACATCTATATATTGAATGTAGATAGAGCATCTCTTAACGTAGCTATCTCCACCGTTATCATGCTGTAAACTCTCTTCTTCATCCAGGTAACTTCCTCCCAAGTTTCCCTCATTCCAAAAGTCAATTTAGAGTGACCAATTCACCTAATCCCCAAATCTGCATGTTTTTGGAATGTGGGAGGAAGCCAGAGGAGAACATGCAAACTCCTTGCTGAAAGGCCCTTGTTCATCTGAGCAGCACTACTGCGAGAAGACATCAAGTAGCGACGCCCAGCGAGTAAAACTGTCAGGGACTGTTTACTTCAGACCACCTTAATTTATCGATTATCGTTTTTTACACTTGGAAGGACAACAATATATCACCAAATCGACATTTTTGATCCACCCTTATTCGTGACCAAATTGTCAAAATAAAGAGCAAATTTGCGCAGAATATATTGTTGCTGACTATTTTAATATTAACATGAAATATTATCTTAAAACAACTTCAAGGCCCTGTTGGAACAAGGGCCTTTCAGCAAGGAGTTTGCATGTTCTCCTCGTGTGTGTGTGGGTTTTCTCCGGGTTCTCCGGTTTCCTCCCACAGTCCAAAAACATGCAGATTTGGGGATTAGGTTAATTGGTCACTCTAAATTGACCATCGGTGTGAGAGTGTGAGTAAATCTGTCTCTATGTGTCCCTGCGATGGACTGGTGAACTGTCCAAGGTGTACCCCTCCTATTGCCCTATGTCAGCTGAGATAGGCACAGTACCCCCCGCTGGAGGATAAAGCGGTAGATAATGGATGGATGATCTTAAAACAAGCTATTTCCAAATGTTAAACATTAATTTAATATATGTGTAATTTATTAAGAATAAAAGTAAAAATTTCAGTGACAACCTCAAGAGTTCAGCAGTCAAGATGGTTATAAATCACACTGTGTGGCATACATGCAGACTGGCATAAAATGTCAGCTGCCATGATGACGCATGTTAGCAACATCATAATCATGTGCCGTTGGAAAATGGCAGAAGAAGATGATTCACACTCCGATGAGAGATGTTACCTCCACTGTATTTGAGTGTGATTTCTAGGTCATTTGAGGTTTTCATTGGCTAGTCAGTAGATAGTAGATTGTAACATCATCACAATGTCTGAAGAATAGGTTTGTTATTGTATCTCAACATCATACAGCCTTGTCTGGAGTGGTCTGGTTTTCCTAAAGTGGAAAACATATTGTTTGCAAGTTCGTATCCATGTCCCACAGTGTGATTTATAATGATCTTATACGATTGAAATCTGAAATCTCACAGTCTGTATGAGACATTAGCAGGCATAGACTTTATTTATTTTGTGAGCCTTTTGAAATTGCAAAAATGTGTTTTCCATTTTGTCATGTTTTCACAAAGAGCACGTCACTCAGACTGTGTCACTGTCTCGCACAACCTGAACTACCCTTTTAGTGCCCATGTCCATACTACATGTACTACTATGATTTCTATCTACTGACACATGTGCACTGAATTTACCCATTAATTTCAAGCACACTTTAAACATATATGACATTACTTTTACACAACACAAAGCTGTCTATGTGGGACAGGCTATCTATGAACATATACATATACAGTAAGTATTGTCTTACTCCAGAGTGGCTGGTGGGGCTGACAGACACTGCTGCCTCCTCTTTGGTCAGTTGTCAGGATTTGGTGCGTGGTGCCCAGGACAGGAAGGTCTCAAGAGGCGTTTACCACATGATGCTGGAGAACAAACAAGGTCAAAGGTTGGTTTTTGCTGTAGTCAGCAGAATGAAAATGTGCACATTGCTTAGCAGTGAGTCACACTTTCTTCAAACCATAGACAACATACATACAGAGGAGACTGTACAACAAAGGTTATATCTGTTTTGCTCTGTGCCAGACTCCCTGAGGAACTGGGCCAAATTGAACAATTATTATTTTTGGGTGAACATATTATAAAGTTTGTAAAATTTGATGCAAGAGAATTAAATACTATATCCTTGTGATTTAGGCTTTATCCAATATGATTTAAAGTTGAACATTTAAATGTGATTTCCCACTAAATCTCAAATTACAAAACAGTTTTATATTGATTCGTAAGGGATATAAACTGGTAGATTCATATTACACATCAGGCACCTACAAAGCGACATTCATGCGATTCAGCTGATTTATGGGCGGTCAATTACGCCAAACATCCTTGAAAAATCTGGTAATTTATAAAACTCCTGGCTTGTCAGTGAACAAATACGTCGAGTCGTATACAGACCACGAGAATATCAGATTCACACAAAGTGTATTCTCAATTCGGCATAAACAGTTTCCACAAACTTATTTAGACAAACATTAAACTTTTAAGCGTGTCTTACCGAATACGGTCCCCCATCGTGGCAACAACACTGACGCATGATAAAATGGATCTTTTACTATTACACGTGCTGTTTCGTTTATGAGACTTAAGCCGAACTAATGTTTAATCCTCGCTCATCAGGTTAAATTCTCATTGTGGCCCTGTCACGGACTATACCGACTGATAAGACGTAGAAACCACAGAATTGTCACATTTGTGAATGGAGTTTGTTTTTTCTTAATTAAAACATGAACAACAGCACTTTCCCACCATTATATTTCCGGCTAAGAACGGTGTGGGAATTTCAAGTGCAAAGTGCCTGTTGTTGACAGCCGAGCAGAATGAGACTGTGACCCCCATCAGCATCAGCATCAGCAGCATCAGCAGCTTGATGGACGCTCAGAAAAAAATTACAGACAAAAACGACATGAAAACACTCAGCGACTGACAGCACTTTATGAAAGAACGTTGTAGAACGAAATGACCCGCAGCTCGTCGTCATACATACCTTCAATGTCTACTTCAAAATCCCCTTGTTGATGAAAACAACCAGCTGTCATTTTGCTCACCCCCTACATCCCGGAAGTGACGTTGCCTGATAGCCGGAAACGATTTTCCCTTTAAAAATATATTTGTTTTGGTAGGTATTTTTCATTTTACGTTACGTGTATATTTTTTTTACCTACACCATATCGCTTGAATAAACTATATTTAAAAATACACTCCTAAATTGACGGTCCCCTTTAGCAAGTAGTCACGATGTCATAGTGAGATGATGGCGATGGTCATGATTTGTCATGCTTTGTTTTATGCTTATTTTTTTTACATTCGATTTAGATTTTATTATGCACAAAGATAAAATACATGTGTATTTATTCATAAATAAAGAATTATATCAATGCTGGTGTGTTTACATATTCATACTGCGTCTTTTTTTTTTTTTACTTAACTGTTTGGCTGGTTACATTATTCCCCATAAATATAAATGGGGGAAAATGACTAGCGAAAAATAAATGTGGTCACAAAAACATTAACAACAACATTTATCTCGTCACGTGCTCTGTAAAGTAAAGCATAGCATTTCAGCCATCACTCCAGAGCCCTCTAGTGGCTGAAGTATGGAACTACCAGATATTTGACTCAGCAGTGCATAAAATAATCACTTTTGCAAGGTCCTTTCCACAGAAAAACATTCAAGGGTTATTCAGTGTGTATTACACAAATATTAAGAGTATAAAAAGCAAACACACACACACATACAATTTTAAAGAATGGAAGCATGTAAACAGAGTAACATCAAAAATACAAACACGTTATAAAAAAATAAGAAATAGAGCAGGTCAATGGGATACAAGATATAAACTATACATTATACAACAAGGAATAGGTCAGTTAAGTACAGGATTTTATCAGTTGAGGCTGTTTAATATTCACTGGAAGCTGGTTCCAGCAGAGGGCAGCATGGTGTAAGATACATGAACAAACAACAATATGCCATTCGAATAGACTGGGTCTATACTGTCACTTTGCTTTGACAAAATCACACATTAATTTGAACTTTTAAAACCTTTAAACTTTAACCGTTTAATCTGTGAAGGTGACTGATTTCATATAAATAGCTGACTCAGTTTGAAGTGGATTATCTTTTAGTAAACAAACGTGGGTGGACCTTGTGGTCATACTTAAACAAAGATGACAGGTCACAACACAAAGTACAACACCCACATATGTCCAGTGTTTGTGCACTGCTGTCCTCGAGGACAGGGATAACAGGCAGCAGTGTAGACAGAGGGAGGGTCACCTGGGTCAGGTTGGATCTACTCACCTACCTCCGCAAAAGAAGTGGCCTGTGACTCATACTGACAACTTCCCAGTGACTTCAGCTGGATTTGTGCTTGATTCAATAGGTTAATTGCAAACAATCGATGACATAGAGTGATCTGTCTAGTGTCAGGAGTCCCATCCCTCATGACACTAGACAGATAAACCATACAGGATCAGGCTGCATCATACCTCACTATACTTCTACATTTAGTTGAGTTCATACTTGTTGCCTTAATCAGCTGCAAACAACAGAAACAGAGCAAGAGAGACCAATCTGTCATCGGTCAGATTTGACCCAGATATGCAGAATCAATTTGAAAAGGCTGCAAATCTTAAAGTGACTGCACTGACATCACTGTGATAAAGGGTGGGAGATCATTTTCTGGAGCAAGTTTTACTGTATTGCTTAAAATCCTCTTCACACCATCATCACAAAAATGAAAAATGTCAGTCAGCTGTGGAATGGACAGGCCTTTAAAATCTCCATCCAATCCAAACAGTTTTTTCCACAGTTTTTCCACCTATCTTTAAGAAGGCAGGGCTATTATTTGTCTCACCATTAGATCACCTTTTTTGACTGGAAACCACCCACTCTCCTGTACCAAAATCCAATCAGTAATAATGTATTTAGGTTTATCATTTCAAACACTGAAGAATGTCAAAAAAAAGAAAGAACACGTTTGAAGTCACTGATGGAGACAGTAGTGGGCTAACAACTCTTGTGTGCTGTGGTGCAAAATCATTGATTTTCTTTTCTGTGGACTTCGGCACTGAGAGCGAGCAGTTTGCAAAGCAACACACTTTGTCACGAAATACTAATAGTACCCCTTTACTAGATTAGCACAGAAATGCATAATATCTTAATTGTAAGACTCAGTTTTGGACTCTTTTTGAGTTGTTTTTTATTTTTTATTTTTATTTTTATTTTTTTAAAATGTTGATCAGTTTTTATTTATCATTGTTATATGGAGCAAAGAAATCATAACATATTCACTTTAAAGAAGCTGAAAATAAAGAACACTGGATTTATCTATTAAAAAAAAAAAAAAAGTTTAAAGGTGTCATATGTAAGAATGTGGCCAAAAACGGTTACTACATGCAAATCCATACATTTAAGTTTCGTTTTCTGACGTAACTGGCAACCCGTGGTTGCTCAGCAGCTGAGACTCTACTGACTGCAATGATTGGTAGACGGCAGTAGGTGGCGCCACATGCCAAAACATGATTTCAAAACATAAACATGATTTGCAGTCTGCAAAATATTTTTTTTTGGCTGTGCTGTTGTTGTTGGTGAGTTCAGTTTGTTATATAAACATTATTCCTGAGTCTCTGTGACATATTAGGAGGATTTGAAGTTTGAGAACTCTGCTTTAAATTAAGCATAGATGTGAATGGCTGTGGAGAAAAGAGAAGTATGGAAATAGAACCTCATCATGAAATTGAAATTCTGGCCTCTTCAAAATGGGACTCCAGGTTATTATGGGTGACATCATGACTGGTTGTCACTTGATGACCTGATGTGACCTGGGCTGGGTAGAATGTTCCATTAGGAGCTCTCTCTCTTTCAGAAGTGCCTTATGAAGTTTTGTTCTCCTGCTCAGATCACTTGATTTACATTATACTGGAAGGTTTTATTGAGCAAGAACCATAAACATACAATATGTTAGCTACCCCCCAGTCTTTTGTTTTGTGTTACATCATTTATATTGACAAATCCTGGGGTTAATTCTGGCCAATACACAATCTTCTTTCATTTGCAGATCAGAATCCACTTACACTCATTCATCCCTGGTTTAAGGAGAACTCATTCAGCCTCTAATCTCTGCCGACAGAGATTTGTCAGCAACAGTCGACAGCTGCAGTTCAGTCAGACTCTGCTGAGACGCAACATATTGATGTCTGGGTGTAATGTTAATCATGGTGATCACTTAGTTTAGCATGTTGCTATGCTAATGACCCCTAAGCACAGCTGAGGCTGCAGGTGTTTGGTCATTCATTAATTTGAACCTGATAATGTCTCCAGATGAAAAACCACAGGGACACTGAAGTTATTGCAATCGCCAAAGGGGACAAACCGTGAAAATCATGTCAATCCACCAGACAGACAAAAAAATAAGTTAATTTAATTTGCGCCTGAGGGAAAGTAAGAGGGTCACCAATGACTTTATAATTCCTCTTCTGTGGTTCACAGACAGACCAACATGGTGTTTCTAATGCACTCATACATTCATCAGTGTTTAAAGACACATGTGACTTTCACTACAGTTTCAATTGAGCATTTATGTAGCAAATGAAAAATACACAGGTAATAATTATACCACGGTATTTGTTCTGTGTTCCTATACACTTATTGCTGAGTCGTATTATCTAACTCTTAAAGCTTTGATGCTTGTTATACAAACAGGTTACAAATGCATAACTTTGTTTTTTGTAACAAACCATGTGATTTGTCTTCCGTCTATTCTGATGTGATGTGCTAATGTGAAGTACCAGGGCAGAACCCTAAATTGCTCCTGGTGGCTGTGCTGAAATGAATGGCTGTGAATAAATATAAATGTTTGAAATAAAACACATAAAATAACAATGAAACCATATAAAACAACCAAATAGACCATACAAGGAAGAATACGAGAGCACGTTTTAGGAGGAACATTCAAATCAAATCTTTTATTCTCCATGATGCACACGTTTCATCTCAGTCACATAAGATTGAGAGAAGAGAGTAAATCTGTACTTGAATCAAACACACACATTATGCCTTACAAGGAACAAAGAAAATGTGTCCTTATTTTATTATTGCAGGCCTGTAAAAAAAGCATTTACTGAAGACGGAAACAACATCTTCGCTCTTCAAGCTGCAAAAGAAAGAATTACAAATAAAAATTCAGGTGGTGATTTATAGCACAGAAGATGCTCATTTGCTTTATGGTGCGTTCACACTAGACAAAAAGTGGCTTTTCATGCTACTTTTAGGAGTAATTTCTGGATAGGTAACGCTTGTATTCAAGGCA
This sequence comes from Microchirus variegatus, assembly GCF_963457635.1. Classification (NCBI taxonomy): domain Eukaryota; kingdom Metazoa; phylum Chordata; class Actinopteri; order Pleuronectiformes; family Soleidae; genus Microchirus; species Microchirus variegatus. Next base: position 17,752,447 of record NC_139804.1, read on the forward strand.
ATTGAAAGTTGTTGAAAATCACGTGCCTGTGTCATTAAATGTGCTTGAATTTTGTGCAAGAAAGTTAAGTTGATATTTAGGTCAATGTCTCCCTTGTTTGTTACGACGCCACCTACTGTTTCATGCACCCTGCATTGTTTGATGTACATAGACTGGGCCTACTCAGAACAAACGTCCAGTCATAATTACTGGCGGTATTGTTGTTCGACGTGAGATTCCATGTAGAACAATGAGCGAGTAATGTTATGCAAGAGAGACCAAATTCTAGCAGCTCTACCATCTTAAGCTGTTTCAGCACATTCAGTCCTTGAATTTGAGGGATTTGATCCTGGGAAGTCCTTGAATTTGATATTTAACATATTTTGAGAACCCTGCATACATTTTGCGTTTGTGTTTGTGTTTGTAAAATTTGTGCCTGGTGATGTAATTTGCAAATGTGTTTGGTGTGAACTCAACATAAGGCCACAGGATTGTCAAATTTCACTTAATGACTTCTCTTTTCTTGTTATGGCTTGTGTGATGGCACTGGTGTTTATTTTCAGTGTTATAGAAACTGAAGAGAAACATATAGGAGCAGTCACTGCTCCTATATGCATTATTGCTTTAAATGTTACCTGGAACACAAAGGTTGGTGTATTCTGCTTCAGCCTTGTCACCTGAAAGAAAAAAGGAACAGGAATATATAAAAATATAATATTATGGTAAGTCCTGTGTTGTGTGTGTTGTGTGCGTCTTACTTGGTTGGTAGTAGTCATAGATATGGACCACGGCTGGCTTCAGATTGTCCACTTGTTGCTCCTTTATGATGCTCAATGTGTGGTGGATGGAAATATTCTTTGGCAGCTATTGGTAAAAATTAAAAAGTCAAATGACACAATAAGTTAAAAAAAAAAAAAAATCCTCAACTATTCCTCATGGTGAATGCCCTCTCACCTCTTCTAAATAGACCAAAACATGATCCTCCTTCTGTTCAACACGATCCACAAGCAAGGCTCGTTTGAGCTGTGGGAGGTATGATGATAATCAGTCAGGTCGCCCATCAACAGCTTATGTATTTACTTGTCTATTTCTGTTGAGATTGAAGATTCTTTAGTCACTCACCTCTGTCAAAGACACTGGGTCAGGAACAAAACCAGACAGCATTTTGATATCCAGGATGACCATGTTTGTGGTGGGCTCTGGTCCTTGATAGCTGCAACAGAACCATCACATTTCACACTTTCACCTTGTTCTTCACATTTTTACTTTGGAATATTTCAAAGTATTTTTACGACTGAGAGAGTTAGAATCCTTTACCACAGATACAGTACATTGTTAGATAAACATATCAGTCTGCACTGTGTTTTGTTGTTGTTGTGATTTTAAAGGAATAGTTCACTCATTATCGCCTTACTAAGATCAGCATGCAGCTCTCTCTCTGTCTTGTGGCTATAACAAGTTCCACTTGCATAGAAAAACATAAACACAGGTGTGCAGCTATCACAATTTCTCACTTATCTTATGTGAGAGCTTGTGTGCTGTGTGTCCAAGAACATGCACCAGGTTCCTGGTTAGGAGGCTAAAGTGGACAGTTAGGCCAAAAATATGGTGTGAAGCCATTGTGTGCTGAATTTAATTGTTGGGGTTTCCGACACATGCGTGTGACACCACAGGGGGCATTTTATGAACATTTATGTTTGAAGAAGTCATCTCAATTTACTTGGATTGCATTGGTTTGGGGTGCACCTTATATTACATGTTTTTGTGGATTGGGAGATTTCCCCCACTCCTCCATCAGCATTGGGATGAATGGAGTCTAAGTGAAGATTTTTGAGTGAACTATCCTTTTAAAGGTTTGAATACGACCATGCCATGTTGTTAAAGGGAAAATCCAATGTGTTCTAAGCACTGACACAGATATTCTGACTGTACTGTGTGCACCCCCTGCACCAGGACACAGCTAGAAACACAGGGACTCACTCTCACTGAATATGAATATCGCTGCCAGAGGGAACACAAAGAAAAACTGATTCCAGCCTAGCATCTTAAACATGAGTGTGCTGTGAAACAACCATTTCCATCTAGAAACAGAAGTGTGTCCCTTTGTAATCTCCATGCACAAAATCAATTTTGATAAATTTTACATCACAGCATCCAAGCGTTGTTGATCTGTCACTTTTGCCTCCATCAGTAAGTTCAAATGTGTCATTTTGCTACTTCAGTGTAGACTTTGGTGTAGGAGAGTGAGTGGTTTAAAAACTTCAGTTTCTAGACAGAAAACGCTGTCTCACAGTGAAATAAAACTTAGTTATTCTTAATAGATGTAAGAAGGCACAGACCTTACTGTGTTATTTTGTCAATTTGGCCATGTTTGAGCATGTGTCTCAAAACGGTTCTGGCCACAACAGATGAGTTGAGGTCAGAACTGACTTTGTGTCAGTGCGTCAAACAGTCACACTTCAAACAACCTGAATTCATTTTAATTGTGTACAGTATAAGTGCTGCTGCTCTAACAGTTAACACTACTGTAACTTGAAGAACTACTTACAGAGACGTTAGCTCTAGAACAAGTTTTCGTCTGTTGCTGCTTGTGCAGTTGTTGATGACTGAAACACTGAGGGCAGCGGGTTGTTTAGGAGTTGGAATGTTGTAGTGGAGAGAAATCTAGGAAACAAATTGACAAGGGAAGATTTATTCATCGAAAAAAAGTGAACACAAATCTCAAGAGCCTCTATCAATCAACTGAAATAGGAAAGAAAATATGCAGGAACATATGAATAAGAATAACATAAGTTAAGAATGCTTTATTTACACACATAACACATTAGGATAAATCCAGAATAATGATGTCACTGTAAAAGTGGAGTGATATGGCGCCACCTTATGGGGTGTTTACAATGAATGCAGACATTAAAATCTAGTCCACACATGCCTAATGAAATTATAATCCAAATTTCAGAATATTTCAGAATAATTAAAACAATGAAATATTCATTAAGTATCATTAAGTTTGAATGATACTGATGCAAATCAAGCATTCCATCTCATTTAAAAATGAGTTGCCACCAGGCTGGCTTCTTAAAAATAAATAAAGATAAAAATGAGTCAGTCTTTTGAGCCGTAAATCCCATCTCCAGCAAACTACCGAACACCAACCACCTAGTGTAGCGAATGGGAACAACTTCAGACAATACATTGATGCCCGAATAGTGTTTGCCTTCAAGGACCATAACCATAGCTTGACTTAATTGTGCATGACATACTGACTGTTTTAGAGTGCCATCGTTGACTGACCTGAATGGAAGCACACGTGCTGCCCTTCACCTCCACTTTGTACTTTCCTGTCATATCCTGCAGTGTATTCTCCTGGTAAAGCAGTTTGTTGTTCTGGTTCACATCAAACGACAGCTGACCACTGGGGCCGTGGACATTCACTGTGCTGGAGCCGTCTGGACTGAACACCAGACTGGAGTAAAGAGAGAGAGCCTGGAGAGCCACCACTGTGTCCTACAACACACACGCAGGTTAAACAGACTTATTGATTCAGTAGATTTCTTTAAACATTTGTATACAGACATTTATTCTGACGTAAGCTGTTCTCATCTACAGCAGGAATCTGAAAATTGGACTCAGCCAGCCTCCCACCCACTGGGGCCACCAAGCCTGATGGTGGAGTTATGATGCCCCTTTTGATTTAAAGGGATACTTCACCGATTTGAATGTGGCTTTGTATTGCTAGAATAGCAGTAGTATTTTTTAGAAAATGTTCTTCCCTCCCTCAGTTTTTCACTGAGTTGTAAAAAAATCTGTTTTCCATTTTCAAAATGTGCCCTACTGTGATGCAAAACGCGTGATTTGACTCACAGTAGGGCACATTTGGATAAGGGAAAACAGATTTTTTATGAGAAGGTAAACAACTGAGTAAACTAAGTTGTCAAATGTACATTAAACAGTAACACTTTACATTCCAGTGCAGTAACAGCATGGTAGTGGAAGTGGAAAATTCACCTGCCCTTATGTCCCAATTACTTATTGATTACTATAGAAAGATTATATTGTCTGTTGCTATTGTCCATAAGGTCCTTCCAGAAGGTTCCCTTCCTTATAACCATCATGATGGAGTAGCATACACCAGTGAAGCAGAGGCAATAACCAGATGAGTGATTGAGTCACAGTGAGAAAGTGCAGTCAATTAAATGATTAGAAAGCTAATGGAATATTATGCAGTTTTGCCTGTACCTGCGTGGACGAGAAGCCTCCGTAATGGTTCTGCTGGGTCGTCAGCCATCTGACGATGCCAGCGCCATAGCCCAGATCTTCAGCAGTGGGGGAGGCACTGAGTTTGGCCAGCAGGACGTATGAGCTGATCTCCACAGACAGAGAGGCTGATGTGTCCGTTGCTGTCTGAGTCCAGTGGAGGAAACCGCCTAAAACATTCACAAAAGCACAAGGAGAAGCGCACAAGGTGAGCTGCATTTACAGTGAATAAAGCCAGGAAGATTTAATTTTGAACCGTGAATGAATACTCACCTTTTTTGACTGCAACTAAGTCGAGTTGGTGCAGAAGGTCAGCACGGGTGTCCATGTCTCCTGCCAGGGTGAAGACGTAGGCCATCAGAGCTGCAGTGTATGTGTTGCTGTGATCATTGACAGACCCTTTGAGGCAGGACAGACTCTTATTCACCATTTCAGTCTGTGACAGATGAAAAGAAGGCATATTTTATCATAAATTCATAAATAGTCAGCCTGGTAATACATGAAATCAGGATTTGAATATGATAACTTATATAAAATCAAACACTGTCTGATATAGTCAGAAGAATATAAATCCTAATATATTGGATAGCCACTGCTGGATGGAAAAATATACTCAATTTGCAAAACCTCAAATTGGTGCCTTTCAAATCTTAAGGCTTCTGGTGAATCCTTGTGAGTGAGAATCATTCACCACAGCAGGAGAAGTTCTGGATTCACACATCCTGCCACTCCACCCAAGACATTCTCTCCAGAGACTTCAGTGTACGTATGAAGCAGCTAGTGAGAGTAGAAGTTTTTTTGTGGAGGTGTTTACTCACATCAACGGAAACGTTCATCTCCAACAGAGAAGCAGTGATGTAAGCAGTGAGCGTCACTTCATCAGACACACCACCCTGTAGAGAGAAACCATCATTGACATTCACATTATTACATTGTACCTGCAACAATACCCACTTGTTACTAATGAGCATAAGATAGAGCTGAGCTTTGAATGATAAGACGTCGAATTTTCCTCAGTTGCAATCGTCATCAGTCACACCTTCAGTGTACCTTCATTCTGTTGTTAAAAAGTTTCCCTGATTGCACAAAACATCCATTTCCCCGTTGGTTATTCTCCAGCCAAGAACGAGGTGCTTCAATATTCTTTGGGTCGATGAAGATGAACGACTTTGCCTTGGATAAGGACCTCATCACAAAAGCAGTCAGCCTGAAGACAAAACAATGTTTGACAAAAGGTCATGATAGTCTACATGATATTGACAACATTTTGGCTAATTAGTGCACGAAAAGCTATTGTCCATAAGGTCCTTCTGCAACTAATTTGTTGTTCACTTCCTTATAACCATCATGATGGAGTAGCATAGACCAGAGATTTGTTAGCCAGTGGGTGAAGGTGGGATGCCTTGGTAGGGTTGCTAGCTTTTCCAGATTTACAGACCCTAGTTCTATATATCATGAATTTGATTGGGATTCAGATAAGATGTATTTACAGCTCCTAGCTTTAATGCATAATAAAGTCGAACTTGCTTACTTTTTAATTATGTGAAACATACTGTCAGCAGTGTACTTCCAAGTAAAATTACATCATCAACTCACTGCTGAGTGAGTTTTTTTTTTGTGAACAACAATGTGCTATATAACTTTATACTTTTCCTTACAAACCTACATACAATAATTCCATGCAGCTCACAGATCAATATTTTTCTCACCAAGTGTTTCCTGGTCCTGATCCAAATGTGCTATAAGCACCATCATGATGTTGGTAGTTCAGCTGCCTCTGATAGCCTGTAACACAAAAGAAACACAGGTTTAATATTCAGATTTGATAGGCAACCATTGAAACTTGCCCGAGGTTATATGAGACATTCCGCCAGTACCCACACATTTAAAACTCAGTGCTCAAAGAACACAAGGAAACACAATAGAGGGTGAGAAATTACTGCAAATTAAAGGAAATTCTTGTCATTCTGACAAAAGTTAAGTGTTTCAGCTTTGTACTGGCAACATTTTGGGTTTTATTAGACAGCAGACAGTAGAGAGATAACTGAAATGAAGTAAAAAAGGAATGCAAGGAATGTCTCCAGCCAAATATGACACAGGGACGTATCCCCAGACCTCCTCTGGTATGTTGTCATTTAACAGCCATTGTTTCAGCCATGCACCACTCATTTGTTCAGAGGCTCACCACTGGTCAGGAAGTTGGTAGACTTTTCCAAGATGGCTGGGGTCAGCTGCTCTGTGTTTTTCAGGTATTGCAGGATGTAGATGTTAGGGGACAGGAGCGCCATGTTCTGCTCCCCACATCCATACGGCATCCGCAGCAGACCGTCCAAGTTTTTCAGGGCTCTACCCAGGATGTCACCTGCACAAAAACAAAATGTAATTGACCCGACATTTAATTTCTAATCTATTGGATAAATGATTCATCAACATACAATACTGTTCAAAAATTTGGGGTCACTTAGAAATGTCCTTATTTTTTTAAGAAAAGTAACTTTTTTCAATGAATATAACATTATATTAATCATAAATACACTCTATACATTGTTAATGTGGTAAATGACTATTCAAACTGCAAACGTCTGGTTTTTAATGGAACATGTACGTAGGTGTATAGAGGCCCATTTGCAGCAATCATCTCCCCAGTGTTCTAATGGCACATTGTGTTTGCTAGTTAGAAGACTATTCGATGATTAGAAAACCCTTGAAAATCCTTGCACAATTATGTTTCGTAGTTTTGCTGGTTTTTGACGAAAGTTTCACAAAGTTTGAAGGGCAAAATTACTATTTTGAATGAAAATCATTATTTCTAATCTTGTCAATGTCTTAACTATATTTTCTATTCATTTTGCAACTCTTTTGATGAATAAAAGTGTGAGTTTTAATGGAAAACACAAAAAAAGTGTATAGGAGACTCCAAACTTTTGAACAGTGGTATATCTACAAGGAGTGTTAAGTTGTTGTGGTCATGCAAGTATATTGAAATACTTACCCAGGACTGATACTGAAGCTCGGGCAGATCCATCGATCACATTCTCAGGGAGCTGTATTTCTACTTCCTCTGTCAAAGCCTCTTCTGTGTAAGAGACAGAGAACAAACATCTCAGAGGAGGAAACTAGAGGCAATGTCAGCATTAAACACACATCATTTAGATCGAAGGAACAAACAGTGGATAAGGACTTCTGACTGGCAAGAATAATCAGTTCGAATATGTTTATTACAAAGCAGCTGCCAGTGAAATACATACAATCAGTGAAATTAAAATACACGTCAATGATGTAGGTTACATGAGTCTCTCTGTCTCTGGCTCTTAAAGTAGATCAGTAATCAGGGGCCAGAACTCCACAAACAGGCGGTCTGAGCAACTAACAGCCAAAAGACAAATGACTGACTGCGGCATGTGAACGATTACGACAATTTTGCATTAAAAACTTGGTAAACATCCCACAATGACCATGGAAGTAAATATAAAGATTAAATTCTATGCTGACAGCAGAAAAATCAAATGCTTCTATGATGCACTCAAGCAGGTCTATAGTCCACAACACTCTGGAACTTCACCTCTCCTGAGTGCAGATGGAACAACGCTCCTTACAGAGAAGTAAAAAATCCTTGCATGGGATCACCATACACGGAAATGGTATGGTGATCGCTATATTTCATTTGTAGACCTAACAAAAGCATTTGACACAGTCAGCAGAGAAGGTCTATGGAAGATCATGGCCAAGCACTGGTGTCCAGACAAGTCAATCACCATAGTGCGCAAACTCCATGATGGCACAAACGGGGTGATACAAGGCTGTGTACTTGCAGCAACGCTCTTCAGCATGGTGTTTTCTGCAATGCTGCAAGACTTCTGCTAGAACAACAACACTGGCATTAGTGTCAAGCACTGTTTTGATGGGGGTTTATTCAATCTGCGTAGGCTGCAAGCCAAAACCAAAGTGGAGTCACTGGCCGTGAGCTGTTGTTTGCTGATGACTGTGCTCTGGTTGCCGGTTCAAATGAACTGCAGGCCAGTATGGACCGCTTCTCCTCAGCGTCACAACTTTGACCTAACAATCAGCACCAAGAAGACTGAAGTCCTGTACCAACCTGCTCCTGGAAAACCTACACTGAGCCAATCATCTTTGTGAAAACCAAAAGCTCTCAGCCGCTGACAAGATTTCTTATTTGGGAAGCACTCTGTCTAATGCTGTGCTGATAGATGATGAGATCAACATCAGGATTGCCAAGGCCAGTGCAGCCTATGTACACCTGCATGACTCGGGTGTGAGCAAGAAATGGCATCCAACAGGAGACAAAACTGAAGGTCTACCAAGCTGTGGTAATACCAACCCTTCTGTATGGATGCGAGACCTGGACAGTCTACCAGTGTCATGCCAGGAAGCTGAACCACCTCCACCTGAGCTGCCTGAGGAAACTGCTGAGGATCAAGTGGCAGGACAGAATTCCTTACACTGAAGTCCTCAGCAGGTCCAAGATGCCCAGCCTCCCCACCCTGCTTACAAAGACACGGCTTCTTTGGTGAACTGAAGTATGGCAAAAGAGCATAAGGTGGACCGAAAAAGCACTACATGGATACTCTGAAGTCTTCTTTGCAGAGCTTTGATATCAACCTCAAACACTGGGAACATCTGAGGACTGATCTGCCTGGAAGAGGAAGAATGGTGCAACAAGGTGCAGTCCTCAGTGAGAGCAGGAAACAATCCTGTGCTGTGTTGAAGAGGCAGCAGCACAAGTCTGCCAAGAAAGACACTGTGCCTGCACCTCAGGGCTCTACATCCTTTCTGACCTGTCCAATGTGCCAAAGAGTATTCCGGGCTCAGCTTGGCCTTCATAGTCACCTGCACACCCACCAAAACCCACAAAACTGAGACATGCCATAGTCATCATCAACCCTGATGGACGAACAAAGAAGAAGATAGATTAACATGCAACTGTTTCTTTCTTACCTTTAGGACACAGCAGCAAGTTGTGGATCTTGGACATCTCAACTCCCTCTGCCTGAGGGTGCAAGAGATTAGGGATGACAATTTCAGAGTTTTCCTCTCATATTAGATACAAAAACATCAATAGATAGAGGCTTTGTTTTGTTGTTTAAAAGACACAAACCTTTACTATGAGAGATCGAGTGACCACGTCGATACGCCCTCTGTCTGGCACGCTCACAATGCTATTGTCACATGAGATGTGGGATGCCACCGCTTCAGCAGTCACTGACACATTCATAACCCCTGAGAACAAAGTGCATACAGCACTGCTTGAAACTTGAATGCATTTCATTGAATTTACTGAGAGTTCTTCTGTGGAGGCAGGGACAGCAGTTCCTCCATATTTGTGCTGACAAAAACTTCAGTACTCACCTAAAGCTGAAGGAGCCATGGTCCACATGAAGGTCTTACGCTCATTGCCACACAAACAAGATGAGTACTGGTCACCAGACAGTGGGGTGAGGGTGTAATCTATGGACGGCTTTGGTGTGACACTGACCTGTTCAAGAAAAACAACAGTATACTGAGTGGTTGGAGGTGTATGTCAAAAGTAAACAACTTGTTGGTCTAAAATTTGTAAAAAAAAAAAAATAGTAGGAAAAACAAAATGCTTATGGGTCAAAATCACTGAATATTATTTTTTTGGAGATGTATGGGATTTGAACTAAAACATATTGTCCACTGAAAGAAAAATATATTTCTTATAAGCTTGACCTTTTAAAGACTGGAAGTGTGAAAAAGCTAACAGCAGAAGGCTTGTACATAAATACTGATACATCCCACTCCTTCCTGTCCTCCCTCTCGTCAAAGGCCCAGCCCACAACAACAGAGGTCATTGTCTGGGGTAGAAAGGTTCCATTTTTATTATGCAGATTGATTTGTGACAGGCATAAACATTTCAAATTATCTGAAGTAAATTATTGGTTGTGTTTATTTGAGTGTTAAAAAGTGCATGGAAGTGTAATTCTTGAAGTTCTAGAAGAGCATCAGGCAAACATTTTCCTCAGAAATGAAAACAAAAATCTTTCAAAAATGTTCTGTGTAATGTGTGTTTGGACTAATCATTATACCATTTCCAAAGGTTATCGGCAGTGTCAGATCTAAATTAAATTTTTAATTTAGTTCTTTGGTTCGTGACTAAATCCCTGTAAAATGTTCCTTCAGCCTCAAGAATGCATTAGGAGCTAACAAGCAAATGTATGCACACAAAGAAAATGAACATTACACCTGCTAGTCATCCGTATGTAAAAACTCTCATTACCATGATGCAACTGGACAGGTAGTTGAAGACAGTTGCCTTGAGTTCAAAATGCTCCCCTCGGATGATGGAGTAGGGCAGGGTGAGTTCAAGGAAGAAGGGCTGGAAGACAGTGATTTCTTTACGTGGAGCCAAGCCGAAGCCCTGGGGGGACAAACAAAAAGCCTCCGTCTCCCAGGTGGTGATGGTGTCTGGGACAGTGAGGGACACGTCCTTTGTTCCAGATTCTCTGGATTAACAGATACACAGAGACACGTGCAGACACACTGTGAGCGGGGAAAAAATGGTCCCTCATTGAACAAATTGTTGTAGAGACTAAATCTGATTGCAGAAATGATCATGCAAAAAGGCCCATGTATCTCATCAATCCCAATGGGAGACTGATTAGATGTTGTGGCAGCTGAAACAATCTTGCTCCAAAATGTTTATGTTTCTGATGTCTGGAGTTTGCAACATGGACAAACGTAATCTGGCCAAGAAATATAATTTCTCTCCATTTATTAATTCATTTATTCAAAGAATCTCACCCGATTTCCACCAGGTCCCATATCCAAGTTTCAGGGAAGAAAGTGCGTACGGTCTCTATTGGTGCAGCATCACCATGGGATCCTCCAAAACCTGCACCGACACCGGGCACGGCTTCCATTCTATTCATTGCTACAGCAACAGGACTGTCATACATTCTGTAACCTGTGAACAAAAAGAACCCAGAGGGTTCCAGATCAGAAGCAGATACACACGATGAAATGTTTTATTTCTGGAAACTTAGCACAAGGCACAAACAAAAGAATAACTATAGCTACCATAGCTGCCCTCGTGGTATTCTCTTCCTCTAAACGTGAGGCATGAAGGCATTCTAACAAACAAGTTTGTTGCAACCTTCATTCCTGCATTCTAGATAATACAAAAAACATTCAGTACAACCATAGAAACTGATTCAGTTCATAACAGCTAATGAGTCATTGTGCAAGAAGTACCTGAAAAACTGTATGAGCATCATCTTTGTTACCAGGATGTGGCAAAATGTATCTTCTTGGTCTCACATTCAAACATGGCACTGAATCCGAAACCTCATGTGGAACATAACCTCTGGATGGCAACAAATCAAATATCTGTGAAGAAAAATAGGGTTCACATCTTTGAAATTCCAAATACTTGACCCTTACTGATACAAATGTAACACTTTAAATTGCATTAAATATATATATATTAATTATTAGTTATTTACACCAAACCAGTGTCACTGTTTTTTTTTCACAATAGAGGGCAGTAAAATGACACAAGTGTCTTAGTATTCATTTGTGCAAATGTGCACTAAACGAGCAATCTTCTCCTCCAATATAAAACCAAATAACTTACGCAAAACACTTAGATATTTAAATATATCTAAAGATATCTAGATTGTTTTTTTAATACGTTAAAACATTTTTTCTCCACACGCTATTCGGCCAGGGGGCCACAAGCATGCACTTAGTTCCCTTATGCCTTGGGCCAGCCCTAATACTGAAAAACAATCTCTGCATTCTCAAAAGTATCTTTTACTTTTTGTTCCAAACATCTGCACAGTAACTGGAAAAAGGACTTCTGTAGTACATATTATGCACCTACAGCATGGAATAAGCTGCAGAAGAACTTGAGCCAAAGTGAAGTAAAGAACTCAATGCAGATTCACTAAGATGGCTCTGTTTTCAGTTGAACTAGTCATGAAGTTGACCTATTTAATTATTTGTTACTTTCAGCTGACAGGTTGCTCTTGAAAAAGTGGTTCTTAATCTCAGAGGGACTTAAAGCTGGTTAATGGGAGGTCGAATAAAAGTTACCTTGTTTGCATCCAGAGTCTTTCCTGGCTTCTTGATTAGGACGCTCTGGTCAATAGCACTGATGCCACACAAGGAGTCCCGCAGAGCTGTTATCTTCATGTTGGTCTCCTCTCCTGGGACTGCTGAGGATGGCGAAAACTCCAGTGACACCTGACACACACAGAAAACACACATCCCACCATGGAGACCCAGATCTTAAGCCTTGATCAAACTTTGGTTTGAAAAAAATAATCCAAAATAATACTTAAAGTGATGAATCAAAATAGCTGGCAATTAAGTTATCTATTAAAAGCGCCATATGTAAGAATGTGGCCAAAACCTACACTCAAATTCAAAATACAGAGGTCTTTTAGGTTTCGTTTTCTCCATCATTGTAGCTCAGATGTAACTGGCAACCCGTGGTTGCTTGGCAACTGAAACTCTACTGACTGCAATGATTGGTAGACGGCGGTAGGTGGCACCACGTGCCAAAACATGACTTCAAAACATAAATATGATTTGCGGTCAGCAAAAGATTTTTTTTATGCGAATATTTTTGCTGTACTGTTGTACAGTACTGTTGTTGGTGTGTTCAGTTTGTTATATGAACATTATTACTGAGTCTCTGTGACATATTAGGAGGATTTTATGGCCAGTTGCTTTAGATTTATTACGTAATGCACCTTTAACAATCAATTAATCCATTACTTTTTGAAGTCCTTCTGCTTCATAACATGAAATGCACGCTATGGTCAGTTTGCCAGTCAGGATTATGCTTGTGCCAACAAATTCCACACATCGTGATGATCAGTTGGTGTTCTTGCAAAGCACAATTGAGTATCTGTTTACAGCTTATGCCTAATGCATTTCCTTCATACTGACCTTGAGACGGAAGCATTTCTCTGTGGAGAAGTCAGCACTGTGGGCGATCACAGTCTCACTGGGGAGGACGATGTAAGCCAAGACCTGGACTTGTGGAGCCATTTCTGGTTCCACATTCAGCTTGAAGGAAACTTCACCCTCAGTCACTACAAGAACATGCCACATATCATTCCCATCATGCCTCCATATATCACTCACTAAAACAATGGTTCAAATATGTTTTGAACATGCTCATCATTCTCCGAACTTCAAATTGTCTTTTCATCCAGTCTTTTCTCACCTGTTTGATCTTGAATATCAACCTGTTTAAATCCTTGCATCACTATGGCTCCTTTTGATAATACCTAAAGAATATAAGAGGGGAAAAAGAAGAAGAAGAAGAAGAGTATGTATGTGTCAAAAATAAAACCTGATTTTAATAAACATGAAGGTACAACAATGTTTATGATCTATTCACCGTGCCAGTTAACCTAAAGAATTAACCTTTTTGTTGAACAACAAATCAGCTTTGTTCAACATGCTCCTAGCTTCACCAGGTTAAAGGTACAGTACCCAAGATTTCATTCATCAATAAAACCGTTTATCATAGTGTAATTAAAGTGATCTGAGAGAGAATTAAACCTTTGGACTCTGTTTATAGCTTCACAACTAACAACTCAGATGACCACTCAGTTTACAGGGCGGTTCATAGAGTGACAAGATCATCTGACCAATCACAGGGCAGTTTAGCAAGAGCAGGCATTTGTATTGGCTGTTCTTCTATGTCAACTCTGCAAAAAGGTCCCTTTCAGTAAGTTCAGTGAGCTCAGGACAGAGAGACACATATTTTAATGATTTGCCAAAGATAGTCAATAAAATGAAAAAGAGCGAGGGCTAAGCTGAGAATCATCACTCACCAGGTACATCAGCATCGCAGAGCCCTGTTTCTCTCCTACGACTGTGTATTTGATGGTGATGTTTTCTTCTTTGTTACAAGAAAGTGATTCAGCCTTACCCTGCACCTGCAGGGAGCTGACTGGTTTGGTGTCCGGAGAGGACACTTGGATCATAGACACCACATGCTCATTTGCTCCATATTGCGGGATTCTGTAACCAGCGTAGCCCAGTGTGGGTTCATTGCTAACCTAGAATGGAGGGAAGAAAAATTATAAATGTGATTAAGGTGGAAGAGTGGCGGACAAATAAAATGTTGAGGTATACAACTCCCACACATTAAAGGTCAACATTATGTCAAGTGGCAAAGGGCAGAGGTAAAATGAGAAATGGAATTGGGCTTTTTTTTGTGACTTACGTGAAGTTTGATGTCCCCAGTGAGGTTAGCTGTGCTAAATGAAAAAGTGACGACACCGTCATTGTCAGTGGTGAGATTCTGAAGGAGTTCTGCTGACCACCTCTCCCCCCTGAACAGGTAGACATCCAGGTTAGAGATGGGCGTATCATTGTAGTGGAGCGCTTTAATCTGTTGAAAGCACACAGTTATGTTAGTGAGAAGACATCGCTTTGTGAAGAATGACCATGAAGAAGCGATGACATCATTTTGTACTTACCTTCCCCTCCACATTTGTTCCTTTTTCATAAATCTTGGGTGTGTCAATAAAGGACAGTGTTCCAATAACGTATGTAATGCCAGCTCTCTTCCTTTGTGTGAATTTAATGCCTATAAAAGAAGCCTCCATGTTACAATAATACGTGCAAAATTATATTGTAATTAATACAGTATATAATCTGTCTTGCCTGTGCCTTCCTCTTCTACTACAGCAGTCAGGTCCAGGACATCTTGCAGCACCTTCTGATGAAGTTTTTTGAAATTCGACATTTTGATGGTAAAAGTGGCACAGCCTTTCTTGTCAGTCTATAAAGAGCAAAAATGTAAGATTAGACGAAGACATTGTAAAATAAGTTTATATAATATTAATCAAAATTATAGCATATTCTTATATTCTTAGTATTTACAGTTCAAATGTCACACATTCCTCACACACATGGAACATGGTATCCCAGTTTGTCTACATGCCTGTGTCCTCAGGCAACACACATAAACTGATGTTGCTCCTTACAGCTGTGACGGCAGCTTGTGAATGGGTATGAATGCAAAAACTTTAGTGTAAAGCAGCTTTGAGTGGTCATCAAGCCTAGAAAAGTGCTGAAAAGGACCAAAGGACCAAGGTGTCTCATGATTCCTGACAACAGGGGCCCACGGTTGGTGTAGCAGTTAGCACTCTTGCCTTTGCAGGGTTCAAACCCCGGTTGGAACAACTTCGAGCTCCAGTTGGAACGAGGGCTTTTCTGCAGGGAGTTTGCATGTTCTCCCCGTGTGACAGTGGGTTTTTTTCGGCTTCCTCTCACAGTTCGAAATGAATGTTTGTATGAATGATTGTGGTGGTCGGAGGGGCTGTTTGGCGCCATCATTGGCTTCCAGAGTGGCTGTGGCTACACGTAGCTTACCACCACCAGTGAGAATGTGTAAATTAATAATGGGTCATTTGTAAAGGTCTCTTGAAAAGTGCTCTAGAAATTTAATGAATGAAAATAATGACCCATTACTTGAAAAGAGGTTGTCAAGGCAATGTTTATGGCTTAAACGTTGAGGGGAACAATACAGCTACTATGAAATAAAATTATTCTGTTAAGTGTTGCTGCACTGACAAGTCCATGAAAATGTTCAGTGTATTTAAAGTATTCAAAGGTTTTTGTACATTCTCCTTTGTTTCTGCAGAGAAAGGACCCTGTCAATATAACAACGGTACCTCCTTTATCTCCGTGTAGCAGGGTTGCTTGATGTCAAGGGCTTCCTGTGGGTCACTGTGGTATGAACCATAATAGCGATTAAGAAGTCGGCACACAGAAATGCTAACACTGCCTGGCACTGGCTGTCCGTATGTATATCTGATGAAGGAAAACAAAACAAAACATCACAATGTTGTTGAAAAGATTCTTATTAAACTGCATCTATTTCAGTTTTAAGTTTTTAGGGCGTCATTTTCCAAGCACAAGATCTGACTTACTTTGCACATACTTCGGCTTCCATTTCTTCCTGAAGAATATTTACTTTATCAGATGTATTTACTTTCACATCGAATTTAGGCAACACTGTGGGGAAATAGAGCTGTTAAACATTCTTGTTGCATTAAAAATAAGTGGAAATGGGATGCAAAGTAAAAAAAAAAAAAGAATAGTTTAATTTACCGTATTTCTCCACAGTGAAATAGTGATTTTTCTTTTCGTTACCATCAGTCACGATAACTTGGTACTCTCCTTCACGGGCCTCAGAATTCAGTGAGTATGAAAGCTGCAGTATTTTTCCACTGGATGTATTATTGATCCACTGTGCAATCCTGTTATCATGAGCATCCTGTTTAATAAAATACATTAATGGGACATGTGTTTATAAATACACAAAAACAAACTGCAGACATTTGGGTGATGAATTTAGATTCAGTTTACAATTGACTCTGTGTCAAAGAAATGTATATGCATCTGTCTTTTCAGCATGTAACTGCATTTACAATTGTTTCTTACTTTTGAAAACGTTTGTTTCTTACAATTGTACATACCTTTGTCACCAGTACGCTTTAAGACACTAGCTCATAAGGCACTTGATGTTTTTAGTAGGTATACATGCACAATACAGTTTAATATTGTTTAATATCACAAATCTTATCTATCTTACCTCAATTTCGATCACATCATACTGCAAGAGAAAGAGAGAGACTTTTGTGAAGAACAAGTTGGTTTATATCATGTTTTCATAATCCTGACTTTTATCACAACATGTATGAGCAGTGTGTTAACCAATAGCTATCTAACACAGGGCCCAAGATAATCACTTAAATTTAGTATTGTGTAAATAAATTAACATTTCCATTGTGTGCCTGTGCTACTTAATGTTAGTTTTATAGTTATCACTTTGTCAACAGAAAGTAAACATATTGGAAACACGTGTTAAAGGTCTACAGGTCTATACATTCAGCAAACAGAGCCCTGGGTTGTTCTATTGACTCCTCATCAGGAGGTGACTGATAGACTGAGTAACTCGGGCTAAAGAGCAAACACATATTGATCTCTAATGTCAATCACCTCGTTACATAACTCCTGTTTAACTCAGCTGGGCAAGGTAAAACCTGCACCCTTGTCACACAGTAGAGACAATTCAAACACTCACCACACGACTGACTGGCATGAACTTGGTGTCCAGTGTAACGACTCGGAAATGCACTGAGAAATTAGAGAGAGATAAATTCATGAGGCGATCACTTCAAATACATTAAAGCCCATTAAACCTACAGATTAGATAAAGGAAGTGTGTGAGATTATACACTGTGTACACCCATCATGGTCTTCTAAAATATGCCAATTCAACAGTTAAAAAAGTTGATTAAACATAAGCGCAAATTAACAAATACAATTAATTAATTACCACTGAACAATTAAAAAAGAAAATAAAAGAATGATACTTTGTGCATGTTCATTGATTCTAAACCAATGAGGTGTTAGATTGTCTTGCCCTGAGACCTTGCTTTTTGCAGGGACAAAGTGCTGTAAACCAGTCAGCACATTTAAAAAAACAAATAAATAAATAAAAAATCCTTCAACTTACAAAAGGATAATCAAACATTAACTTTTGAATAAGTACAGCTGTCTTTCATCGTTTTAGTCAAGCTGTCACAGCAACAAGTGTAGTGGTTGGTCAAAAGATATACCGGTACTATATTTTGTTGATTACGTAAATAGGGGATTTGTGTATGCTAAAGGCTTATGTTTCAAAATCTATGATACTTATCTTTAAAAAAAAAACTTGAGTCTCCTGACATTTTACAAGGCTGAATTGTAAAGAACTGGTGATAACAGAAATGTGAAATAAAATTTTGTCCAGACATTGGAGCAATGATATTAGGAAATACACACTGGCTATTAGCAATTAGCACTCTGTTCACAGCCCAGCCCTAAAAATAAAATAAATAAAATAAAATAATGGTAAACATGAAGAAAAAACTATTTTAAGGGAACATGTATTTGTGTTAGCAGTGGGTTTTACATATACATACGGTAGCAATACGTCCAGAATGTGCTAATCATCAAATCCTGCTATTCAAGCTAACTATGTGTAGCTTGGCGTCATCATTGAGCAGCTTGAAGATATAGCTGCAGTTATTTTTCTGGAGCCAAATATTCAACTATCCTGACAATGTCCTAATATATAACATGACATCATGGAGTTTTCACCAGTAGTTTGTAAAATAAGGGAAAAGCCATTTATGAAACGATAATAGAAAACCAAACGTGGATTACTGGCTCAAAATTACCTGTTTGTCCTGGGAGGTAGAGTGGTTTATCTGTTTGGATGAATGTCATTGGCTGAAAGGATTTGACCATGACTTTTCTGATTTCCTTTGAGAAATAAGTGTTTCCTTGCAACAGCACCACAAACTGAAACACCTTGTCATTCGGCAGTAAAGGAACCTTCAAGAGAAACATATTTTGAGCCATTGGGAGAGTCAAAAAACTGATAGTTACATTGAATAAATCCAGTCTAATGAATGCTTTACCATAGAATAGCTCTGAACGACATCAGTTTCGTACGCATTATAGTCTACTAACAAAAATAAAAGTACTGAATATTGTTTGTATCTATAAATGACAGTAATCAGTCATTTCAGCTGAGAGACAGAGAGACAGCTCACATTTCTCCCATCTCTTCTACTCAGTTTCAGTACAGTAACACTATCCTATATTCTCATTAATCTTATTTTTTTAAAGATAATTTTATTGTTTCAGTAGTTTTCAAACAACACATATTATCTGAATAGAGGGCTTGAAAAAAGCTGACCTTAAAGTTAATGCATTCATGAAACTCTGTGCTGGATGATTTGTTGAAAATCTTTTCCTTTGTCTCGCCATACTCGAGCTTGACCGTCATGGTCAGAGTCTCGTTGGGCTGAAGGAGGCTCGCACAGAATTTGGTTTCAGCTCCAGCCTCAAGGACTGCAGGGACGGCCACCATGTACTGCCTGCACACACAGATGGAACGCACATACACAGTGAGCAGTTTAAAACAGCACAATCTTTAAACCAGTTTTTAAAATAAACACAACACACACACACACACACTACATTATTGTTATTATATCACACAGTAGGCTACAGTAGGCAAACTTACGGTCCTCCCAGCACTTGAGCGACACACATCCAGCTGAAGAGGACACACAGTGTCCATGTCCAAATCTGACTCCCAGGACGACCCATGACTGAATGAGATGATCCTCAGAGTCAGCATCTGTTAAATGGCCTTGATATAGACACACAATCCCCCGCCCCCCCCCAACCCTCACATGCACACACCCACACTGTGACACATGCCCACTCACTCTTTCATCATTTGTTTGATTTGATTTGCAGGCATTTTGTAAGTCAATCATTGAGTGGGCTAACCCACTTGTTTAACCAAGATTTTTTGGAATGGTTTGGATTCAGAATGTTAAATATTTACATTAAGGAGATACGTTTTATGCCAGCTTTTGGATAAGATGAACTTTTACAGTCTCCACTGATTCACAGTTTATGTTGATGTTAAGTGTTATCTTTTCCTCCACAGTAGAAACTAAAAAAACTAGTATTGGCAGCTTGTTTATCAAGACCTGTTTCTCTCGACATTCCGCCTGCCTGACCTGTATGAGGAATTTAAGGTGTGGTGGGGGCTACAGTATCTGTATCTAGCGATCCTAAAATGTACAGTTTCTTCCTCACAGAGATGTTAAGCAATTGTTCTGCACAGTTCCTCCACGGAGACAAGGCTGCGATTACAGTCTTTAACATGGGAACATGATGCTGAGTCAGTTGGGGGATATTGTGCTTACAGTAGCTGCTACATTGCCCTTTTACCCTGAAATGGATGTTTGATTTTGTCATGCAAACAGCTCCTAACCTGATCACTAAGGCCAAAGTTGACTTTGCAGTAAGTAAACCTGTGTGGGCTGATTAAGTCCTCAAACTTTGCTGATGGATGACAAACACATGAAGAAACAGATGTGATTTCTGATTAACACCCCCACACTATGTATTGGCATATGATTTTATTCACACAGAAAACATACAACCGCTTTAGAAAACATACAACCGCTTTTTCTATGATGTATAATATACATCATACACTATCCTACTTAGTACTTAATATTATTAAGTATTCCACGTGGTTTTTAAGTGGACTGGTTTGTGTCCACAAGAATCAGCCAGTGTCTGACCAATATAGAGTAAGGTTTGAAAAGGGTCAGGTCTGGTTGCACTTATGGCTTAATTTAAATAAAAGGTAAGTAGTAAAACACATTGCAGACAGATAGCCCTTCCAGTGAATGTTCATGTACACTGGGGAAAGAAAAAAATCACCCCCTGTGTGTTGCAATCATGGCCTCTGACCAAGCAAATATTTTATTTTACCCACGCTCGTCTGTAGTATACACACTTATGCAGCTGTTGAAATATACTGTTAATTATTGAGCAAAGAGGGATGAGAATATGAACTTTTTCCCCCGCAGTAAAAACAGGTGATGCTAAATGATGCTAAAACTAAACAGAGAACAATGTCTGCTGCGGCTGTCTCTGATGTTTTTTTTTATATAATTGGATTACTTTACCAAATCTTAAAGGTGCATTATGTAATAAATCTAAAGCAACTGGCCATAAAACCCTCCTAATATGTCACAGAGACTCAGGAATAATGTTCATATAACAAACTGAACTCACCAACAACAACAGTACAGACAAAATATTTGCATTGAAAAAAATATTTTACAGACCGCAAATCATGTTTATGTTTTGAAATCATATTTTGGCATGTGGCGCCACCTACCACCGTCTACCAATCATTGCAGTCAGTAGAGTCTCAGCTGCCAAGCAACCACGGGTTGCCAGTTACGTCAGAAAACGAAACCTAAAAGACCTCAGTATTTTGAATTTGAATGTAGTAACCATTTTTGGCCACATTCTTACATATGACACCTTTAAGCAAGTATTTTTCTTCTTTTCTTAGGACACTGCATTGACCTCAACAAAGCATTATTCCTAACTATAACTATAACCATAAACATAACCATAACCATAACCATAACCAATTATTGCCCAAACTCTAACCTTAACCTAACAACCATTCAAATCTTAGCCAACAATAAACTGTTATCACACATTATATTAAAGACGTGAAGTGTATATTGTTTATACAATAAATTGATACTGATCTGGTTTCATTTTTCTGGTGTGGCAGGAAAATGCTTCCATAAAATCAAATGCAGAGTTTCTCCCACTCACAAATTAAATAAAAAATATAGGCTGTGAACAAAAAAACTGGAGTAAAGAATGAAAGCAGTTCTGTTTTTAAAACCACAGTGAGCTTAATCAGGGATCGACAGTAACTGCACCTGCTCCTACACTACTGACCTTGGTTTGCTATAGCTGACGTGTATTTGTTTTGAAAATGTTTCTTTCCTGGATGCAAAAACACATTGAAAAGTGTCACTAATTTATTTAAAATGTCTAAAGATGAGAAAATAAAGTGGAGAAGAAGAAGAAGAGAAAGAAGGACATACTCCTGCTGTGTGCTGTAAGGCTGCAGTACCACTGACAGAGGAAGAGGGAGACAGAGAGCAGGACTGTAACTCAACCAGCTCTGTATTATGTGTGCAGCAGTGATTCCCAAACTGGGGTATGCAAAGTCATGGAGGGGATACATGGAGACAAAAGAAACTATAACAAAAAAATATAACAAAGAAAACATGATTTTCAGGCTGATTACATTTAGAAATTGTCATCTATATGTGTGTGTGTGTGTGTGTGTGTGTGTTTGGTGAGAAATAATTGACTTTAAGAGATTTTATGTGGTGAGTGCACACGAGTAGGGGGTGCATGGCTGGAGGTCAAATATCTGAAGGGGTACGGGACTGTGAAAAGTTTGGGAACCACTGGTGTACTATATGTTGTTAAACTGTTGTTTGTGAAATAAGTGGTTTGATACCAGTGTTTACATAATATTCTGTACAAACACTGAGGAACACGGACTTTGGATCCCACTTAAGTGCAGACTAAATTTGTTGAATTTTACATGATTTGAAACCTCGTTGTTTAAAACAAGTGACTTTTGATCATTCAAATTTGAAGTGGTTCGTATGGGGTGACAAAAGCCGAGACTTTAATATTATATTCACTTTATTACATTTATTCTATTAAATATTAAAATTAAATATATATAGTGCTTAACCAATATTATTAGACCACCATCCAAAGCAACAGCTGCCCTAAATTAACTGCACTGTTAATTATCAGAATATTTTTTTTTATGTTATGTAATTTACTGTTTTACAAAAATAGTAAAGCACACTAGTATTTCTTGATTAATTATTATTATTTCATATTATAGTTATCTACTTGCATTTGTTGTGTTCAATTTGTTTTAATGGTTGATTCATTTATGAGTTCTCAGAGAAGAAGCCATGTGAGCCAGCTCAAATGTGGGTATTGTGACGACCCCTCCTCTCTCTCTCTCTCTCTCTCTCTCTCTCTCTCTCTCTCTCTCTCTCTCTCTCTGTTCTGGTCATCATTGGTTTTTCTGTTGCAGGCTTGTGGCAGGTAGAGGGGTGGAGCTGATGATTGGATGTCATGCACCTGGGAAGCCTGGGCTGAGGTTATTTAGCTGGCTCCTCATTCAGCCACACTCTCTCTCTGACCACTTGCTACCTGCTTTGGGTTTGGTTTGTGTTACTTTGTTTGATCCTCACCACACCTCACTTACAAACCACACTGCACACATTACTGACTTTACAGATTACAGACTTGGTTATTAGGTTGTTTCGGAGTTGTATTTATAAATAAAATTCAGTTTAAGTTACTTTAAAAATGTGTGGTCTCCCTCTTTGTCTTGCTCTCTGAGCCAGGGCTATGACAGTATAAAAAGGTGAATTTAGTTTATTTGCCGAATAAATAACAAAAACATATTTATTTTTCAACAATTTATGCATAAATTTGATTTCTTTAAGTTTAACTTTATTTAGGATCAATCTTAATTTTCTTTTTTGTAGATTGATTTTTATTATATACTTTGTCAAGCCCACTGAACATTTCCCAGCTCCACTCCATTGGGTTGGTACTCCCTAACAGCACTGGTGTTAGGATTTGAGTCAACCTGACCTCTGAGCCCAACCATTCCGTGTCAGATTTGTTTCCAACGCCAGACTTCTTTAATTGCTGTGACGGTTATTAAAGGGGAAATAAGTAGTTTATAGTGCCATCTAGAGGAGAGGCTGAAATTTACAACAAAGACCTGCTGCTCTGCTCACTCCCTCCCTCCAAAAAAGTGGATTTTGGGTTATATAAACCCATAAA
This sequence comes from Microchirus variegatus, assembly GCF_963457635.1. NCBI lineage: Eukaryota > Metazoa > Chordata > Actinopteri > Pleuronectiformes > Soleidae > Microchirus > Microchirus variegatus. Next base: position 17,775,982 of record NC_139804.1, read on the forward strand.
TACATATTGTACCTTCAAGTCTAATTTTATTTTTTCTCAGTTTGATCTAGGTTTTAAATGACTGTCTGCAAGAACAGCAAAAATCTTTGACCTACTTTTTTTTAATCACCACAGTTATGCTGCTTTTTAACAGACAGACAAACATGGCCAACGACATAAGCTTCAGGGAGGAGGATCTCTGACTGATGCTGCAGATCACTGACAAAAAAATAAAGCATTGTTGGAGTAATATTTTCTATTTATCTGATCAATAACTGTCACAAAATCTGCAGATTTCTGGCCATCACTGTGCGTTCATGTGTTTATTGTTTTTGCAGGTACACTGTTAATCAAGCGACGTCTTCCAGATGATATCAGAGAAGCTTTTTGTTACAGTCAAGTGTAATTTTCGTCTTTTCAATGTGTGGTTGTTAACCAATTTCTCTGTAGGGAAAATTCCAGGAAATGATATGTATAATTGAGCTCATATCCATTAGTCCTAATGCACTAATGACTAGGACTCACATTTCATATGTGAAAAGTTATAAATGATTTATCAGACAAAAAACACTGTGCATTGAGAACACAGCACAAGCTAAAAACAAGTTTCTTGCATAAAGCCTCTATTGTGTGTGCTGGGAATAATTAATATTGGACAGCTGGCTTGATGCTGGAAGAAAATATCTTAAACAGGAAGTGGCATTTCGCTAGTAGTGAAATGTCAAGACTGCATGGGATCATTTCAAAACAACAAAGATGTTAACTGTTAAAAGTGAAAGTTTTTTGTTTGGTTGTAAGAGGCACACGGGCCCACGGTTGGTGTAGTGGTTAGCGATCTCGCCTTTGCGGCAAGAAGACCCGGGTTCCTGGGTTCGAGCAACCCTGTTCCGGAACAAGGGCCTTTCTGCAAGGAGTTTGCGTGTTCTCCCTGGGTGTGCGTGGGTTTCCCACAGTCCACAAACATGCAGGTTTGGGGATTAGGTGAATTGGTCACTCTAAATTCACCATAGGTGTGAGAGTGAGAGTGAATGGTTGTTTGTCTCTATATGTGTCCCTGTGATGGACTGGCGAACTGTCCAGGGTGTACCTCGCCTATCGCCCTAATGTCAGCTGAGATAGGCACAGCACCCCCCGCAACCCTCTGGTGGAGGATAAAGCGGTAGATAATGGATGTAAGAGGCACTAACACATGAGGCGCTGAGGTCGCTGTGTAAGCCTCTGGTGCCAGGAAGTAGTCAAAAACATGGAGGGTGCCAGCAGGGACACAAGAAAACAATTATTTTATACACTTAACAAAAGACTTACCTAATAAAAAACGGCACCAACGTCCTCTGCACATGTAAACTCAATCTCCAGTAGTGGATACTTCCCCCATTTATATGTCCTTGTATCCTTTGAGCAATGGGTAGTCTATGTTTAGTAACTGGTGGACCTCATCTCATGGTCTTCTTCTTTGCTCTTCATTTGAACAGAACAGTGTATACACTATTGAATACACACAAAGTATGACCCAGGTCTTAGGGCTGAGAGCAGAGGTATGACAATGTAATCTCAAAAAAGGTCAACAGTCAAAGAAAGAAGGAACACATGATTTACTATCCAAGAAAATTCAAAATTACTAATACATACAAAATGTGCAAATAATTAGAACCTGGTTGCAAAAAAAGATGTCATCTAAACAGAACTAACTCAACAAATTGACCCGACAAAGGAGGGACATACATACTGTATATATGGACTGATCAGAACACTTTAAAATGATAGTGTAAACTAAATACACATAATTATAAACTATTCAATACAAACACAAAACCCGTTTGCTATTTCAGGTCTTGGTTTGATTGAATTTCAGGACCTCTGTATTTAGAAAAACAACTTTGTTATCATCCACGTCTTTTGGCCAAACCGGGAGGGACGACTGGACTTTAGGCCTGGTAACTCAAATACAAACATAGAAAAAATAATTAACATAACAATCAGTTAGAATACAGAGTGAACCAAATGTGAGTGTGCTTCATTTAGAATAACATCGTGCAGTATCAAAAGTAGAAATAAAGATTGTTTTTAACCAAAATGACTGTCATTCTTCTACTGCTTTATCCTCCACATGAGCTGGGATGTGACTCTGCCCTGTTTGGTTAATTTGTGTCACTTTTGTTCAATCTGAACAAACTCATGAAAAACAATGAAGGCAACAGGGGATTAATAACTCTCATGTGCCTTGATGTATAACCATTGATTTTCTTAATTGACTTTGTTGCAGGGAGTGAGTGATTTCCTAGTCAGAAAAGGTCACCTCGTGGTGAGAGTAAGTGATTAACATTTGTTATAGATGTTTTCGAAGTAAACAGTTGTAGGTTTTATGAAATGTGCCTTTTGTAAAGTGGCGAAATCTGGCAGCCACGTTTTCAGTGAGTCTATTAGATTTTTGATTTATTAATTTTTTGTCCTGGCAGTGCACGCAGTGAAATCAGTGCTAAATAATGTCACACAGCCACACAAAACATGAACTATCACTTTAAAGCCATCCACCACCCAACCCTCCCACCAAACTCTACTTCAGCTGCCTCTCTCCTAATGCCCAGCCCAACCCATTACACTCAATCTGATGATTTCTGTCCTCAGCTGTTGCATGTTCGAGAGAAGATAAGGGCAAAAAAAAAGGCAGAATAACGGTAAGACACTCACGGTATATATTTCACTTTAACATTTATTTGAATAACTGTACAGACCTGTTTTTACACAGTCATAGTAGGTGCACACTAAGTTTAAGCTTTTACATGTGGCACACAATTAGTAGACTGTAAAAGAAAGTATAAAATAAAATTCTTGTGTTTATTCTCTTTGAATGGTTTAATGTTTTTGTCTTCAGACTATTCTTCTGTACTGAAAAGTGTTAACTATGTTTTCAACATGATGTGTTTTGCTCTAGTCACTTAAGATAAAGAAATGTGTTACTTTTGTCATAATGGAAAAAAAAGAGAAATATTTGAATGTTGATGTTGTTTTCTCCTTAGTGAATGTACCTTGTTGATTTTTATCTGTCACATGTTTTAGTTGGATCTGGAAAATGTACATCACACTGTCTCTTCTCCTCTTCTTCACAGGTAAGTCAAATGCTAGAGAAGCTGATTTTATCTTTCAAGGAACATAATGATTAAGAAATGTAATAATGTATAATGTCATTCATGGTGGTGAATACGAGCTGCAGTTGGTGGTTAAAGCTCTAGCTTCCTGACTCACAAGGACATTAAAAGCATTTTTGTGGCTTCGGCTGCTTCTGGAACAGTCTTATCAATCAGGAGAACACATCAGTAGATTTGAAAGACTGGATTCAATTACTGCTCGTGCATGGCCATCATTCACTCCCAGTCCTTACACTCTTGTTGCTTACTGATCGGCTGGAGCAAATTTGGTCATAATTGTAATTCAATTTTCTTGACCATGATACCTGTCTACTGACATGGTACAAATGAATGAATGCATGTGAGCTGAAATGAGCATGAAATGAAAATATAAAAAAGCTGTGATAAAGAAAAGTGATTGATTCAAAGATGATTTTCATCTTGACAGCGACCTCAAGGTTAAGAATGGTGAATGATTGACATGCTCACAAATCCATAGTGGAAGTAATCAAATGTATGTGAATTATAAAACAGAGTAAATTTCATTCATTAACGTTTGAAGCAATGGTGCTCTCTGATGTCAACACCACACCCACTGCAAGCTCAGTGCCAATCAATAATCAGTTTGTTAGTGGGTGTGGCCTTTGAATGACATTAGGTAGAATAAGTTAGTACTGACAACCATTCTTAACAATGATTGTCAGTTGGGTGTTCTGCATAAAGTATGTAAAAACATCATATTACAGCAGTTTTAATCCATTTAAATGGATCAAATCACTTAATAATCTTTACCTTTTCATTTCATGTCCACTTTTACTGCTTTATTTTTGTAAACTTCCATGTACTTTAATAAAAAAATAAATAAAAATAAAATAAATAAATCTCTTTATACATGGATGAAATGCTGAATCAGATGCTATTGTGATCAGGTTATTACCCACAGAGGCTTACCTGCTGTCAGAAGATATACTGTTCTGAGACAGGGACTAGAGTTCCATAAAATAAGAAAGATTTTGTTCCTTATTTTGATAATCAATTCATTGCAAACCCATGGCAGAAAAATGACACATTCATTAATGAGGATTGTGCGATTTTAAAATCTCCCTCCTGCTGCTGTCAGACCCTCTCCATCAGTCCGTGACTTTTAATTGGTCGTCCGATTCACTCACGATTCGTCCTGTGTATCGTATACAGAGACATGTGAGATGTAAAGGTCGGATACTGCTCAGGTGAAAAAAAAAGAAGATTGCAAAAAATACAATAAAAAATATAATATCGATTTTTTAACTCATATGTGGTTGATACAAAGTTACATACATATAAATACCATTGTAAAACAGTATATCTTACTCAGCTGTGAAAGTGTGTAGTGTGTAGGAGCAATGTAGCCTATGTAAAGTGCAGTATATCAGGTACATGGGGGGACAGTTTTCACTGTCGTTTGCTCTGAGCTGCTGTCTGGTTACAGGCCGTGAGCGTTTTTTTTTTTTAAACCTCGCCTTCAAACTTTATTTGTATGTCTGGATCGCACTTGATGTGTATGGGAGGGTGCATCATAATTCATATCTAAACTATGAGGACATTCATTCTGTATATCTGCAATGTGTCCTGTCCAGTGTGCAAAGGCCTTAAGAGTTAAACAGAGCATGGGCTCCACAATGCATCTTGGCTTTTAAATATAATTAAAACAGCTGAAGCTATGTACATGCAAGTTCTACTTTTACTTTGCCATGGAATCAACTTCTATGCATGGTTTATAGATGTGGATCTTACAAATGCTGAACACATTATAATATGGTTTGTAACTGTGTGCCATTTTATTGCAGGTTCATCATCTGCCAAAAAACAAGGGGATTTTGGCCTTTTTACGGCTTGCATCACCAAGAATGAAAGTCTCAGGTTCAAGCATCCAGTTAACTGATTCATAACACACACATCTAACCCTTTCCACATTCAGTTAATTGTAACATGACTTTTTTTATCCATTGAAGGTTGGAGTGCAAGTATCCAAACTGTTCAGGCTCTCCATCCTTTTTCTGCGAGTTCAAGACCTCGACTGGGTATTCACTGGCTAATCGCTCTGACCACACGTGCAAGTTTATTATCGCAGACCATGCTCAGCAGAATGCCGGCAACATCACGAGCTACAACTGCACCCTGAAACGAAAGAATCGGTTGGAGGATAAGAACATCACCATCAACTACTCTATAAAAAAAGGAAAAGGTTAAGTTTACATACAGCATGCAACGTCTGCAGTGTTTCATGTTAAAGTGATAGTTCAGATTTGTTCTGCTGTGATAGGATGAAATACGGATACATACACCGTATTCCTGCTGATCAAAAAATAATATGCATCCCTATATGCATCCTCTGGAGCTCCGGTAGCTGACACCCCTGGTATAGTTGAAGATGTCAGGAATTTGCAGGTCTGGAATAATGTCTCGTCTGGCTGTTTCCAAAATCGTAAAAAAAGCACACCGGGGCATTATAAAGATAAGAAATATTCCGTCCATCAAGTTTTGGCATTTATCAGTCGATCTCTGTGATTTAAAGTCATTCAGCACCAGCCTTGTTCATTTTTGCGGAATCGTAGGCTGCCAAAATGGCAGTTCATAGAGTCCGAGTCATGCGACTATTGTGAATGCATTACACATCTAAACATCTGCTGTTAAATTAACAGCACAAACCATCAATTAACCAGTTAATACACCAGTATGTAGAAGCACTTTCACCGAAATTATATTTTTAATGCTAAAATATAATTATTATTGTTATCCATTAATTTTCAAATTAACTGTTTAAGAGATTAAGACGTCAAATAGTAAATAGTATAGTGATTTACTTGCATTCCTGAACAGAGAAGCAGGAACAGCACAGCATGTTGTGCTTCATTCATTTTTGACTTGTCATAGAAGCCCATTGAGCCGGCTCAAATTAATAACAATAACATTTACAGTTAAAGGTGCCATATGTAAGAATGTGGACAAAAACGGTTACTACATTAACATTCAAAATACCAAGGTCTTTTAGGTTTGTTTTCTGACGTAACTGGCAACCTGTGGTTGCTCTGCAGTTATTATTATTTAATATTATTGTTATTAATAATAACAATAATAATAATAATAATAATAATGATAATAATAATAATAATAATAATAATAATAATAATAATAATAATGCATTATATTTGAAGGTGCCTTTCAAGACTAAAAATATATTTTTTTAATGCAAATATTTTGGCTGCACTGTTGTTGTTGGTGAGTTCAGTTTGTTATATGAACATTATTCCTGAGTCTCTGTGACATATTAAGGAGGATTGTATGGCCAGTTGCTTTATATTTCTTACATAATGCACCTTTAAGCACAGTATGTTAAGCACAGTATACCACATGTGGAACAACTTCACCTGTGTATCAGTTGGACTATAGGTCGGAGCAGGTGTGGCAAAATAGTTGTTCACATTCACATGGGCTTCTTTTAAAAACAGCTAGCAATCTACTGATGTGCTGGAGAGAATGTTTCCACTTTAAAAGATGCATCTTGAAGCATCAGTGTACAGAAAAGCAAACTTAATATTCAGGATGTACTGCAGTTCCTGTCCTGATCTAATTATGCACATAATGTTATTCTGGCTGGGCTGATGTGTTTGGCTGGAATACAGAATTACAGTATAATGTAGTGAGTCACTGTTTTCTGGCCTGTTGCCTACATGTACTGTATATGTATAAGCATGCATGTGCTGTATGTACATCCTACATACATCCCACATAGGGTGGTTCTACTTGATACAGTAAGTGCAGTAGACTGGTCACTTAAAATCATTGAAAAACTCTGACTCCCTCACAGTGCGGTCCAGCAAAAATGTATGACTAGTGAATAAAAAGTGCATTAAAGTCAACAAACTCCTGGCTTGAGTCCAGATAATCCTTTATCTGAGTTTCATTCGTCAAAGAGGCCGAGCATTTACAATTCACTGACCATTTCCCTTAGCTTGAAAGGTTTAAAGGCGCTTGAACTATAAGTAAAGTATAAGTATTCCTTTTGCTTGTTAAAGGGGACATATTATGCAAAATCAACTTTTTAAACATTACAATCCTTATATTTGGGACTCTGGAGGCCCTATGATTGTGAAAAAGTGTGAAGTGTGAAAAAAATGACTCACTCATGTTTTTGTGGTCCTAAGTACAGGAGATAAAACACGCGATGTTGTCTTCCGTACTCATTGGGACGTCACAATGTGCTAAATTCCTGGAATTGTTGTCTCGCAGTTCTACACAAATTTCCAGCCTCAGAGGATTTATCTGTCCAGTGGATACATGTTAAATATGACGGCAATGTGCCTGCTAGAGCCTGCAAATGATCACTTTTCCAAATGCTAATTGCTTTTAGCTCCCAGTAGCCTCTGTGTCTGATGTCATTTCCTGTCCCTTAAATTTCGTTTTGCCTTTTTTTTTAAGGTGGACCTAAAGAGATACTACTAAATGGAGTGTTCTGAAAAGGGTTGTTTTGGCAGGGTGATTGAACTGCTATGGTTCATTAGGACACCAGGGTACTAGGTTAACTTGGAGAAATAGGGTATACTATGTCCCCTTTAAGTAATTGGTGCAAAGTCATTTCATGAGTGTAAAAAAAAACAAAAAACAAAAAAACAACTAACAAAATATAGCTGTTGAATTCGAATTCCTTTATCCTTTCCTTAATTCCTTAATTTAACTTAAGGAACTTGTAGCTGTTGATCTTTCGTTTTCAAATCTTCCTTGATCATCTGTAAATCAATTTACATTAATTAATTAAAGCTATGGTAGGTAATTTGTTTCAGTAAAACATTTAATCTTATTTGCTGAACTTCTCTTCACCTGATAGCCATCATGCATAAAGTTACCTGACAATCACGCATGTGTCTGTAGACCTGACCAGGTGTCGTGTTAACCGAGAATTCTCTGTCATTAACGGATCTTTTTTTTTTTTCCAAATCTGAAGCCTGTCCGTCATTTTGACAGATTGAACACAGAGGTTGAGCTACCGTAACCTGAATAAATCAGTGATATTAATGGTATAAAACAAACAATGTTTGTATGGTGGCAGCCATCTTGAAATCCTAACTCAGGGTATGTGTGGTTGCTCTGAGTTGGAAATCCAAGTTCCTGCCCCCTGAGTAATTAGAGTTATATGGAGGCTCCCCCTTCATGGTGGCCGTACCTGACAGCTGGTGCTGGTGGTGGCATTTAATCAGCACACTTTACTACTGCCTACCGGTTCCACTGTCTCCATTGAAGTAATGTACCATGGCCTTGGACATTCAGAGCTCTGACTATAAATGGATCCGATAAATTAGGTTCAGCTGATACTAAGGACCAGGTCATACGCTCCTTGTCTGCTTCGCACAGAGGTCCACTAGGGTTTGACCTAAAATGCATCATCCACCCATTTCCTGGAGTTCCTTCCAAAAGAGACAGCGAAGAAGATGGTAACCATGGACACGTGCTTGAGCTTATAAGGACATCCACTAGTAACCCCACATGTATAAGTCAGCGCTCAAAGAATACAAGAAAACACAAGGGCGAGGGTGATTCCTATTTCCACTCATGGAAAGCTAGACTGGGGTGGACCCTTGTTAAAGTATGAACAGGCTTTCCAGCTGCTCTCCATGTAGAATGTGGTAAATGACTCAACCCTAAGCTTCATCTCTCCCTCTCTCTTTCTCTCTCTGTCTCCAGAAAGGATCAAGCGGTGTTCTAATGCAAGTGAGGCTCCTGCTGCCATGTGGCCCGTGCTGCTTCTGTCTCTGTGGAGTCTCCTTACACACACAACATGAGGGATGGGCTGTGACCAGCAGAAGTGTAGTTCTTCTTCTTTCCTGTTTGTAATTCATTACAAGTCTTTACATGCATACTTATTTTTTTCCTTGTGTACAGACAAAGATATTTGTTTTTTTCCGTGGTGTCAGCAGATCCTTCAATGTCTTAAATGTGATTGTCCAAAATGTAGGCCTTAATTATCATTAACAATGCCACAGACACAAGGAAACAAATTCACTGTTTTCTTAGGACATTTTTTCACAGGAACTTTAAGGTTTCTGTGCACCCACATTTCTGAGGACCTCACATGGACAAAAAGTGCTTGATTAAGAAGGCACAACAGCGACTTCCTTCCCTGAGCGTTCTCAGGAATATCCAGCCGTCACAATAGCTGCCTGTGTGCTTCTATCGCCGCCCCATCAAGTGTGACAAGACTTGAGTGACATGGTGACAACTCTGATCTGCATAAATACAAAGTGCACAAAAAATAACCCCCACACACACACCTAACTGCCTTTGAAGACATCTTCACCTTTTGCTGCCTACCATCATAAATGAACCAGCCCAATACCAAATGGATATCAAAGGATCTCCAAGTTGCTTATGTGGTCGTGATATTTGTTTTATTTTTAAGCTCTTTTTGAGTTCCAATACATGTTTGGACTGAAGTATGTAGAATGCAATCACACACATTTTCTTATTTTATGAATAGGGTCTTAAACATTCACTATGTGGTTGTGTTTTTACTCTGCATTTGTTTGTCTTGTGTGTTTGTGTGATTTTAGTGGTGATCCAAATGTGGGTGTGGAATCAGGATTTTGTTTATTGAAAAAAAAAAAAAAAAAAAAAAAGGGAGTTAACACGTCAGTATTGCTTTGAAAATAAAAATTGTACAACTGTACATTATATAGGTCTATGTTACTGTGGTTGAAATTGAAATATTGATATTGTGGGGAACTGAGTGGTGGAGTGCACTGTCTGAGTGCGGTCTCTGATTTTTATTGTTTTACAAGGTTTTCAGCTTCTGACAAATGATACAGCGTATAAAAAAAATGTCAGTGTGTTGTCTGCTCATGGCTTTTGAATTCTGGTGAAAACGTATAAAATAACATGGTGAACAGAGTCAGTTTTTTGTGCAGTATTGATAAAAAAAACAATAAAATACATGCTGAATTAGACTGTTGGGAACGAGGGAACAACAACAGTTTGTCAATGTGAGGCACTGGGAAACTTTTTTCAGTAATTAGGTCGTGACTTGGAATTCCAATCTGTGTCTTTGTTTGTCTCTGTACAGTACGTGCTTTTGCCTGATTGTTATGTCTGATATGTTATTTTCATGTTTTGAGTTTGTCAAGTTTTGATAGTTTATTGTTGAGTTTATCCATCTTCCCACGAGGGGACGCTGGGCTCTCTGGTTGTCTGAGGAGGACCGACCGTGTCTGCCGTAGATGGGCGGGAAACAGACAGTTATGTGATGCACAGGCGCATAGACATTAGTTTGTAGTCTGAGCTCCGTACTGTTCGCTCCATACTTCTGACAGTGGCAGATGACATGTTCAGCTGTTTCCTCTCCTAAATTACAGTCACATAATCCTGACACATGCTTCCCTATAAGGTGCATTGCACTGTTTAACCCTGTATGCCCTAATCTCAATCTTGTTATCACTACTTGCTCTCTGGAGTTTCTTATTATTATTTCCAATCCTCCCACTTTTGACTTTATTTTGTATAGATGACGTCCTTTCGTTTTCTGCATCCCACTGCTTTTGCCATTCAACCATGAGAGTTTTTGCTTCTGCTTTACTGAGTAACCTCCATAATCCTGTCCTGCTTCAGTGACCTTCTAAGGTCTTTCGCAGCTGGGTGATCTTCTTCCTTATGGCCTTGTAGACTAGCCCAATAACTCATTGCTATCTGCATGTATCTTAGCCCAACAGCATAACTTCAGTGCTTGATTTTGTCTCACTATTAGTTTCCTTATTTATTTTTTTGCTGCAAATCAGTATACTACACTTCCATAGTGGAAGTATATATATTCTTCAGAGCACAACTACTTACTCCCATTAAAACCAACTTACACCGTTTGTCTATTTTATTTATATGATCACTCCGTGTTAGCATTGAGTCAAATACAACCCCCAAATATTGAAATATAATTTCGCATATATTTGCACTTCAGTCCCTCTTCTTTCCAGTAAACACCATTATATTAGTTTTCGCCACAGAAAACCTAAATCTCCGAGAGTATGACCACTGTTCACCCACTTGAACTGCTTCCTGTACTTTCCCTTAAATTGCTATTCAACTTTTCCCCCTTTTTCTATAAGGCCCCCTCCTCTGCAAAGAATGACTTTCCAGTATCATACCTGATTTCAGAAAAAAACATCATTAATCATTATAGAAAACAATAAAGGTCTGATCACACTGCCCTGAGGAGTTCCGTTATCAACATTGCATCTTGTAGAAAGTGTTGTTCCAGTCTGTATATGAATATATCTATCAAACAAAATGTTTTTTTTATTCCAATTGAAAGTTCTTCCTGATATGCCCATTTTATAAATATATATTGTATAACTTTATCATTAATCCTTCCTTCCATACCATATCATACACTTTCTCTACATCAAGGAACACTGCTAGGACGGATTATATTTACTTGAGCTTTACTAACTTCTGTTTCAAGACAGATTACTGGATCTATTGTTCCCCTCCCCTTCCTGAATCCACTTTGGTAAGGTGATAACAATCCTTTACTTTCTATAAAGAAGGTCGTTCTCTTTGTGATGATCCTTTCCATTATTTTCCCAGTATGCGATGTTAACGCAATTGTTCTATAACTTGCTGGATTTGTTGGGTCTTTTCCTTGTTTTACTAACGGTATAATAACTGCTTCTTTCCAACTATCTGGCAGTCTTCTCTCTTCCCATACTTTATTATATATTCCTAATAGTTTGCTTTGTGCCTGAACTCCTAAGCGCTTTAACATTATGTAACACGTTTTATCTTTCCCAGCAGTTAACCCAGGTTTGTTTCTATAGCCCTTCTCATTTCTTGCATGGTGAAGGCCGCATCCATAGCATCACCATCACCCTCGCGTGTCTGTAAAACTCCTGGATCACCGCCGGCGTCACCTGTTTTGTATGGTTTTCTCCTTCTTCCTACCCTTCCGCCCGACCACAGGCTTGGCGTAGTTATGATGTCTCTCAACAGCATATTTATAATATATACATATATATATATATATTTATTATAAGCATATAATATATGCTTATAATGAGTCCTTTTCAAAAAAGTTTCAGTTTATAAAAAGTATAAAAAACTGAAACTTTTTTGAAAATGATGATGTGTGCACAAAGTTATTTTGGAAAACGGATGGAAGAAGATATCCCTATCAAAATAGGTGAGTAGGACTAATGCCTAACAACGTCATGTTCAGTGTGTGGCCAGCAGAGGGCACAGTTGGTCCACACACCAAGTTTGTGACTATCCAAACTGTGAAACATTTTGATAATGATTGTGGAGTCAGTGTTATAGTTTAAAGTTTATGTAATTAGGGCTTAAATGTTCCATTAATGTTGACAATACAAAAGAAAAGACTGATTGTGGACAGATTCACAAGGAGGAGACAAATGCACAAAAGATCAGAGAATATTTACAGTTTTAATGAATGTCAGTTAAGAAACTTACATTTTCATTAAGCCATTTATAATTGATGGTTTAAATTCACATAGCTTATTCCTCTGGGACTTGTTTTATATGTATGTACACACATTAGTTTAAATTGCACCTTCTCCACCTTAGTGATTGCGTCTGCTCCTCCTTCACTTTTTTTTTCAGTGAGGTCAGTGATACTGCAGAGTCCTTTAACTCCACATTGACCTCATGTATAGATGTTGGGAATTTTTCTACCAATCTACCAAAGCAGCTCACTCTAATCTGCCTGCCCCAAGACCCACAACTGATTAACACCATCCAGCAAACTGCTGAGGCCCAGGCCCTGTGACCCGGCTTATGTCAAGGGTTATCCACTCTGTTTCTCCTGTCTCCTTTATGAACCAGCTCCAGTGCATCGATTGCCATTTTAGCAACTTTGTGCAATCCAGTCTCATGTGGTGGATGCAGCTCTTACTCTTGTTGACATGAATTATCAGCTACTGTTTTCTTCGATTCTTATCGAGGACTTTATAGAATAAAGTGTATAGTGTAGTGTAAATGTATAACTGTGAAATACGGCGTTGGATTTTTGTAGCATTAGAATAAGCCCTTTACATGTACTTTGGGCAAGAGCCAGACCATCATTCTATGGTAGCCTCAGTGTTCAAACTAGTCACATTTTGAAATGGGAGCTTAAAATACAAATCAACAACATCCTTTCCAGTGTGTTCTAGTGTGTTTCCCAATGGAAAGGTTGGGGTGACCAGTGGAATAGTGCATTTGTTGCAGTTCACAGTCTCACCATTAGATGGCAATTCTTACACACGAGACCTTTAAATAGTGTAGTGCTGTGTCTGGTTTAGTCACAATTGCTTGTCTTCAGTCACAGGCTGTTCTAGTTTGTAGTTTCCGTGTGGTGGGAAAAAACTAATTGAATCACACACCTTTTGAAGATGAGCACATGTAGTGCATTTTGTTTTGCCACCACACGGAAAATACAAACTACAACACTAAGATCCAAGCTACAAGATCCTCTACACGTTGATTTACTGAGCAGACTTTGTACTCTTACGCATCAAGGTCTCACTGTGCTCAGTGTTTCTCCTCAGTGGGAACTCACTTTTGGACAAAAGCATCTGCTAAGTAAGTAAGTGTAAATATGTGACACAGTGCAACATCAGTATAAAACATTATATCTACAAACATTTTTTTTTTTTTTACATTTTTGATTTCCGTCCAAGCAAACTATGCCAAACTACATGTAAAAAAGCTACAAAGTAGACAAGCAAAACTTATTAACGAAACAATATATTCACTTTGCATGAATGTGTGAGCTCCGAAGAGTTTCCATCATCTCTCATCCTCTCATGTCTCTACGCAGAAGCCTTGAATGTCCCGTGGAAACCATAGGGGATGTTGACAGGAACTGAAGCTCGGCCCAGCTCCTCAAACGTCTTGGCATCCAAAACCAGGAGGAATGTACTCTTGTCCTTGAAAGAATAATAACAGATTAGTGTCTAAGATTTCCAGTCACCAGCAGTGTGCATTTCAAGTGATATTCTATACTGACGCAACACTATAAACAGTATGTATTTAGTATTTGTCATTCAAAAACAACCTGTAAACAAAGTAGTTTATAGTCATCGGTACAGTACAGTTACTTCCTCCTGTATCAATGCTGATTTAAAAAAAATAAAATAAAATATGCTAGAGTCATCTGTGACAAAAGCATGAAATGTATTTCAGTCTACTATAAAATACCTTAAAGGAATACTTTAGTAAAGGTCTTATCATAAAATGACTGGTAGAAGTTGAAGTCACTTTAATATACTTAAAGTCTTAAAGTATATGACATTTAGTGTACTTAAGTATCAAAAGTCATTTTCTGATATAAAATGTACTTAAGTTTAGAACTAAAAGTAAAAGTATTAAAAAAGTGAGGTGCCATGGTGGCTCAGTGGTCGGGCGAGTTGTCTTTCAACTGGAAGGTTGTGGTACGAAAACTGTAGTGTAAAGCAGCACATCAAGACTAAATACAGACCACGATCAACTCTTCTTCTTCTGATTTTAGATAGTTAGGGGAAAGGTAGTGAAGTAAAAGGTGATAGAAATAATGTAAAGTACATCTTAAGTACAGTACAATGATTTCACATGCCAAAATAAGTGGGTAGGGTGACAATGCTTTTTAATTGTTTCTGGTACAGAGAAATAATCTGTCTGTCCAAGTTTAATCTGACTCACCTTGTTTGGAGTGATGACGACAGACAGGATGACACCGTCGTCCTCCTCTGTGGCATAAGGGGAAGGTACGAAGATTGGCTCAGAGGGATAGAGACCAGGTTTTTCCCACACCTGAAGAAAAATAAAACACAATTTCAATTCATTCAGAAGGTCTTACATTTTCAAGCAAATTATGAGCATTTTCATTCTGGTTGTGATAATATTGATAGTAAGATTAAATATGAATTTTATGGAAATGTATTTGCATTAGGGGTGGGAGTCACAGCAGGGAATCTCACAATACGTAATACACGGCCCACGATACCGATCACAGTACGATGATTCTGTGATAATCAATATACCGCAAGACAATCATATAGCGATTCATCCCAAGTGCAGGATTTCTCTATTTTTCCACAACAGAGAGAACAATTTGCACGACTAACTTATGTTAAAGATTACATGCAATATTAAAAGACAACTTTGTCATTATCTTACAGCAGGAACTCACCTTCATGTGTTTCCCGTGCAGGTCCATCTTGATGAGCGTGTCTCCTACCAGGTGCCTGAAGCCACAGCCATAGAAGTAGCGGTAGGGGCGGGTGTTGTATTGACCGTAGTTGATCTGAGGGAACTCCAAACCACCGTACTCATGAAGCTCATCCCCGTGAAGGTCCTCGTGGGTACACACCACCTGCACCCAGGGAACAAAAAAAGCAAAATGGCAAATGAGCCATGGGGAACAAAGGCTGTCACAGTAGTACAGTTCATTTTTTAAATTTAAGTTGTAAGGATGTGCAGGTGTCGTTGGTTTGGTTGTTAATGTGATAACGGCAAGAAAGGTTGAGATAAGCCAATAAAAATAATAACCACCAACCACCATCCGTGTTTCCCTGAGCGAAGCACCTGTTTATGGTGCCAGTAAATGAATATAACTTGGCACAGTAAACAGTAAACCAAAGCAGATAATAAGATAAAGTAATGACAAAAATGACAGATTTAAAAAAAAACAAAAAAAAAACTTCTAATTCTTCTTAAGAAAAAAAATTGTGTGCATCAAAAATTATTCTGTTATAAGGTATACAGTTTTTAAATCATGTTTTATTATACGGCTGCAACAATCAATTATACTCAACTTCTGAATTAATTACCAAGTATTTTTGATCAATTGAGCGATTAATGAATAAAATAAATAACTCAATAATAACTCGGTTTCGGCTTCTTAAATTTGACTATTTGTCAATATATTCTTATATTTTATGAATCAAACAACTAAACATGACATGATGTATAAGTGTTAAATAGGAAACGGAATAAAATGTGTGGATTATTGCATGTGCAGTTTAACTTTATAATCTTATTTTACGTTCATTCGTGTGTGAAGTGAGAAACTATACTATCATATGGAAAAAATGTACAGTAAGATGTACAGTATACACACAAAACTGTGTTTACAACACTTCATATCCTTTCTGTGGGTGATAGAATTTTATCAAGCCACGGCCTTGAAGGAACTTTATGTTCTTTTGTGCTATCAGTGGGAGTTGGCACCTTTTCCCCTGATGGGCCTGGCACAACTGTGTGTGTGTGTGTGTGTGTGTGTACAAGTATTACTTATGTTGTGGGGACCTAAATCTGTTTACACAGTCACATTATGAGGACTTGTCTTCCTTATGGGGACAGGTGAAGACACAAGGTTAGGCTGAGGTTAGGGTCAGGGTTAGGATTAGGTCAGTAGTAATTAAGGTTAGAGTAAGTCTCCAGGAAATGTAAGTCGATGCAATGTTCGCTGAAGTCATGTAAACCAGTGTGTGTGTGTGTGTGTGTATGCAGATACACGTCAGTCATGTTTGGTGTCTTTACCTTGTTCCTCTCAGTTCTGATACAAGTGGCCATGCTGTGTTTGCGGGTGTTCAGGTTCTGGTAATTGGGTGTATGATGGTTCACCTTCAGGGGTAGCACGAAGCGCCGTGGGAACGCTCTGCATATGGTGTTGTACACCTGAGGAAGCATGAGTATTTTCAGTAAACTCACATTCAGTGAGTCGCATCACTCACACGCAGCAGCATGCAGTTCAAGGGACTAACTCCTAATGCAGTGTTTGTCACTCCTGGTCCTAGGAGTGACACTGTCCTGTATGTTTTAGGTGTTTCCCTGCTCCAGCACACCTGATTAAAACAAATGGCTTCAGCAGAGCTTTCTCACGAGCTGACCATTTGAATCAGGTGTGTTTGAGCAGGGAAAACATCTAAAACATGCAGGACAGTGGCTCCTCAGCACCAGGAGTGAGAAACCCTGCCCTAAAGCATAGCAGTGCTTCATGTTGTATGCACAAAAGAGATAATAAAGCTTTTCTGAATTATAGCTGATTGGACAATTAAAAATATTAATAAATGCATATTTAAATGGATTAATTATGCTATAGGGAAAATATATGGCAGTAATTCATTTCATATTTTTAAACTTGCCAATAAAGGTCCAGATTTATGAGGGGCTTTTTGGTGGAAGAAATTGCATATACAACCCATTTATATAAATGTATAACATACAAATTGTTTGGTTGTCATAGCTTTAACATAAGCTTTTTAAATGTACTTTAAACCAAGGTTTTGGTAGGAAAGTCATTAAAGTGTGAAATGTGGAGCTCAACTTAACCTGCTAACCTCATCAAGTGCCTCTCCAGACTTCCGCAGGTTCTGGATGTTGTAGTTAGCGATGACCTGTCCATCGTCTGAAGCGCACATGTCCAGGATCAAGAAGCCGTCCTCCTCGTACGCGTTGATCTGGTGGAAGGTTGCCATTGGTTTGGCCAAATACTTGACGGCGCTGACCTGAAACACAGGAGTGAACAGAGGAATGAAACCTACACCCAAACCTCAAGAACTGTATTATAGAGAAGTCCAGGTCCAGAGTTTGAGCTTTACCTTTCCCGTCTTCTTGTGAATCAAGTGGAAGATGGTGTTGAGGGTTGGGTCCCAGGAAAAGCCATCACTGATGCTTTTCCCCTTCATCTTCCCCGTTACAATCTTTACCAGGTCCATCTTAATGGGCTGCTCGATAAACACCACATAGTTCTCAGACATGGCTGGACAGGGGCGAGAATTTATATATTATTTTATAACAGTTTTATAACAGTTTTTTCTTGATTTTCTTAATTAAAACATGTACAGAACCACATTGTATATAATGTGCCAAAGGCAGAAGCATGTGGCTGTTTTGGGCTTCCTGATCACCAGGGATCAGTGTGCTGAGAAAAAAACCAAAACATTTTACCATCTTAAAGAAATGTAGATATTTTTATGTTGAGCTTCAGTTATTTTGTTTTATTTTGGAGTTGCTCATTTAGTGCACATTTGCACATATGTTCTAAATTTTAAAAACCAAAGTCATTGAACTGGTTTAGTTTTTGGTTTATTTTTTGGTTTATTTAATTAGTTTAATTCAAGTTCAGTATCACCACACTTTTGCAGTGTCTCCACTACATTTTCCCAGCTCTCGCCTCTACACGGTTTGGTTGGTTTTCCATCACAAAAGCAGTAACAAACTAGTGACTAGGGACTTTTAAAGCAGATGTTTTCAGTGTATCTAAATCATTACAATCAGTTCATTAAAAAAATGTGTTCAGTACTTCCTCCATGAGCAGAGCAAACTCTCCGTCACTGAACTGAAATACAGTAACAGGGTTTGTGATGCCGATCCTCACACACACGGCCCTCGACTCAGCTCGTTGGAACCTCGCCAGAGCAGATACTAAAAAGTACCTTGGTAGGTACTATTGCTAACGGAAACGCAAAATAACCTTGATTGTACTGCCCTCTAAAGGTTTAAAAACAAGAGTGAAACTGGTTTGTTGTAAATAACACAACTGTAATTAATGCAATATAGTCAAGCAATGGTTACTATAAAGTGGTGGGACGGGGGGGAAATCCAATTCAGCTTAGGGCAACATAAAGGCTAGGCCTGGCCCTACACAAACAAGTGGAAGAAATTCTGCAATCACATCATATTTTCATTTTATTATTTGACATATTTGGTATTTATTTGACTCACCAAAGCTGTGGTAGTATGAAGGTTTACTCTTGTCCACTGAGGGAATGGAACACAGCACAGTGGCTCCCTCCAGTGTCTCCTCTGCCTTTTTCTTGGTTGGAGGCACACGGATGATGTTGTAGTACGCTCCTGTTGACACACATTCATGAGGCTCGGAGGAGCAGCTTGAAATTGGAAAGTGGCGCTGGAAACTTTGAGGTGACGACTCATAACAAACCTTTGACAGTGTAGGAATTTCCCATGTTGTATGTTGTTCCATCAGGCTCAGTGTGAGGATGTGCAGTGGCTCCATTCACAGCAATGAATTTGCTCCAGTTCACCTAACAGGAACAAATACCGTATGAGTATAAAGAGTAGATCTAGGTGTTGATGTTACTTATTAGATGATAATTGCTGAGTTCCTGCAGGTTTCAAGTTAAATGTAAGACTAACGTCATGTATAAAAAAATGTTTAAATGTCATCTATAAACAGAAACATTATTTCCAAACTACTGTACTGGAATAAAATGTGATCTGACAAGGTTGTCATCAGACTGTTTTGATTGTAGTTTTATTAAAGCATTAATTACTACTGAGAAAGAACAACAATACATTACTAAAGAAGGTAAAGAAAAATTCCAAAATGTCTAATTTGAGGAGCTTGGGAAAGATTGGAAAATGTAATACACATGTCCCTGAAATGCCCTTCTTTTTTATCACAAAGGTAATTATACATACTTTATAAAACTTACTTTTATGACCAAATATGTCATTCTTGGACAGATTGTGTTTTTTTACGTTACCTTTCCAATTGTCTCCAGCGTCTCAGGATCCACCTTGTGCATAATGTTGGTTTCCGTGCTGACATAATAATCCCCTTTGTAGGTCACAACGCTCACATTGGCATTATCTGAGGGCTCTGGAAAAGGAGGAGGCATGTCGACGTAGAGGTTAACAACACAGCACAAGCACAACAACAAAACTTTTTCATTAATGCATAAAAAGATTTACGAGAAACTCACTTGGAATTTCAAATCTCGACAGGAAGCGCAGGAAGAAGTTTTTACACGGGTCTGGCATGTTGACCGTCCCAAACTCGGACACTGCTATGCGGTTGCCCTCCTTGTTGGCCTGGTAGCTGTCACTGGACAGGAAACGGCTTTTGTACGTCACCTGACTGTTGCATATTTTGAACTGGTGGAGGAGAGCCATGCCGTCAAACCAGTGGTTGAACCTGGTGAGAATGCAGACAGTGGGGAGGAACGAGTCATGGCTAAGGCTTTTCAGAGGGAATCTTCCCCTTCAACTTTGAGGTGTCACCAATAATTCTAAATCATCTCTTTATCCTCATTTATCCTTTATTTAGCCAGGAAGATCCAATTGAGGTCTATTTGTTGTCTAAATGTATCGTATCACTGGCTTTTGCAAATATTGTCACGATCCTAACACAGACCTTTGATTTATTTCCATAAATGTGTGTTGTTTTGTTTCGTTCTGTTCCTCATTTCTTGTTTTATTTTGTGCGTACCTTCTTGAGTTGTGTTTCCTGTCCCGTCTTCTGATCTGTTTTCACCTGTGTCTTATTAGTCTCACCTGTGGTGTCTGATTATTCCTGCCACTCTAGTGTATTTATAGCCTCATTACTTCTTCAAAACAGTTGAAACTCAATAAATAGATGTCAAAATAAAATACTCTTAGGTCAATGATTTGGAGAAGGGTAGCACTCACCTGTGATTTCCAATCTCAAACTTTCCCGGTCCATTTCTCAAGAAGCTCCCGTTGATCCACTGTGGGATGGTGCCAGTGATGTTGGTGCTGATGGGCTCAGGCATTTCCTCCACTGAACTCACGATCTTCTCGATGCAAGGCAGACCATGCACATCTGTGAAATGGTGGAGGTTCTGACTCGACTTGGAGTTCTTAAGCACTGCAGGGAAAGAAAAAAAAAAAAATGCAAAGTTGACATATGTGCAAACCATAGTCATGATCCTCATCCACAAAACATGATATTATTAAAGAGAAATGTATGCAATATGGAATTCTTTTATAATCAGATGTACCTGTGGTGTCGTCCTGGTGATGCATGATGGAGGTCATGGCTGTAGTTTTGTCTCAGTAGTTTGCAGCTGATGTGTCGAAGGCCTGCACTCTTGACTTCTCCGAGTCTGACACTTTGCTTTATATGGTTCCTCTGGGCGTCACGCCCCCCTACCAGTCAGATAAGTACACAATCAAACCATGCTTTTTTTTGCTTATGCAAGTCTTCAAAAAGAAGTACTTTGTCATAAACAGATTATAAAAGGGGGTCATTCATTAAGAGATAATCAATTCAAATAATTTGACAGAATTATTGTTTTGTCATGGTAACTGATACATGCAGATGTGCAGTGATGGGGAAAAGCAAGAAAAAAGGGAGACTGGAATGATTTGCTTGGAGGGATTTTTTTTTCTTATTTCATTTTCTATTTCTGGGAGAATTAAAGCATTTGGGAATTTTTGCCTCATATCTGCGATGTTCTTCATGAAAACACATTATGGTTCTGTTTGTTATTTTTTATTCTGTTTGACATGTGGCATGTATCTTTGGTATGTATTATTATTTATTTTATCATCATCAATAAACCATGCCCTTACCTGATGTTATAAACTTAATAAACTTAAGTTTAATGCACTTAATGAGTTGTGTTTGATATTTGAAAAGGGAACATAAGTGGAGTACATCTGGCATGTTTTCATCATCACTAAATGTAATATCTAATATTCTTTTCTTTACAGAATTACTTACAGGCCAAGTTCAACATTATTATTATTATTTTTTTCATTAATTGACATGAAAGCATATCTTTCAAAGTGGAAGTACAGAATATTCTTTTCTTATCTATATAGCTTTATAACTGTTCACTTATAGTGTTATCTATGACAACACCATAAACACTGTTGAAACATGTGTGTCATGTGTTGCAGGGATTACAATTTTATTATTTTTTTCAGACGAAAAAAATTCCAGCCTACAGTGCTCATTTTCGGTTCAACCAAACAATATGGACCTTATACATAAAGTGTACATTTACGTTTATATGGGAACATGTGTGTTCACTTATGTGTACGGCCAGTAAAAAATATGATGCAAAATGTAATATATGTAATATAATCACATATTTGTGTGCATGTGTAAATATTTTACAACATATTTTCAAATGTATGTACAGTAGAAAAACTTCAGGGAAGTCTTCTAAGAAGTGTGGAAGCTGTTACATCTGCAAAAGGAAGAGCAACTCCAAGTATTGTATATTTATTTGAATACGTCATTACAGTCTCTGCTGGCGTAAGGATCATGATCACTTTTGTCCATATACTTTATGTCACTGTTTTTACTCATTTTTATTCTTTGAGTCCACTCTTGTTTTTACCGTCTGTTTTTAAGGTTGTGTTTCTGTAACAGTTTTATTTTGTAAAGCCTGTGGGTTTGTTGTAAAGGGCTATGGGAATCCTGATCCTGATCCTGATCCTGATCGACACATTAAAAGTCAATATATTTTCACAATTTTGTATTATATAGATATTAATTTTTGTGTTTTTCTTTCAAAATAATGATCTTTAATGGACAGTTTTATCAGTCGCTCTCATTGAGGGTCACCACAGTGGTATTGTCGATTTATCATAGATTTTCTGATCAATGCACCTTCTGACATCACTTATTTTCCAGGTTTGGGACCGGTGACAGAATACACTCTCATTTTGTATATTTGTATTGTTTGTGCAGAACTTTGTTCATCCAAGGTTGTTTTAAAATGTGCCATAGAAATACATTTTGACTTGAATTTTTAGCACCATAGTGTAAGGAAGGATAGATTACTGAATGGCCTATACATGCAACCAACATATTTTTACTTCATTTTGTTTTTAACTTTTGCACAACCTTTGTATACAGCTGTAAATGTGTGTATGAGTGCAGTGAATATATCCAGCCACTGTCAGGCAGATTGGTGTTACAGAAAGTGTTAGTGTTTTGCAAAGTGACAGTTTCCCAGTTTAACAGCATGTGATTAAGATATTAGAATTAAGCTGATGTAGATTTTAATGAGGTGAGACTTTTGTCTCCGCTGGCATCATTGGTCCCACTTTCTGATCGATAGCATCATCATCTGCCTGTTTGAGGATAGAAGCGTATTCTCAGGCTACAAAAACCTAAACATTTTTTACATGAGCGTGGTTGTACACTTGTACTCGCATACAGACAGGTTGTTCTTCGACTAACCACATTTAATGACCTAGCAGGAAACCAGGTCATTCTAAAGGCTTGTGTGTTTATAAAAAAAGTAGCACAGACAAATGCACGTGCACTTATTTTTAATGTTAATTCTTATCCAAGCTGTATGGGACATTTTTATTGAGCTAAAATGCTAATATTTACATTTTAAAAAAATATAAAAAAATATGGGAAGTATTAAAATTGAATAAAAAGAGGTGTGACCTGACTAGGTAGTGTAGTACTATGGTCCTGCAATCAATCAATCAGCAGTCATTAGGTCACATGACTTGGAAGATATTGAGCCAAAATGCTAATATTCACATAAATAAATAAATAAATAAAAATTACGAGAAGTAATTCTAGCCCCTTATATGACAGACTAGCTGCCTTCCTTGACTCTCGTCTCCATACTGAGGTATAGTACAGACTTGGTAAGCAAGTATTTGTTCTCTTCAAAGTCACAAACGAGCCCTTTAATTGACCATTATTATTTGTTTAGAATAAACAAATTATTTTTTTCTTTGTTTTAATTTCAGGTATACATTTGATTAAAATATTACATTTTAGAATATACATATACAAGTATACATTGTCTTAAAACATAGAAATGACAAACAAAAAAGCACACAGATGTAGGTGTGGACTTGGTTTCAGGTCCTGTCACCTAAAGTGTCGGCACCCAACCTGTGGAACAGCCTACCTTTCCAGGTTAGAGCTGCACAGTCTGTTGAGCACTTTAAAACACTACTAAAAACGAAAGTTACGAATGCAACTACGGTTCTATGAATCCTGGATGACCGCCAGAAGCGGTGCTTAAAGCACTGGATATCTCCACCTCGCGCATGCGCATTTCGAGTACCTAATATCAACATAGTCACTTGTGACCCTCCCCGTGACACCGGGAAGGCTATAACTTCCGGTGTCATCGGAGGCTCAGTTCCCAGAATCTTCTCGCGAGAACACAAGGATTCTGAGTGACTGGACGCTCTGGCGGTCATCCAGGATTCATAGAACCGTAGTTACATTCGTAACTTTCGTTCTATTTCATCCTTACTGACCGCCAGAGGCGGTGCTTAAAGCACTGGATGACTCATACCAACAAGGTCACAAAGAATCCGACACCCACCTCACTCATCAGAGACAGTAGAGCTCGGACGTAGGATAACATCCATCGGATGGGGAGCAGCGACGTTGACACGATAAAACCGCGCAAATGTGCCAGGCGACGTCCATGATGCCGCAGCACAGATTGACTACAAGGGCACCCCTCTCAGCGCCGCCCATGATGTAGAGACACTTCTGGTGGAGTGGCACCTCACCCCGGATGGCGGGGGGCAGCCACTGGCCTTAAAGGCTTGCATGATGGCATCGACAACCCAGTGGGACAGCCTCTGTTTGGAAAGTGCACAACCTCTGTTAGGGCCACTATGACACACAAACAGCTGCTCCGACCGCCGTATACTAGCCGTAGCAGCAACATAAGCTTCTAGTGCCCGGACCGGGCATAGCAGCTCCGACCTACCCTCCTCAGACAGGGAGCCAAAGCGTGCAAGCTGAATAGGCTGGTTGAGATGCGTACGTGAAAGCACCTTGGGCAGGAACGCCACATTCGGCCACAGGACCACACCTGAACCATCAGGGTTCCATCGCAGGCAGGTATCAGCCACTGACAGGGCATGTAACTCCCCGACCCTCTTCGCGGAGGTAATGGCGAGCAGAAAAGTAGCCTTCATAGAAAGCCATTTCAGCTCCACTTGGGTCAGAGGCTCAAAGGGAGGTGACCGCATGGCCTCCAGCACCAGGGGCAAGTCCCATGCTGGAGCCCTCAGGGTCCTTGGAGGACGCAGCCTCAGTGTCCCTTTAAGGAAGAGGGACACCAGTCTGTGGCACCCTACTGTAGAACCCTCGACCATTTCATGTCTGGAAGAAATAGCAGCTGTATAGACTCTCAAAGTGGAATGAGAACGACCACGATCCAGCAGAGACTGCAGAAACTCAAGAACAGTCGCCACAGAGCAACGCACTGGGTCTTCTGTCTTATCCCTGCACCAGTCAGAGAACAGCTTCCACCTGTTCTCATACTGAACCCGGGTAGATGGGGCCCTGGCGTTCAGAATAGTACCCCTGACTCCCGCAGTACATTCCCTCAGTAGAGGGTCGGGCCCTGAAGCGGCCAAACCCAGAGCTGGAGGCGACCGGGATCCGGATGCCAAATCTGACCCCGCCGCTGCGAAAGGAGGTCCTTCCTGCAGGGGAGGCGCCATGGGGAGCTGCAGCAGAGGCTGCGCAGCAGTGGAAACCAGAGTCTCCCTGGCCAAAAGGGGGCCACCAGAAGGAGTCTGTGGCCCTGCAAAAGCACCCGCTGGAGCGTAGGAAGAATCAGGGGCAGTGGCGGGAAAGCATACAGTGGTCTCTGCGGCCAATCGTGAGCCAAAGCGTCCTGGCCGAGGGGGCTGGTCACCTCCATCCAGGAGAACCAGAGGGGGCAATGTGCCGACTCCGCCGAGGCGAAGAGGTCCACTTCCGCCCTGCCAAAAAGACCCCATATCATCTCCACCACCTGCGGGTGGAGCTGCCACTCCCCCGGTGGGGGCTTTTGTCGCGACAGAAAATCTGCGACCTGGTTCTGTTCCCCCGGAATGAAGACTGCTCGCAAACTGGCCAGGCGGGGATATGCCCAAGTCAACAGGCTCCGAGATAGCCGGAGTAGTTGTGCAGACCGGGTGCCCCCCTGGTGGTTGATCTGGGCAACTGTGGACCTGTTGTCCGATCGAACAAGCACATGTTTGCCTTCCAGTTGAGGCAGAAAGTGAACGAGTGCCAGTTGCACAGCTTGGAGCTCCAGTGCATTGATGTGCATGTGGTGCTGGGCCGGCCACCGACCCTGGACAGTCCTGCCCTGCCACACCGCGCCCCAGCCCGAGAGGCAGGCGTCGGTTGTGACCACCTCCCGGCGGGATGGAATAGTTCCCATCGGTATGCCCATAGACAGAAACTCCCTCTGTCCCCATGGGGACAGAGAGAGGAGGCACCGCTGAGACACCCTGACCTTCCGGTAACCGTGCCACTTCGGGTCCAAGTGGAGGTTGTTCAGCCACATTTGAAGAGGGCGCAGAGACAGCAAGCCCAAGGGAACGACAGACGAAGCAGCGGTCAGCTTTCCCAAGAGCCGGAGGAACTGAATAAACGGCACCATCCTGCCAACCCTGAAGAGGGGAAGGCGGAGGAGGATATCGTCCACACGCCGAGGTGCCAGAGAGGCCATCATGGCTACCGAGTCCAGAACCATCCCCAAGTATATGACCCGTTGGGATGGGTCCAGGCCGCTTTTTTGAAAATTCACGTTCAGGCCCAGCCGGCCCACGTGCATAATTAGCCGGGCTGTATCCTGAGCCACCTGGGGTCGGGACGGTGCGCATACCAGCCAGTCGTCCAAATACGGCAGGACCTTCATGCCCTGCTTCTGCAGGGGTGCCAGAGCTGCTGCTACAACCCTGGTGAAAACTCTCGGGGAAAGGGAGAGACCAAAGGGAAGTACCCTGAACTGAAAATGCTGTCCGCGGAAGGCAAACCTGAGGAAGTGCCGGTGGTGCAATGCAATTGGGACATGGAAGTATGCGTCCCTCAGGTCGACAGTGGTGAACCACTCTCCCCTGGCAACCACACGAAGCGTGTCTGACACAGTCAGCATATGAAAAGGCAGAACCTTCAGGAACCTGTTGAGTCCCCTCAGGTCGAGAATGGGACGGAATCCGCCATCTTTCTTCGCCACAAGAAAGTACCTTGAGTAGAGCCCCCCGGGACGTAGCAGAGGGTCCACTGGTTCGATTGCGCCCTTGGCCAGGAGGGCAGACAACTCCTGACTTAGAGCTAAGGCCTTCGCCGGGTCGCTGACGACAGTCATATTGACCCGGCCGAAGGCTAGGGGCCGGCGTCGGAACTGCAATTCGTACCCCCGGGTCAAGGTGGAAACCACCCACGGGTCTGAAGTACAGGCAGCCCAGTAACTGAGCTGCTGATGGGAAAAACATCCGACGGCCGGCCCCGCACCCCTAGCGCCTGCCCCCCCGGCCTCCGGAGGCTCTGGGGGGACGGCGGATAGGCTGCGGCGCACGAGGCTGCCAAGACGGCAGGCGCTCAGGGGCCCGAAACCCTTCAGCAGGTTGCTGAGCAAGCCGCTGAGCAGGCCGCTGAGACCTCCGTAGGCCACCAGCAGGTGGCTGAGAGTGCTGCCGGGGAACAGCAGCGGGGCCCCTAGACCTGCTAGGAGTGGAGACTCTTCTGCAAAGGCCAGAAAGCCGCTGCCTGGTC
Organism: Microchirus variegatus; assembly: GCF_963457635.1. Lineage (NCBI taxonomy): Eukaryota > Metazoa > Chordata > Actinopteri > Pleuronectiformes > Soleidae > Microchirus > Microchirus variegatus. Next base: position 17,803,351 of record NC_139804.1, read on the forward strand.
TGCGTGGCCTGGGCCGCCCTCTCCAGTGCTTCCAAGGCAGCTGGGCCAAAAAGATCCCCTGGTTCCACTGGCACAGCACGAAGAACCTTCCTACATGATTCAGACAGGGGCGACTGAGCAAGCCAAACCTGGCGGCGAGTCTGGACAAGAGTGGACATTGTCCGTCCTAACTCTCTCGACATGAAAGCGAATGCCTGTAAAGAGGCATCGCTTAGACTCTGCAGTGAAGGATCCACTTGAGCCTGTTGCAGAGAGGTTGACAGGCTCAGCAGTAGATGGGAGAGGGAGTTCCCAATACGACCCATACGTGCTGCCGCATCATAGGCCTTCGAAAGAAGGTCGTCTGTGACCCTGCACTGTGGTCGGGGACATCTGGCATCCGGCCTCAAGGCCTCATCAGGAGCCAAAATGAGGGAGGCAATGGCTGGCTCAACGGCAGGGTTGCGCCTGAAGAAGGCGCTAGCCTGCGCCGAGTCAGTCTGCGGAACGTCAAGCTGTAGGCGAGCAAGAGCCATACGCATGATGGCCCCCATGGAAGTGTCTGCTGTCCCCTGCAGAGAGCTCTGAACAGAAGAGCAAGAGGCCTCCCCCAATGTGCGGGAGGCATCGTCCTCTGTAACAGCCTCATGGAAGAGACCGGATGAAGCGGCCAGTGATAAGGCATCATCAAGCATAGGCACATTCTCCGAGGGAGGGCCAGGCTGTAGCCCAGCCAGCACCCCAGTAGTCCCAGGCTGAAGGGCCAGGAGGAGCGACTTCATCTGCTCCATATCAGCCGCCAAACCATCCACCTTGGAGGACAGCCCGCCCCTCCCCTTTTTCTTGGGGGGGGCACCTACCACCGCAGCTCCCTCACGCCGACGCCGAGAACGGTCGGGTTGATGTGGGGGGAGACCGGTTAAGGTGGAAGGGTCGTCAGTCATCGCCCGCTCCATCTCCGCCACCCTAGCCACCCTGAGCCCCCAGGGCAGGAGGCCACAGTTCATGCAGGCGCTTTCAGTGAGGCCCTCCCTCAAATGCTCGAGACCGAGGCAAGGAGGGCAGTGGTCGTGACCGTCCTCTGGAACAAGAGGAGCCGCACAGGCGACACAAGGATGGGCCATCAAGAAGGCAGCCGAAGCAGCGTTGCTGGGAATGGGAGCGAACACACTGCCTAGCAACAATGAACAGATATAAGGAAGCCTGCGTTGTTTTTTTAAACCACAGCAAAGAGGCAATCGGAGGAGACACGCAAACGCTGTCGCCAACAGAATATAACTAGGTTATAGCGTTACCGGGAGCGGGAACGAAAACACTACCGTCACCGGTATGGTCAAATAAATAAATAGCGCGGTAGCCTAGCACCGCTAACGCAAATCAATATCTGCAACGAGCACTGGGAGCGGGAGCGAACACACTGCCTTCACCAGCAATCGGAGGTGACAAGTACAGTAAACAGGCGGAGCGCACGCGCTGCCGCAAACAGAAATGACAGATTATAGCGTTACCGGGAGCGGGAGCGAAAACACTATCACCGGTAAGGTACAGAACAAATAAATAATCAAAGCGGTAGTCTTAAACCGCTAATCTTCTGCAAAATCAATAACGCTACAAGCGCTGGGAGCGGGAGCGAACACACTGCCCTCACCAGCAATCGGAGGTGACAAAGTATAGAAACAGGCGGAGCGCAAACGCTGCCGCCAGCAGAAATAACAAATTATAGCGTTACCGGGAGCGGGAGCGAAAACACTACTGTCACCGGTAAGGTAAAGACCAATTAAATAATTGAAGCGGTAGTATTAAACCGCTAACGCAAAATCAAAATTCTATGAGCGCTGGGAGCGGGCGAGCGAATACACCGCCGTCACCAATAACTACGGCGATAAAGCATATCAATCAGGCCGAGCGTGAGCGCTGCTGCCAATAGAAACAATAAATGATAGCGTTACTGGAGGCGGGAGCGAGAACACTACCGTCCCAGTAAGATACACAGAGCGGTGTTTTAGAACCGAGCAAGCTAACGGCTAACACACCAACGATAACCCAAACATTGAGAGCAATGAGGACAGCGAACGCTGGGAGAGGGCGCGAACACGCTGCCTTCGCCAACAAACACCGACACAGACCTGCTACTCTCTTCTGTCGTCAGGTTTCAGATGATCGGCTGGCCACAGCCTCTGGAGGACGGGTTCCCCGCGGCTCCGACTGTCGTCGCGAAGCTGCACGCGGCCAGATGTAAACGAAGTTTTCCTTTTTTCTCTCAGCACAAAGTGCAAGACGGTACATGCGCAGCGAGAAGATTAAAGGAACTGAGCCTCCGATGACACCGGAAGTTATAGCCTTCCCGGTGTCACGGGGAGGGTCACAAGTGACTATGTTGATATTAGGTACTCGAAATGCGCATGCGCGAGGTGGAGATATCCAGTGCTTTAAGCACCGCCTCTGGCGGTCAGTAAGGATGAAATAGAACCTATCTTTTTACCCTGGCGTTCAGTCCCAGCTAGATGAGAATCCTTGGCTTTCCTATTTTATTTATTTTATTTTTACTTTTGTTTTTAATTCTAATTTTAGTTTTTGTCTTAAACTAAGCTCTTACTATTCCTTTATTGTTTTTTATTTGTTGTCGTGTTGTGTGTGGTTGTATTGTGTTCAAATAACTGTGCAGCACTTTGGTTCAACTGAGGTTTTTTTAAAATGTGCTTTATAAATAAACTTGACTTGACTTGACTTGAAGGTACAAACTAAATGTATTTTACTCAGCTTAGGCAGTTATTTGTATCTCATGGAAATTCCAACAGAAACAGCTCTGAAGTGGAAACAAACACAGTAATAAGGACATGAGTGAATCTCAGGAAGCCACATTTAGAGAATGTATAGTGTTGGAGCCTTTGTGTGCCATTAGACAGTGACCCCAGTAATCGGTTGTGAATGTTGTTGTTTTTGTGTGAATCTTATGAAATAGTTTTTTTTCCCCACACATACCAATTAGTGATTGTGAATTTGACCTCTGCATTCAACCCAACCTTTATACACACAGTACAAGATGGGGCAATTGGGTGCCTTGCTAAAGGACACCCCAGCCCTTGACCCATCCCAGGATTTGAACCAGCCACCTTTACAAGCCTAATTCCTTACCTCTGGGTCTCTCGGTCGATGTAAACAAAGACGTCTGATGGCAAAGAAATCAGGACCTTGTCCTTGTGAATTTCCCACAACATCACAACAACTTCATTGTACGGCAAATATAAGCTCTTTTTTTCACCCATCTATGACACATTTAGGACACAGCGACCCCAAATATGCACACTCTGCTCTGACATGGTGGAGTACAAAGAGTCACTTTGTGCCTGACTGTGACAGGAGCTGAAGAATCAGAGCTGGTGGAAAACTGCAAAAGATAATCAGCTAATTACTGAATCAATGATAAACCAATGTCCATATACTGCTGCAGAGGGCGTCCAGTGGACAAACCTATGGGGCCGCTGTAGCACAAGAAGACTAAAGCACATAACAATTAAAAAACTTTCTTTCTTACTTTCTTTTGTTTTGTCACATAAGGAAATGGATTGCAGCCTAAAAAAATGCAAAAGCAGCCTAATGCTCTGTGTTCTCAGGGTTAAGATGGAGCAAGATATAAGGTGACTCTAAATATTATTATTTCATGTATTATTTTTTGTTGTATTTGTTCCATTCTGATCACTTCCCCTGGTATATACAGTACAACAGTATTTCTGATTTTCCTCCAAGGCATCTGCTCCATATCGCCTCATCTCGAGAATGATCTCATCACCGAATTCCCCAAAGTGTTGACTTAAACACAGACAAGTGGGAAATGCCAGCAGGAGTCACAATGTGCTGCCGCACTATCACCACTGTCTATTGATTTGTTGTATTTATTTGCAGAATCATGATTATTTTTGCTGATGCTAAATGCATGTGAAGCAGAAAATAGAGGGAAAAGCCCAGCCACTGCTCTCCCAGTGCACAAGGTTCTTGCACGCAGCGCTCCAGGCAAAATGCTCCACAAACATCTCACACAGGCGTGGAAGGTGATGTTGTCTTTTCACCGAACCAACTCATGATGGGAAATTCTCAAGGCAATACACCACAAACAATGCTTATGAGATAGTCTCTCAACAAATGGTTGCATTTCTGTGTCAGCGACAGACTGTACATAATAAGTGGACACAGTCTAACCTAATCTTAAAGCCCTCAAAACAAAGTTAAAACTGGAGCGATGGAGGAACTGAACTGAACTGTGATTATAAAATATTATAAGAAACATTAAGAGGTCTGCCGAGCTATATGAGAATACATATGTGTCTGTATACATGCTGTCCTTTTCTGACTGCATTATGACTTCTCCACTGATATGTACGGTGTTAATTTTAGGACATCCTCAGACTCAGGTGTCAGACTCAGAAAAACATCTGTCAGACTCAGACAAAACTGCCTCAGCATCAGCAAAACTTGTGTCAGAGTCAGAAAAACTTGTGTCAGAGTCAGAGAAAGTTGAGTCAGAGAAAGTTGAGTCAGACTCAGAGAAAGTTGAGTCAGACTCAGGAAAAGTTGAGTCAGACTCAGGAAAAGTTGAGTCAGACTCAGGAAAAGTTGAGTTAGACTCAGAGTAAGTTGAGTCAGACTCAGGAAAAGTTGAGTCAGACTCAGAAAAACATGTGTCAGACTCAGAGAAAGTTGAGTCAGTCTCAGGAAAAGTTGAGTCAGACTCAGGAAAAGTTGAGTCAGACTCAGGAAAAGTTGAGTCAGACTCAGAGAAAGTTGAGTCAGACTCAGAGAAAGTTGAGTCAGACTCAGGAAAAGTTGAGTCAGACTCAGAGAAAGTTGAGTCAGACTCAGAGAAAGTTGAGTCAGACTCAGAGAAAGTTGAGTCAGACTCAGAGAAAGTTGAGTTTTCTGAGTCTGACTCAACTTTTCCTGAGTCTGACTCAACTTTTCCTAAGTCTGACTCAACTTTCTCTGACTCAACTTTCTCTGACTCTGACACAAGTTTTTCTGACTCTGACACAAGTTTTGCTGATGCTGAGGCAGTTTTGTCTGAGTCTGACAGATGTTTTTCTGACACCTGAGTCTGAGGATGTCCTAAAATGAACACCGTAGATATGACTGATAGTCATTTCCTGATCAATATAAGCTTTTGATATATCCTTTTTTCAGTGATTCTAATGATTAGTTACACTGAAAACAACTGTTTTACAAGTTTCTCATACAGCTGGAAAAGGGCCATAAGGGAGCGTCTGTCTGAAAACAGATGAAGAAAAAGGTTAAGGTTTGAAGTGACACACAAATACGAATGCAAACCGGATGACTAATGTTTAAAGATCACACTTGGTGTCCTGAGGCGCAAACAGACGTGTACAAATGTGACGTGTACTGGCATGTTCTCTGGAAATGTAGTAAAAAAAACGCTGCCAGGCAATGGAATGAAAAGTCAAAAGATTCTATGGGTGAATTCCAATTCCTTGCTTAACCCTCAATCTTAACCCTCAATCTCAAAAATGCGTGCTCCCTCTAGTGCAAGTGCTGTCCTGATTCTCAGAAAAATTAAGTTGAGGGGCAAGTTTAAGGGCTGTATCGCCCTCAATATTGAGATTTTCCAAGACCACCCTTGGGAGCAAGGGCTACCCAGAATGCATTGCGTGTTTTGACATCACAAAGATGGTGCCAAAAGCAGCGAAACAAGTTAAGTATTTTCTTTATTAATAGAGATATATAAATGATGAAAACCATTGTATTATCTTAGTTTATGCCCATATTATGGATTACTGACGTAATTGTTGCGTAACGTTTATTTTACGATCTTTTGTAAATAGCCGGCAGATGCGGACAATCGATCGCTAGCTATCGTTTACTTTTCAATAAGCCGTGGTGTGCAGTAACTGTCAGCTGAATATGTCCGTGGTATTTGTATGAGTATCATCTTATAACTAACTGACAACCTAATAACTTGACTGACAAACGGATCGTAATAAATAATCGTGACGTAAATCTGTTCTTCTTCTTCTTTTTTGGAGTTGACAGACTGGACGCAGCTTTCGCGTTATTCTGTCCCCCACAGTCTGAAGACGTGTCTGCATTTAAGGGGTGTCCCATTTCTAAGTGACAAAATAACATAATAAAATAATTGTTTTTCATTTTCCACAGTATTGTCCAAAACAAATGATTGGGTGAAATTTTGTTGCACATAATGACCGGAAATATATCTTTGAAAGGTTCATACTGAAAGCTAAGAAAAGTGGTGTGTGTGGTGGTGTTTTCTTATGCTTTCGCACGTTATTTTTCACCACAGACTCGTGGTCACGTGACGATACGCTATATGCCCTAACCCTGTCCCTTTCCCTAACCCTACCAATAACAGAAACGGTAACGCGACCTAGAGACCTGAAAAATATTCGTAATAACTGAGGAACAGAAGATAGTATCCGTTCACCAAGGGATTGTCGCTAAAACAGGGTACATACTTTTTCGTACTTTTCCATACGAACCCTTTCACGAGAATACGTTGAAAAAATCAATTTCATGAATGAAATCCAAGACTGGAACACAGTGAAATAAAGTTATGCACTGCACTTGTATCGTTGAACACTGTGGACACAGTCCTGTGTTCGCAGACCTCAGAATCACCTCTTCTTTTGTGTGTTACACACTATAAACACACAATTGAACTCTGTTTGACTTCAGTCAGAGTAGATAAAAAACCCATAAAGACAGTCAGTGAAAATGCAATGGGTCATACAGCATGGCAATGACAGATTACACTGCTAATCACACATGTTTTTCTCTCTGACTTTTTGACTCTTTTTTTCATGCAAAGGTGGCTGCAACACTTACAAGTTCCATTTTTAACCTTTGTGAACAAGAACAGGGTTTCTGTTAGATCTCATGGATATACGTAAAACACCTCAAAGGTGCTGGATTAATCCAAATCTTCATGACGTTTCACGCTTGAAACATCAGATGTATTATACTGTATTTAGATAAAAAACGGACATGGTATGTCAGAGATAGGAAAGTTCACTGATAACAACGGTGCAGCCAGTTTATTCACAATTTAAATTTAAATTTGAGGGCTGCAAACTCTGTTTTTATTTGCAGTGCCACCTACCGCCAAACCATTGCCGACCACCCAGAGCTCGTAGCTTAGGGTTTGCCAACTTCCTGATAAGAATATGAGGAAAAAATATTATTTTATTTTATCCTCCTGTTACCATTTTACCTTTACATCTCACAATCTGATACACAGGACTGACAGCGAATCAGACGACCAATTAAACCAGTTCCCATTTTCTGTTGGATAGTAATGAATGACAGAATAGATGGAGACGGTCTGACAACAGAAGGATTTGATTTTCCCTCACACAAATCACACGCTTTCACTAATCTGTAATTTTTTTTTCTTTGCACTGACTTGATGATCAAAAATAGGAACAGAGTGCTTATCTCTTCAATAAGGACCGCGTCTTTTTTCTTTCAAATATAGAACAAATTGTGAGCTCTTCGGCATTCAGGATGCCAGCAGTGTGAGCAGAGAGCAAAGAGCAGACAGCATTTTACACGTTGGAACATTACCAAACTTAAAAAGCCTCAAAACCCCTCTCAACATTTCAAACTGGGGACAAGTAAAATGAAGGTCTGCAGTTGAGATTAGATGACATATAGAAGGCTGAAAGCCAAGAGGAAGTTGGAGACTATTCCTCCGAACAGGGAAGTAAAACATAGAATACACGGGTCCACCCACACCTGCCATACATGTGAAGCTCTGAACCACAGCTGACAATGATAAAAAAAAAAAATCCAAAAACAGATAAATAAAATAAATAATGCACTCCATGTATGCTCACAAAATATAACAAAGCCTCAAAGAGACCAAAAGACATATAATGAAAACAAAAAGACCGCTCCAGTATCCCACATTCATTGCTCATAGCAATGCAGTGAGTGTGCAAGGTTTTTTTTCTCCCTTCATTGATGCGAGTGGCATCTGACTTTCAAAATAAAGTCGTTTTCGCTTGATAAGAGTGATTTATTTTATAAAGCACATTTTAAAATTAGTTTTATTATAAGTAACAAATATACTTTTACCCACTGCTGCCCTGCACTATTGGGGCTGATTGGTGTAATAGTCTGTTCAGTATCAACCTCACTTAGTGCTTCACTTTGAATACGATAAGTGCAATTTAATACTAGGCCATTTTGTGATTTTACAAAAGTGGCACTGGTTTGGTATACTGTAAATAACAATAACTATACTGGCTTGGCCGGCACTGATATTTAATGTATGTCATGTTTTACTGTGCGTTATTGTCTCCTCTCATCATGTGATCATTCTCACACTTTCACCCATGATCTCTCTCTCTCAGTGTGCTGGGACCGACACAAACATCTATAACATAACTTGGGATTACCAGTTCTTTCAACATCAGACGACAGTAGTGGACTTATCTGCTACCAAAAGACAGGGCATTGATTTACTGAATGCCACGCCTCACTCACCTTACTGATAATACAATATGTGGCTTCATGAAGCAACATTTGGTGAGGCAGAAAAAAACAAAAACACACTATGCTACTTCAACGCTGTGTAATCTGTCAGTCATAAGTTCACCATACCCTACCTGACCCCTTGAATTTTCAGTGACTGGCTTTATGGGTTTCTTTATCGGTCATGAGTGACTGTCAGACTCAGATAAACCACCGTTTGACAAGCCTACAGAACTGACTGTATATTTCCCGATAAGATAGTCGTCAATCTGCACTTAAAGGAGATAAAGTGATAATGTCTGTCACTGCAAGGTCACATCTTTCATGTTAATGCTGCAGGTTTTGTTAAAATTTTCCTTAATGTGTGACAGCAGATTTTTGGACAGTCACATCACTTTGTGTATCATTTCACACTCACTCCATCACCTTGCACCAGAGCACTGCACACTACTTCGTATGAAAGCGCCCTCACTGCGGAGCATGGATTGGGACGGTGACATTGGAGCTAAGCAGGAAAGAGTCAGAGTTGAGGCTTACCTTTAGTCACTCCCGTTAAAGCCCCAAAACCAATCAAGAAATGTTGCCATTTTCATGGATCTGACTTTAAAAAGCCACCGTAAAACAGTCACAAAGTCTGCGTACTATCATCAAAAGAAGAAAGAATATATCAAGACTTAAAGGACTTATGGCGGTCCATGCCTTTATCTGCAGTCGATTAGATGACTGTAATGCTGTTCTTCATTAGACAGCAGCAGCTGATTCAGAACACTGCTGCCTGTGTTCTCACTAAGACCAAACACGTGGAACACATAACTCCAGTTCAGAATGGTTTAATGGCCGAAAATAAATTTCTGACCTACTGGTTAACTGTGAACCATCCAGACCACTGAGGTCATCTGGGTCAGGTTTGCTCTGTGTCCTCAGAACCAGAACTTAATGTGGGGAAGCCATTTTCAGTTTTTATGCCCCAAATATCGGGAATCTCCCAGAAGAGTTCAGGTCTACTATATCAGTTCACTTGCAGATGACAGTGGTAGAGCGAGTCGTCTTTCAAATTGAAGGTTGTGGGTTCAATTCCCGGCTCAGCTAGCTAGATGAGTGATAGAAAATGTGCTGCACATAGGTGCGCTTGTATGAAAGTGTGAGTGAATGTGACTTTGAGTGGTCATCAAGACTAGAAAAAATATGATATAAATGCAGACCATTTACCATTTAAATCTAGCCTGAACAAATATCTGTTTCGCCACTGTGTTTAAATAAAAATAAAATTATTATCACTGCAGCACCTCAGCCATAACGGTTATAATTATTATTTTCTTTCTTTTACCTCTCTATCTAAATATGTTTATTGTGTTTTTTCATGCCATTATATATTTCATGCTTCTGGATTTCTCTTTCTTTTTATTGTAAAGCACATTCAAATGCCTTGTTGTTGAAATGTGTTGTATAAACTTGCTTTGCCTATGTTTTACATTTGCAAATTGTTTGTCTTACACAGCCAAAAACTTTACTTTTTTTTTTATTTTTAATCTTAATTCTAAGTAGAGAGCTTTGAATAAAAACAATCTATTTGGGTGTTTATAGGTCACATATTCAGGCTTTGAAAAATTTGTTTTTGTGTCAAAGTTATGATTATTTTTTTTATATATGCACATTTTTAGAAATTATATAAAGTAGTTCTGTCACAACTCAGAACGGGAATCACTTGAAAATCGTATTTATTAACAAAAGTCCAGCAGGATAAACAAAGTCCAGGTTCAGGTAAAGTTCACCGAAAAAACAGGCAGGCGGAAGACTTGGTCAAAAAACAGACAGGAGTCAAAAACTGAAAACAAAACATCAAACTTCTGAAGCTCTAAGAATATCCTCACACTAGTCTCATTTTCGTGGCAGTCAGGTAGCAGGCAGTACAAATAGTGACGATCTGACAAAATCAACTGAAAAGACTGGCTTTAAATACTCAAGTAATTAGCACCAACATCCGAGGCGTCCACTTCCACTATAAACTGACGGGAGGGGTCAGGTTGGCTCAAAATCGGCGCTGAAGTGAAACGGCTCTTCAGGTCATTAAATGCTGCTTCGGCAGCTGGTGACCAAGAGAACTTCCCTCTAGAGGAGGTAAGAGTGGTTAGAGGAGCCGCAACTGACCCATAATTGCGAATGAATCACCGGTAAAAGTGGACGCGCCCAGTCAGTGACAGCTCTTACTTTATGGGAATCCATCTGTACCCCTCCTGCCGTGATGACATATCCCAGGAAGGCAACGGTTTCTTTGTGAAACTCACACTTCTCCGCTCTGATGAACAGTTGGTTCTCCAAAAAGTGCTGCAGAACACAACGGACATGCTGGGAGTGCTGGGAAACAGACGGGGAAAAAATTTAAATGTCATCCAGATAAACAAAAACAAACTTATTGAGCATATCTCTCAGGACATCATTAATCAGACCCTGGAACACGGCTGGACAGTTGGTGAGGCCAAATGGCATGACTAAGTACTCATAGTGACCGGAGGGAGTATTAAAGGCCGTCTTCCACTCATCTCCCTCCCTTATTCTGACCAGGTGGTCAGCACTACCAAGATCCAACGGTGAAAATCTTGGCTCCTTGCAACAGTTCGAAGGCTGAGGACATCAGAGGCAGAGGATAGCGGTTCTTCACCTTGGTAATTTAGTGATGCTTCTCTCCCATGCACTGAGCGATCAAAGACTTTCTTCATATCATCTATGAAGGCCTGATAGCTGAGACAGACTGGAGAGTCCCAAACCGCAGTTCCCCACTCTCTTGCACGGCCAGTCAAGAGGGTTATGACATATGCAACCCGGGACTGGTCCGATGGAAAGGTGGCGGGCTGCAACTGGAACACCAACGAACATTGAGAAAGGAAAGATCTGCAGGTTCCTGGTTCCCCAGCATACAGTGCAGGGGCTGGTAGTCGGGGCTCTCGGACTGGACTACCAGATGGACCGGACTGGTTGGGCTGTAGCTGCAGTTGAGGCTGGAGTGGAGGCACCAGGGCCAGTTGGATCTGCTGCAGCTGGGAAGCCATGTCTCTGATGTTGGTTGTGATGGCCTCCAGAGACCATTGAACTGTCTCAAACTGGGCTTGATGTCGACTCTCTGACCTAACTTGCTATCCGGAGCCTCTGCTAACTGCTAATCCCGTTAGCCTCTCCACCTGCACCAGCTCATGTCACAGCGCGTGTTGCTGTTGATCATGCAAGTGCATTTGACCGCCATATCTCTGCCTGACCGGCCGGTCGCCATTCATGGCCGATCACGTGAAAGTTGGCCAATTCTGGTCACTGGCCGATCAATCAGTGCATCCCTAGTGTAAACCACATTTGCAGAACCCGATACATGCATCAGGTGTCAGGAGCTGCTCTATATGTGACATCTAGGCAATCATCTTAGTTGTTGTCATGGTAAGGAGAACATTATTGTTTTTTAGTCTTGGAACCTATTTTATTGGATTCCTTGACCCCAAAAATGTACACTTTCACACCAAATGTGTTATTATAACTATAACAGAAGCAAAGCTATGGGCCTCTCAAGTATGGTTTGAAAAAATGTACGTATTTTAGATATAAATCACTTGTGTCTTAGGATAAATGTATTTCTATGGCCCTAAGGTACTTCCAAAGAGGACATTTGCATCATGGTATGGTCTGGTAGTGAAATCTGACACTGAGTTGTCTAACCATGAGACCAATGCTCTCAATCTCCCACTTCCAGTGGTGGAGAGAGAAAGGCAATGAAGTGACAGCTCTGACATTTATAAAAGGGGGGATGAGTGCCCTCTAGAGTGGTAAAACATTATGTGAGGACCAGCTGCTTCTTGCATAAAAACACAGCATGTTAAAAGGTGACAAACATTTCTACAAAATGCAACTTGAACTTGCTTAATGAAACAGTAATGTGTGGAGATCCATAAAGAGGTCCACTTGAAATTCAGTCCCCAGGGACAGGCTGTCTTTGGACCCAGGTTGCACTTTGGACATGCTTGCCTATAGAGGTGCCTGCTCCACGGGTGTGCAGGTGGCCTTTCAATGTTCACCCCTGCCCTTCCAAATATCTGGTATAACAAGCCTTGTGCTAATTAGGTGACAATAACCTGTACCAAGAAATGAACTGGACCAGACAATCTCTGCAGCCAGAGCCCTTTAAATTGTGTCAAAATCTAGCACATGACATCAGGTACATCATCCTTTCTGACTAAAAGATCAGAGTCTGAATATAATCTAAGGTAAAAGCAGGATCCCCCCCCCCCCCAAGAAAAAAATATGTTTTGACCAAAATAAAACCCCTCAAAGTGTCTAAAACAAAATATTGCCCAGTATTAGCTGTAGAAATGGTTTCTTTTTAAAAATGAAAATATGTTATTCATATTGACCTAGGTGTAACTCAAAGTGCATTTTTTTATTTGTTCCTCATAGATAGATAGAACTGTGAAGATGTGCACCTGGATCAGCAAATTACACCACTGGATAAATACATACACTGGCTTTTCAAGTAAAAAAAAAATGTGGTTGTGGTTTAGTTACACAAGTAGCAGATGCTGACAGTGTTGGCAGAGGGCAGGAAGAAAACATCTGCGTTGGTTGATCTAAATATTTGTGTTGCTGTTAACATCGTCATGTCATCACCTGCCTGACTCTCCTACAAGTGACAGGGCTGAACAATTACATTTGAAATAACACAACTTCTCATTTTTCTAATTTTGAAGGTTCTGCGTTTTACATTAATAGAACAATGACCATTAAGTCACATGTCAGATGTTAAACAAAATGTATGCACCTAATAATCTGCTAACCATCTGTAAAAATAGTTATTTACCATAAAATAACTAGCACTACATGTACCACCTGTGGCCATAAAGCAACCACAGGAAAACACATCTGTGCAAGGGAGGATGTTTAATTATGTCATTTAAACCATGTAGGTTAGAGAATATGGTGCAATGGTGAGACAACATTTTAAACAAAATTATTTAAAAAATATATAGAATTGGACAAGGAAAGCGATAATAGAACATGGGTACAAATACAACACCTCCATTATGTGAATAAAATACAAAACTGGTAAAACAGGTTGTCAGGTTAGTGTTTGCTTATCTTACCAGTGTCAAGGCAGCAGCCAGAGAATATTCAATCACCAGACCAGGGATAAAATAGGTGATATGGCTCATGAAAAGCAGCAAGAGGGTCAGCACTAGCTCTGTTGTCCAGTCAACAGCCAAACACAATAATAAAAAATAAACAAACAGCTAAAATAAATAAAACAAAAATTAAACAGAAATATAATCGACAACTTAAACAGTGTCAAAGGTCAATGAAAAGAGATGAGTTTTAGGAATTGGGCTTGTAACTGGTTCGGGGTGCTCCTGAGCAAAGCACCTAATGCCCCATTGCTCCCCAGTGCAGAAAAGTGCTACTGCTCCCGCCCCAGGCTTGTGTGTGTGTTCACTACTGGTGTGTAATAGTTATGGGTGTGTGTGTGCAAATATTAATCATTCTAATTCTTAAGAACCTGGCTGCAGGCGATGCCTCTGAAACTGCTGTTAAACGAGAGTTCATTTACTCATGGGTGACATCCTGATTGATTGATAGCCACTGCTGTGGATTGATAAGGAAACCATAATATTATAATAATGGCAGCAGCAACTAAATTGTCTTATTTTGCTGTGGTGAACCTGCTAATGTTTTGGTTATCTTGGTGATCTAAGTCCCTAATTTCACATAACAGCAGTGGATGAAAACATTTTATTTTCATTTTTGCCAATTTGATCAAAGAAGGGATACATTTGAATGGAAACCTAGTTAATGAGTTGTTGTTAGATTATAGTCTATGTATATAAGAGTCTTTTCCAAATCCTTTCAAAGATATTGAGCTCTTGAAGTGACACCATTATCGCCAACGTTAAATAAAGTGGTGTAAATAGGTCGATCAAAGTCAGATGCAGACTTTTCACAGGAGGCAGATTTAATCCCATAAGATCATTTGCTCTCTCATCATCATCCTCTTCCTCACATATACTTCACACACTGGTATAGTGAAATTCGATTAAGATGGAGCGAGAGAAAAGGTGACTCTTAATTATTATGATTTAATTCATTACTTTTTATTTGTTTCATTTTCTACACATTCCAGTCAAAATTCCTCGTCTCCACTCTGATCACATACCCTGCTTGATTTGGTTTTCATATATATTTGCTTTTTATTCATACTTTTAATTTTTTTTATTATTTATAATTAAATGGAAGTGAAAGAGTAAAAACTTGTTCGTTGTCAGAGCAAATACCACATTTAAAAGATAGCACGCGGAAGGAAGTCAGTGAAGAAACAGGACTTTTTGCAATAAAGATGGTTTACAATACACATGTGACTAACAGAAACATACATGCTAGTGAATGAACATACAGGAGAATATACAACTTTTTTTAAGTTATTAAAAAGAGAAAGAAAAGGAGCACCATATTATGACTTTTAACTGCCTTTTTGTTGTTGGAGCTAGAAATCATAGTAATATAATGCACAAATTCATGGAGAAAAGGTACACATTATTATTTCTTTTTTTTTACCATTGAATTTACATTTATGAATGTGGAATTTTGCCAACAGAATTAATACATTTATAATGAAGTACATATTCTCTTTACTTTGACTTCTATAAAAGCAAAATACCAAATTCTCCCATAATATAAACATATATATATATATATATACGTCTATATAATATAAACGTCTTTATAAATATGGTCAATGAGAATATGCTGACGTTTCACCTTGTCCTGAGCAATACCAACAAAGGTGTAAAAGGACAGTTTGTATTGGTGTCACTTTTAAATGATTATGGATTCTTTCAATTTGTTTACTAGTACTAAACTTTTCTTCAGTCAATGTTGTTTACAAATGTGTACAAAGTTTCACTTCCGTGCAACGTCAGACAGGGAAGCGCGGGTCCGACCCACGCGCACAAGAGCGGAGAAGCGGGAAAGGTGGGTGAACGCGCGCCTCTCTCTTTCTCTCTCTCTCTCTCTGTCACACACACAAACGCACCCCCCCCCCCCCCCCACACACACACACACACACTCCCGCGAAGTGGCTCTCATATACAGTCAGTGCCACTTCTACTTTGTGTGGAGGCAAGAGTGATCGTGAACGCATCATCCGTGAGGACAGAGCAGAGTCCGCATGATTACAGGTATGTTCATTACGACATCACACACACACACACACACACACACACACACACCCCACACACAAACACACACACATCCACCATTTAATGACTCAAGACCGCAGACACGAACGTCATTATCACACCTTGACCCGTGAAGAAGCTCATAACACACCTGTTTAACCCATATCACAGTCCTTATTCAACCCTACACGTCAAAACTTTACATTCTACTCTTTTATATATGTCGCTAGCTCTTGTCTTGCAGTAGACAATGACTGTCTATTATTTTAAACCTAAATATGTCTGGTGGAGCTTGACGCGTTTTAGCAACGGCAATTAGTGATGGGATCGGCAGTTCATTTGAGTGTACTGAATTCCTAGAATCCGTTCATTAAAATGATTCGTTCACCGAATCGTTCAGTGCTTAGCAGGAGCCCAATGCCCTGCTAAGTGACTCACGTCGTCCTCCCTCAGTGCAGTACGTTAGCGGGTCAGTGAGTGAGTGACAGCGAGAACGAGATTCGTGTCCTCAGCCACAGTTCTCCAGTTCTCTGTGTGTCAGTTGGTACGTGAACGAGATTCACGTCCTCAGCCACAGTTCAGTTTGTGTCAGTACGTGCACGGGTCAGTGAGTGAGTGAGTGACAGCGCGAACGAGATTCACGTCCTCAGCCACAGTTCTCCAGTTCTCTGTGTGTCAGTACTTTCGCGGGTCAGTGAGTGAGTGACTACACTCCCCTGCCCTGACAGACTCCTCCTCCCTCCCAAGTTTTGATATAAAAGTACAGTTTAATTGCAAAACATCAACACATTATAATAATGATAATACAAAATAATAATACTTAAAGGGACAATGTGTAGTATTTATGGGTTTATATAACCCAAAATCCACTTTTGTATACATATTATTTGCTCCTGCATTGTCTAGTCGCTGTATAATATTCTTTGTTTCATTTTCGTAGTGTTTCAAAAAGTCATGTAAAATTATTTGGTCGCGGGCCGCTACTGCATTGCCACGACGTCATGTTTCTACGGGAGCCTGTATAGACAAACGCGAGAGAACAAATCAAGCGTCTCTTTACTTGTAGCGGAAGTCCCGCCTCCACTCTCTCCGCTTCGTCTGCTACGGCCGCGGTAGCTCGCCCTCTCCCTCATCTCACGAACCTCATCTGCTGACACGGAGAAAGACGACGAGGACGACATTTGACCGGCTGAGGATACCATAGCGCTCAGGGAAGGGAGGGGGTGAGCAGAGGAGCAGTTCTTTGTTGTAAATTTCAGCCTCTCCTCTAGATGGCACTATAAACTACTTCACCTTTAAATAAAAAGTAAAAGTATAAAAGCATTATAATTATTATTATTATTTTTAGTATTTGTATTATTATAGAGGCACATAGAGGATAATACTAATATGCACATATACATGTGTTATTATTTTAAATCTTGCAGCTATTGGTGAGTCTCTCTTCTGTCTCCTCGCCTCTCATTACTTTATGTGTACCTAAGTCTGTAAATGGGGCGAGTGTGTGTGTGTGTGTGTGTGTGTGTGTGTGTGTGTGTGCACTTGTTTTCAAGTGGCTTAGCTTGACTCAACCTTAGCCGTTAGCTTGGAGAAAAGGACGCCAAATTGGCACTTGTTTCTGTAGAAGTCTTCTACAATAGACTGTTTCGCTGAGGACGTGAATCCGTGACAGTTCTGTGTTCGCGATTCAGCACGAGCTGCGAACGTGATTCACGTCCTCCTCCGTGACAGTTCTCTGTGTCAGTACGTTCGCGAATCATGAGTGAGTCAGTGAGTCACAGCGCGAACGAATCACATCCTCCAGGAGTGAGTGAGAGTGGCAGACAGTTGTTACTAGTCTGTCCCCGCTCGAGGCACGTTGGATGGCGTCGTTTGAGGAAGATTCACGAGTGAGTGACAGTGTCGGCGAACGACTTCACGAGTGATTCACAGATCGCGGCAGTTCTACTCCCGGGCCGCCGCGCTCGCTGCTGAGCTCAACTAACTAACACAACACTAACGGCAATGGCAAAAATAGAACTGCTTCCTATCGATAGCGATGCAGTGTGGTGAGCCGCTTCTGGGACGCTGCCGGCGGAAATGCTCACATTGATTAGAATGGAAGCGATCAGCAATGGCGACCGCGCCGCTGACGTTCCGCTGCTGTAACGTGCCCGGTGGAATTCCGGGGAGAGAAATAGAACAGGACAGTGTACTATGAGCTCAGGAGAAGTCCCGGTACGCTGTAAAAAAGTCCCGGTACGCCAGAGGCTAAAATTGAGAAGTGCCAGTAGTCTGTACCAGTGTGTACTGGCCCACTTAAAGCACTGGACTGAGTCCAACACTTAAACTGCTGCTGATTGCTGATTTGTTTGTGTACTCATATGAAACTTTGTAGCTCATTTTATTATATATTATTATATTATATTAAATAATCAATATCTTTTCACGGCGATGACTCAATGCCACTTTTTTGTGTCCAATGCTAGTATCACAGCCTTCAGTATCGACTGATATCAGTATTAATCGATACATCACATATAGAGACAAACAACCATTTACTCTCACATTCACACCTACGGTCAATTTATAGACCAAATTGACCTAATCCCCATATCGCATGTTTTTGGACTGTGGGAGGAAGCCGGAGAACCGGGAGAAAACCCCCCCACACACAGGGAGAACATGCAAACTCCATACAGGAGTTCTTTTTCTGATGAGTGATCCAGTGATTTTGAGTAGTACTGGACAAATGCTGATACTAAATATTGTACTGGCAAGTTGATATGTTTTTCATATAGAATTTCTAAAACAGTGTTAAAATGTAAGGTCTGTACAAGCAGCACCTGTGATTGTTTGCATGAACTGAAACTTCCTCTGGTCACCCGCAGCCTACCCCATATACCCACTTCTGCTTACAAGAAATATTCATAAAAAACAAAAAAAGGGAATTATTTTATATCGCATATACATCTCTTCTAACTTTCTTTGAGTTAGGATTTGTCAATATTACAGAACAGACAATGGAGCCATTGGTCGTTTCAAAGTGTTGACTCTGAAAGCAAATGGGGAACAAAAATATCATAGACTGAAGCAGGTTTTTTTTTTTTTAATGGCTTAAAGCTGTTTTCATGGTGAAGTCGCTGGCAGCGTCCGTGTCTTATACTGGTTCTCATTGCAGGGGGCCTCATACCACTGTTAGTACTGTTTACTTTGTGTCAGTCCCTCATAAAACCACACTCCCAAGAAACCAGATATATGCCTTCAAGTTGCTAGACATACTAAATAAATCATATGACTCATTCAGTTGATTGCTCTATCGTCTGGATCTGGTAATGGAACTGTTGAACACATGCATTGGCAGGCAGACATGGAGGTGACAGAGGCAAAGGTGAACAACCATCTGACAAGTATTGAGCTGTTAAACTGCTGAGCCACATCATGAAATCAAAACCTCTATGTAGTCCTGATTGACAGCTGAGGTGTATGGGGGGAACGAACAGGAAGCCACGCAGAGTCTAGCACGCACAGTCAGAGTGGGGAGGACAGGAAGTGCAGCTCATAAAATCAAAACATGAGCATCGCGCTCCACAGATGCTCTACTTAGCATTGTCTCTTCATATGTCTGAACCATATCAGACTTAAAACAGACTCTTGTGATTTTTTTTTAAAACTTTGTCCACTCTTGGTTAAAAATGGGACATTTCGAGGCTACTTTTGTGTTTCAGAGGCTGTTTCTCATCTCCGCTCTGATTCTGTCATCACAACTGCTGATTTCACAACTTTGATCTGTCACTTGAGTGGAGCAAGCAATATTATATCGCTTTTGAGTCACTAATTATTTATTTTTTGTATTAGCAAGTAACGACAGGAGAGCGACCCTCAAAATACATCAGGCATTTTTCCGTCTGTGCATGTCTACCTCCACTTCTGCTCCACCAAATCTCCATTATTATTTGGTTCTCAATTATTGGGATTGTTAATGACACCACACATGCAAAAAGAAACAGACAATCCAAACCAAACCAATCATGTGTCATAGATGAGTCATAGAAAATCAGAATTAGAGGTTGGATCTGAGTCACATCGACGCAAAATGTCAAATGTGAGTCATTTCAGCCTGGTAATGTGAATGTAGATGCTTCCATCAGGGTTTCCCCCTGATAGAAGCAGGTTGCATACATTGAACCGCAGAAGAAGAACGTTTAACGAGCGACACTGTCTTCTGACTCTGGGTCTGACTCCGGGTCAAAGTCGTAAAAGGTACTGCGGTGGGGAGTCGTGATGAAGCTATTTTTAAACATTGTTAAAACAATGTTTTGATAATGAGGAGCAGTGCATCCACCGTTCCAGAGGGGGAGCTGTGCTTCTGAGAGCGGGTGGGCTGAATGTGTCACTTCCGGTTATTGGCCAATCACAAGACAGTTGGGAAGGCTCTACGCTGGCTGGCCAATCACACACTCTGTCTTCTGGGTGTGAAAGTCTGAAATATCGTGGCTCAGCACAGCGTCAGAAAAGACAGATTTCTATCGGCCCGTTTACAGCAACTAGGAGGTTTTTGACCATAAAAATAAGTTAATGTATGTAAGTAGACCTCCATAACTCACATATATGTGCAGCAGGACCCCTTTAAAGTTATTATTTTGGCAATATATACACACTGGGGATGGCACTATAACACTTTTTGTTCACCAATATTGGATATCGCCTTTTAAATAAGGGGTTTCAAACTCACTCATTAGTATGAAAACTGGCCCAAACTGACTGTGAACAATATTTCCTGATAATAATAATACATTGGGTTATATTTATCACATTATTACAACATTTAATTATATATAGGCTTGTCTAGGGTTTTAATTAAAATAATATTTTGATTGATTTTATTTCTGTCTATTTTTGTTATTTACAGATTAATTTTTCATCATAAATACGTATGTTTAGTTATAACTATAATCAAAACACACACCTTTACTTTGAAATAGTGCAATATTATCCTAAATATTTTGTTGCAATTGCAACATCGTGATGAATTATCAAGATATAGTTAAATTTTTTAATCACAAAACTTTTTTTTTTGCCCGCCCCTCCTGACCAGACTAGAAGTTCACTGGCCCCCCAAATCATTTTGATTCTGAGACCCGTGTTTTAAACTATGAACTATGCTGCGTTGACGCCAAAGGCAAATTTTCATGCTGTGGCATTGGTGTCTATTTTGCTGCGGGATCACTTTAGTGCATTCCGGAAGTCGGCACATTTTGGCCGTAAGAGAAGACAGAAGTAATTTTTTTTCAACTGGAGCTTTGGAGTGATTGTCGTGTGATTGTTGTGTCGCGTGGCCTGGTCGACGGCAAATTTTCATCTATCCCCGTATGCACATTGACTTTGTATGTAAACTCGCAGCGCAGAAAATGTGCGTCGTGTGAACACAGAATTAAAAGTTGTGCTAATCATTTCAAGCTATTTCAAAGACATAATTCTCCAATGGTGTAACAACTATTATTCTCCCATAAAGAAGAAATAAACAGCCCACAACAAGACTTAGCTAAAATTATGATACTGATTTTTACGTTTTAAAAGTCTGGGTATAGTCAAGCATGTGATATGTAGGATTTCCGGGTTTTTAAATCTTTATCTGTCCGATATCTGTGTCTGATTTTTAGTATTTTATCAGCTCGTCTCTAATACATGCATTTTATTGTGTTTTTTTTACCAGCTGTGCATGATGGCTACAAGTGACTGCATCCCTGTTACTTTCTTGGGTATACGCAATGACACCTTCTACTTAAGTGGTAAAAGTGCTTTTATATTCCCTCAATCTGGGATGTACATATTATTTCTGTTGCATATGTATGCTTTAATAAGTTATATCTAATGTGCTGTTGTGCTTTTTCTCTCTTTTAAGTTGGCGAAACAGGTAAGGTCACTCTCATATTAAAAAGATTTGTGGCCACCTCACTTTCTTATGTGTCCCTCTTACCCGGAAGTGATCATGAAAATGTGATGTGACCGATATAACAACGTGTGCATCTCTCAAAATGGCAGAAGTGGACGGAGACGCCTTCGCCAGTTCCTCTGAGTGGTACACGTATCACCTCCATTGCAAGGACAACAAGTTCCTGTATCTCAACGCTGAGGGCGAGTTTCAGCTTGAAGACCTGACCTCAAATGAGCAGAGTCAGCTTGGTAATATGCTGCCAAATAAATAATGTATCTTTTTTATCAAGGCTTCTAGTGCCTTCCACAACTCAGGATGTGTGCTCAGTACTGAGGCAGCAAACACAAGTGAATGTACCAGACTCAGTGGCTGATTTTCCTGTTGGCTTGTGACTGCATATCCTTGTGTTAAGCACCAGGTGCTGAGTGGGCTGCAGCAGCACCCACTGGTGAGGGGCTGTAAGTACAAGGCAAACCAGGTACCTGTGCAAACCCATTGGACGTACAGTATATGGGACCTTATTTTTCTCATCAGGAATCAACAGGAATTCCATAAAAAAAAGTTGTTTTAATGTACAATAAAGCTGCTTTACTTTTTCTAAAGATCATTTATAATTAAAAGTTTACATACCCATATTCACCAGTCTCTCTTTTAATTTCCCTTTTCAGATTGCAAATTCAACATCCATCTATTCCACAACTCCAGCCTGCAGCCAAGGCAGGGGATACCTGTCATGCTCTACGTCAACAAAGACAGCAAGAAGATGGTGGCCTGCTGCAGGAGCAACGATGAGGTCTATCCGGAGGCAATGGTGAGAGACAGACAGTTACAGTTGATGGTAATGTAGCCCTGACAATGAAGCAGTTTTGAGGAGCAGACAGCTGCAGCGTGCTAAATGGTAACATTTAACACAGGGGTCACCAACGTGGTGCCCGCGGGCACCTGGTAGCCAGCAGGCAGCCAATACGGTGCCCGCGGGCTCACTTCACTTCACCTCACTTGCATGTATCCGTATGATCACAAAGTGAAATATCTTTGATATTGTTTATAAAACTGGTAATCGTTAGGATTAAGCACTGGAATGAATGTGTATGCAGTTGAATGCATAATATTAATCATTTAAATGGTAAACAAACAAAAAAATATTATATGGTAGCCCTCCATATTATTTTTTACCCTTAAGGTAGCTCTCTGTCTCAAAAAGGTTGGTGACCCCTGATTTAACATGACTGTACAGTAACAATATGGGGCTAATATGGTAATAGTAGGGTAGTCATTTTGTAATAGTCAAATTTCTCAGGATGAATTTCATCATTATAAATAATTAACCCATTAACACATAAGCCTTAAAATGTCCACCTGGACTTTTTTGCTTATTTCAAGGGCTAGAAAATGTCCTGTGAGTAAGTGCTTTTGCCCATTTATCCAGAATAACTTCAACATCTGACAGTTATTTACAATTTACTGCATGTTAAAATGGTGTATTAACAATTTAAAATGAAGAAAAACAAAATGTTTTATTTAGAAAAAAAACAAACACTGTAGTTGTAGCTTCCTGCAACAGTGCGAGTGACATTACCGTAATAACCACATGTTGACTTTTGACATGTTTAATGTACTGCCGCCTACTTTGGTCATGACACTCTCAAAAAAGAGGTTTCTAATCTCTATGTTTACATGAAGTCATCAGAATTAAAAAAAAAAGTCATGTAACCATGCCAATCTAAAAACTCTGATCCAATACAGCCCCCACGGGCTGGTGTGACAGTCGATCAGATAATCACTTCCTGGTTTAGTGCTATCAAAACTCTGATCCACGTAAATGTGACATATGGGTTATTTTGTTATGCTTCATTATGCAAACCAAGTTTATAATAGTTTAGTCTATTATTATTAGTTATTTGTTTTAGTGTTAGTTTAGTTTTGTGTGATATGGAGCCAGGTGCAAGCTTCAAAAAGGTCAGAAAAAAATCCAGTATAAGAAGCCATTTTAAAAATGTATGAGGACAGATAAACAACCATCCCTGAATCAAATATAACAGTCTTCAAGAAAGCAAGCCGAAGTGAAAAATGTGCGTCATAAATAATGCTGAGTTTAGATAAATAAATACATCTAAAGCAACTGGCCATAAAATCCTCCTAATATGTCACAGAGACACAGGAATGATGTTCATATAACATACTGAACTCACCAACATCTACAGCCAAAATATTAGTATTTAAAAAAATATTTTGCGAAAGGCAAATCATATATGTTTATGTTTTGAAATCATGTTTTGGCATGTGGCGCCACCCACCGCCGTCTACCAATCATTGCAGTCAGTAGAGTCTCAGCTGCCGAGCAACCACAGGTTGCCAGTTACGTCTGAGCCACAATGGGCGGAGAAAACTAAACCTAAAAGACCTCGGTATTTTGAATTTGAGTGTAGTAACCGTTTTTGGCCACATCCTTACATATGGCGTCTTTAACGAAAATGTTTTTTCTATTTTAGTTTTCGTTAACTATAATAACCTTGCGGCACACGACAATCAGATCCTTTCATTTTGCATGTAAATTCCAATCAGAGCAAATCTTTTGGGACTGAAGACATTTTGCGCATGTGAACAAATCTATGAGACTTTCCTGGTTAAATGAAGGGAACAATAATTGACTCCACATATGTTTTTCCAGCAGGATCTGCCAAAGAAAATTGAAGAATGCCAACACAAGGGCTTGTTCTACATGACAAAACTATGCGACAAGTACATGTTTGAGTCGACTTTGTACCCATCGAAGTTCCTGGGATTTGTGGCTGACGAACATAATCCCAATCTGAAGGCTGTGGTGTTGCGTGAGAAAGGTTATGATGGTGTGGACGACGCCTCTGAGGTCTTTTTAACCAAAAAGTAATCTGAAAACAGAAGTCATGAAGAAGTTGCTTCAGGATCGTGTGCTTTTTTAGTTATGCTAGAGTTGAAAAATCTGTCTTTTTCATTCACACCAATGATTTCCAAGTTTAATAATATACTGTATATCAATGACTAATGCAGTGGAGCCATAATAACATCCTTCTTGCTTGTTTTTTTTAACAAGCTTGTAAAGCAGTTATCGCAACAATAACTCACTTTTATAACATGTATGGACTTTTAACAGATGACATTAGCACTTGAATTTAAAAGCATTATGAAGCTTTTTTCTTCTTTTAAATCAATGTGCAAGACATTGTGAATGCTGTTTTGATATATTATATACCTTTTGTTCCCTTTTGTACTAAGTGATAAAAGTCATTATTATAGGCCGTCGTGTTGAGCTGTACACACGATCACACGGAGACCTTTTGCCCTATTTGCTGAAAAGATTGTAGAAATTACAGCAACCGTTTAAAACAAATAAATGAAAATAAACTAAGTTTGATATTTCATTGGATTTTTTCATTGGATGTTAGCTGACTCACCCAGCACTGCAACAAGTGATCGATGAGTCATCAATTACTGTTTTAATCAGATTTTTAGTGATTTCAGCTTCTAAAAAGAAGTTTGTTTTTTTTTGTTTTTTTTAATGTGCAGATACAGTATATGAGGTGCACATGCAGAGTCAGTGTCACATACAGTTGACAGAACACTAAGGAAAGATGAAGAACCAGGTTCATGCATTGTTTTGACGTGATTAAATGACCCAACTGGAAAAATATAACTATAATTCTAACACATGGAGCATTTGCAGTAGCTTACCTTCACAAACAGCTGCCACATTGTACCACAGCATTTATGCTGTTGCATGTCTATGTATAGGAACATGATGAGAATTAGATTATTGTAAACCTCGGAAAGTACACCTGAGGTTGTCTTTATTATTATTACATTCTGTCTTTATATGGACATAAAGTGCTGAACTCTGACTACTGAATACAACACACCAATTAGTACCTTATACACCTCTACTTAAAAAAAAAACTTACCCTTTACATTTAAATATTCTCTGGTTTCTTTCATTTATGGACAAAAGGTCCATTTTGTTTGTTTGTCACTGAGGTCTGGGAAACACTGATTTTTCACCCTGTTCTTTACATTTCATGGACCATACACCTGGCAAATTGATAAAGAAAAATTGACAGATTAATTGTCAAGTGATTACTCATAATCCTGTTGCAGCATCATCCCAGTTCATACACTAAACAATGCAGCTCACTAAGTTAGGGGCCGTCTTAGTACAACACGGTCGATAGTAAGGTCTTACAGGACCGGTGTGTAGGGTTTGATGGCATCTGGAGAAGTTGCAAACTGCAACCAATTGAACACATTTCACTCTGAAGTGTATATGAGAGACAAGGAGATGGTGACCTTGAGACTGGTGACCTGTGTGCAGGCAGGGTGGGACTGGCTCAAGTTGCCCCCATGACCCTCATGGAGGATAAAGCAGTAAAAATTAGTGAGATAGAGGCCTTCAGGTAGAATAAAAACATGAAAAGCCTTCCTTTGAGCCACTTTTTTATTCATCCATCCTGGGCTAATGTACAAATATGGCAGACTTCATGGCTGATGATCCAGTCGTGTACAAGTACATGGTAGGGCTGCATTGATTAATCATATCCCACCTATTTTGATATTTAATTTTTAAAGTTTTTTTGTTTGTTATTTTTTTTAATAAATACATTTTTTGTTTATTTTTAACCAGCTTCTTAACTGTAAAATAATTAAAAGAGAATAATCATGGCTTGTGAACAAAAAAAAGAGAATCAAGAAAAAATAATCTCCAGATTGATTATTCAAATAATCTTTAGTACAAGATGGAGGCGTCAACCGTAACTTTGAATGGTCAAGCATAGCATAAACTGCATTGTTCATCCATTACCTCATGTTTACTTGTGTTTTGTGCGTCAGAGGGTGAAGGATGAAAAACCTTCCATGAAGCAGAATGAGTGTCGACCGATCAAAACACATTATGCAAATATACCAACATGTTTATGAAAGTGCTTACAACAATGATAATGACATCACTTTAGCAACATTAGCAACCCTTGCAACATAGTTAGCCATAAGTCACATGGCTCTGCTAACCTACATTAGCCACCTCTAGTGCCAAGCGACAGGCTCGCCCTCGATTAAGTGTTACAGCAAGCATGAGAGTGAGTGCCCCCCAATATAAATGGCACAATTCAAAAGTTCTCAATTTCCAGAACAAATAAATAATTTTTAATACTGTATTCAATTTCTATTGCGAGACCCCCAAAAAATTTATAAACTGGACCATTTTTTGCAATTATCATCACTTAATGGATAGCTTGAATGAGTGAGGTGGTTAGGATCTGGCCTTCTTAACCGTAAATAAGCTTTCAGCAGAGCAGCAAAAAGGCTAATAATACAAGTGTGCTCTCCTAGCAGCCCCTCCGTGCTCACAAAAACCTCACTCCTGCTCACTGGACTCAGCACTTCCACAAAGCCGCCCTGACATTACTGCTGTAAAAAAAGCACTTGCTGCTGTCAGTATTGCAGGAAGAGAAACATGGACCATGTGGGCGAGTTCTAACCGGTGAGACGAAGGCAAAGCTAGAATCTGAAGTGCTCTCCTGTTATTACCAAAGAGCAAAATGTAACATATGCATACCGTGATTAAAAACAAAAAACAGTTAAGACATTAGCCTCCAATAGCCCCTGTACATGAAAAGAATAATGGAAATGAGACGTGTTGAAAACATGCATATCCACCCTAAACTTAACAGTTACAAACCAGATAAGTAGATATCGCATGATTGTAGAATTTTTAAGTAGCGACACATGTAATATGTAGTGAGAATGCAAAAACACCTGAAGCCTGAACTGATCAATATGAATCCCAATTACACATGCATTGTCAACATGATATATTTCAAAGAATAAACATGGAACACCTTAAATTTTTTACAGTCAGCTGAGACGGGATTACTCATGTCCCAGCGTCCGGGTCGAGCCTCAACTTTCCATTCCAGTTCATTTGCTCCAGAGCAGAGCGACGGCTTTACAGATGCCAACGTCGTTATAGTTAAAGTAGCAGAGGCCGGCAAACGTGACAGTGGACAGGAGGAAGAGGCTTGCTTTGGCGGCCTTGATCTTTGATTCGCCATGAACGTAGTCCGTCAGCACCTGCCCGATGCCCCTACAAGACAACAACAAAAAAGAGTGAGTCAGGCTGAACAAATACTTTTTTTTTTTTTACTGGAATCATTACTTTTTTTTTTTCATCCATCACAGTCAGAACTTCTCTGTATGAATTAAAAAAAAATTACTACATAACAGCAAGCAAGTTAGAACTCCAACTTCAATAATATTGCATTGGAATTTGGTGTCTCACATGATAATACTTTTTTTTTTTAATCTAACAATATGAATAGTGAACAGAAACTTGACTTTTTAAAGTTATAAAGACATCCCGAATCAAACAATGCAATATCTATCAGGAAAAAAAACGAAAGAAAGAAAATTACAATAATCCAGATAGTTTTGACCCATCATGAGTGAAAATAAATCAAAACACCAACAACAAGAAACTGCCTACAGCTGTTTGGCATGGCCTCACTTGATGTTATGATGTCAGGGTTATTATTTGCTATGCGATTACATTCCCAACAACATTTTTTTTGGTTTTGTATAACTGGCACCATGGCAATCAAAGCTGGCTTCTCAAATCGCATTTTTATGAACACCGACAACTTTGTGTCAACCAGGTGCAATAGTTTTACAGCGATGGTGTCACTGTCCCATCACGGTTTCATAGCTCATTATAACAGAACTTCTCCATTTCTCCATTGTAGAACTAGGTGCACTATTATAATGCTATTACATGCTTTCGTTATCGTCTACAAACTGAAAACCTGTTTCAGGCGCAGCTGTGCACATGCACCAGGCTATACCCTTACTACATTTTGTAGTCCTCTCATTTCCTCCTGAGGTCAAACAGGACAAGAATGTTTTAAATAGCCATGAGAGGGCAACTTCACTGGTTGCAAAAAAAGAAAATGAGCCTATCTGAATGATATCGCCTGAGGAGTTAATGTGCTCAATCACTAGTTTCAGGTCTTTAATGGAACATGATTACACCTTTGTAATGTTCACATTTAGAGAAATATAGATGATTAAGTATGAAACATGAATGGACAGTTGTGTGATTGATGGCAGGCATCCAATAGGAGCCTGGTTGCTGGAGACAGGTGAATTTTTATTTGAAAAACCTCGACATGGGGCCAGCTTCTAAAACAGGAGTTTACATCCCTATGGACGACTTAAAGACAGGTTGCCACTTGGTCATTACCTCATACAACTGCCCATTTAACAGACAATAAAACACTGCATTAATATTAGAGCAAGCAGGTGCTGACAGTGCTGCCTTTACCACCCTTCACTTCACAAAGCTTCATGTCTGACTGAAGCCACATTGACCACACTGGATTTTACCTCCCACATTCCTTAGCGCTATAAAATCCTATTAGGCACAGATGATGCTTATCCTATGGACCGGCTGAAAAACATTCTTTAACACATTGAAGTGATGATGCTAAATGACCTTGGAGCATTAGTCTAAGTCATTATGGTCAAAGGTTGACCCACAGAGATACCCACCTGCCCCAGCCCACAAGAGACCTGGCCCCTCAGCTGCCACGCCTATTCGCACTCTAACTGATGGAAGAGCACATCACTGAGACACTAAGCTAAAGCCACCTTCAAGTCTGAAAACACAGTTCAAATTAACCATGGCTGGTGTCACAGCTACTGACAGCTGTGAAATGGATGAACAAAAAAATCAGCCGAGCACAACTTTCACCTTGGTAAACATTTGAACTGGGATGACATGTTTGAGGAATAGGTTTTCCTGGAAGTTTCAAATAACTTACTCGCACCTCAAATGTGTGTGTGGGTGTTAGACCACAGAAGTGAGGCCAAGTAACATTAGATGATTTCACACTGGACTGAAAGTGCCTGGAAGGTCATGTGATGAAGGGATTAAGTGATTTAATCCGGATGTTTGTGTTTTCCCAGGAAAAGTGAAGTGTCTGTGTGTCACTCACTCATACTGCTTATTGCGCTTTTCCATTATACATTTCTAGCACTACTTGGTACCTGGTACCCAATGCTTTTTTTGGTACCCGCTCTAGCAAAAAGGGGCAGAAGCACTCACTCATTGAACATGTTTGACAATACTTCAGCCATAAAATCAATATAATTACAGGCAGCCTCATTATCTTGATGGGGCCATATTTCAGTTTAGTGACAGTGTCAGACTGGGTCTGTGCTCCGGTCATGCAGGAAGTACTTAAATAACCTTTTTAATTAACTGATTCTAATAATTCAGTACATCGCAAACAACTGCTTTGCCCATCATTTTTGACGCGTATAAACTGACTGCAAGTTCAGGCAAGACATGTTACTCCTTCAAATATGTTCCACAATGCCCCCACAAACAAATATGAAGATATTATGTATTACTACACTTAATTAGCCACTCATTGCACTGCCAATCTGTAGTGTAAATCCCAAAACACTTCCACATGACACCTTTCAAATGCTCAGAAGGATGGCTTAGTTTGCATTTGTCCTCCATTTACACAGAACAACATTACTGTCTTATTTTTCTGATGGAAAGGTGGATCTTATGGCAAGGTGCTGGACCATTGATGAGTTGATTACTTCAGACAGTGTGATGGGATTTTATGCTGTACAGCGGGTTTTTAAAATTTGAGTTTGAACTGAAAAATGTGTAAAAAACATGACTCCTTCATTATATGAAACAGGTGAAATGTGACTTCAGGTCAGTGTGAGCTCATCTTACCAGTGGCCATGGAGTGTCAAGGCAGCAGCCAAAGAATAGTCGATGGCTGGACCAGGGTTAAAATAGGCAACAGGTCCCATGGACAACAACAGGATGCTCAGCACTCGCTCTGCTGTCCAGTGCAGGGAGGCGGCTTTAGAGCCAGCGCCTGCTGTAGAGCAAGAAAAAACATACAATTTTTTTAATTCACAGAATCTCTGCTGATAGATATTGAAGACAACTTACAATTCATCCCCACTAAAACTAAAGATGAAATATTGATATGATTTCTACTTGAAACGCATCTACCAGCTTTTAGAAATCCTCCAACATTTCATTCATCAAAACATGTATTTCAGCTGGGAATGGTGTGCTATGACTTTTATAATGTTTCTAGTAAGTGTGGTGAGGGAAACTGCAAAAGTTCCACCACATCTTAATTCAGCACACTAAATCTGGGCTCCAAAGCACCAGAGCTGTCAGATGCCGATAACCACATCACACAATTGAAATGAAGCAACTAGAGTGCGATGAGTTGGACTTTGATCAATTTAACATCACTATCACGATCACTATCACTGCGATATGACATTTAAACTGACCATTACTTATTATTAGTTTAATTATATCTCCTTTATCTTCCAGTGACAAAGGAGTTACAGTACAACAAAGGTGAAAGACGTTTTTTCTAAGGGTCTTGTTGATGAAACCAAGTCAACAGGTTAATAAAACTGCTTCTTCTAGTTTGATTATTCATTTTCTGATCTTGAATTAATTTTTTTAAAAAGCCAGTCACAATGTCCAAAAAACACGTATGATTATTATATATCTTTTTGTGTCTTTTTTCAATTCACTATATCAGACATGTGAAATGCAACAAATGTACTGTGGAACACAATTATTCAAGCATCAAAATAACTACTAATATTTTTGGCAATCGTCTATAAACTGACTCGTTGACCCACTTTCCTGATATTCTGTACACTGCAGACTGTAAACTATGTTATCATGTCAACACTAACCATAAAGAGCTTGAGATCCATGAATCCTCGCTGTCAGCAGGTGGGGTTGCTCCTGGTATTTATGAGGTACGACCAGCGGTCTGGGCAACAAAGTGCTTTGATAAAACAGAGCTGAAAAAGAAAGAACATGTCAGACTTCCAACTTAAAAAGGTTCTACATGTAAGAAATGTATTAGATCAAGACACACAATGACCGTGATGCGTCTTCAGAAATTAAAAAAATATGTGTTTATGTAATATATATCAAGTTTTTATGGTCCATTGTTTTCACTTTGTCAGTTTATACAAATAAAGCAGATGGGACAGTTACATACAAGTATGTATTTGCACATGAACAGGGTGAAACAGAACAATATAACAGAAATCAAACTCAGCACTTACACCTGATAAGTGTTGAGTTTTATTTCTGTATTTCAGAAAATCTGGCAACCATGAGCCTGCAATGTTTTCAGTTTGAACTGCAGTAACCTCTTAAATGCTAAAAGTCGCTGGGATACATATTTTACATACTTCCATTACCTTCAACTGGAATTACCTGGATATTCTTCCCGGGGTCTGACAACATGCAACAATACATCCCAACAAACACACTTCATCACACATGACTTATCGTCAACAGAGTCGGAACAATTACAATGTATATTAATGATAGTATGCACATCTCAGGTTATTGTTTTAATGTGGGCTGAATGGCAATGTTTTCCCCGTTTTGAAAGATGGTGGTTGTTGTTGTTGTAACGGTAACACGAAACACAAAAACTCCTAAATAGCCATTTTTACAGTGGTTGCTTACAGCTGGGCGTCTGCTCAACGTCACAGTCTGATGTCATCGTGGCAGCAAGTTTCAATTCCACCGACACGCGTTACTACTTAAACGCCGAGGAGGTTTATGTTTGCAAGCGAGAAATAGTTAAAAGAAGGTGAACTGTGAGTCAGTGACAGTAACCACTAACACTTACATGAGATTATACTAGTTTACTCGTAGTGAACTGCAGTATTGTGTCCGACACAGCCAGAATTCGACGTCCCTTCGATTGAAATCGCCCTGATATCAGCCTGCCACACTCAAGTCTTCAAACACATTCAAACATACGAAAACACAGTGGAGAGAAACAGTTACTTACGTTTAAATCCTCTGCGACATACACAACTTAACCTGACCACAGACGCCATGTTGCTCGTTCAACCAAGGTCACCACCGTCGTTACCCGGATGTAGTTATGACGTCAGCAGCAGCAGCAGCAGCACAGAGGTGGCGTCGGTGGCTGTTTGAGAAGATGATCAAACTCCAATCTGTCGTAACTGCGTTACGTTAGTTAGTTTAAAGTCTGTTTGTGTGTAATATTTTGTTGCATTTTATTTTTTTTTAACTTAATTTACTTTGGGTCAAAATAATAATAAATCGTTCTGTTGTCCTTTTGTCTTTGATATTTCTAATATTAATTTTCTGTATATTTCTATACGAGTCACCAAAAGGGCTGAACAAAATTGTTAATTTGTAATTTGGATTAAATATGTTAATTTCAATTTATCTGAAGCTGCAGGTTTTGAAAGGAAACAGATTAGCAAAGAAAAGTAGGCCAAAAACTGCTTAACAAAACAAACTTTGCATTATCATAACATATACAATTAAAAGAAACCCTTATACAAAAATATAGGATAAAAAAAAAAACGGAAGCAACAAAAATCAGATATTACAATAATAGTACAAGTGGGGTTCACATCACTGGCTGCTGCTACTGCCTGCTCTTCGTCTCCATACCAGTAGAGGCGCAGTTCATTTGGAGCGAGCCCGCAGTAAGTCTGCAGTCGCTCCATATAGTTTGTAAATCAGCTGTCTTTTACCGAAACGCTACAGCGCAGACGCAGTGAATCAAAGACAACCTAAGGTCAACTCAGCTCCCCACGTTGCCTGCTGAATCACAGTCCAGTTGTACTTTTTCAACGTCTTTTACTCCTGTGTAACGACATTATGGACAATTTTGAGAATTTCAACACGTCCGAAAAGGCGCAAGCGGCGGAGTTGCAACGAATGATTGCCGTAGAACAGCAGAAAGCCCAGTTCCAGGCTCAGGTTTGTATGCTAACCATGCTAATTTGAACTCAGTCGTTTAGGATACATGGTCGCGTCGAAAAGTGTTTGAAGGAAAAATATCCCCCCAGCCACAAGTTGGTAGCCCAAATCGCCTTTTGGTAGCTGGGATACAGCATGTTATCGTTTCGACTAGCCCTTTTACAGGAATTTCAAAAGGCAAAGGGGCTGAGTGATCTCTTGTGTTTAAATTTGTCACACCCTAAATGAAAACAAGTGAGTTTTGACACAAAAATATCCTCCCAGACAGTTTCAATGGATAAAAAGGACTGAGAGGGCTATAATGTATAACATATATTACCTCCAGATGATATTTAGTGATATTGAAGCAAAAATATCATCTCTGCCACAAGGTAGGAGCACATATCACTTTTTGCCAACTGAAATAATGCTATTGTATGCACTGAATCAGTTTGTGGTAGACGATCACCTTTGGGCATTGTCTGTCTCACAGGTGTGCTCGGGTCACATGACAAAATTGTCAGTTTTGTAGAAGTAGTTCATTCCAACTTTGTGTGGTTAACTGCATGAATCAGTTTTCTGTGAATGAATCCATCTTCTATCTTGTAGTAGTAAAGTACATGTCTTGTTATGTACTCGAATAATGCATAACATGATATTATGTAATTTTTAAATTCTGACTCTTGATGCTATGAAACTCGTTCCCCTTTTCACCTTACATTTGCATACTGTCACCACTGAGATCCATTATAAATCTTTGTTGTTTTGTTTTTTAAATCTCTTTGGATTCTAGGACTGAAACTATTTCTTTTGGTCGTTTCAGTGTTTACGTAGTCACAGAACACACTGTTTTGTGGGTCTTGGAAAATCAGTAAAAATTCTGTAAAGTGCGTTAATTGCTTAAAAATTGCATATTTTGATAATTAATGATGATTAATCAACTATTGCAGCTTTGAATGTTCAGAGGATTTGATTTTTTTTTGTTACATTCATCATAATGTTAATGGCCTCTAAAGACCTTTATTGGTCAGACTACCTCTTCTAAGTGATCACCAAAACATATATATCAACCTGGCTCTAATCAATCAACCTCTGTTGTTTTGATTTTGATTCCAGGTGCACAATTTCACTGACATCTGCTGGGACAAGTGTGTGGACAGCCCGGGTTCAAAGCTGGACTACCGGACAGAGACGTGTCTAGTGAGCTGCGTGGAGCGATTCATCGACACCACCCTGACCATAACCAACCGCTTCACACAGATGGTGCAGAAGGGAGGACATTAATGACTGACTGGAAGTGCCAGGAGGACTGTATGATGACATAAATGACGACCTGTAACGGATGGGTTTTTATTTCTTCCTGTTTGGACTGGTGGTGCTTTAGAGGTCCAAAAGAAGTCTTGTGACATTAGTGAACCGACACCAAGCACTTGTGTGTCACCCTCCTGTTTGTCATATCCATCATGTTGTAAACACAGTTAAGGATGAAGCGGCGTTCTCTCTATAGGGTGCTCATTCACTCATCTCAGTGTGAAGAGCATGTCCAGCTTTAGTTGTGTCCCATTCTTTGTCACACCAGTAGAAAACATAATGTAAGTGAGAAAATAAGTGATGATAAGGATTTTCATCAAGGTCGGCCACATCATTATTGACAATAGCACTTGATTGTTTTCACATATTTATTTGCAAAAAGTTGGATGGTGAAAGGTGATTCACACCTTTCACCATGCTATCAAGTGTTCACATGATAGCATGACTTCAAAGACGATTATATACATACAGAATTGAATGGAACTGAATGAAGCAGGAAATATACAATAAAGTTTAACGATTTCTTAATTACATGACTAGTGTCTTAGTTTTGAGACTGTTTGATTGGTTAGAGACTTTTATTGTTCTGAAATGGGGGGAATGATATTGTTGGGAGTCCAGGAAAAGGCTATTTTGTCATATTGTCTACTGTACTCAAATGCCACATTTCCGCACACTTTTGTCCATGTCGGTGAAATACTGGTGTACAGTGAGCAGGCATGGGAGAGGATTTTTCTCAGCTTACCAACAAAATTGACCAAGTAGTGCATCTTAAAGTCATCTTAGATGAAGTGGTATGGGGACACTTGTAATTTAGAAGCAAGGAAAAGCAGATTCTTGTGGATTATATCCATTCTATGAATACTAATAATTGATACATTTACAGTAACATGGAGCACCCAGGCTATTTTTAAAGCCACAAAAATGTTTTAATAATAATACTTTTAAGTGCAGTTTCTCACTGCCCAGTTTAAATGCACATGGTTTTGTTACATTTCTTCAATTTTAATTTATTTTCTTTATAAACTTACAAAAAATAATATCAGTGAAATTATTTAAATGTGTTGTAAATGGCTGAAGAAGTGTATATATTCATGTAATACAGTTACACACATCAACACTGCCAAATTGTTGAACTGAATTAAGTGGCATACATGAGGCCGCTGATGTGAAAATATGTTTTACATAAATGTCAATGGTACATTTAAAAAAGAAGAATCAATGTACTAAAGAATACTCCTCATATTGCTTGTACATACGAGTGAAATGTGGAGCAGCCGAAATGAAACAATGCACAGAAATTAAGGACATGACTAAACAGTCCATGTCTGGTATTGAGAGTTAACCATTTGCACCACCAGGAGCTCAGCTGTTCTATTAACTAATTTGATGATTAATTAACTTGTTGATTAACCTAAAAAATAATCAGCAGGTATTTTGACAACCAAGCAATTGTTTTCTCATGTTTTGGAGTGTTGGTTGGACACGATACAGTACATACTGTATACAAATCACAAATAAAACTACAGAGTCAGGCTGTTCATGTTTTTTGCTGCCCTGATTGCAGATTTCATGGCAGTTTCGATCCACCCATGAGGTGTGGCTGTGTGTTCTCCTGCAAAGTGCACCCTTCCCTCACTCTGGAACAGTTCCCTCGCATATTGTTCCTGCTGGTAAGGCGTGAACAGGGCGAAGGCTCCCAGACTGTAAGGATCGAGGCCCCATTTCTTCACCAGCCCCCCCGTCCACACACTCCTGATTGCCTCTCCGTGGATCATGACCAGGTCATCCAGAACCACATCCATCAGCTCCTCCTCACTCATCCCTTGGAAGAGTGTGGAATCATCAGAGCAGGTGTAAGATGCAAGGAGAGCCCCTGCGTCTGTACCTGGGAAGCTGTGGCTGGGATAGTAGATAAAGCGAGAGACACGGTCTGTGATGCTCTTCCCTCCTCTGATGCCCTCTTTCTCCCAGAAGCGCACGCTGAAGCTGAGAACCACTTTGGTGGAGCTGGCATAGTGAACTGAACGCAGGGCCTCCATCTTGTCCCCAGAGAGCGGGGGCTGGAAGTTAATAAAGAGTGTGGCTTTGGCTGTGGCCGTAATCAGAGCATAATCCACAGTGAGGTTGGTTAGGGAGCCTGAATTCCGCCAATCCTGATACGTCACAGTTACATCGCTGCTTCCTCTTTGGCCGACCAGCTTGACTTTGGAGTTGAGAAGGATGGTGGAATTTAGCACCTGGTAAAAGGCTCTGGGGAGGTGGTCAAAGCCGTCTGTCACTTCAAAGTATCTGGAACAGAAAAAACACCAGGAAGTTGATCAATGACAGATCTACGATGTTTTGTCCTGTACAATATAGTTCTAACGTTACACTCTCCCCATCACTCTATGGAAGCAGTGAAAAAAAGGGGGCCCCCAAGAACAGCTGAGTATGTTAGTCCACAAAAACAACACACATTTTTTTTTACCAAGTATTTTTACCAAGGAGATTGTGAGTTTTCGCTTCTGTCACAAAACCTGGGAGCTGCTGAGATGACTGATATTGTAGCCTGACCGATTTAACACATTGTGCTTATCACCAGAAATCTAGATATCTTTAGATACATTCACATATCTAAATAGTGTTTATCGTAACTTATTTGGTTTTAATTTAGTTGAAGATTACACATGTAGTGCAAATTTGCGCATCTGTTCCAAGGTTTAAAAAGCAAGGCTATTAAACTGGTTTGACTCAGTTATTGTCAGTAATTGTCAAGCACGGGTGACCCCTATGTGGGAGGGGACCCCTATGTGGGAGGGGACCCAAAATCTAATTCAGCTTAAGGCCCCATTAAGGCTTGGGCCAGTCCTGCATTTCAACCATGTTGAATATACACTTGTGCTTGTATATCCAGTGAATATAATGGATTTATGTGTGGAAATGACTAAAGTGAAGAACCCCAAAAATTTAAGTAATTACAGTACTTGAGAGTTCATGTCAACTATCAAACAGGAAACCCTGACTCTAACATATTAGCATTTCCATGCTCTGGCATGAGTGGACCTTTCAGACATTTGTGATGCTCTATAACTGATAATCAGCCACTATGCAAACTGAAGTCCATATGGTGAATATAACATATGACATACTCAGTGTTGTCGTTTATGTCTGACTGTATGTACAGCATCTCTATCAGTGAAGTGTAGAAGAGGCTGTTTTCATTCAGAATGTCCCCGATCATCCTCACCGCACCGCGACTCAGGTTGCCCTCCTTCACCAGATATTCCTGTAAACAGTTATTCAATTTATTAATCAGGTTTCATCAAATACCATCTAAATGCCGATGTGTACCTAAAAGGGTACAAATGTTGTTGCTGGGGAATGTACCTTTTTAAAAGACAATTTTGGTTGGGGAGAGTCTGTTTGGTGTACCAACATACAGTATGTATCTTTGCGATACAATGGTACATAAATGGGTATGATTTTGTTTTTTTGAAAAGATAAAAATAACAATACTTGTCCACATAATAATGAAACTTTGACCATACTTGCAGGAATAAAAAGCTAATTCAATGGCTTTAAAAAAAACATTTGAAGTGCATACATACCCTTATATCAATTTGGTTTATTGTACTATTGAGGGAACTTTGTCCAAATGTGTACCTACAGGTACAGAAATGTTCTTGTACCCTTATTTTTGATTGTGTATGATACTTAAAAAAAATGAACGAATGGCTACCTTCACTGTGTAGGAATCATATTTATCCAGCATGGCACTGCAGCCCATTATCCTGAGGTCATCCCTCACCTGTGTACAGAGTACAATACTTTAAAAAAGCAGTATCTATTTATAATCATGTAACAAAACAACATCAACATTCCTATCATGAAAATATGGACAATACTATAAATGTATGTGTGATAATGTGTGGAGTGATTACCAACCTTCCACAGTGCCTGACTGAAGAGTTGAGGAGCTGACTTTCCTCTCTCACTTTCATTTAAGCTGTAGTTGAGGACACCTGGGTTGTTTTCCACAGCGTAGGTTTTGTGCAGGACACCATTTACCAGGTAGTATGTGTTGATGTCATCTTCGATGAAGTGGTTTAGGGAAACTTTTAATTTGGAGGCAAAAGAAAGCAGAATCCTATGGAATATATGGATGATGATGTGTATATGTTAAAGAGATGTTGACATGTTTTTTAATGTAAGACATACAAATGGATACAAGGTATAGATTATTTTGTTAAAGCAAGCTTTTGGTCAACTGTAAGTTCTATTTGTGGTCACTTCCCAAATGTGAATACATTATTCACTCTTTTGGCTCCGTTTCGGCCTCCTCCAATCCCTGAGGGAAATATTCAGCTTTTAACCTGCACTGCAGAAACAGCCCTATTAGAAATTAACAATCCATCCATTCATCCATCCATTATCTACTGCTTTATCCTCCACCGGAGGGACACAGGGAGTGCTGTTCCTATCTCAGCTGACATAGGGCGATAGGCAGGGTACACCATAAACAGTT
This sequence comes from Microchirus variegatus, assembly GCF_963457635.1. Taxonomy (NCBI): domain Eukaryota; kingdom Metazoa; phylum Chordata; class Actinopteri; order Pleuronectiformes; family Soleidae; genus Microchirus; species Microchirus variegatus. Next base: position 17,842,599 of record NC_139804.1, read on the forward strand.
CGCCTGTCCATCACAGGGCCAAACAACCATTCACTCACACTCTCACACCTATGGTCAATTTGGAGTGACCTAATCTCCAAATCTGCATGTTTTTGGACTGTGGGAAGAAGCTGGAGAACCCGGAGAAAACCCATGCACACACGGGGCAAGAGTGCTAACCACTACGCAAACCGTGTGGCCAGAAAACAAAACAAATATTCTTAAATAGATTTAAATGTTCTTTAAATGTTCTTAAGAAAAAGAATCTTGGGGATAGTGTCAATTTTGCCTAGAATATTTAAAAGTAGCTTGAAAATCTACCCACCATCTGACTATAATCTACATATATAACACATGAGTTTTTCTCCTAATCATTTGTATATTATTTCTCATGGACAAAACACTGCCATATTTTATAACAATAACTGTGAAGTAATACTTAAGTGACTAAAGTGACGCTGTCACATGGTTTAGGAGTATGACTCACTTATGAAAGCTGGGAATCCTCATGGCTCCCACTTCTGCATACCAGCCTTCTTCTCTGTTCCTGAACGTCTCCACACGGCCTCCAATGCGGTCACTTGCTTCTATTATGGTTACCTTGTTGTCCATGGAGACACACACTCATCTTGTTAAATGCACTTTACACACAAAGCAGGATTTTTAACATGGAAACGCAGAGCAACCTGACTACAGTTTGCTCTACCATTTCCATAGCACCAGAAAGGACATACTATTACACTACAATACAATTTTGTCCATGTCAACAATGGTGTGACGATACAGTGATTATTTAAAATATTTTATACATATTATATATATTTGTATATATACACACACACATATATATATGTGCATATATATATACATGTGTGTTGTGTTCCAGTGCAACTCCAGAAAGTACAACTGCGGAAGGTCGAATTTTTAAGTCATGTTAGGATTTGTCCTTTCATTGGCATTCAGATCTTACATACTGCCTCTTTAAGCACCAGTGATACACATGCTTTTACTTTAAAGCCGGAATAAGAACAAGTCAAGAAGACATTGACCAGTTTAGAATATAATCATATACAGCAGATAAATGAGTAGAGAAACACCATCAAGGCCTGCAGCCTCGTGACCCTGTGACAGACTTACTAAGCTTTTGCAAATAAATCAAGATGCTGACTCAAATGATCAGTGTTTGTTGAGATACAATGTAACATTTTAAGCAGCTGTAAATGTTAAATTAATCTACCTTATGCCCAGCATCTTCTAACAACTTTGCAGCGGTGAGTCCAGCGATTCCTCCTCCGATGACTGCCACGTGACGGGGCGTCCTGGTGGCGGGGAGGCCTTTATTCACAATGTTGAGGAGCTCGCTGTAGTCTGCGTCTTGGAGGCAGTCGTACAGGGGGTCTCCTGTGATCCCACTCACAGCGATCACTACAACCCCCACGAGAAGCAGAGGAACTGAAGGAGGAATAAAATACCAGGTCATGGGGGAAAGTTATTCCCAGAGTATTCCCGGAGACTCACAGAGGCCAACGGAGATTGATTTTGTCATTCTCAAATCACCAAATAGATCTGATGATTTTGTTTTTCTGGATTCTTGAGCATCTCCACACAAGCTACTACTTGGTTCAAAGATTATTTGGCTGGAGTTAGTTCCACCTTTCTTGAGGTCACAAAAGGTGTAACCTCAAGGCTCAGTCCTAGGACCCATTTTGTTTACAATTTACATTAACGATCTGTGTGCAAACTTGTCTAATGCCTCACACCATTTTTATGCTGATGATACCGTCATTTACTGCTCTTCACGTTCGATTGCACAAGCATTCGTATTTTTGCAATCTGCCTTTGATATAGTGCAGAATAATCTGAGAAACTGGTTTTGAATGCTGAAAAATCCAAAATAATGCTTTTTTCAAACTCATCTGTCCACATGGAAAAAAATCCCCTCAATTAGAACTTCCCATGGCAGAGTTATAAGTACCTGGGATTTGTTATTGATGGGGAGCTATTTTTTAATTTGTTTTCTAAATTAAGGGTGAAGCTCGGCTTCTTTCATAGAAACAAGTCTTGTTTCTCCCTCAGATCCAGGAAGCTCCTGATATCAGTGAAGTTCTTACCACTACTTGACTATGGCGATGTTGTGCACGTGTGCCTCTAACAGCCACCTACAGGCCTTGACTAGTTTATCATTGTTCTCTGAGGTTCATCACTGGCTGTAGCCGCCTCACCCTCACTTTATATGTATATCTAGTTGCACTTTTATATTTCAGTGTTTGTTTTGTAAATGTTGCATTCCTGTTTCTTGTTTAACGTTGATGTGTGCTGCTGCCTTTCTTGGCCAGGTCACCCTTTTGAAACAGATCTTGATCTCAATGGGTCTTTTATCTGGTTAAATAAAGGTTAGATAAAAATAAAATAAATAGAGCTGCAAGGAGCTTGTTCATGTTCCACTACATTCAGGTTACTCAAGTTAATCAAACTAGGACCTGTGAGGTGACAAGTGAGGTTTCAGGACAAAGCACAGAGACGGACTGAATGCTGCACTCTTGAGGGTATTTTCATTATTAAAATATGATCTGATTGCTTTAGCTTCTTAATTTGAATATTTTCTGATTTATTTCCTGTAAATAACAAATAAATCATTAAAATTGCATAATTTTCATTTGTGGACATTTAGAGACATTTGAGAACATCATCATTTCCAGGTTTGACAAACACTGAGCAAAATTTTTCTACATTTATTTCTACATTTCGATTAATCGAGAAAATACCCCGACAGATTAAACGATTATGAATATAATCGTTAGCTGCATCTCTAAATGCAAGTAGACCCACTTATTACAGTATTGGGTTGTGAAGTCAAAGTCAAATTGTCATTTCAACTGCATGTACAAGACACACAGAGTCATCAAAATAATGTTCTCCTAGCCTCCTATGGTGTAGTTCCTGTAAGAAAATACTGTAGTGCAAAGAACTGCATAAAAGTATAAAACTATATAAGGATAAGAGTGATTATATACAATTACAGTGCTATCAACAATCACATATGCTCTTACAAAGGGTATTTACCCTATATATGTTTTTAATAATGTTTGTAATCTTTTGGAAATTACCAGTTTACCTACGCTGAAAACACTACAGAAATATATTTTAAAAAATACAGTTTTATGTAAAAATTTGCTCTTGTCACGTTTTTGTGAGCTGGACATATGTCATCTTTAAAGTGAGTCCCTGACTAAAAAAGTTTGGGAAACTCTGAATTCAACACACCATAGGGTGAATATGTAAAATAGGGAATATTTTTCAAAAGTTACCAGTCTGTGATTTTACATACAGAAAAAAGGGGAAGATCGGCTTGGCTTCCAACATAATCAAGTCATACGTACAGTATCTAAGCAGAAACTACACAGAGCTGTCATAAAATAAATACTGTGGTCAGGTTCCATTTTCACAGTGATTCACATTGCACAATTAGCTGTCACTTCTGCACAACAATTTTAATTAATTTATATTAGTAAATAGTTAACAAACCAAAATATCAGCATCAGGCTTTTTTCATATTCCATGAATGTATATGTCATAGAAATTAAATACTCACTGAATTTACACAGTGCAATGTGAGGGATCATCTTCAGGATGGAGGTCCACGATCTGGACGTCTTCACACTGTTGCTGATACCAGCACTATAAGAGGGAAATGAAACCTACCAAAGACATAGTGGGAGAGAGGTGTAGCCCTTATGTTACCACAGAGTGGAATGTCCCACTGATCTAAACATGTTTTTAATTTAAAACAAAGAAAAAAGCATTTAATTTGCTAAAATGGAAAACATCAAAACAAATGCTTAGATGAATAAGACATTGTGCTAACTTTAAGTTAATGTCTCTTTGGCTACATTCACTCACCTTTATCAAAGGTAAAGTCTCGTACGTCATCATAAGCCGACGCATAACCGAGTTGAAATGAGCAAGTCCTCAACAAAGCTAAACTTCTAATGCTCTGTCTCTGTATATGAAGGAAGAGCTGGACGTGTGGTATGTGTGAAATTGCACACAACGTCATTTTAATGAGGGGACTGTGTGGTTCCTCGAGTCTTCAGTCTGAAAATATTTTCCCACACCGGCTCGAGAGTCAACCACACTGAACAAATCAGATTAGTGAGGTTCTTCTAGTCATCTGCATACCTCATTTCCTCCATCTTCATTCATTTCAATATCTGACCTGAAAGTCAGTCTTATAAAAAAAAAAAGCTTAGTTCAAACTTCAATCTACATTACCGTAATAAATATAACAGTCAGAAGTAGAAAACAATCCAAGACCTGAATTCTGCTATTACAAATAATAACATGCTACTCTTTATGACGCCAAAGCAGTTTGACTCACCTCACTCACAGGTAATAGATCACACACACACATACACACACTTTATAGGATGCAGTAAATGAAAGCAAAAGTGGGATGGACACAGAGGAGCAAAGTTTCATTTTCCCTACATCTTTGGGAGCTGTATTATGGAAAATTGTGTTCAAAGCTGTCGTGAAGAATCACTTATGTGGAAATGAAAGTGAAAGAGGTGATGAAAGAAAGAAAGTCTTGAGGAAAAAAACCCCTAAGGAACGTGTTAGGGCACTCTATCATCACATTCTATCTTGTGACATTTAAACAATGAGGTTGCTGGTTCAGCTGACTGCCTCGCCTGACATTCTACATCACAGCTGACAAAAACCATCACACAGTATGTACAGATTTGGCTAAACACATGATTGTTGCTGGTCAAGGTGCAGGTTTTATTTCACATCTTTGTCAGCATATGGGAAAGAAACTGAGGTCAATTAACTAAAAACGCCTCGGGAGAGAAATCTGCCATTTAATATATAATATATATGAAGCTACTGCTGCTGCTGCTGCTGTCACAAATCCTGAGAAATCAGAATGGGTTCTTAGCTGTAATTAGTTTGCCTGGTTTGGAAAATGAGTGGAAGTTTTGGGGGTGGGAAAAGGAGAGAGTGAAAAATCATATTCTCATATGAGTAAAATCATATTCTCCATCATCAATCCACACTCATAGCATATGTTTAACGGCCACTTTATTAGGGACACAGGACACCTAAGAATGGGGCACCCGTTGTGGTCTCTGCATCTGCTTCAAGGCTCGATGTGTTGTACATTCAGAGATGTTCTTCTTCATACCTTGGTTGTAAGTACTTGTCTTCTTATAATTTCAAGCCATGACCTTGCATCGTGGGGAATGAGTTGCCTACTGCATGTTTACATTCTTGTCTAACTGTGGAATGTTATTACATACAATAATCAAAACTGTAATTGAATATTAAATGCATATAAACCCATCCATTCGTGTTTCCCCACAAACTGTTCGCTTTGTTATTGATTTAGACTTAGACTTAACATTATTTATCCTTTGGGATGACTTCTTCAGGGAAATGATATTACCAGCAGTGTACAGTGGTGAGGAAATAAAGCAGCAATATATAAAATAAAATAAACAATAAACTCTTAGACTCATTTTTTTTTATGTTTAATTTTAATATTGAAAGCAAGAACACAACTCAAGTTCCCACAGCAACACAAATTCTCAAAACCCAAAACAATGATAAAATAAATAAAAACACCACACAAACACTAGCCAACTTATCATTACAGCTTATTTTATTTTTATTTACATCCTATATATAGTTTTTAAGCAAATAAGGGATTTAATAAACCCATTACAGACAGCTCATTTTAATTCTGGATATGCAGCTTTGGGTCCCCCTGGTGGTTCGGTGGACTTTATGCATAGTCTGCATAATCAAGAAACGGCTATAAGAAAGAAATATTTACTTGTTTAGTATATAGCTAGATTTTACATTTTAAATATGTTTGTGAGTGTGGCTGTCTGTCTGGAGCGCCGGTTATCAGATGTGCACAGACGCTTGTTTCAGACGCCAGTGTTTACTTTTTATAAGTGAACCCACATTTTGTGTGATAAACTCATCGTTTTATTGATATTGAGCTGTGTGACATGGGTCAACCTGTTTCTTCAACATTTGCTCTGCGTAGATACCACTGGGTGCCAGGAGGTGGCGCTCTCATTTAAACTTACGCTATGATACAGGAAGTAAACAAACCAAAAGACTGAGGAAGGAGACTCTCGCTCACGAGAGCGCCCGTGCCTACTCGTCTGTCTTGACAGCTCCGTGCAGGGTAAACACTTTTCCACTGTATTTCATTTCCATGGTGGAACATATATGCGAAGGACGCCACTCACGTCCCACTGTGTAGCATGCAGAAGCAAGGCAAGTTAGCTCGCTAACGGTACTTCCAGTTTTTGAGTTGTTACACAACGATTCTTTAGCCAAAAGCGTAGTTATTTAAGGTTGATGTGCATTTTGTCAAATTATCACAACACGGAGGATACTGTTTCAGATTTTGGACGAATCTACACTAATTTGTCTTAAATTCTGAATATATGTGATACGCAAATAAACACCTCTGTCACTAATATCACTGATATAATCTAATGTATCTCATCATAGTCGGTCTACATCGCTGACTTAATCATTAAGTAGATATGATGGTGCTCCAGGTCGATTCATCTGTGAATAAAGTGTATACCGAATGTGCATATGCTGCATGTAATAATGTAGATAAGATGAATTAGTAAAAAATCAGCTAGCTATGCTTATAGCCTACATGTCGTACAACAACTAAACATTACATTGTCAGATTTCTTAACGGGGTTTGACAGTATCGAAGCTAACGCTAGCTTAACATGTTATCTGGTGATACGATTATTATAACTAATAAACTTATATTATTGTGATTGATCTTTGCCTGGGTATATATCAAGCACTTTTCTGTAGCAGCTAACACAAACATGTTTGTATGTCTGAAATAATGGCCTTTATCAGTAAATAAAAAAGTATATATTTCTGCAGTAATTATTCTACTAAAACTGTTATTTCTCCGCAGGGGCCAATTCAAAGGCTCCTAGAGCAGTCATAAAAACAAAATAACTGTAATTAATTACTCAATATAATACAAGTAACAGTGAAAACGCCAAGTTCGGACAATTAATAACACTATATACAGAAGAGCTGGAGTGCTGGAGCTGGACAGGTATTCATATTTCCATTAAATGTTTTTTTTTTTTAAATCTTGAGGCACATGACAGTGAAGGTTGTATCTGTCAGTGCTAGGAATTAACAGCTCTTAGTGGCGCTGCCTCATGTCCTGTTGTTGATACATACAAAACAATTCATTTCTGACCCTCCTCAGCACATTATTCTGATCAAATTTACACAATTTATTTAATATAAATTCACATTTGATCTCAAACTATCACCTGTGCAGGTTCTCAGTCCATTTTGAAATATTATACCTGACCTGTGTTCTCTACTGTTTTTATTTTTCAGGGTGGGATGTTCCTCAGAGTGTACAATCAACATATTTCTTCCTGAGGGTGTTGGTCAGTAAACACCTTAGGGTGCCATGACTGAGGTTTTGGGACAGAGGAGCTTGCTGGGCTTTGGCGTAGTGTTGGCATGGCTGGTTCTGTTCCACCTGCTGGTCAACATCTGGCTGCTGTGCGTGTTCACCAGCCTGCTGGTGGTGCTGGGTGGCTGGCTTGGCTCACAGGTGGTCCTAGAGTCTGACAATGTGGTCCACCTTGAGAGGTTCATCACTCTGGAGGAGGTAAATCTGAAAGTCACTGTGGTTTTTAATTCTGGTATGTTGACATAGTTCTAAAAGGGCTACACTGTGCAAAAGTTGCAACAATGCCCTTTTAGATGGAACACAATATTATACAGAACCCATAAGATTGTGAGAGAGATCTAGACAGTGGCAATACATTTTGTTGATAGAGTGTATTGTTTTAGCAAGACATGCTTTAAAGCGGCCCTAGACCGGAAGTTCCAATTAACGCTGTTTTTTAAGTGTGTATCTGCGTCATTACCTTGTTTATGAAGCCCTGAAGTTTCGAAAAACAAACAGTTCAACCATTGCTGAGAACGCTGTGTTTTATTGTAATCTCGGGCTCAGCGAGATCTCTGAAAAAACCCGGTCCGGTTACGTAAACATCGGTTCTCCTGAACAGCAGATCCTCCTGCTCTGGGCACGAGTCCGGGTACATCCGGTTGCGTACATTGTACCGCAGAAGAAGAATAACGTCCGTTGTGGAGGTGTTTCATGAGCGACGGTGTCTTCCGACTCTGGGTCAGACTCCGGGTCAAAGTCATAAAAGGGACTGCGGTGGGGAGTCGTGATGAAGCTATTTTTAAACATTGTTAAAACAATGTTTTGATAATGAGTAGCAGTGCATCCACCGTTCCAGAAGGGGGAGCTGCACTTCTGAGAGCGGGTGTGCTGATTATGTCACTTCCGGGTATTGGCCAATCATCGGCTCGTTTACAGCAACTAGGAGGTTTTTGACCATAAAAACAAGTTAATGTATGCAAGTATATACTCTATAACTAACATATATGTGCAACAGGACCACTCTATGTGAGCTTTAATTAAACAGGTTATTATTATTGAGAAAAAATACATAGTATACATGTATAGAGAGAGGTTCCATTTCAGGAGAAAAGCGTGGATCTATAGTCACATTAATGTTGTTCCATTTTAATAGACTTAAATATATCGGATAATGTTTTGAAAGAGAATTTGGATGCCCTTGCTTTAAGACTCTTTTGGAAATCACAGGCCCAGACATAGCCTTGGTATCACTTGTTTATACTGTGAAAATGAGTATGAAAGATGTGAAAATAAATACTGATTAAATATTTGTTGTGATACTTTAGGTTCCAGCCTCTGTGGGGGATGATCAACACTTGGATGAGGAGATCCATAACACAGTGAGGAAAATCATCAGGGACTTTGTCACCTCCTGGTATTCCACTGTGTCCTCTGACACAAGCTTTGAGACTGAGATTCATGACGCCATGATCTCTATGGCTATGGAAATGAAAACCCGTTCAAGACATGTCAACAGAAAGGTACTATAATTTAAATACCAAAATGTTGACAGCTGTGGCAGTGCTATTTGTTTGTGTGCACTATTACGTATAATGAAGCTGAATAACAGAAAGAAAAGAATATTACTTGCTAATCAAATTACTAAATTCATTCTGATCACTGCAGGAGCTGACCCAGAGGATCCTCGATCTGTTTGGCTGCCACCTGCAGGACTACATCAGAAGCAAGGAGCTGTTAACTGGACAGCAGACATCCATGAGCTGTGAGAGTGAGCAGTTGTGGAGAGCATATTCAAGGGTTACCACACCTCATCTTGCCATGACCAGTGACACAGCAGAGCTCAACTATACCCGAGCATTTGTAGATTTGCTGTTGCATGTTTTGGTGCCACCGCCACACTTGGAGAGCCAAACAGGACGGTTTGTTGTTGGAGAGCTCATAACCTGTAATGTCTTTCTGCCTCTCATTGCAAAACTGTCTGACCCTGACTGGTTGAACATGGTTATGATTGAAATATTTGCCAAATCTGGGACACTCCAGGAACCAGTTAGAGAGACTGTGACTTCCCCACAGCTATTGTTACCACCAACTGCTGAATCAGAGCTTGCTCCACCACCAGATACATCACAGGTACCTCAGAAGAATATTGAAGCTCCTCCAGCAAGAGCAGAGAACCACACTGTCCCTGCTGAGACAGAGATGACTGAGCTTACTGCCTATGATGTCTTTGACGGCGAGGAGGTGGACTGTCCCCAGAACAATGCTGATGACGAAGAAAGTACTCCTCCCTTCCTTGAGCGTTACATTAGAGGAAGCAAATCAAACCCATTTTACCAGGAAAATGACTCTGACCTAGATTCTCCTTTGGCTGATTATAAGCAGAGTTCTAATGATTCCCTGGTGATGATAGGCCAAGAGGACAGTCTGTATGACAGAAGGAAAGAATGTACCACATCTGTTAAAAACAACAATGATGTGGACTTGGACGATGTCTGCCCCTCTCCAGTGGGTGGCTCCTGTCCAAACATCCTGGTGAATTTGGAACGTCCTAATGGCTACAGCCTCTTATCCAGTAGGGCAGTAGAGGGGACTCTCAGTGTCAGCAGCCTCCAGGACTTGGAGAGGGATGTCAGTTCTTCTTCAGTAAACCTGACCAGAGACCTTCCTCTGGGTGTAGACCAGACTGGGTTTGGGAACCCCAGTGAGCTGACAGCTGGCAGTCCATTGCAAGTCCCTTCTCCCATGCCATCGTTCAGTTTTGAGCCCCTCAGCAGCCCAGATGGACCAGTCATCATCCAGAACCTCCGCATCACTGGCACCATCACAGCAAAGGAGCACAGAGGCACTGGCTCACACCCCTACACATTATACACCATCAAAGTAAGGGCAACACACCATCTATGTCTGTTTGTCTATCCTCTGCCCATCTTGTGATCCTGTACATTTCCGGGTGCAACCAATTCTACAGTGTGCAGTAGATGCACAGGTCTGATCTGCCTCAAAAGCAATCAAGATATTTTCAAAGATTAAAAGCTGGAGAACTTTTTCGCTTAAACTTTTCATTGTGATATTAAAACTGAACACACCATTGCACATTTAATTTAATGGTAATGCAAAACGACACCATCTGCATTTGTATTTGTCCCCTAAAAGTGTTGTTGTCACTATGTTATTTTGACCATAAAAGCATCAAAATCATTTTAATGATAATAAACCAACCATTGTTTGGCACAAAAATAGAAAAAATATATATAATTTTTATGGTACAATGTATTTATGGTTTTAGCAGCAATAAGCCATAAAGCTGGGGGTTTGCAATATATTTTGGTGTTATGTATTGCTACTTATATTCACTTTTCAGAATAATGTTAATTTAGTGTTCCGAGAGAGAACCAGACCATCCCAAAATGTAACTACCACCAGAAGAGACATAACAATCAATCATTTTTCTAGAGTATGCTGCCTAGTGCTTTAATACTAATAATAGTATGTGTTTCACACAACAAGTGACAGGAATCAACAAAAATGACAAGCATTACAAGTTTTTGTTTTGTTTTGCTTTCCAGTATGAGACAGCAATGGGGTGTGAGAACCAAGAAAGCATCCAGCCTGGCTCTGAGGATGTGGAAGCTGTGCAGATAAGTTGTGAGAATCCATCTCGCGTCCAGCCAGTAGCTTATCACATGGTCAACAGACGATACAGTGAGTTTCTCAACCTGCAAACACGACTGGAGGAAAAGAGCGAGCTTAGGAAGCTCATCAAAGGTACGAGACGTGAACGTAGAATTGGCTTATTATTGCATATTTTTAGGATAAAAGAAAAATTTAATTTTGATGCTAGTTACCTACACTACTGCCTACAGACACATCTAGATTTTTGGTTAATCCTTGAGTTGGTGGAGAAAATATCTTTAATATTGTTTATCCTTTTTTATAATGTTTAAGGTGTGAAAGGTCCAAAGAAAATATTTCCTGATATGCCATTTGGAAACATGGACAGTGACAAGATAGAGGCCAGGAGAGGACTCCTAGAAACCTTTCTTAAGGTTTGTGGATTGATGTTTTTACATGCTCGCATGAAAAGAGTGCACAGTGTTTATGATCTCTAAGGTCGTCACACAACGTACTCTCCTGTTTTTTCAGCAACTCTGTGCCATACCTGAAATTGCCAATAGTGAAGAGATGCAGGAGTTTCTTGCCCTAAACACAGATGCCAGAATTGCCTTTGTGAAGAAACCTTTCATTGTGTCACGCATAGACAAGGTTTGTTCTGAATATTTTATTCCTCAACAATTTATTTTACAAGATTATTGTATATGACTAGTAATTGGTGTAGCCAGACTGTGATTCAGGGATGTAAACACATGGATGTTAATATAATTGTGTTTATTTGTCAGAGAAATATGTTTAGGCCTCTGCTGTTGGTTTGTAGTGAATTTGAAAGGTAGCCCGTGTGTGTTTTTGTGTATAGATTGTGGTGAATGCCATCGTGGATACACTGAAAACAGCCTTTCCTCGTTCAGAGCTTCAAAGCCCCACAGAAGACAATGAGACAGAGACGGATGGAATGAAGATAGGTTTTGACAAGAAGAGCAAGTATGTCTCAAGATTCTCAGACCAGCATTTTTCCACATGTGCCAGAAACATAATCACAGCCGAATAGGAAATGTGTTTTTTATACAACTCATGTACTCGTGCCGATTATGGCAAAAGTTCTCATAAATGCATGTTGTATGGCATCATGATATTAAGAAAAACATCTCTGGCCATTATTAAAGGTCCCATATTATGCAAAATCAACTTTTTAAACATTTTAATACATATTTGGGACTCTGGAGGCCCTACCAGTCGCCAAAATGTGAAAAAAGATGACTCACTCATGTTTTTGTGGTCCTCCTCATTCTAAGTACAGGAGATAAAACATGCGATGTTGACTTCCACACTCCTTGGGACGTCACAAGACGCTCTCGTGGAGCTCCGCTTTGTCCGTTAAACACGCAAGGGTGCTGGCCGCGGGCAACGGCTTTCGAAAACCGGAAGTCTGCGAATAGTTCTATTCTTGACTCCACAGTGCAGCACATAGTCCTACACAGACTTCCAGCCTCAGAGGATTTATCTGTCCAGTGGATACATGTTATATATATGACGGCAATGTGCCTGCTTAAAATCCGAAAATGATTTGAATTTTCAGCCTGCAAATGCCAGTAGCCTCTGTGGCTGATGTCATTTCCTGTCCCTCCAGTTTAGTTTTTTATGGAAAAATCATCTTCAGGCAGAGGCAATCAAGTGTAATGCAGTAATAGTTACAGATACTTCAAATGTTTCTTTCATACTCTGATGACATTTGAATTATTGGTCACTTTTCCAAACAAAGCTACAAATAGCATGACTTTGAAAAAGAAATAGAAAAAATAGAAAAAATAAACGTATGAAACACATTATTAAATCCATTGGCAAAATGAGGTTCCCTATCCATATGATGCATTACATGGGGAGCCCCAGCTAATGCAACACTCTGGTTTGAAAGGCAGGTGTAAGTAGGCAACAGTGAGCAGTGGAAAATATTTATTTAAAAACACAAAGTTTATTTTTTCTGTGTTTGTACACCTGTAGGTCTCGTCTGAAGTTCTCCAGTAAAAACATTCTCTCTATGAATGGCTCAGACATACGACCACCAGTTTTGTTCAGTTTGGAGCAAAGAAGCACAGTAAGTATCTTACATTTGTATCACTGATATGTTTAATCTATCGACACAGCACTTTTGTACTTGCATACAAAAGTGAATCTACATTTAAAATGATGCACTCTTCTCCTGCCTTTGGTTTGCTGGTTGGCACAAGTTCATCTTCTTTCTCCTTTGCTCTGTTAAAGGTGTTCAACCGGATGTCCTTGGAAGATCTAGAAGTGTTTATTACTGAGCAAGAAAGACTGTCCGTCAGAGCTGTATTGGAGAGGGAGGAGAGTCCATCAATCAGAGAATTCATGGGATACCAGGATGATGGCTCGAGAGGAAAGCAGAGTCAGGAACATGGTAAGAGAAGGATGTTGTGTTGCCAAGCTCAGTCAGGTAGTTTGGCCTTATTCACACTATTGTGTCCAGATACGCATTTAAGCTCTGCATCAGAAGTAATCTGTGTCCATATGAGCACATGATTCACATGTGTGCCTAGCATGTGCACGTGTTGTCTAAACAACAATGTTGAAACATAAGAGTATGGATTTCCTTTATTGAAAGATGATGGGGTGAAACTGGAAGTAGTAGTTCGTACTGCTTTTCATTCACAGCTGTTTGTAGAGCTGCAACTGATAAGAGCAAACATGGAAAGAAAAATGTGTGTAATTGTGTCATGATTTTTAAAGAGCTGCGTTTCTGTCCATCCAGATGCAAAGGCAGCATTTCCAAACTTTTCAGGTTGAGTTTCCAGAGTCACTATATACAGTATATACTAAATATATAAGAGTGGACATCAGGTACAGATATAATGTATCTTAAAATTACAATCGATATAACCTTATAAGTATTTTAAACCTTTCACAATGTACCAATAAAAACAATCCCCATCATCACCAAAACAACTTGCATTTAATGTTAGCAGTTCATACCAGGTCTTTCTAGCTTTAGCACGTAAGCTTATTACAAACACAGAAAACTGGCCCTAGAGTTTGACTGATGATCTTAAATAGATTTAATCAAATATTTAAATTTAGCTCAAATCCAATATTGGACTCAAAACTAAAAGGATAAGGCCAGCAATGTTCTGTAATTTTTCATATTGTCATTACATATACAAAAAGATCAGTTTAATCCTTCAACCTCCCGGCTTCTCCTCATTATCTGCCCATCATGTCTGTTTGTCTGCGTCAGCACGGTCTGTCTGCTTTTGTTTTTTTGTGTGTGTCTGAGCAGCAGCAGCAATACACTGACTCACTGCCTGTTGTGACTTCCTTCTTTCCTGTCTCCTTCACTCCACCATTTTCCAGTCAGTATCTGATCATAATTATGGCAGGACCCTCTGATCGAAACCAGCTTGTCCCATATTCCAGTCACTCATCAGACTCAGACTCGTCCGACCAGGTTTATATTTTGGCAGCCTCTGGGCTTTGGTCTGCTGCTGTAGTGGGATAATTTGCATGGTATGACAACCCTGTATTTTTAAAAAAAAAAATTAATTTCCAAACCAAAAGAAGTTTGCACTAAGCATCGTGAAAACACGGGTTGTCGTGCATCTAAACGCACTTTGAATGTCGTTTGGCTTTGATGAACAGCCATCCCTGACAGGGTTGGAAACTGTAATACCAGAAATTACATTTTACATTTCATATAAGTTGACTCATTCTAGGGAGAGACAGCTGCACATTATAAAAGTGTGAGTAATCTAAGAAAGTACTGAAACTTTTCACTTTCAGTTCTTCCTTTGACTACTCATCCAGTGTTGCTTTTATTTCATGTAGGGTGCAATCACTGCTCTCAGTAAATGTCCTTACCGGCAGGTTTGTTACTACTGCATTTTGATCAAAACGACAAAACAGAAACCGCTCGGGACATGAGAGTCAGTAACCATATTTGGAGATGTGCTACCATTCTCCTCTCCATCCTTTCATTCTCAAGCTCTCTCAGTTTCAATTGGGGATTGTCCAATTCAACATTCTTACAGAGAACCTCTCACTGGCCTCCTCAAGGAAATTCAAAGTGTTTTCTTGGCTCAGTTGGCTTTGTGCTTAGGGTCACTCTGGACTAGGACTGTACATTTCATGCTTTTTTTCATAATCAGTAGTTGAACGTTCATAATCAGTAATATTTTAAGTATTAAAAATCATTAAATAATACGAACAATAATAGAAACTGAAGTGTGTTTTTTCAGTTTAAATTGTACACGTTATCAGCAGTTATGTGACATTGATGTAACGAATCCCAGATAGTGACCTCATAAAACAGTGAGGCTAATGTTTGAAAAAGCCACTCGTCCTGTACTGTTTTTTCTGATCGGACTGTGCAACAGTCAGTTGCTGCCTTATAAAGACTATTTTTCATTAGCAAAACAAGAAAGGAAAAGTAGGAACCCACTGTCACTGGCGACATGATGCTGTCACCACCAGGCTTCACTGATAGGACAGTGGGCAGGTGACGATCACCTGGTTTCCTCCGAACATTAAGCTTAAAATTGAGATCGTTCAGTTTAGTTTCATTCAGACGCGAGAATCTTGAGTACTTGTGGTAAAGGTAGACCAATTATCCATCCATATGTTTCTACTGCCTTATCCTCCAGTTGAGGGTGGTTGGAGGAGCTGGAGTCAATCCCAGCTGACATAGGGTTAAAGGTGGTTACACAATGTCCCTAGTCTTAAGATCCAATTAATCAGGTTGCCATTTTCTTTATTATAGGCATCATCTCATCCATATTTAAAAAGCAGCCAGTTAATGTGTTATCATTGCATTTTTTTGTTCTCAGAAACGTCATATATGCTGCTGTTACTAAAACAGTTGTTTATTTGACAGTTTTCAATATTTAGTTTATACATACTCTACTTTCTTTTGTCCCGTCTCTGACTGCACATCTTTACTCTGACACACATCGTCAACAGTGAGACAATATTTTTTTAATTACTTGAATTAATCATATCTAGACTTTTTCAAGGAATGGAAACATCTTACAGGCTGCTTCATGAACCACTTGAATTCCATATACTCTATATAGCCTTTTTTTTACATTTTAGAATACCAGAGCTGAATATCTTTATTTTTTGAGTTCTTCTCACAGTGATTTCTTATTCAAGACAATTTTTTTTATATTGGTCACAAGCTTATTAATGTGAACTATGCCTTCGTCATTGCAGGGAGTCACTGATCTCATTAATGATATATGAAAATGATTCTTGCATCTGGGTGACATGAGAATACCGTTCTCTGTTTAATTGATTCCAAATTGCGTTTCATCCCTGTTGAGGCATCTGGTCATTGTCTTTTCGAAGGGCTGTCTTTTTCCAGACAGTCAGAGTGAATGAAGTGTCTGGCTTGTAATGATGCTGCAGTGTTCCACAACCAAAGTTACCAGAGAGTTCACACACACAGGAGAATAACGTGCTAATTTTACAGCAGCTCTGCAGACATCTGCACACCTCAGTGTTTCTAACAATATGAAGCAACTCAGTAGCCATATGTGAAAGTAGATTCAACTGCAGCATTTAAAAGAATTAAATATATGCAAGTAAATGTTTCACTTTGAAGACCCCATCTCAACGAGGAGCACCCGGAACAAGCAGAGCAGTGAATCAAAGAAACTAAAGGTATTTTTATGATACTTTAAAACTAAGCAGCTGGAAAAAAGCAGACATTAACTGAGCTTCTGCAGTTAAGGCTGTGAGGAAGAGACGTCTGCTTCATCTTTGTGTAACATACAGGGGCATAGGTTGCCTGCATGGGTTGTTTAAGCATATAGATATATTATCTCTGTCTACATGGAACCAGCTGAAATGACTCGAAGCGCTATAGTATATATGCCAGCACTGCAGTTGCGCGTTACCCAAAAACAGAAGACGACGTTCTAAACATTCGATATAATAACAGAAATGGAGACAGAATCAACCGAGCCAGAGGAAAGAAACGGAAGTAATGTCTGTAATTTATCTTCAAAAATCTTCAAAAAGCGATGAGCAACAAATCTAGCAACTTAAGTCAACATTTAACAATAGGTTGAATTTTTCATTCATTTGTTAAATTTAAAAGTTGTGCAAATGTATTTATCAAATTTTTATTAATAGTGTAATCCAAGGACTGTAGTGCGGCATAGAAAGTGTAGTGGCTGGAAACCCTTGGAAATTACAGTCAGTTTTCATAATAAAACATTCCAGTGCTATTAATATGCTGGCATTGCAGGAAATACATATTTAGCTAACATTACTACCATTGGGATATCACATTTAGAACACTGTTTGAATGTATGTTTATATCAGCCATTGAATGCATCCCTGATCTAAACACATTTGATGTACATTGGTGTTGATATTAATGTTCAAATTATCATCTGAAGGTAGTTCACCGTGATTATAGTTTATAAAACATACAAAGTGCTAATCATGCAGGTTAAATATATAATATAATATAACAAATTTAACTGTCAGTACATTAATAAATCACTTTGTAAGGGATATAGTACATTTGTTTTTATGTGCACATCATTTCATCCGAATGTAGACAAATGTTTCTGTTTAGCTTCACTTGTAGCTTCAGTTTTACTTCCCCCATCTATGTCAATGTTTTCAGTATCCAGCACCTTCCCTACCTGACATAAATTGTTTTGAAATATTTGTAGCATATTATCATATGTTTTCTTGCACCTTGATTATAAATTGTTTTACACTTATATACACTTAAAATATTAATAAATCACACCCAGCAGAACAAGCACCGTCTTGTTTAACCACATGAGGGCAGTGTTAGTAAATGTATGAAGAACTGATGTGACCAAGAGTCCTTCAGAGTCAAACAGAAGAATTTCTAAGATTATTAGGTATTTGTAGATTATAATGTTTGCTAAAAACTGTCTAACGATTCTGTCTAGTGATTAGCTTGTAGTCGCATTTTTAACATATGTTAAAAATATGCTTCATGTGGTGACCACAGCATCTGAGACGGCGCTGGCTGAGGTGGCTCTGAACATCCTGTGTCTGCTGATGAAGGAGCAGTGGAGCTGGCTGTGCACTGAAAACATTCAGAGGACCATCAGGCTGCTGTTTGGGACCTTGATCGACAGGTGACACTGCATTTATCAGACAGAGAAATGCATACACAATAAAAGTAAATATATACAAAGTGATTAAATGAGGTGAGGTTAAATGTAAACTATGGTATATTTATAAACTAGCATGTCAGTTGCTGTAACAGTATCTGTTACAGCTGTATACAGGAGGCCGTAGTCCAAATATCACTGACTTGCATTGCTTTCAGTACAGTTCCTAGTTGCTGTCAGGCACACACTCAAACACTGTGGTGAACATCTGCAATAGCATTAGTGAAAAAACTGTGTTTAAAGCTCAGTCATTTACTATATGTTCATAATATTAAATGTAGCAGAAGCTACACACTTAGCCATGCCCATACCTAAGTGTGTCATGGCCTAATTTAAATGCTCTGTTAAACTGAAAATGAAAAAAGATTACAAATGTTTTATTTAAATTAACTTTAATGACACACCTGCAGTCCCACAAGGGCCAACAATTAATGCAGATAAATTGCAGAGACCCTGATGAATATTTAATAAGTTAGTATTCGTATATTTTTTCTTCCATTTGCCATCCATCAGGTTCTGTTGATAGTGGGGCAAAATGAAATATAGTATTGTGAGGTCTTGTCAGAGCTATGTCTATTTATTTTGCCAAATATTGTGAAATCTTCCTCTGACCAGCAGAGAGTCAAACCACTTCAAGAATTCCTGAATGTAAAAGTCAGTAACACCAAATATGGTGGTTATATGACAAAGTATATCTTGCCTGTCCCCCTAAAGAATCATGTGTCTGCTCTTTTGGTGGGAAGCCATTCAAGCCATTAGGTGAAACATCTTCAAGAAAACTCAAGCAAGTCCATTTGCCTTTATCCCGGGACACACTGCCCCAGTATTTAGTCAGTGACCATCCAGAGCCAGGTGTGTTTACTACCTTCAGTGTCCAATTCAGCATGTTGTTGGTGTGTACTGTGTACTACCTGGATCACTGAGAAACTTCATAGAAATAATACAATAGATATGTGTCCTGTGTCCCCATACACAACAAGTGAACTTAAATTAAACGTACAGGAAAAAAACTGCAGTGGGTGTGATTGCCCAATTCCCTTATCAGAATGCTACAGAAACCTTTAAGACACAGTAACCTTTTCCAAGGTATAATAGTTTAAAGGAGGGAATGGGAGACATCCAGCAGCTCTTTTTGTCCTGCTCGGTTTGTGGCTGTTTTTAGTTGCCTCGTGACTGTAACGTACCAGTTTCATGTACAGTACTCTACCAAACTGAACTTGTTCGACTTGGTGGAAACACAGCTAAAGTGAGAGGCTTAAACTCCAAACTAATTTCAAGCTCAGGTGGGCAATCCACAGTTATTTTACGTGCAACTTTATTATCATATTACAGAGATAAAACCTCACATAGATACTTTAACTATTGCTATAACTCTATCCAGTCTTATTTCCACCTGACTGCTGCTGCCATAATAGAGCATATCATTTTCTCCCTGTCACAAAGTGTGCCTCTAAATGAATGTCTTCTCAAAAAGCTTTTACAGGCCATAAAAAATGAAGAGAATGGAAATGGAAACTTGTATATCAGAGGGGCCCACTCACTGAGTACTTTCAGCCAGGTCAGGACATGAAGACATGTGTTTCCTTGTGGGGAATCCACAGAGAGAGAAAGAGCGCTGTTTATGAGTCGGAATGGGGACTCTGGCTCGTGTACAGCCGTTAGTAAAAGGAGTTGATATTTCAGACTGAGGCTGAGTCTTTGCAGAGGTTCATGTCTTATAAAACCTCAGGCATCACTTGTCATGCAGTGTACTTATTAACCACTCAACAAAAACGTAAACTGAAAAGAAAATGTCTCTTCATCCGATTAGACAAGCTAGCTCTGGCTTTTTTAATAGTATGAAGTCTTCTCATTACTGCAGTTGTTTAAAAAACAAATCTCTGTGCATATGGCTGCACTGTTTGACCCTTATTAGAATGTCTTACATAAACTCCACAAACATTTGACACAGTTAGGTATAGCTCCTGCTGCCAGTAAACTGAACATGTAGACAGTGTTCTCAGGTTCTAGTGTTTGTGCTCTTAGTGCTGACCTCACGTTCCCTGGGGTGTCGGTATGAGAATATCATTGCTTCACGTTGATACTAGGCCTCTATTTTAAGCGGTTCCAGCAACCAAGTATGAAAGGCCTTGTACTTTTGTTTAGCCTCATCTATATTAGGCAGCGGTCTGTCAACATTGCAGTGACAGCTCTCAGTATTGCAGGTATCTCATCTCATCAACTGGTTTCTCTGTGCAGAGACAAAATCCAGTGGATTACTGCTAATAGAAGCACCACATGTGATCTTGCTAAAATAGTTCAAGTCATTTATAGTTGTTCATTATTAGCATGTTTGAACTTTGTTGAAAATTGGCTGTATGTTTGGGGTCGTTGTCCTGTTGCAGAATAAATTTAATAAATGCCTCCCCGATGGTATTGCATGATGAATAAGTATCTGCTTTTATTTCTCAGCATTAAGGACACATTAATCCTGACAAATCCCAAACGTGTTTTGCAGAAATTCAGCCCCAAACTTTTAAGGAACCTCCACCATTCTTCTCTATTGCCTGCAGACAGTCATTATAATACTGCTCCTCAGCCCTTTGGCGAACAAACTGCCTTCTGCTACAGTCAAATATTTCAAAGTTTTACTTGTCGGTCCAGAGCACCTGCAGCCATTTTTGTGCATCTCAGTTCTTAAGTTTTAATGCATAGTTGAGTTGCTTGGCCTTGTCTGGAATTCTCTGGACAGTAGATGGGTGTACCTGGGTCCCACAGGTTTCCTGCCTGTTCTGAGCTGATGGCACTGCTGGACATCTTCTTGTTTTGGAGGGAAGTAAACATGATATGTCTGTCATCTGCCACACTTAGCTTCCTCGGCTGTGTTTACAGTCCTCAACATTGCCTGTTTCTTTGTGCTTCTTCTGGAAGAGCACATCTTGAAACCTCATTTGCTTTAAAACCTTTGCCTGGAAGACACCTTGCTTATGTTGTATAACTACCTTGTGTCATGTTGCTGTACTCAGTTTTGCTATTGTGTATGACCTGTGACATGAAAATGTTTTCCACAACCTGACCATTGTACTAGTGTCTGGCTGTTCCTGACCCAGATTTAAGCCTACTATACAACTGTTTCTATTTCAGTTAATGACCGTGTTTCAACTTACATGAAAAATGATCATTAGCACCTGTTTGGTATAATACATACACTGGATAATCCTACAAAATCCCTGGCTTTGAGCAAGTGTGCTTTTAAGAATTAATGCTGTTTGGTGGTCAGACCAAAATATAAAAATTATTAATATTGATTAGATATTTTTTTTCTTCTGTAAGCTCACTTCATTTTGTAAGCTGATGAGAATTACCAATTAGAATCCATTTGTGGAGGCTTTTTTTCACATGCCTAAAATGTTTGCACAGAGCCATACATCAGAATTTAATGTGGAATTGCAAGGGGACAGAGAAAGTGTGTTTCTGTCTGAGCGATGAAACCAGGACCCGACCCTGGGTCGTCAAATCTGGGCCTGTGTGTGTGTGTGTGACAGATCTGGCTGGAAATGCCGACTCTTCGCTCCTATAAATGGGTCCAAGGCGAGGCTCTGGTTTGGGAGATGTCTGATTTTTATGGACTGGAAAGTGGGACAGTTTAAGATGAATATAGTCTCTTTCTCGTAGACAGCAGTCTGGATGGAAAAACCAGCTGGGGCCAGATTGCTGTCAGTGTCTAGATGTAGCAGAGTGCAGCAACATCACAAGCATGCGAAGGGATCCTACTGATAAATGTGTCTGTAAACACAATGATTCCTTTGCTTGCCAAATTAAAAGGTGCAGAAGAAGAAGAAGTAATCATCTTGAGTCAAGGATCCATCAGTATAAATGACTTAATGAATGCATGAGAGTGTTGAGGTGATTTTATTCAAAGAATAATAACAACTGTACACCTGCTTTTGCTTTCATGTTCTTAACAACAGTGGCTGTAGTTGTGTGTTGGGTCAGTGGCAATGAGTATACAATATAATAATTGTAATGAAGTCATTCAGATTGTGTTGGCAGGCTGTTCAGTTGACAAACTATAATTGTCCTGAATTCCTTCTGCAAGTCTAGAGTACTCAACATAACTGTTGATAGATTCACATGTAGTACTCCACTCTCTTGGTCAAGGAACATGTGCTAATAATTATAATTAACAGATCCATCTTTTGTTTGTCTCGCTTAGTGTAAAAAGGTCACATGTGGAGAGCTGAAGCCAATTCCATCTCACATTGAGTGAGGGAAAAGGTACAGCCTAGACAGGTCACCATGCTATCGCATTAAGCCATTTTCAGACATGAACTCCAGACTCTGTCATGAGAAATGTGACAGACAGACTGTCTGGATTTTGGCGTTATGACAAAATATGAAAAATGCATGTGCCTAGGTTGTATGAAGGAAGCAGCCCGTTCACTCTGTGAATTACCTAGAGTTTGTCCCTTTGTGTTCTTCTGAGGACTCACACAGACATTATCTGAAGATTTGACTTGGAAGCTGGCAGGAGAAGTTCCAGAGAACATCTGGAGCCACTTTTGTGGCAATCACATTTTCATTCTGACTCAGGCTACGTGCACATTACCAGCCACATTGTTCAAATTCGTTTCATGACAGATTAGAATTGACAGTTCTACTACAAGTGTCTTCACCTTGACTTTCATGTGAATATGAATGACCTCTGAAATGGCATGCACCTTTTTGCAACAGAAAAATATCTTACTTGTGAGTCAACTAAGTATTGAAATGGGAGATAGGTCTGAAATGGAAATCACAGTGAATTTGTGGGTGACATTTAGCTCTAGAGTGCGACACTTATTGTTTGGTTGCAGTGCTGGTGCAGGTCGATGATGTTAACGTTTAGTGCAGTGTATGGGCAAAAAGCTGCATGGATTCTGATATGACCATTCTCACTCATGTTGTCTAAGCACATATCCAATATATGTCTGATCCGGGAACACATACTGAAGTGACACATGTAAATTTGAAAATTGGAATAGACCAATGGATTTTTGTCCACACGAGCCTAAATATTTTTGGATCAGAGTCACATTCAACGTGGCAATCTGAATGTGGCCATACACATCTTCTTCTTCTTTTCTTGAGCAGTTAGCCATGAGCGTTTGTTTAAAGGAATACTTCACTGATTAGCATGTGGCTTTGTATTGCTAGAATAGCATTATTACTTTCTAGAAAGTGTGCTTCCCTTCCACTTTTCCCCTGATTTCTAAAATTTTTTATTTTTGTGTAAACTTTACACAACTCACTCTCCGCGTCACTGTGGTAATGGAAGCGAGGCAGCGCTGCTGCAAGACTTCGAGCCGGAAGTGAGCGGAGCGTTCTGGGAGTTGGTGTCGTTTGTGTACATGATCGATAAATACATTTTTCTGCCTTTCTCGGCCAAGAAGGCACTTTCTTCAAATATTATTTCACATTTCTACTCCATAGATGACCCTTTTTTAATAGACATTCAACTTCCCAGCGGTGAAATATCTCTTTAAGGTTGAGTGCGATGTGCACTGAACCTGTCCCACCCTTTAGGCTCAAAGCTTCTTTTACTTTGGCCCAGCAAGCTGGGACGTCTGCAGTGAGGTCCTTGGGCTGTAGTTTTTCTCCAATCTCCAAGCTTCAGTGCATGTCTGAAAGCAGTAACAGAGAGACAAATAATTAGTCACAACCACACCTGTGGACACGAGTCTGCAGTTAATTTAAACCCAATTTGCATGTGTCTGTGGAAAGACGCCAGTTTACCCAGAGTAAACCCACACACAGGGAGAACATGCAAATTCTTCACAGCAAAGGCCCAGACCTAAATTGGAACCTATTTGTTCTTAGGGACTAGTGCTAACAACCTCACCTCAGGGAATATACTGATAGCTGTGTCGATAAAACATGTCCTTTAATCAATTGGTGCTAACAAAAATAAACATTGACTACAGACTTCATGTGGCACCTCTGCTCAGCCAGTGTTTAGCTGCACCTGTCATCCAGTGACACGCACCTTTATTTTTACACTTATACCGCCATATTAGCGCTTCTGTAAACAATTCAACTTGATGATTGAGGTGAGGATGAAGGGGAGTGTGAATGCTCTAAAGCATGTCAACAGTTGCCAGAGAGAAAGCTCTCACTCTTTCAGTCTGTTTTCTTTTGCGCTGTCTGTCTGTCTCTGCTCCTGCTACACTGTTAATTAATACCCAGGCATCTCCGTCTGACATCCAGCGGCCTGCTTCGGTTTCGCTGGCAGTGAACAACAAGTTGTTTGGCTTCAGGGTAAAGTAGTTTCTGACTTGCTGCTGCACTGTTTAGCCTGTGACCACAATGTGGTATTTGGAGAGAACTAAAAATGTGGTCAGAACTCCAACATTAAAAAACACAACATTACACTGGCTTTCCTCAGTAGTACATTTCATTCACCTTGAGTGCTCTTGCACACTATTTCGTCATTTGTTTTTTGGTTTCAAGAGCTTGCCTTTTAAATTTGCACATTTTCTTGAGTATGGGCAGGTGGCACCGAGTCATGCCATGTTAATCTAGTCATTATAGTCAATACTATTTGAATTGAAATGATGTAGATGAATTGTAAAGACTGTTTCAAAACACAGTTCTTACGAAGGTCAAAACAACAGTTGAAGCCATTAACTTTCAGATATTTTTAATAATAAAAGGGCTCATTATAAGGAAATGATAACACAGACATTTCTTACTTTTAAGGAAATAACAAATAAAGGAAAATAATATTTGAATGAAAATAACATTTTAAATACTATACAATCTCTGCCTAAATATATGCCCTACATCATTAACACTGGCCATTAAGCTATTGCATTCTCTACTCTAATTAAAGGTTGAGAACTTGAAGATCTTCAAGCATGCAGTGCCATTTTTCCATTCGCACAGTACAAAGAACAACCAAATATAGAAACATGCAGTCTGTGTAATTTGCTTCAAAATGCAATTTAGATTTGACAAGGACAAATTGTTCAGGAAATTTGGACCTGCTCTTCAATGTATATGCACTCACACGGTATACAATTGTGCCCTTCATCTACGTATTTGGTCATCAAGTCATTCTGAGATACATATCCTCTGAATTTGGAGCTTAGTGTAGTTGCTGAAGATTAATGAAGTTTTCACATGTTGGGTTTCACTTTTCTCATGTTGGGTAACAGTAGCCTGTTAGTCATCATTGAAAAAGCCTAACATTAACATTACAGCTCAGACAGCTTGCTCTATGCTGGTGTCAAGTGCTGAGCAGATCCATATGGACTGATGTTTACCTCTTTAAAGGGGGTCAATTGCTTGGTTGTCTGCTGTAGGTTGGCCACCACAGAGAGAAAATACTTGGTTCAGGCACTCTGGTCTGATATCATGAACATGAATATGTATTAGCAGGTGTTCACCTCCAAAGATGACTATTTAAGTGCAGTTTTTACTTTAGTAGTGGCTGTTCAAGAATTTATTCTTGTGGACATAGTGTTTTATTTGGTACATCAAGTGTCACAGATAATTTTTCTAACAGTCTGAACACAACAGCAGACCTCATGCCTTGTTACTGTGTGAAGTCCTACTGATTCTCAGTGACAGCAATATGGGGAATCCAGTACGTCTTCTGAATGATTGGACCCAAAACAGAGCTCTCTCTTCAGCTCAGGAGGATTTAACACATCTGGTTGTTTTCATAGCGAGGAGGTGATATAAGAGTCTTGTGTTGTGCTTTTCTCTACGCTTGTGCTGTGTCTTGACATATGGGTCCTGGGGCCAAGAACGAGGTGCAAACAGAGGACCCTGCGAGGAAGCTGCAATTGTCTTTTGTCAGCAGGAAATCATTGCAAGGCTGATACTTCTGGAGGTCAGACGGATGAGCTACACATGATGGACTATGGCATTTGTGGGAAGCAGAATAGTGTGAAAGATGCCTCTTGTTACGTAATGGTGCAGACTGTCTCCCAGCCTTTCACGGAGAGGGAGAGAGCATGAGGTCCTTGGACAAGCTGTTCCTGTGAGACTACTTCAAATGTGCTCCCTAAAGCAGGATCATTCAGCCTGAGTGGTTCATTCTATGTTGTTGCTGTAAAATGTTTTCATATCCATCAGATTCACAGGGAATACTTACTTATCTACACCAGCAGAGATTTTTGAACTATAAATGAACTTTCATCATTCCTAGATAGTTGTCTGCAGTTTCTTTTGTATTCCTATCGACCTCTGTAATCATAAAGTCCCCTTGAGATGACCCTAAAGGTCACTTCTTTTGAAATTTATAAAACAAACTTATTCCTTCAGCCTCTGAGCCGATTCTTCCTTCATGTTGAAAGATTTAAATCCCTTCATGGCAAGACATGCAAGATAATATGGGTCATGATTGTCTGCACACTTGTTAAAGTTACATGGACAAGTGCTTAAGTGCTTTTTAGGGATGTTTGCTTAGCAAGTGAACTTGATAAATACAGTGTCTTACATCAGTAGCATATACTGTAGTATATAGTCATGCAGTGACCCTGTGGCCTCTTCTAGGCTGTGTCTGTTGAAACACGTCCTCAGCCCTCACCTGAGCCCACAGACTCAGATTTGTCTCCGTAGTACTGGTTCATCTTCTGTCTCCAGAGATTTACTTGTGCAGTCATATTGCACAACGTCGGTTGAAAACAGGCTGTAAGCTTATTTTAGCTCAAACGTGACCTTGTTATGCTTGTGTGAGTTCACCATAAATGGCAACTAAAATAAACCCCAGCAGAGTCCAACACACTCTTAGTTTTAGGCCAGGTCAGCTGATTATCACGCATTTGAATTTTCTTGGATCACACATTGACTTTCTGCCAAGTATTCAAAGCATCTCCTCTTTATCTGGAATGTTGATTGTTGGAGCTGAGCCACAGAGTTGTGAAGCTAATCAGTTGATTCAGACTTGATTCAAACAGTTTGTGAGAGTTAGTGTGTATGCTTATCAATGCAGAAAGTACACAGCACCTGTTCCAGAACATTCTAATGGCATGAGATGCTAATAGAGGCCCACTGAATTAAGGTTGTACACGAAATAGAATAAAGTAACTGTAGATAGCTAGTCAAACTAATATATATCTTGCAAATAATTAGAATATCCTTTTAATGTGTTTATATTTGTTTTTATGCACATATTTTACTTGTGCACAACAAACACAATGAAACAAATTCTAAAAATGTAGAACTTTTTTTGACTTTGCACATTAATCATTATGTCCAGGAAGAGAGTGACTCAGACATGAGTCA
The DNA here is from genome assembly GCF_963457635.1 of Microchirus variegatus. NCBI lineage: Eukaryota > Metazoa > Chordata > Actinopteri > Pleuronectiformes > Soleidae > Microchirus > Microchirus variegatus. Next base: position 17,870,091 of record NC_139804.1, read on the forward strand.
ACCTTGCGTTCCACATCAGATATACATGGACTGACAAACTGAGTAGTGTTTGTCCCATCGATACGTTAAAAACAAGCAGGAATGTCAAATTTCCATCGATTGTTTTCGATGTGGTTTCTTGTTTGACAGCCTTTGTTTTAAGTATGTTGTCTAGTTACAGTCTATTCTTCTGCAGTTACGTCATGGAAGGTAAAAATAAAACACAATAAATTGTTTTCTGGAAATTTTGTAAAAATTGGAATCAATATGGACACAAGTCTGACTCATTACCTCCTACTAGGGTTGTCTGAGGTGGCATGAGTCTGTCTGTTTGTCTGTTAACAAATCACTCAAAAACCTCTGAACGAATGTCCATGAAATTTGTGGAGGGATGGGGTAAGGCCTATGCGAAAACCTTTGAACTGGAGCAGATCTGAATAAGGAATGGATTTGTTGCTCGCTCTAGCATTGCGAGGGAGGTAGTTGGCCATGTTGGTCTGTGCAGCATAACTGAAAAAGTAAAGGGCAGAATTTTGGGATGATCTGGACATGGATTTGGAAAAACAGTGGTTTACCTTGTAATATAGGGGACTTAACAGTCTTTTTTATTAGAAATGGCTAAAATGTCAGTATTGTTTGGGGAAGAAAGTACCTCATATAGGTCACACTTTCCGTGCGGTTTGTTTGAAATCAGGATCTTTATCCATGTTGACACTATGAGAAAACGAGCGACCTTGGCAGAAATGTGTGCTCTTTGAGTGCTCTCTCTATTTCCTAAAATGTAACAGGGCTCAGAAGGAATAAAATAAATTAATATCTAGTGGTGATCAGTGCTTATTTTAGCACCAATAACTCTAAATGTCAAGCACCTGCCATGTTAAACATATCCAGAGGCTCAGTATTGGCACAAATAAGCCCCCAAGTGTTTTATACCCTTTTCTAAAATAGAAAAATATGCACAAATGCTGGAATTTCCATATAGTTAAAGTTTTGTGCTGCAAAAAGTGTCAATACAAATGTCAATTTAATTTTCAAAAATGTAGCTTTATTAATGTCATAAAATTTGCTCATTGATATCTAGCCAAGGTCAGTTTGCACAGTGATGTGAATGTAAGTAATTTCACCCTGTGACTTAAATAACTAGACAGACGCAATGTTTGTTCCGTCTCAAACTCACTCAGTGATCTTCCCCTGAGTTCATATTGGACTGGCACTGCCTACTCCCTACCATTGCTGCTTGTGTACCTTTGGAAACTCCAGTGCAACGCTTGAGGGGATTTTCCTCTCCAGATTATAGTATGTCACCTGCACTGTAAACGCCTCTTTCCTGGCAGGCCCGGCAGAGGAGCTCGAGTAATCACTAGCAGAGAGAATAACTGGCGAGGTCCCTGTATTCTTTCGTGAGAGCAGCATGTTTTTCACCCAAGCAGTCTCGGGTATAGTCATCAAATGCTATGTGTACGTCACTGCTAAATCAGCCTAATATACTATTATTCTTTTCCCTTTATGATCAGTACAGTATCTTCAAAAAGGCCAGTAATGAGGACACAAACATCTGCGAAACGTTTCACAAAGGACCAGACTGATAGACCAGATTGGTGACATTTTGTGTACCTACTGTATGTGATCCACTCATATGCATTAGAGTGACTCTAAAAGAGTTACTTTCCGATTTTCCCCACCTGTATGTCCTTGTATTGTTTGAGCAATAACCTTGCATAGGCATATGGCCTCAAATCAATATCACGATATATTGAGCAGCTCATGTTGATAACTTTAAACGAACGATAAGTTCGAAGTTGTTAAATGACGCCATCGCCTAATTTGCATAATTGAACATTTGCCTGATATAGGCATGTGAACCAAACACCACAAAAGTCTCCAATAACACCAGAAAGAGTCGGGAGATTTCTCACTAGTCACTTTTCACAAAAAAAAGTCGCAGCCAAAAACAACGTTTTTTTTTTTTTCTTGAATTATCGAATATATCGATAATGGCAAAATGACGTTGATTATCGTCGTGAATTTTTATATATCGCCCAGCCCTAACCTTGCATAACCTAAAGCAAAGGTCCATGGTTGCCATCTTGTTTGTTGACTCATCCTCAACCAAAATAAGTGCATGCCATCATCTTAACTGAAAAGTGCTGCACTACACATGCATGCGGTCTGCATCATACACACAGTTGCTTATGTATGTCTGCACACGCTATGTGTGTACCATCCTGGCCATGGTATGGAGAACAATATGAGGACAGGATGAGAAGAGGATGAGACTGAAGAGACCATAAAGATGATGATGGACTGGGTAGTTCTGGTGTTTTCAAATTCCAGGAGATGGCAGTAATGCAGCATTGCGGATGCAAGCTGCTATAGAAGAAGACACCAGCACGCAGCCCATATCCGACTTCTGCAGACCCGCAGTTACAGAAATTATGTATCTGGCTTCACTTTAAATGCTTTGTTTGTTTTAAGCCACAGGTGGAAAACGGAACTTTCGCATGTTAACAATAACGCACCAGACCGTATAGACTTACTTTGCATTTGTCAGCTCTAATTAGCCGAGTGTTTTTGCTTGCACTTGTTGCACTTGTATGTTGTTACGTATGTCACTTTTGGTATTAATGTGACATGATAAGAGCCAAGACATTAATGTCAATCTCTGTGGGCCAGATCATGCGAGTAAATTGTGACTCAAGGCTGTAACGCCGTGTCCGTGTGTTGACCAGCCACGGGGGAAATGAGATACCATGAAGCATCCCAGTACCGTACGGGCACATTCACACGTACACAGACAAACTGGGCTGACCTCAGACAGCAGGGCAGATGGCTGTAAAACAGCGTCACGACCTGAATGGAGGAACAGCAGTGATGTCCTCCCCACTCACATCTGTGGTGTTGGATCCGCTTCTTCTGGTGTGTGTGTGTCTGTGGAGATCTATTTAGTCCTCTGTAGGCCATTATGTGATGATGATGATGATGATGATGATGATGATGAAACGCACTCAACTGTCATTGTGTCCGCCTTTTCCTAATGTTGACAGTTGGTGATCTCATTCTGCTTTGTGCCTGTTTGTGCACCAGCCCTGTGGCTGTCTGGAGTCACCACTGTCTAGAAATTTAAACAAAGACGCTCCCCAGAACAACGACCACAATGCATAGTTTAATGTTTAAAATATTCTCCGATCTCATAATTCACCTTCAAATACTGTTAAGCTCGTTACTGTTAAGTTTCAAAGCCTATGATTGAAGTATTTCTTTGTAACATTAAATATTCATGGCCGAATAAATAAAAAAAAGTAAAGTTCGGGGGGAAAAATCTTTACAGTCCTCTCGATGGGTGTGGTTGTACAGGATTTGATTGACAGTTGCTAGGCAACATGCAGTAAGCAAACAAACACACAACTCTTCTCGTCACTTCCTGTTTGTGATTTTACTAAACAGAAATTGGTGCATGGCAACAACTAAGTTACATCACCTTTTTCCAAATTAGACTAATTTCACCTCCTGTTCCTTGCCAAACACCACCCACTGCATCATATTGAAAAATGCTAAAACGTGGGCAGGGCGGTGCAGTTGTGGAGGCGGGTCTGGATGTGTGTTGTTGGTGATGTCCTCAAAATGGTAAATACTTAAGTCACATAATTAGATCTCCTGAAGTGAACATTTGTGTGGTGGAGGTCCATGGTGGTCTTGAGCCATTGGCTCCAGACCTGGTAATTAAGCCACAGCTCAAGGAACTCCGGTGATGTGAGGGTGGAGGTAGCGTCTGAGTGGTAACATAATGGTTGTTAGAAAGCAAGTGTTGGCAGAAGTTACTGCATGTTACTTCTCCCAAAAAAACTTCATCACTGACCAGGTGATGTTACCTAGCCGATCACTGGAGTGATAATAAAAGATCTTACTTGGGAGCAGTAACTAATGTGTGGACACTGCCACTTTTTCATCATTTACCTGACTTTGGACTCTTTTTAGACAAAAGTCGAACAAGTTGGGAAGCTACATTATTACAATTGTGTGTGTGTGTGTGTGTGTGTGTGTGTGTGTGTGTGTGTGTGTGTGTGTGTGCATGTGCATTTGAACACTGTAGCAGTCTTTTAGCAAATAGCGTAAACCTCTATGAATAATGATTCTCTGTCATCTCCAGAGACCAGAGCATCCTAGCAAAGATGAACAATGCAAGAGAGATGTAGATTTAAGTTTTGACTGTTTAATTTGACTGCTTGAAATGACCACTGAGTCTGCTGATTTAATTTTTCTTTGTTTGGATGTGGGTATGTGTATTATTGTATATGAGTATGTCAACAATTTGTCGTTAAGCTCTCAACCTCAGACTTCATAAACCTCGTCTATGAAGTCTGTCATGTTGTACCAGAGTGCAGTTGGTTGTGATATGCAACTTCTCTACTCCCCTAAATCCTTCACACTTGTCTTGAAATGTTTTGATGGTAGAGCTCCATTTGAATCTATGAGACTGTACATTGAACTGAATATTAAGCCTTGCGTTGTAACACTCAACACACTTCAATTAGTTACCATATGTATATTATTTGTTAATTTTGTTTACTTATGTTGACCATTCTTCCATCCTAATCAAATTGTTGTATGCATTTCTCACACATCTATATATTGCAGTCTACATCCTTTTAACATTATTAGAATGACCAAATGTAACCTTTTTTTTTTAACCGTTTTTACACTGATGTTTTAAATGGAAAAACATATTTTTGGGAGGAGAAGCAAATCTATTCAAGTGAAATGCCCAATGAAACCCATACATCTGGCCTTGATGTTGTTTTCACATGTGCTAATTTAATTCAGTTGACAGTATGTTGGTAATGTATCTATAAGTAGTATATTGTTGTATGTAAACAGATGTAGTGTTAATCTTAGAAGTCTATGACTGTGGCAGTCCTGAGTGAGGCTTGGCTGTGAACATGGGACAATTAGCACTTCATCATATTCACTGACCTCTAATTTTATCCCAGCTTCTTAGTCTGAGTGCAGCTGCTTTTGGTGAACGCCTGGCACTGACTTCTACCACGACAGTTTCTTGTAAAAGTGACGAGCTAATGAACTATTATTTTTAGAGCTGTATCATTGACATTGGATACACAACATGTATGAAGGCTGCTAGAAGAAAAACTGACCCCACAAAGTTTGGAATAATCAAGTAATGTTTGTTGTACTTAATCATGCCTCTAGCACCCTCGTTTGGATAGCATTTAATTCTGGAAAGGGGAATGGATTATTTTTAATAATGTATGCCGATTAGTAATTTTAAACCTTTTAGGGCTGCAGGAGTCTGATTTTTCCCCTCTATTTCTGTATTATTTACAGTGCCAGGGATCTCGTGTTTTTCTGGCACATTCAAGTGCCGATCAAAACTGTCATGAGATTTTTTTTTTCTCTCCATGGAATATCATCTATTACTAACCACATTTCATAATTTGGTAGTGACAAAAATTACTGCTGATGCTGGTGCTCTTAACAGATGATGATGGCAAATAATATCTCGCCCAACTCACCCAGTACGATTCCTAACTGAATGGTGCTGCAGGGAGACCTTTCCTGCCAACGTAATTAGTTGAATCTCAGGGTTTCTTTAGATACGTCAGTAGATATGCAGGGTATCATTGAAGTCTAAAGACTAACAATTTTCATAAACAATGTCTTCAATTCATGCTCCAGTGAAAGGTTTCAGGTGTGTAACCACACACCTCCAGCTGATTATCAGTTACCTTGTTATCATCCTGATCCTTATGGTTATTAGTATCTATATCTGTGCTACGTTGCTTCTTGTTTTTCATACTAGATGGGTGTGAGAGAAATGTTGAAATGCTTGACAAAGAAGAGATTTCGCACATACCTTTACTGGGAGGAAAGTTCACCAGAAACAGAGGTGACTGAAACAATAAGAAGAGCAACAGGGAGAATGCTTTTGTCTGACATTTGAAGATTAACTACCAGTCTCATTACACAACAAACTATCACAGTGGCGGCAACACAAGAACATTCTCCATGTGTGTGACATGAGAGGAAAGTGTTGAGTGGGAAATTAACACATTTTAAAGTGTCAGAGTATAAAGCAGGATTCACTGAAGCTTGGTTATTTCTTCGATTTATTTTGCCCGTCGTACGCGCTTTTGTTCCCCATGAAAATACCTGAATTCTATAACACGATTGAAACATTAAAAACCTTTTTTTTTTTTTTTGGCAGTGGTATTGGAAATAGACTGGCCATGTGGGCTGGGAAAGGTAGGAGGTATGACATGATACAACAGGGTTCCTGGTCTAGGAGTTTGTTTGTGTTTCTTGACATCAGCCCGATTTTTGCAGATGACGGACTAATTAGTGTTTACTACCCAGCAGGATGCAACTGAGTGAATCAAGTAGAATCTGCACACTGTTTAGTCAACTTATGACTTCACCTCCACAAAATCTCTTTTCAACAAACACAAACTGAGATGTTGAATGAGTATTTGCTTCTCATTAGCTGTTTGTGCATATAGCACAGAAATGATGTTTCCTCTCTTCATTCTTGCATAAATGGGTGCAACAAGATGATGTGATTACGACTATGTCATGTGTGTCATTATGTGTCATAGCTCACATGGCACATGCATCCAAGCAAAGTTACTACTGCAAAAACTGTCTTGTAATCATTAAATATACAGGTTCACACGTATAGCTTTCAAATGCAACAGGACTCCAGTTATTTATGTATTGTATACTTTGCTATTCATTTAGACATGGTTGATCCCCAGTCTAATCATCATAATTATGTTTTTACAAAATTGATTTCCCTTGTTAAATAATAATCAGTGTGAAACTCTCCTCTTTATGCAACACTGATATTGCATTTGTGGAGTCTTTCCTGGAAAGACTGTAAAAACTAAAAGACGTACCTTATTTAGAGGATTTCCCGAAAAGCCAAACATTACACAGTAGATAAGTACTACATAGACACCAATTACTTTTAATTATGTCTTCACCAGAGCTCTTCATTGCGCCCTCTAATTTTCTGTTTTCACTAAAGATCCAGATTGAACGACAACATTAGTGAAGTAACAAAACTGAATATATAGCAAATCAGTCATCATTGAAGTTGTTGTGTCATTTAAATAACAGTACCAAAACTAAATACCTGTAATGCAGGGGGCGCTAACACTGCAGAAATATAAATAGTTACAGTTGTGACCAATATGTCAAACATAAAGGTTTTAAACATGAACAGATAAACAGGCGCTAACAAACACATACACAATCTGGGGGCCGCTGTGGCTCAGTAAATGGACCGCATTACCTACTAAACCAAAAGCCATTGATTTGATTCCAAGCTACTCATTCTGTATGTCCTTGTAGTGTCCTTGGGCAAGACACTGAACCCAGCAGTGCCCCTTATAATTGTGCCAACAGCGTTTAAATGACAGATTAAAAAGACTAAAAAACACTTTATACAGCTATGTGACAAAACAGAGTAATTATCCAAAAAATAACAGTACAAACTTTTCAATAAAGTGGCTTTAATTTGCAAGCATTGTGATCAATTTCTGCTGGGCTGCTGTGAGGTCGAGACCCTGGTGTGTTCAACGTGCTCGGAGATTCACCTCCCGCAGGCGGTTCCTGACTGTCTGCGCTGAAGGGTTAGGGTTAGGCGGAACCAATCACAGAGGTGCTGGAGCCGCATGTACCGGTCCTGAGCAGGCGTGGTAACACGTGGCCGGGCACAGTGGAATGATGCACATTCAGTTGTGTTGCCACAACTGTAACGCTCAACCCAGCACTCAGCATGCCAATGGCACGCTCCCTCATGATTTGTGACATCTGTGGCATATTGACAAGTGACAAAAGTCCACATTTTGGTGTGCCCTTTTATTGACCAGACCATAAGGAGCGTCTATGTACTGGTCACGCATATTGACCACCACTCTGCCATGCTCCATGACTCTTATGAGTTGAAATACTCAATCTGAGATTGTAGTCAATAGGAGTGGCCAAGTGACACTGGACTACTGGGACTACAAGGCTTTAAATATACCAGTAGTCCCACATAGATTTTATTATGCTATCAAAAATGACAAATACTATTGAAGACTGTTCAAGAGCTGTGGCATTTGTTTGTTTAAAAAATTAAGCATATGGAATAAATCTTCAGCGCTCTTATGGACCATGCTGCAAATTGATTAATATTAATCACGCCTGTTTATCCTCTATAGTTGTACAAATTGCAAAATCAAAAACACATAAGTATGAAGGATTTGGCGTGTCTTCCACCAGTATAAAACACCAAGGAATGGAAATAACTGTGGCAACCAAACAATAGTGGCTGGCATAATTTGTCCATCCAAATCCTCTCTGAGTGCAGCACAGTGGTAAATCTCCAGTGTAGGCTAATGAAATAACTTTATTAGGGCCCACATGAAGTGAGCAAACATTTAGCAGAACATTAAGCCCAGAGGAAGGTCCCTGGTCCTTTTTAACATGTCTCTGAAGTTCTGAACACTGTTGCGAAACAGCATCTGCACAGTATTAAACATTTTAGTGTGTCTAAAAGTCCTGGAAAACTAACAGCATCTAAAATGATCTTTAAATGGTCTCTTACGTCATTATTTTGCATCTAATTAGTTACTGTGTCGTCATTCAGACAACTGCCAACTTGTAAATGTCACATATAGTATCTTCATAAGCTTGACCTTTACAATGTTTGAATGCTTTAGCTACACTTATGTTGTTTTTAGCTTTTACTTTGGGTTTTAAATAACCTCCTCTAGTCTGGATTGTTTCCACTCGTCACATGGTAAATTTAGGTTGAGGAAAAGGTCAGGTCAGAGCCCAAGGGTCAAACTCTCCCAACTGCACACAGTCTATTGAGTTTATTATCACAAGACCTTAAGTCCAGCAGTTATGTGAAATACTTTAGGAAAAGGGCTCAGCTTGAGATCATTTCCAGACTGAGCTATCCACTGGACTCCTCTGCTGAACCCGAGTTTCAAATCTGTGTGGGAATGCAGTGAGGCGTGGGCTCCGTTTAAAAGGATTGCTCGGTCAGTACTACATGGGTCAGGCAGGATAAAGAGGTCATAACTCTGAACTTGCTGTGTATCTTGTGGGACTATGAAGTTGAGGGGTTAACCAACTGTTGCCAAGGTCATTCTTTCTTCACATGAGATACACTTTGATGCAGAGAGCATTCAAATCCACCCAGATCTGCTTACATATTTTGCAGGGGATTGGTGCAATAGCTCAACAAGACCTATTTTTCTTCATTGCAAATTTATATTTTCAGATCAAAAATAAAGGGCAACTCTGTATACAATTTAAAAAGAAACACAAAAAAAATGTTGGTGTATTTGCAATTCTTTTTTACGCACATTATAAACTCACCAAGTTTAAAATGAACTCCGTCTAGTCCTCTATTGTCAGTTTTGTTTATCATCACCCTCCTTCCAACAGTCAACACTTCTAGATCAATTCATACATGTTCCAAAGTACTTCACATCACCAAATCACATCAGAGGGCTTAGGGCTGAACATAGGCTGCTCAGAGTCCTAATATTCAGGCATGGGATATATCCCAGGCATCTAACTACTGTTGTGTGTTTTTAAACTTCAGGTGGCTTGATGTAGGTGTAGCCAACCTGATGTCCAAAAGGTACTGGGTGTTGTACCTGCAGGTCATCCAGGAGGCTGTGTGGCCAGGTGGAACTCTGCCTACATCACCTCGACTTGAACGCAGCCAGCAGCAGAAGGACATCACCCGGCAACAAGCTTTATACTGTCTGATGAGACTCCTACCAGGTACACACACACACACACACACACACACATACATACACACACACTCTTGTACTTGTGGCATACTGAGGACGGGGTAAAAGTGCTGACAAAGTGAGGACCAGCATATCCACTTTATAAATCAACACAATTATAAATATCTACTATCTATAAAGAACTACTGGGTGCAGTACCATAAAATGTCTGCAGGTGGAGCCCCAGAGCAAGTGTGTGTAACACCAGGGCTGGAAAGCTGATTTTTGTACCAAATTGAGGACCACTGTTAAAATGTCCTCATTTCGTAAAAATGACCTCACTTTGTTGGTTAAAAACCCTCGCTGGTCCTCAGTATGCCGCAAGTTCAAGAACACAGACATACACACAATTATATTGTGAAGCATCTGATTTCTCTAAAAAGGGATAGTTCATATTATTGCAAACTCTGAGGCATGCACCCCCCCCCCCCTTGCATCTATAACCCATATGAGACACACAGTGAAAACTTGGCTGTCAGCGGGGACATTAGGTACAACTAATTTTAGACACTTAACTATAGCCTCACATCATAGCGTGGGAAGTTCATACAAAGTCTATGAAGATCTGAGCTTTTAGCTTGTAGGGACAGCTCTACTGATGCCTGGAGAACATGCAAACTCAGCATTAATTTTGTAAAATAAAATACAAGTACAAGGTTCTGTTGTACAGTGTATTTTAAGATGCACAGACACAACAGACAGTTTTGCAGTGTTACTATAATTCTCCATGTGCTTTTGTTGTTACAGATGTGGTTTCAGATATGTTGGGCTCAGACAAGTACAAAATCTGCTGGCAGACTGCACTGGACTCTCTCCAGAACCCCTACATTAATAGGTAAACATACTAGATCGTTTGTACTATGCAGTACATGTACATGAAATGGCCTCCTTGGAAATACAATCTTTCTTAACCTTCACGTACTTCACAGGTCATGTCCTCTCTCGTGTCAAAACGAGAGCCTCTTGAATGTCCCTGCATGCTTTGTATACAGCCATATTGTTTGCTAATTGAGATACTGGTGTGTTAACAAGCACATGTATCTCATCAAGTTGTCAGGCAGTGTGTGAGAGCTCCGTTGCACACAGACGGAAACAGACTCGTGTGGCATCATACAGTGCAGACTCGTTCCTCTACTAAACAACAGTCTGTTGACTTAAGTGTTGTTTAGTCTTAAACTGTTGTTTAAACAGCGGCCGAAGAGGTCCAAAATGGTTTACAGATGTTTCCTCCCATCCTGATTTTTACCATGGGTGAGAAAACTTTGCTTTTCCCACATTTACTTTCATTAAAACTTGATTTGATGGTTACCGAGTTTGTTCAGACACACTTCTACACAAAGTCAAACAGTATTAATAGTGATGTGATGTTCAATCACATTTTGTCAAGCTCTATCGAGTGGGAACGCTCAATACATGTATGTGCCATCTCTAAAATATGTACAGTTTGCTATACTACTTGTTGAAATTCATCTGCAGGTTGTCCTGAGAGAATTGCTCCATCTCTTAAACTCTCCGCCAATATTGACAAATGTTATTGTGTTATTGTCCAAATCTCTTTTCGACACTTTGAATTTTTAGGTTTCTTTGCAGAGTAGGCAGTTGTCACTGGTGCTGGATTAGCGACTTGTTCACTGAAAGGACCTGCATGCAGATTTCTGTAGAAGAACATCCAATAGTGCTCTGTTTGTAAATGTATTAATTTGACTTTCACATAGCTCGGTGTCATTTTAAATAATCAATGTAAAAATATACTGGTCCTGTTCTCTCAGACACCTGGTCTACTCGTTATTTGATGTCCTGTTGGAGTTCCTGATTCCTGAACTACCTGAGGAAGACTTCCAGCGGAGGCTGCTGCAAACCCTCTCTAAGAATCCAGAAAAAATGTTGGCATGACGAGACAACCCTCAAGATCACCCTGCAAAACCAGCTTTAATTTTCTTCATCATCCGTACACAAGTGATGAGATGCTGAACAGCGGCGTGACAGAGTCGCTGCTCGGATTCTGTCATCAGTCTGTGAGAAAAGTTTCTGGTAGGACTGAATATTTTCTGTTGAGGTGATTCTGGTAATGATATTGACATAAGTCCTTTGAATATGGTGTCCTATATGAACACACTCGTGTGTGGGATGTACTGTATAGAGCCAAACATAGTAGGGCATCATCCACTGTCTCCATGCAGCCTCTTCTGGCAAAGCGTTGACTTAACTCATCTCAGATGGTTTTACACTCTGCCTGAACCTTCACCCCTACGGGCTCTGTGTAAAAGACCTCACAAATGTTGGCCCAATCTGGAGAACACAGATATTTAACGTCACAGTTTCTAAACCCAGTATGCACTTTTCCTCTGGTTGTTGTTTTTAAATATGAGCCTTCCTGAGGGGTACATAGGTCTCTGGTAGGGATTTGTCAAACCGGTGTAGGAAATGTAGGAAAATGTACATATGTGTGTTGTGGTGAAGATTTTGTTGGTTGTAACATATTTTACTGGCGTTCCAGGTAGGTTCCTTTAATAGGCTCCACAGTGTGGTTAATATCTAAATAACAGGAGAACTAGGCCTCACAAAACCAGGTACAGCATGGAATATCTGGTTTTGGCCAAGATCCATTCAATAACTTTTTTGTAGGCCACTGTAAAACAGTGAACTGGCAAACACTGTTTAACAACAAACCTGAAAATGTTATATCAGTATATAGAAGCAGATTCTCTCTTTCTCCCTCTTCACCATCCATGCTGAAACATTCTCATTCGTCTGGAGTTTAGTTATGGGTGTCATACACAGTACCTCGTTTACAGCCAACGTTAAAATGTGTTTTTGGTGATGGGATTGCGATCAGATGTGTGTTGGAGCGAATGTCAGTGTAACTGCAGTCCAGACACATTGAGGATTGATTGTGATCCAGTCGACCAAACCCGGTGTTCAGAGATGCCTTGCGGTGACATTTAACACTAATGGAAATGCAAATATGTTGTTAATCATCCACATTTGCAGAAATCACACACACACACACACACACACACACACACACACACACACACACACACACACACACACACACACACACACACACACACACACACACACACACACACACACACACACACACACACAAACCAGTGAGATGGCAGCCATTAGCAAAAATTCCTCACAATATTAAACACACCTGTGGAAAGTGTAAGGAAGATGAGATAAATAAAACAAAAACACACTTTTTTTCCACAGTGTCTGTGTGTCGTCATGTCATTACTGATTTCATTGGATCTGAGAGTTTACTCAGTTTTCTTGTTGTTTACAAATGTGTCTTTTGTACACATAGGCCAAATTGTGGAATTAAAAACTAAAAATCATTTGCTCCAAATTTCAATCTACCTGCAGAACTGTAGCCGCTGACTCACTGTGTGTTGGAGTGTGTTTGGTTTACTCTCCTTCTTGGTGGAAACAGTCTGGAAGTGTATGCTTTGTTTGGTCTGGTGGTCTCAGCTCGTATTTGTGTCCATGTCGAGGCCAACGTCACCTGAGTGATTGGCACTGTTGCTGTTTTTCCTGTCACGTTTCTCCTCCGCATCCTTATGTTTGCCAAAGTTTTTTATTATTTTTAAAAATATTTTCTCTATATTACTTGACATTCCAAGAATCTGTTCTAAGCAATTAACACGGAAAGATGTTTCCTGTTGAGCTGAATCAAATCCACATTGATGCCTCTAATATAGTAGTTTGATTCTAATTCTTAATGTTTGATAAGGCTGTCCATCCTCCCATGTTGACTGCAGGAATAAAGTATGAAACTATTGAGTAGTGGTGTGTATGGTACACGTTTCAGACAAATAATCATCTTTCAGTCACTTTAGAAACCATCTGAAGAAAGATATCATCGCATCATCATACTCTGTACCACCACTTTAAACATATTCATTGAAGGATTGTGTATTTGTTTTTGTAATTTTCCCTTAGTACATTATTGCCTTATTTTATAACAGTCAACACTAGTGTTCCACTGGGCTCAGCCTTTAGCCCACGAGCAGAAAGAACAGCCTCTTTCAGGATGTTTGGCTCCTAATTTGATCATGATTTGTGAGATACTGGAACAGTTTCTCCGCAATTTACCTTCAGAGACTGAGACACAAACACTCTAGGTCAGTGATAACTGTCTGCGTATATAGCGATGTTTGACACAGATTTGAAGGATTTCATTGACAGTATGTTGTCCTGTGGGTTGTCTGTTACTGTTGCACCTTTAAGATGTCCTGTGAAATGTTAAATTGTTATGTCTTAATAGGTCCATCATTCCAGTGTTTTGCACTTAAACTATTGTTGTGGTCTCACCCTCGTCTTAAATTCCATCTTTTCCTTTCCATTGTGATCGAGTCTATTTATTAGCCTATTTATTTATGCGTTTGAAATATGAATTATTGCCTTACTGTGAATTCAGACTATGAAAGAAGGAGTGAGGTGAGCACAGAAAAGAGCAGGTTTTGGAAAGTGCTTTTTTCTACGGTGCTGGAAAGTGCTTTTTTGGTTAAGCCTTTAGAGTGTGACTTCATGCAGTGATGCAGCTGCAGAGGAAACACTGACCCTGATGACGAGCCAGTCGTAGCTCACTGCAGTCAATATGTTCGTTCTGCTTTTCTCTTCATTGTGACCACTCTTGCTCAGTGTTGACGCCATTACAGTTGTTGTGGACGATTGTACATTAACCTTCTCATTCTGATGAAGGGTTTCCAAACACCAAATGACACAGCTGCATATTTCTGCCACTAAAATGGAAACTCACTTCTGTCAGAGGGACATTTCCATCTTTTAACATCACGTCCCTTCTTTTAATATATAGTATATATTTGTCTTGATCCCTTGTCACATGAGTCTTATTATCGTTATATCCAGGGCTGCAACTAACCATTATTGTCATTATCAGTTAATCTAGTTGTTTGGTCCCAAAAAATATCTAACAAATGATGAATAATGTGTCTCATCGTTTCCTAAACCTCAAAATGACGAAATCCTTGAATGTATTGTTTTGTAAACGATGGTCAGTCAAATCTGATGTCATAATGGGGTGTATTTCTATATCTTAAGGAAATTGTTGTGACAAAATTATTCAATATATTGTAATAATCCGAATTATGTAATTTTTCCATAACAAAAAGAAAAAAAGTATTTGTCATGTACCTGCTTCAATCATGATAGATGTTACATTTCTAATCACATTTATTCTTAGACCTGAACATATTTGCATCAAATGCTAAGTAGAACAGCAGATTTAAATTATCTTCAGCTTCACGTGAGTTTATGTTGCTTTATCTTACTGTACTGTTTGACATTGTAATTTGGTTTCTCTGTCTCTGCACTGGTTTGCACAGTTTGCTGGCGACTTTTGAACATGTGGTTGTGTTGTGCACGTTTCCACTGTGAGTCTCTTCTTCTCTCACTGATTGTATCTTTTAAATGTTTGCTGGTTATGTTCCTGAACATAATTACAAACACAATAAAGAGTTACCAAACATGATTTTAATAAATCCTCAGCTGGTGTTCACTCATTATTTTCTTGGCCTCGGGATGCTTTGTACATTTTACAACAGGCTGGGTTTATTTTATTTTTTTTACGAGATGTACCTTTAAATGTATTCTAACGGTATGCAGGCACGGCCTGTTGGAGGTCATTTGTGTGTTTTCTTTTTGTAAACTTTACCATTGCTGTGCTCGGTCAGCTATCCACTCATCTGCTGTAGCCTGCAGACTCATGATTCACATCCAACAACAACAAGTAGTGTGTGGTTTAAACATTTAAATAGCCTTTAATAAAGATCAGACCCATTTCTTGGAAAAAGTTTTATGTTCAGCTTTGCGTTTCTAACAACAAAGCAGGGATGAGATGAGGTGGTGGTGGGGAGATGGTGTGTGTGTGTGTGTGGGGGGGGGGGGGAGGTTGTTAGAGGGCAGCTCTGTGTTTCCAGGAAAACCTCAGAAATGGGATTTCAAGTAAAGAGTTCATGCAGCAACCATCGAATACAGAGAGAAGACGGTTGTATGTTTTGATTAAAATGTACATTAAATTCAATTTAATTCGGTGAAATGTGATATCTGACTTCTGAAGAACAGTTCCCATATTATGCAAAATCTACTTTTTAATCACATAAATCCTAATATTTGGGACTCGGGAGGTCCTATCAGTCGGCAAAGTGTGAAAAAAGATGACTCACTCATGTTTTTATGGTCCTCCTCAGTCCAAGTACAGGAGATAAAATGCGGTGTTGACTTCCACGCGAACAATGACCTAAATTCCTGGAATTGTTGTCTCACGGAACTCCGCTTTGCCCGTAAAACGCACGACACTGCTGGCGAGGGCAACGGCATCTGAAAACCAGAAGTCCACAAAAAGTTCTATTCTTGGCTCCACAGTGCAGCACAGAGTCCTACACAAACTTCCAGCCTCAGAGGATTTATCTGTCCAGTGGATACATGTTATATATGACGGCAATGTGCCTGCTAGAGCCTGAAAATGATCACTTTTCCAAATGCTAACTGCTGTTAGCTCCCAGTAGCCTCTGTGGCTAATGTCATTTTCTGTCCCTTAAGTGTCCCTTTAAAAAAAAAAAAAAAAAGATACTACTAATCCAAGCGTTCTGAACAGGGCTGTTTTGGCAGGGTGATTGAACTTCTGTGGTGCTTCATCCTTATGGTATTTTGAACAAAGCATGTCACAGACATGTTCATTAGGTGTGTTTGTGTAGCATATTAGTGTTAACACTCTGGTATCAAACCACAGGTCGAGAAGCAACATTTCCAACTTGGTTGCAGTTTTACCAACATACTGTACAGGAACACAGAGCTGGTTTAGCTACAGTCCTGCTCTCTCTCCATCAGCGGCACCTGCAGCCTCACAGCAGGAGTCTGCTCTTCTTTCCCCATTTTAGGTATTGTAAATAAAGACATCTCAGTCAGCTGGCAAAGCAATGTCAGCTGTGTCAGAGCAGGTGCATTTACAAATGTTTCAAATCCTGCTGTCAGAGATCTGAGAAGCCACAGTATAGTTGTGACATGAGAAATGTTATTTGCAAGAAATTGTAAGTGGCCCGTAGCATCACGTCTCAATTAAAAGTGAGTAATAATGCACAGAATTTGCATTAGGGTTGTAATTTAGGTGAAACAGCAGTCATGTTTTCATACCCCAATTCTGTAGAAACTGAAATTATTTAACATGCAAGTAGACAGGATTTGCCACTGTATTTTTAAGGATGCCCTTTTTTTACTTAAGCACCTTCCCCCTGCAATGTCTCTGCACGTCTCTGGCCCATTAAAGCTGTGGTGCATAGCGCTAATAACTAATGTTGCTGAAGCTGGAGCACATTTTAAAAAAGGAGTGTGACCAAAACATTTGTTTAATATTACTTTGCCCGAAAAAATTAATAAATAAATAAGTCATGAAGCGGAAATGTGAAGCCTGTCTCAATGCAGCCTACGTGACCACAGGCTGAAGTCGTCTTCAAAAGCCAGAATACTACGTTTACAATAATATAAACCAGAGAAAACCAGCATTTGGTCACATCGAAGAACCTGCAGCCAGAGAATTAAGTCGACTTTGGAAAAAAGAAAAACTTGTTGAGGATAAATCCTCTGTGGATTAACTAAATTATTGTCTCAGCTGCAGCCACATGTTCAAACTTTTGTGACAGTGTACTTTTTAGAACAGTTTTTTTCCCCCTCTTCTTTTTGGCCTTGGAGGATTTTCTCAATAATTTTCACGAGGGAACATTTAATCTTGGATTGCTCTTAAAATCACCACGTGTGAACATGCATGGCTTTATTTTAACGCACCGTTGCACTTCAGTATTGCATCTCCTCACATGTGTTGTGAGGACAGTGCCAACTATGCAAGTTATTGTCCTGGAAAACGCTCTCAGATTTGCTCCATGTGCTAAATGAAGTTCGTGTGACGTGACTGACAGTTTTAGTGACGGCACTACATGGACACTGACGTGAGATAGTTTTGTCGGATATAATCTAAAACAAATTATTTTGTGTGTGTGAAAATTTTTTTTTTTAAAGTCTGTTTAAAGCAAAATGCAGAGATTTTCCTACATAATGTGACTTACTGGAGCCATAGTGAGCATTACACCTCCTCAACTACTGTAACTATAAAAAAGTAGTTTACTATTCACTTGTAACAATCTTCACCTGCTCCTACATTACTGCCTTAGGTTTGTTGTCTAAATGACATGACTTAAATCAATGTGTCCTCTCAGTATAACAAGGCTTGTTTTGTTATTGTGGAGTGACTGAAGTGTCAGGCTCATAGTCATACGGCGTGGCCCCTCTTTACGGGGAGGCCTGAACTGGATAATCGATGTGGCCATGGTGGTCTCAGTAAGAGAAAACGGACATCTTATCCTGCTACTGCCTACAACTAATAACTGGACAGGTCTCTGAGTGCAAAAACAACCGTGATGTAAAGGAGCCAAGGCACACAGATTCATCTCCCATCATGTGGGCTAACCACATTCGTAAGAAATTGTGTGTGACCTCGTTGTGGCTGCGTGTGACAGTGTGTGAGAAGAATGGCACCGTGGCATTGAGACGAGGCCAACATCTCCACGGCAGCTGACCGTGCGTCACGCGCCTCGTGAGGGAAAACAATTTGGCTGCGACCTCATTAATGAATGACAGAGCGTGGGTCACACTGTGAGCTCTGTGTATGATGGCAAACTTTAATTAAAATGGTGAACATGTTGCTTCTCTACATGTGTTTTAAGCAGGTGGTTTGATACTGTAGCTTTTACATTCTGTACAAACATTGATGAACAGTGACGTTTGCAGACTCTGGTCCCCACTTCAAGGGGTAAACCAGGAAGAGTGTGTGGCAGTGCATTAGGAGGAGAGGATCAAACTGCTTCAGCAGACATGGACTCACACAAATGCTTTAGGCAGAACCAAAGCATGGGTCAATGTCATTTCTCTACATCAGGTTCTCAAACTCAAATGACCTTAGGGCCACTAATGGCGTGTTCCCACTGGCTCGCTTCGGCACTGCACGCTAGGACAAGGCATGGCGTGACACGGCATGGCAATGTTGCGTTTCCACTAGCATATTACCTGGCACCAGGTACTTTTTGTTTTAGTATCTGCCCTGGAGAAGTTCCAAGAGTAAGCAATATGCGTGATGTCGTCAGACTGTCGGCCACTGAACAGGAAGAGACGTCCCAAAGGAATCAAGCAGAACAATGCCGAACTGTAGATTAAAAATACTTAAAAGTCCCATATTAAACCCTATTTCTCCAAGTTAACCTAAGTTAACCCTGGTGTCCTAATGAACATGTCCGTGACATGTTTTGGTCAAAATACCATAAGAGTGAAGCACCACAGCAGTTCAATCACCCTGCCAAAACAGCCCTGTTCAGAACGCTCGGTTTAGTAGTATCTCTTTAAAAAAAAAAAAGGAAAAAGAAACTTAAGGGACAGGAAATGACATCAGCCACAGAGGCTACTGGGAGCTAACAGCAGTTAGCATTTGAAAAGTGATCATTTTCAGGCTCTAGCAGGCACATTGCCGTCATAAAACATGTATCCACTGGAAAGGTAAATGCTCCGATGCTGGAAGTTTGTGTAGGACTCTGTGCTGCACTGTGGAGCCAAGAATAGAACTTTTCATGGATTGGTTGACTTCCAGTTTCCGGATACTGTGCCCTCACCAGCACGCTTGCGTGTTTTACGGACAAAGCGGAGCTCCACAAGACAACAATTCCAGGAATTTGGCGTATTGTGACGTCCCAAGGAGTGCGGAAGTCAACAGTCAGTGTGTTTCATCTCCTGTACTTAGACTGAGGAGGACCACAAAAACATGAGTGAGTCATCTTTTTTCACACTTTGCCGATTGATAGGGCCTCCAGAGTCCTAAATATAAGGATTTTAATTATTAAAAAGTTGGTTTTGCATAATATGTCCCCTTTAACAATCTTAATGTGGGTTAATCTCCAATGATTACATGGATGGAAGGACTGAACAAATATTTTTAATTAACTGATTCTAATGATTCATTTACACTGAAAATTGCTTTACAAGTCACTAGTCACTCATTTGTGTGTGTCGCGTGTAAAACGAAGTCACAACAGTTTCATGCAGCCGTGCAGCGATGACTCCACCCACATACTTTTTTTGTAGTGGAAACGTAAACCTAAACCGTGGTGTGGCGTGGCCATAGTGGAAAAGGACCAAAAGTGTCTCGTTTGGTCAGTAAGGGGCAGTAGAGGGCTGCTCAATTTCAAAATAGTAATCGAAATAATAATGATGATAGTTCACATCATTTCAAAATAAAATTGTTTGTTTTCATATGGAATGATACATAGATCACAATAGTTCACATATTCATGGTGCAAAATTAATCTATTTCTAAAAAAAATCCCATACAGAAATAACTTGAACTTGATATTAAATGGCGGGCCACATGAAATTGCTTGCAGCTGTATGTGTTTGAGGCCTTTGCTCTGCATTTTTGTTGAACAGGAAGTTAATGACATTTATATTGTTTTACAAACACTGACAAACAGCGAAGCTTGCAGACTTTGTTCCACAGAAACGCGTGTAGACGAGAATAAGCGCGTGCAGAGTTTCCCCTTGGGTCTCACCGCAGAGGAAATGATGCTGAATTAAATGAGATTTAAACCTGATTTGAAACTTAAATACTTTTTATAATCATTAAAATGGTAAGGTGTCACATGTTCATTTAATACGCACTTTAAAAAGCATCCGAACCTCTGCTGTGTTGAGCCCCACAGTGAACAAGATGACTTCCATTTTAGTGACCAAACCACAGAGCTAATCAGCAGTGTCATTATCATGGTGGTGCTCAAGCATCTGTACATCCTGACTGACTGACTGACAGCAGCATGTGTTGCAGCTCGACATGCAAACCATATGATGTCCTCAAAGGTTTTGCAATCTCTTCTAGTCAGAGCCCAGTCTGCACTTGTGTGAAGGCACACTCCACCTTTCAGTGCACTGACAGATTGTTGTTTTCTTTCCTTTCTTACATAATAAAATGAACACACACACACACACACACACACACACACACACACTTGCAGGCCTGCAGCTCTGAGGACATACATACACGTTTGAGCCCACTGCCCTTTAAAGGACAAAACCTGAGACTGAACCTTGAGAGGTATTTTTACTGACCCCCCGAGTAACGTCGTCTAGGTTTGGCAGCCTGATTAGCTGTTTTTGAAATGCGAAAATAATTTGAAAAAGAAATCTACAATGCCACAAAGGGAAGCTCTTTCCTTCGACTGCATTGTTTTGGGTCAAACATCTTGGAACAAATGTATGTTACGAGAACCATCTCAGGACACGGCGGCCAGCCAGAGGGCAAGAACTGATTTTAATAATATTAGAAAACTAACACACCAGGGAAAACTCTGCTTTACAAATCAACCTGTCAATCCTAATGAAATCAACCCTCTCACACACAGCTGAAGACGCATGTTAAGGTGATGTCTCTGATGATGTCACCATATAGTTACGCAATCCATTTTCTGTGTCACTTAAGATATTTTGTTTGTAATTAAACCATTTAATGAAGAATATACCGTGATCAATGTGTGCCTCCTGCACTGTAGCGCCTTCTAGTGGATGCAAGACATCCATCTACCCTGTTTCACTTTTTAATTAAATAAAGTAAAAATAAATAGTATAGAAAACAAATTGGAGTAGTATAAACAGTATCAGGAGATGTAAATATGTCTAATTTAATAAAAAGCTTTGTTTTTTTATGGTGCATGTGAGGTAGTGTAGTTTACCCTTAAGGTGATTTTTCAGTGTTGTTGCCTTTTATTTTTTTGTATTTCCGCCAGCATTTTCATTTCATTTATTTATTTGTACAAATGTTTTCTCGGTCAGACATCACAATCTGCTTCACAATGAAAGAAAATGAAGCCATAAAATGAATGTGAACCAGATGTCAATAAACAGAGAAAGCTAATTAAATCCAATAAAAAGGTGGCCCTTGAACTAATTTAGTGCTCTAGGAGACATTCCAAGATTACACATTAAAATCTTAAATGCCATCACTAGTTGTATGATTATCTGACATTTCAAACAATATCAAAATGACTGGATCATCTAGTGATTTAGTATCTTTCCAGGAATGTGTGAGAGGTGCTTTATAATAATAATAATTATTAGTAACATCTCAGTCAAAACATTTATAGATTAACCCGTCTTCAATTTATTCATGAGTCCTTCACCTCTAGATGGCAACATGACCCAACTGTTGACTTGGTGTCAGTTTTTAAAGTGTCCATAGGGAGGCGCTACATGACAAAGTAAGAGGGATGCACCTGTTCAGAGAGGAAGGCTGTGGTGGCTGAAGATGTGTTCAGGATCACATGTATCGACTTTATAACCACACACAGCATTAGGTAGAGTGAGAATACAATACAATACAATTGTCCTGTGTCATTTGTATTGATACAGTGGAGAGCAAACAGTCATTGTAACAAACCAGACATGTACAGGATTATGGCAAGTCAAATGTATCAAGCAAGAGAAAGTAGGTGCCATGGTGTCCAACACAGTCCTTCATTTCACTCACACGGCTGCACAGCTATCTTTTCTCCAAGCTTGTCCCCAGCTCATATCGTACAGGTTTGTGTCGCCGATCAGATCAGCTTTACATCCCACATTAAGCTGATTATGGAATCCAAATATTCTTTTAGCAGCCAAAATGTCAAACTTATTACTTCCCCGTCTTCCTTCTTACCAAACTATATCCCAGCAGGTCAATGACAGGACAAAGATGGATTCTTGTTTAAAAATACCTATGAAATGAGTATTTATGAATCAGTTGACTGAGAGGAAAAGCAAGTATTGACTAATGATCCTTAATGAAGTAAATGGTCTCTGGTCTTTGAGGACATTTGACTCCTAGTCCTCCCTTCGCTGCATTTGTAACAAGAATTCCCTTTTACCAACTGTCTTGTGCTACATTTATTGTTTCACTGGTAAACTAACTGGGGAAAAACTCAGCCTCCATCTTGTCAAACCTTGGCAAAAACTTGTTACAGTGGTGAGTGTAGCAGAGCAGCTCCTGCTGAGCATGGTCATTATTTCAGCTCTGTGACAGACAGTGAGGTCATGGTGAATTAAAAAAAAAAAGCTGAGGGAACAATGACCTCCTGTGGGTTTGAATGATTAGTGAAAGAAACACAAATATGAACAAATGTAATCTACTTCTACTTAGAGCATGAATTTAACCAGTTCTTCCCTGAATATTGTGACTACATTTTAGAGTCTTTTCAGTACTACTCTTTTTTGTTTTAACCTGAGAAAGCATGGTGGTGTGGTGGTCATCACTGGCCTTTCTGCATGGAGTTTGCATGTTCTGTGTTTGAGTGTTTTCTGACTTCCTTCGACTTTTGTGTGAACAGTTGTTCGTCTCTGTATTTTGATCGTTTGATAGACTGTTGACCTGTCCAGGCTGCACCCTGCCTCAGCCAAAGTCAGCTGGGATTGGCTCAAGCTCCTCCTGTCAAGCAGTAGAGAATGAACTGACCAATTAAAGCCACAGTGTGTGACTTATGTTGTTTTCATGAACAGAAACAGAAAACACACACTATGGACAGAAGTATTTGGACACCAGACCATTATACCAACAGGGACTGTAATGATGTATTCAAATACATATACAGTACTTTAATTTGAGTTTGTCCTTCTTTTGCTGCCATAACAGCGTCGTCCAGTCTTGGAAGCGTGTCTATGTGAATTTGTGTCCATTCATTCTGTAGAGCATGTATGAGGTCAGACACTGATGATGGATGAGAGGGCTTGGCTCACAATCTCTGTTCCAGTTCATCCCGAAGGATGATCGATGGGGTGGAGGTCAGAACTCTGTGTGGGCCAGTCAAGTTCTTCCACACCAAACTTGTTAAACCATGTCTTTATAGTCCTTGCTTTGTGCACTGGGACAGTCATGCTGGAATAGAAAAATATCTTTGAACTGTTGCCACAAAGTTGGAAGCATAACATTGTCCAAACAGTCTTGGTTTGCTGAAGAGTCAAGATCGTCCTTCACTGCCCTTCAGCAGGTGTGGCCAAATACTTTTGTCCGTATAGTGTGTGTTTATGTTTTGTCCCTCACAGTGTTGGAAATTATTATTTAAAAAAGTAATTAGTTACACTTTATATGATTAGTTATTGAGTTACAAATTATAAAAGTAACTAGTTACTAGGTAGAGTAACGATTGAGTTACTTTCAAGTACATTTTAAATGCTCAAAGATTTTGGACCTCACCTCCTCTTTAACGGAACGTAAAATTCATGTGCATGTTCAATTATTTATGATAAAGCTCAATATTATAATGAAATGGATGCTTAATACAACAAATTACTAACAGAAAAACAGTGTACACAAATCTAAACTATTCTAATGTTGCTGTGGGACGCAGTGAGTCTAACATACCTGGCGACCAGTTTGGTGAGCTCGGTTCAGTAGTTTTGATTCCATGGCACCGTCTTTGTCTCCTTCTTTGTGTTAATGGCCACTCATTTCCTGGAAGCATGCGACGTTGAAAGATGTTTCATTAGGTCAGAATTTCTTGACATCGTCTCTACGTAGTTATCATGGTTGAAACGTAATTAATTAGATTACTCGTTAAAGAACAAAGTAATTGGTCCTTCATCTGAAAATGGGCTCTGTCAAACCTGACTGAGGGAGTGTTTGTGTATCCATTAGCAGTGCAGGGGCAGGCGGGGACAAACAAATCAGTTTAACAGCCTTTTAAACTGCCGAACAACAGAATTCATCTATGAAACTTGTCTTGGCAAAGTTGCGTCCGGTCACCAATGGTGTGATGAAACCACACAAGACGGCGGTTTCTTCTCTGCAGACGTTTCCACAACATATAATACATAAGCTCTGAGTTTGACCCTCCGCTATGAGTGGAGTCTGAAAAATTTCGACATGATGTCGACGCTCAGCCCGGCCAACGCAAGAATCACATCTGTGCATTAACTTTGTATGTAAACTTCACCAATTCACGTCGCGTGTGGTGTGAACCTTTACGCCAAACTGTTTGTGGACGTCTCACTTTAATAGTGCTGCAACTAATGTTGCTGTTGCCTCATCTGTCTTGACATAAAATAATCACCACTTGTGTGCAGTGTGGGAATGTTGCCAGATAACAAGATCTAAACATGGCTATACTGAGAAACAACTGGAGAGATAAAGCAGGGGTTCATACACATTTTGAGGCCAGGGATCTGTCTCTGGGGAAAACATTTTCCAAGGACTCCACTCATAATCCAATTTAGCACAAGGTTACTGCCATTTGCTCTCCTAGATCCTGTAACACTGCAAAAAGAAAAAAAAAATGTCTGACGTCTCTTTGTGAAGCTCAAACACCTGCTGCAAACCTTTACTACAAGAGGCACTTCACACTTCAGAGTGATACACCAGTGTGTATCAAATTTGTTTAATGTATGACTTGACATTCTGATTCCATCTTTGACATTAAGATAACATCTGGGGACAGTATTGTGACAAATGGTCTGTATTTATATAGAGCTTTTCTAGTCTTCATGACCTCTCAAAGCTGCTTTACTCTACAGCTTTTGCCATTCAACCTTTTCACATGCTGCTGGGAATCAAATCCACAACTGTCCAGTTGAAAGACAACTTGCTCTACCACCCGTCACATTAGCCCCATCTATGGCGACATTGTGTTTTATGCCCCCTAAAAAACAGATCTGGGATTTGTCCCCAATTCTAAAACAATAGCTTACACATCCAGTTGGTCCAGTCGAGCAACAGAAGAGAGGGACGCGCGAATCCTCTGAGGCTGGAGGTTTGTGTAGAACTCTGTGCCGCACTGTGCAGCCAAGAATAGAACACTTCAACTTCTGACTGAGGAGGACCACAAAAACACGAGTGAGTCATCTTTTTTCACACTTTGCCTACTCATAGGACCTCCAGAGTCCCATATATATAAGTATTAAAATGATTAAAAGTTGATTTTGCATAATATGTCCCCTTTAAAATCCAACAAGCTATGGGTTACAGGTGCCTCTTTTGAGAAACACTGCCTGCTCGTGCAAAGTCATTCACAGAATCTGAGTTTGAGAATCTGAATCAAAGAACCACAGATGGATCCCCAGAGATTTTCTTTTTTGGGGTCATCAATTAAGCAAAGTTGTTACAGGAATCATCAGAATCAGAAATACTTTATTAATCCTCAATTGTAGTGATGGGTCGTACCGTGTCAATGCTTCGGAGCGTGTGTCGAGAAATCCCGGAAGACTTTAGTGGAGTGCGTATCAACGCTTGTGTTGTTTAGGGTGAGTGACGTCACTGATGACGTTTGAATGAAGTGGTTCGATTATTGGCGGGATTCATGAACCAATAAGTACTACAATGGATCTGCTCAAGCTTTGTGGGTTTGTGTTGATTTGTTGGTCTGTGAGTGACATAGATATATATCTTGTTCTACAACTGAATGTATTAATTATTTCCCCCACTTCTTTTTTTTTTAATCCAAGGTGAAGTGTTTGTTGTGCGCCAAGGAATTGGAATACAACAATAACACCTCATCCATGTTGAGGCATTTTCGTGCTTTGCATGAAAACAGTGGGGGGTTATGTGGCTGAACCCAGTCCAGGTCAGTCATTTAAAATATCCACTGTATGAACATACTTTTCAGTTCCCGACATATCTTCTAATCAACTATAATAATAATACATTTTATAATGTAACTGGCATAACTGATGCTATATTTTTGTAAAAACATGTTTTGTTTTCTCTCCCAGTGAGCAGAAAGAAGGATGCCTTGGTGTCAATAGTAAAAGACACCCAGCCTGTCAGTATAGTGGAGGACACAGGATTTAGAGAGTTTGTGGCTAAACTAGATCCAACCTACATCCTCCCAACAAGAAAGGTTTGTTTGGTGACATGGATGAAGCATGAGGGTAGTATTGAATTCAACACACTGATTATTATTTTCTTCTTTTAACCTTTCTTTTCACCTTTCCTTTAGAGTGTAAAGGCCATGGCTGAGGAGAGATACCAGCATGGAAAGGAGAAGGACGAAGCTGAGGTCCAGAAAGTTGCTGCAGTTAGTTTGACAGCAGACATGTGGATATCTCTAAACATGGATGCATACTTGGCTGTAACATGCCATTTTATTGATGAGAAGACATGTCTGAAGTCCACACTACTTGATGTACTCAAATTCCCACAGGCACACATAGCAGAAAACCTGGCCAGTGTGAAATGGGGCATCCGATCAAAAGTAACTTGTTTAGGTCAGTTTACTGTGCAAGGCTGAATGTGAGAACATGGTCACTTTATGGTGTCATGGGTGATGGGTATCCTTATCCTTATAACACAATCTAGGAGTTGCACCTCAATTTCATTGTATATGTTGTACAATGACAATAAAGCATCCATCTATCGATCTAGTTACAGATGGTGCATCAAACAGGATTGCCTGTGGCAGGGAGCTTAAGCTGCGCCATGTAGTGTGTGTTGTTCACAAGCTCAATTTAGTAGTGAAAAAGGCCCTGGAACTAACCCCAGCACTATCCAGCATTCGCATAAAGGCAAGAAAGCTGGTGGGTTATTTTAGAAGCAGCACAACTGCGAAAGTGAGTAACACTATTTTCACATTGCTACATGTAACATTTACTTTTTTTGTGTTTAAAGGAAAAGCTGGACCAAGTTCCAGACCAGATGGGGATGCCCAAGAAGAAACTAATCCAAGAGGTCGGAACTAGGTGGAACAGCACCTTCCAGATGTTGGAGTGAGTAGCAGAGCTCATGGAGCCTGTGGAGGCACCTTTGGCGGGTCTAAAAACTGACATTCCTGCTCTGACCTCAGAGGATTTCACTATTGTGTGTGGGTGCCTGGCAGTACTTTCTCCTTTTTTTGAGGCCACAATTGAGCTTTCAGAAGAGAAAAAAAGTATCTGGCTCCAAAGTGGTGCCATTGACGATCCAGGAGGAGACTGCAAACGTAGCAGTACAGGTGGCTGGGAGAGCACCTCATAAGGCTCCTGAGGGAGAAGCTATACAAGGTGCAGAGTATGAGCATCCCGTCTCTTGCAACACTGCTAGACCCAAGATTTAAGGCACTTGGCTTCTTCTGTCCAATGAAGACAGAGGAAGCCATCAAAAGGCTCACAGTTGAATGTGCAAAACATTATAGGGTCAAGTTCTCACTAACTGCCACCTGTAGCTTCCAGTTCACAGGATTCTGGAGCTGAAAGACCTGGGGCCTCATTTATAAAACTGTGCGTAGGACCGACGTCAAAATTGGCGTACGCACGAAACACAGAAAGTGCTTACACACAAAAATATCCTGATTTATAAAACAGTACGCACGCACATCCTACGCCGATTTCCCTTTATAAATCACAATCCACTCTAAATGTGACGCACCTGTGTGCGGATCATACCACACCCATATTTGCCTATAAATATTCAGAGAAACGCCCCTCATGCATATTGATTCATGACTGAAATAATGGCAAAATCTGAGAGAAAGGCCAAGAAACGTAATTTTACTCAGTGTGAGGTGGAAGTTCTTGTCGGGGAGGTGGAGAAGAGGAAGGCGTTATTATGCCAAAAAGGCTATAGAGTGGCAGCATGTGGCGGATAACGTCAATGCTGTTGCCTCAGAAGGTCGGAGTGTGGCCGAGGTGAAAAAGAAGTGGTCGGATGCAAAATTCAATGGTATACTCAAAATCCATGTGAATGTCCAGATTTCCCTACTAATCTTTGTGAACAACTGATTAAATGACAACAGAGAACTTTAGCACATTTCAATGTACAGTCAAGTCAAACTAGAGTATACAGTTTTGAATTAACTTATGTTACTTTTACCCTTTTCATTGTATGCCACATGCAATGACAATGAAGGCGTTGTGTTCTATTGTATGCTTAAAAATCCAGCTTTAGTCAGACTAACACAATGATTTGGTTCTTTCTAATGTCATGTAAATGTTCTGACTGTCTTTCAGCTCGGTGTGGTGTTTTCACAGCCTGCTGCTGCTTTGGTGTCAGATAATTTAGTTTGAGTGTTTGTGAAACTGCTCAACTCTACAGTTTTGTCATAATTTGCACAACCTTTTCATTTGTTTTCATGCCATATCACTCAAATGTCATTTGGGATCCTGCCTTGCAATCAGCTCATTCCACTCACCTGGTTTTCCTGCCCTTCTCCTCACCTGCAGCTCATTTTGCTCACTCCTTCACTAGTCTATAAATACTGCATGTGCATGGTCACTTGCTCCTGTAGGCTGCTGCGTTTGTGTGGGGGGGGGAATGTTTTCAATGCACTTTGAATGTGTGTATCTAAGTGTTATTTCTGACCATGTTCATGCCTTTGTGACCACAGTTTAGTGTGAATGACACACAGTGAAAGTCTGAAACTGGTTTCATGAACCTGACAGTGAGTTTAGTGAACTGCAGTGTCTTGTCTTCCATCATGTGAATCTTGCAGTTGAACAGACTTGACCTGCAACATGACAGAAAGAATTAGCGTATAACTGGTGTCACATTTAAAATTTGCATAAATACTGCATAGAATATATTATATTTCCAAAGTGTGTGTAATGAGTGACCATTTTTTTTTGCTAATAATTAGCTTAATTTATAACATTGAGACATTGTTTCCAGACCCTGTTCATGTATCCAAAGGCTAGCTCCAACTAAGCACTTAAATCAGAAAAGCTTAATTGTCATCCCCACTGCTGTCAGTGGTGAGAAGTCACAGAAAGCACCTGATCTCACAAAGCATTATACCTGGTGAAATCACCACTATGTCCCGCTTTTCGCAGAATTACAGACATTGTGGAGGTTCTAGTCAAAAGATGTCCAACTTCTATTAATACAGCCTTTGCCAACAGTCTGGCCGAGAAACCGCTTAATGATAAAAGTCTACAACAAAAAAAAAAATTAGGTAATTGTCCACTAAAGCCTTGTTTAAACAATCTAATACTTGGGGCTGAGGCTTCCCCACCTAACTATAAAAAAACATTTCTTGGGTCTCTAAACAATCATGTACAGGTCTCTTCTCAATGTCTCAATTCTTAATTCTATCAATGAAATATATGTTCATAAAAATGTCAATCTTGCTATAAATTATGGCACATGGCATGTCCTTGTGTCACATTTCTTAGATGCTGGTGAAAAACAAACTATTTTGTCATTAATAACAAATACAACAATTCATCAAATTTTTCATATGGATGCTACAAAAGAGTTGATATTAAGATATTTGGAATTAGCTTTCTCACACTGTAATTATATATGTTCGCTTTGCAGTGGTGAGGTTTCTGCTAGGGATGCACCAAAATAAAAATTGTTGGCCGAAACTGAAAATCAAGCACTTGGCTGAAAATCGAAACAGTGGAAGAAATTATTATGCCAATTCTATACCATTGTTTTTTTTTTTTTTTTTTTTTTTAAATCTAATTTTGTTCTTATGGCTCCGACTGTGTGTACTTGCCTCACTAAAGTCAAGGCATTGTGTAGATTTATATTCATACTTCAAAGAATAAATCAATTAAGAAACTATGAAAATATTTAGGAGGATCTCATCAAACATATCAGACAATGAGGGTGCATGACCCTCATTTGTTGCAGACAGATGAGCCTTTCGAGTACAGTCGCGATGAAGTGCAGGGGATCCGAGTAGATCTTATAGTAAAACGTGTTGACTGACTTTTAAAATCACACTTTTCATTGCTTTTACTCCATGGTCTGTCTTAACCGCTTTGTGTCGAAGATGCTTTAGTACTGCAATTAAGGGAATAATGTCTGCCTAATGTATGCATCAGATGAGCTGATCTGTTTAGTTGACTCTCAAAGGGGGGTGAAGAGAGAGAATGTTCTGTTGCTGGGAGTTCATAATCTTCATTGTAAGTTTTGGTTTTGCGCAAAGAGACTTTCCAGCATTTAATAGGTGGTGTTCCACCATTTACTCACATGTTGTTGGAACCATTTTATTGGCGTTCCAAACGGGTCTTGGACAGACTCTAAGCGGGAATAGACAGGTGCGTGCTTGCCGCAGTTTTTGGATGCATCATCACAACATCCTGTTTCGGTCGTTTTGTTTCAGTGTTAAGTCTTGTGGCCGAAAATGACATTTTTGGGTCGATAATTTTAGGTGCATCTTGAGTTTCTGCCTTTTTAAATACAAGCAAAATAAAGTGAGTATTGAAATCTACAGTAGGTGTGAACTCCGTTTTCCTGAATATCATTTCAGGGCCATGTTGCAAACTCAATGTCTTGGACAACTTGGCACCTAGTAGTTTTTTAGTACTTGTCTTTGTAAACTTGAAGTGGTGTGTGTGTGTGTGTGTGTGTCAGCCACATAAGGGAAAATTCAGGCTAAATACTTTTAGCTTAACTACAACATTTTTCATCACAAAATCAATTAATTAAGATTTTAGAATTTATTCACCTCAGAGGACTAAACAAATCATGTCTGCACTAATGTGAAGGGTGATACTGAGATCTTGACTGCAGTATGTTGTCCAGTTCTGACTGAAAAACAGTGGTTTTAATGCGCAAAACATGCATGTAAGAGTCACTTAGTCTCGTCCTCATGTGGCTCTTGTTAATTTTCATAACCGAGAATGTCTTCTCGCACAAGTATGTCGAGCCAAACAAGCTCAGCATTTTCTTAGCAAATGTTCGAATCTCTTGGAACCTGGCTTCATCCAGCTGGCGGTAGCAGTTGACAAGAGGAAGCTGTTGGTGCCGACTGCGACACTCGGCCTCACACTGATGCTCAATGAGCTCCAGCTGGAGGCAGCCTAAAGCTAAACCTGAACCCTGGATAAATGAAAGGACTCTGTCAGACGTGAGTGCCATAGAGCAAGAGCGCAAGTGGAAACGCAACACTGTCAATATGTTCAGCTGTACATGTCTACTGAATCAGCTGAACATATTGACAGTGTTTGTGTTTATGTTGACTAGTATCTGGTATTGAGAGAGGGTGTGCTTTAGGAAACAATATATGCATGGAAGGTTGGCTGTGGTTGTGTAACATAGACTGTCATGACATTTGGGGATGGGAATTCAGAGGTTTTTTATTGAGGAATATGAGTTTTTCCACAGTTTTTGGACTCAGGCGATTTCTTTTTTTGCTGACAACTTCTCCAGCCTTTGAAAAAACACGTTCACAAGGAACAGATGAGGCTGTAACGCATAAATATTGTTTAGCCAACAAGAACAAATGTGGATAAACATTTCTGAGCTCGTTCCAGTAGGCCAGAGGATCCTCCGATCTTTGCATGGGGACGAGATTTATGGCTGAAATAGCACGACTAACAAGCGCTTCGAAAAGGACATATTTCAATCGGCTCGTTTACATCGACTTGGAGGATTTTGACCATAAAAACAACCTCCATAACTCGCATATGTGCAGCAGGACCACTCTATGTGACCTTTAAAGCATTGCACAGAACAGAATCAGCACTTTTAAGAGTTTTTAATGATGTCTTTTTAGCTACCGACTCCAGTGACTGTGTTGTTTTAACTGCTGCATTTGATACTGTGGACCACAAGATCCTGATCTCTCGTTTGGAGCAGCAGGTGTGACTCAGGGGCACAGTGTTGGAGTGGTTCAGGTCATACTTGGCAGACCGAACTCGGTGACTCTGTGTCCTCCTCGGCCCCTCCTCACCCGCGGGGTCCCACAGGGCTCAGTTTTGGGCCCCCTTCTTTTTTCTCTCTATCTGCTCCCACTTGGCTCCGTTCTTAGAAAGTATGGCATGGCGTTCCACTGTTATGCAGATGATAGTCAGATTTTTGTACCACTTAAAAAGAATGATGTGGACTCTTTTACTCTTTTACTTAAGTGTCTACATTTTATTTGTTTTTAAATCCCTGAATGGCCTTGCCCCGCCTTACCTCTCTGAGCTTCTACACCCATATTCACCCACTCACTCTCTCAGGTCAGCTGACCAGCTGCTCCTGAGTGTGCCAAAAACCAGGAGGGGATCGTACCTTCGCAGTCGCAGCTCCAAAACTTTGGAATAATCTGCCTTTGAACATTAGACAGGCCTCATCCTTGCCTGTGTTTTTATGATTTTAAAATTATTTTAATCTATTTTATGTTATTTTATTGTATTTCATTTTGTAGGTTTTGACTCATTATGTGTTTTATGTACTATGTACAGCACTGTGGTCCACTGGGATTTGTTTAAAGTGCTTAACAAATAAAGTTGGATTGGATTGGTCTGGAGCGTCATCAGGGTTCACGGAGAAAGGAGAGGTGAAAAAAAAGGGTGATATCCTTTTCAATAGCTGCAAAATTCCAAAACGACCTGAAAACGGTGGCCCTTGCTGTCAACTTGTCTTTTTTACGTACAGTCGCCATGTCAGAAATGGGCTGGGTTAAAAATTATCACACAAGGCCAAGGTTCACAGCGGCAAAGGTACGGCCACAGGGCTACTGCCATCTTCTGGTGAAAGATAAAATAGTTGTTTTTTTGTACACGTGTATTTAATACTCAGGTCAAAAGTGCTGGCAGGCCACATATCATTGATTTGAACAGAGGCTGCGGGCCGGTGAAACATCGGCTGCAATTGGCCCCCGGGCTGGACTTTGGACATGCCTGGACTAACCTGGTCTACTAATGATCTTGGTCATAATCCTTTTACTGGCATGCATGTCATGCTCTCTACCAGTTAAGATGTTTACATTCTGTGTGTGAAATGAGCTATATCACTTTTGTTTTATCGATGGACATTTCTCAGTCACAGATCAACACTGTTGATGCTCAGGCTGTCTGTCTTTATTTTCTCTTGCACTGATTCAGTTTGCCGACACTAATCATCCCTAAGGCTTCAGCTGGTTTCTGACATTTAATCATTCAATAAGGGGAACATTGTGGGGTCCTAATTTGAACGATGAAGATTAAATAATCAAAAGAATACAAAATACACAAAAGTTATTCAATACAGTAACTTGAGTAAATGTATTTTGTTACTTTCCACCTCTGCATACGAGCATGTTTCCTTACCTGGTGGGTGAACGTTCATTCATCATCTCCACATCAAGGTCGCGTGGCCAATGTACCAATCCAAACTGATATAGTGAAAGGCAGGGTACACCCTCGACAGGTCGTCTATCGCAGAGCCACACGGAACCCGTCGAAAAAGAGTGTCTCAGTTGAAGAACCACAAGTTAGGTGAATTTAGAAAGAACACAAAAGTTGACAAAAGCAAGACAAATTGCTGTTACAACAATCCCATTTCTTGTCAAAGTGATTGCTGGATTCATTTGATTATGATAAACATATATTCACCAACACAGACAAACGTAGGATTTCAATTTGTTACCTTTGTCTGAGTGCTTGCCAAATCAGGTCTCCCACATCTGCTGCAGAGAGTGAGGGGAAGTTTTTCTGGCAGGCCCCTAGAGCAGAGGTCACAGTGTAAATAAGATACAGGTCAAATTAAAATCTCATCAGCCAATCATAATAATGATGTGGACAAAAGAATAACACTTACCTGTTATAATCCTGCACAAGGAGAGTTTTTGGAAGGCAATTTTAGTTTTTCTCCCCCTCAGGCTGTAGGGAGAGAACATCATTAGTGGCATACGGCGAATAGCAATAGCTCCCTTCTGTCCCCCCAAGCCTGCAAGGTAATGTTGCTGTAAAAATATCCAGACAAGCAAAAACATAAATAGGCAATGTTGAACAATTTGGTGAGTTTATACAATACCATTTTGCAAGATAAGTCAGTTCAGTGATGAGATTGTATGTATAAATACATTAGTATGAATTGAATATATAGGATTGTGATTATAATAAATGTATAATTAACAAATTTAGCATTTACCATTTTGTGTAAAAATAGCAAGGTGCAACTACAGGATAACTTTTCAGTTTTTGGTTCCCTCAATGTACGTCGACCACACCAGGGTCTCGACCTCACAGCAGCCCAGCAGAAATTGATCCTAATGCTCGCAAATTAAAGCCCCTTTATTGATAATGTTGTACTGTTATTTTTGGATAGTTACTCTGTTTTGTCACATAACGTTGACAAACATAGCGTTTATATTTTTGTTGAGTGTACAAGAAAGCCATCTGGGATGCCACAATCCCATATTATTCATCTTTCAATAGAAGAAAACACAAACAATCATAGGTTGCTCTTCAGCACTATAGCCAGGCTTACAGAGTCATAGCTCTGAACTGAACATCCCACTAATTCGAGGTAGTAACAACTTTATGAACTTATTAACTGATAAGATAGCAACAATTAGAGAATCCTGTCTACTAACCATTATACTTATTTGTTCTCACAACCATCTGTCCCACCACACAGTCATTTGGGTAACTTCTTATACATAGATCTCTCTGAGCTAAATTCAATAGTAGCAGGATCTAAACCCTCAACCTGTGTACTCAACCCTATTTCTACAACAATATTAAAGGAAGCCTTGGAGTTCCATAAGGTTTGATTCTTGGACCAAATTATTTTTTTTGCCCTGTACATGCTTCCTCTAGGCAGCGCTATAAAACCCAACCTAAATGTCCATTGTTATGCAGACAACACGCAGTTCGTATGACAGTAATCCATTTGTAAAGGTCCAGGAATGTCTCACAGACATTAAGACCTAGAGGATACATAACTTTTTACTTAACACTGACAAACGGAAGTTATGGTCCTCGGCCCTAAACCCCTTAGGTCAGTCCTCTTCCACCTGCGCAACATAACAAAGATCAGAGACATCCTGTCATTAAAGGATGCTGAAAAGCTTGTTCATGTCTTTATTTCATCTGGACTAGATCACTGTAACTCATTATCAGGATACTCTTAAAAGTCTCTGAATAGTCTTCAGTTGGTTCAGAATGAAGCAGAATGGTTACTGATGGGAATCAGAAAGAGCTCACATCACTCGAGGGCTGAGCTTTTATTTAGAATATAATAATATAATCCTCCGCCTCACAGATAAAACACTTTGTCATCAGACCCTGTCATATCTTAGACACAACTCTTCCTTGCTACACAAATAGACCACTCGCTCTGAAAATGGAGGCCTAAAGTTCAACTTAAAATTTTCCTCTGTAATAAAAGTTATGGTTAGGGCTAGTTCAAGTGAACTCTGATCTATTGCTGAGTTATGCTGCCATAGGCCTTGACTGCTGGGGGAAACAGCCATTATACAACAAGCACTCGCTGTCTCTTGCCTCCCCTATCTTTCATTGTCTCTCTCTCCTGCTCAGACTTTATCATAACAATAACTTTGTTTTCTCTCCCTCTCCGGAGTTTGTGCTCTTCCTCTCTACCCCCTCTCTCTTTGTTCTTATTTTACAGGTATCCTTGATTCCAGAGCTTCAACACCACCGCTAAAACACGATAACTGTATATTATATAGCTACTTACTACCAACGTTAATATTATCCTTGTCCTTTTCTGAGTCGCATGAGGAGCTAGAACCAATTCCAGATGGCTATGGGACAAGTGGCAAGCCACACCCTGGACAAGATGATGATTGTTGAGGTTATTGATTTTTTAAATGCTCATGGTCTCTATCCCTTTTTGTAAAGTTGATGTGGTGCAACTTTAGTGTGCATCACAGCCAGGTGCACACAAGTCTTCTGAAGGGCAGATAGTTTTGCCTTGATGCCATGTGAGGAAGGGGTTCATACAAGCCCAATGTTGTTCCACATTATGACGGTCCACACAATATGCCCAGTTAAGAAACATGTCATTACCCCCTGACTACAATGAGTCTGTTCATCTTGAACCTGTGCCCAGGCATTGGCTAAAATGCTGCTGCTGTGCATCTGAGTATGAGTGTGATGTGGTGAAAAAAACAAAACAAAACAAAACGGCAGTATTAACGGAAAGAGGAAGAAGAAAGGAAGAACCTTTTGACTATCAATTTAAATATTCTTTTTTTTGTAGAACATTTTTATCTCTCTTAACTCCTTGACAGCTTATTTGATTGCATCACTTGTGTCCCCCTGTGTCTACAGGACTGCATCAGTGAGGACGTGACTGTTGCTGACAGGCTGAGATGCATGAAGTGCAGGGGAGTTACTGTCCACTCTCTGAACCCTAACACTAGCTTTAGGCTCTTCCTCATTCACAAATGGCCATAGTAAAGCCATTGCATTCTTCTCTGCACATCAGCTGTATGACCTGAAGGCAACTGTGAGGCAACACACACACAGAGGTCACAGAGACATGAGCAACATTCATGACCTTTGAGTGTCAATAAATCACTGCACAGTCATCCGGAGACATTAGCGTAATGGCCACGAAACACACAGGGCCAAATATAATCTGAGAAGATTATTGGTCAATATTTAGCCTCCTCGCTGGCTTTAACACTGGACACCTAATTTATAGCTTAATAACATTCTCCCAGAGTCATCATAACTCTGCCAGAGGAAAAGGAGATAAAGAGATAAACTTCCCTGGAAACAAGCCCGAGTGTCTGCTGCTGTTCCCAGCAGACGTAATGAGACTGAGGAGAAGACTAAATATATATATATATAAAAAATTATTTATCTCTCTCAGTTAAGGAGGCAACATACAACTGTTGCGTATAAAACAACGTCACAGCAGTTTCATGCAGCCGTGCTATGATGACTGTGCCCACATTGGGGAGGTACTATAGTAATGGAAAACCATACCAAACCGTGTCGAGTCGAGCCATGCTAAGGCAAGCCATGCTGGAATTGTGGAAAAGTGCCATACGTCACAACTGCCAAGTGAAGAAAATCGAACAATATACATAAAGTTGGTTGTATTTTTCTATCACAATTAATCTGTGTCATCAGCTAACAACATAATGACCAGTTTAAGCTCAAAACTTGTTTATTTAGTTTTAACATATGAGTCCAGGCTAAATATAATATATCATTTCCCTAATAAGATAAATCAGAGTGGTCATAGCTATATATGTAAAAAAACCACATGTGTAAGTACCATTAATGCAGTTTGGTTTCTATAGCTACCACACACTGGGCCTCCTATTACAGCTACAGAAATGATTAGTGTCAATGTCTCTGATGTTCATGAACTGAACAGAGCCATCATTAATGTTATTAATATCATTTGGTTATTTTATTCTTCCCCCCAGTGATATAGAACAACTACCTGTGTATTGAAGCCTGTTACAACATGTAAAGACTAGTACTCGGTCACCCAGAGCGCACGATAAAGATGATGTATAACATGTAGACTTGGGATGATGATTGAGGGATTTTGAGGCAAAATTCTCACCCGGAGGTGGAGAGGTTAGTGATGGCATAACAAGGCGAGCTAGAGCAAGGCATCCACAATGGATTTGTTCCAACTGTGAAACTGAAGGTGTTTTTTGTTAGTCTTAAATCAATCATGTGTTGTTGCCTTTTGTAGAAGGAAAACACAGTTCTTGTTCTGTGCTCAGAGAAATGTTGTAAGGTCATGCTTTATGTTTGCCCTGGAGCAAAATAAAAGTCTCTGTTCAATACTTTAGTAACATGTTGGAAGGATTGTTGTGGTCTAGTATAACACAATTTTTTTTAATGGAGAGGATGTTGCAACCACAAAACTTTGATCTTTCCCTGGCCCTAAACGGGTACATTTTGTTGTCTAAACCTAACCGCATTCATAACCAGGAAATGTTATAATGTTATATTCCCCCTCGTTTTCTCAATCATTTTATGCATGTCATGTAAATTGGGCCCACGGTTGGTGTAGTGGTTGGCGCTCTTGCCTTTGCAGCAAGAAGACCCGGGTTCCTGGGTTCGAGCCCTGGTTCGAGCCCTGTTTCGAACATCTTTGGAACAAGGGCCTTTTTGCAAGGAGTTTGCATGTTCTCCCCGTGTGTGCGTGGGTTTTCTCCGGCTTCTTCCCACAGTCCAAAAACATGCGATATGGGGATTAGGTGAAATGGTCTCTCTAAATTGACCATAGGAATGAGTGTGTGAGTGAATGGTTGTTTGTCTCTATATGTGGCCCTGTGATGGACTGGCGAACTGTCCAGGGTGTACCCCGCCTATTGCCCTATGTCTGCTGAGATAGGCACAGCGCCCCCCGCGACCCTCTGGTGGAGGATAAAGCAGCCGGTAGATAATGGATGGATGTAAATTGTGATGTAATTCTGGTTCAGAAACCTGAGCTCGCACACAGCTACAGTATCTGTGGTTTGCAATAACACACAATGATTCTGGAGACTGGTTGTTGTTATTGTTACACAGAGCAGTGTCTGTCATGGCTGACCTTCCAGCATATGTTGCTAAAAGTGATGGCGACATTAGTGAGCATACATTGTCTACTGGCAACAGGAAGAAATGCATACCATTTGGAAGGTGTACCTTTAAGTACAACCTGTGTTGCAGTGTTTGCATAATGTGATGTGATCTGCACTGCTGCTATTCTTCAACTTCTGCTGTGCTGAGCAATTTTTCCTCTATGCCCTGTTCTCAAACTGAGCTACGTGTATCACTAGTGGTACACAAACCTCCTGGTGGTAGCACATTTACACCACTGTATTTTAACGTTGGTGATAATGGTGGTACTTGGAAAGGTCAGTATTTTCTCGGGTGACACTTGGTGTAAAAAGTTTGAAAACCACTGCTCTATGCACTTCTGCAACCTGTGATACCACCCCATTCAAAGCCTCAATTGTGTGAGTGCTGTGTGCAGTTCAGGCTGCCTAACAGGCAAAAGTAGACTGACAGTAGAAAGCATCAAGTTGACACGGCTCAGTCACACAATTCACAACAAAATTGAAACTGATGAAAACATCTAACATCATAGTGCTGACAAGTAGCTGCCTTAAGCTAACACAATGTGTTTGTTTTGCAACAAGAGACTACGAAGGAAACGGATGTTATGCTGAGAATTACTGGTTGTAATGATGCCATTGGTGCCTGTAGGTTTTCAATCATTCAGGTCATGTGATATCGCACCATGTCATCAACCATGTGCACATTCAGTTGGAGGCTTGAATACATTCCATCACTCATCAGCGTAGATTTGGCAGCTCCGCAGGACAGGAACTCTGGAGGGACCACACATCCAGCCAGGACCATATCTCATGACAAGACTCATCAGTAAACAGAGTGCACCTCAGCTCAACACATTTTTGAGAAACTGAGTTGAAATGTGTGTGAAGCACAGGATTTACTGCTCATGTGCGGCCGATGAGGGCCGTGCGATCAGCAGCCACTTACCGACTGTCCACCACTGTCCAGTGGCAGTTTCACACTGATTTACACTTTCTCGCATGACAAGCGTTAACCCCGCCCTTTTTCTAGTGCATCAGAGAACCATGGTTGTTTTCACATACAAGAACTACTATCCCACTGTCTGTTTCCTCTGCCAGTCACTGGTTTATGCGGGCAGAGCTATATGTTTGGAAGGTAAATTTTGGCTTCGTAAGGCAAACTGGGCAAAAAATGGGCTTCTGTAGAAACTAATGCACATGTAAAGGCTTATTCTAAAGGCCTTTGCACAACGGTCACCTATTTCTTCGGATCATCGCTGATGATGAACAGTCCCAACGTTTGACATTGCTTCCCAAGCAAGAAAACATGACAAGACGTGCGTGGGGAGGTTAAAATGGAGCTTAAGTGGGATAGTGTGTGTAAATCAAGCTTCAAATAGTTTTCAAAGGGTTAGTTGCTCTGAGCAGCTGCGTGTGTGTGTGTGAAGCTGTGATGCCCCCCCATTTCCCTTGCGTTTGATGTGCATGGGAGGGTGTGTCATAATTTGCATCTGAATTATTCTCACTTTTGTATATTGTACTTTTTGTTTATTCGCAATGCGAATTAAGGCAATAAAAAAAACATTTCAAGCTTGTAAAAACATACATATTTACTTTAAGCCAAATTGGGAGAGGCTATAAGGTGTATATTGGACCTTAAATAATAATGTAATATTGATAATGAAATGTCTATACACTCGGGTAAATTCCAGGACTCTGCAGGACTGCAAATATTTCACAATAAAAGCATTGTTGAAGAACATACTACAGTAACAAATATCCATGCTCGAGCACTTTTACTTTGTACAGGCTACAGAAAGCTTAGCAAATCTTCATTTGTGATGTATTAAACATAGACATTGAAACTGTGGTGAAAGATCAATTTTCTGGGCCATTTTGTGAAGAAAATGACAAAAGACAAATGACAAAAGACAGCCCAACTCTTTAGAGGAGCAGTGAATCTATTTCACATGAGACAAACCTGAGAAAATCTCTCAGTGGGAAGAGTGGCCACACTAATCTGCTCCAGAAGCAAATGTAGAGCAAAATGTTCTGTGATGCATGTTACACTTGTGTGTGTTGAGTCTGTTTTTGTTTGGTAGCTCCAGTCTGGCCCATGTGTTCACGTCAGTGCATGTGGCAGCCATGAGAAGCTGCAGTTGATACTGATTGGACCAAACAGATGCAGATCTCACACATGCTGTACGTCATTCTTGGTAAATGCGCCACTGAAAGCTCAGTGGATGGTTTCCTGTGGGAAAGTTGGACCTTCTGATCAGTTTACAGACATATTACACACACGCTGTATCTTGCCAACAGCACCACTTCATCTGTTCACTTGAACAGCTAATCACCGTGGAGAAATTATATTGTTTTCGTTCTGCTGCCATTGATTTGATGAAAAGAACATGTTTTTGTTACCATACATGGAGGCAGTGTTCTTGAGCCCCAGCTTGTTTCAGGTAATAATGTCACTTCCTGTGTACTAGCTCATGAAAAATAAGTAGGAGGAGGAAACAGTGGGTTGAGAACGAGAGGCCTTATTATGATGGGAGAAAAACAAGGGAAGAGTGGAGGAAGAAAAGGGACCGAGAGTTTGAGGAGAAAACAATCTAATGAATCAGCCCTCTTGATGGATAACAGGACTGAAGGTTGATTTAAAAGCTATTTGTAAGTTTCGACACTTTGCATGTCTGGTCACTGGAAGGCACATTCTTATCAGTATGGTCATCAATTTCCTTCTGCCTTAACTATTTGTCATCCTTTGAGGAATCCCACACGAAGAGTAATATCCAAAAAGAATTTGTTCACGTGTATGACTCAGTTGCTGGTTGAGGCATCGATTCTCTGCTGAGAGCAAAGGAGGACTTTTCTGCTGTTTGTATATTTAACACTGCAGAATTATTGTTCTCATGTGTAGAATCTGCCAGCGGTGCAGATTTTAAATTGATTCTAAGTCTGTTTAGGCTTGGTATTAACAGCCATCCGGACTCATCCAATAACAAATGGACTGTGCTAACTTTGTTTTTATATCTGTTTCCTGAGTGCATCTTCAGATGTGATGACTCAGACTGCTTTAGGAGGTGGTTTGAGGATACATGTGGCCACATTCTTTTACATGTGTGAACGCAAATATGTCCTCAGGATGCATTAAAGACGGCTTACTCACCTGACAACCTCTGACCTGCTACAGTTTTACCTTGAACCTGAAGCATTTTTATTTTTGAGTCCAAACAGATTTGTTAATTTATTGCATGAACTCTCATGGGTAATATTTTCTTTAGCTGATTAATATCCTATTCTGTCTACTGTATGTGTACCACTTTTCTCTCCATTTTTGTGCTCACGTTTGATATTTAAATGGGCATAAAATTATGGGAAACTGCCA
This sequence comes from Microchirus variegatus, assembly GCF_963457635.1. Classification (NCBI taxonomy): domain Eukaryota; kingdom Metazoa; phylum Chordata; class Actinopteri; order Pleuronectiformes; family Soleidae; genus Microchirus; species Microchirus variegatus. The sequence goes on from NC_139804.1 coordinate 17,912,483, forward strand.
CATTCTCTCCATTGTCACTGGAGCCAATCCACACTGACTCCCCGGACAGATTGCCAGTCCATTGCAGGGCCAACCCACAGCCATAAACAAGCATTCACTCTCATATTCACACCTACGGGCAGTTTAGAGTGCAATTGACCTCTGCATGTTTTTGGACATGTGGGAGGAAACCCATGCACACACAAGAGGAACGCCCTTGTTCCAACCAGGTCATGAAGCCATGTCTTTTTGTTTAGCTATGATAGATCTAGTGAATCCAGGGCTGCAGCAGGATCCATGATCTAGACCTGATGACAATATTAATAACCTGTGTGACTCTCCTTTGCAGGCACCTGTGACTGCAGCTATCGTTAGTGGTTTTTGTGACATTACGATTTAAAATTGACATCATATGATTTTTACTACACTGTTTTACTACAATTCTATGAAACTATAAAAACATTCTTAAAAACAGTCTTTACAACTACTCTGACAGAACTGAATACAACTGTTATCCCTAAACAACCCCCGCCGTTTTTCTTTTACTCACAACCTCATTCATTACCTGAACCTAAACTCATGATCATATGCCCTCTGGCTCTTCCTATGCTACCTGTCGTAACTGTTGTCAACGACAACATTAATTTTGTCCTGTGTGGCATCTTATTCCACAGGCTACAATTATTTCTGCTAAATGCTGTCATTCCAGATTATAAACATACCAAACTTTCTCAATTTTGGATCATGTTGTAACGCTGAAATGTTAAGCTTGTCCAACAATAACGTGGAAAGTGAAATACTGCTGGATAAATCAGTATGATCAAATTAACTACATTTTTTTTTTTTTAGATATACAACTTTTGAATCAGTCAAATTTGACCAGAACACAACACAAGGGTACAATGTATACTGTTCATGTATGAGTATACTCTGTTTCAGGCAGTGGTGTTGTGGAGGAAATACAACCTGTTTGTGCCCACTGCAACAAGCCTGCTATCTTGACTACCACAAAGACCCAGTGTTGTAAAATTGCAACAAATATGTAACAAGCTCTAAATGGAATTTGATAAATCTATTTCATAATAACTAAACATGTACATGTTCTAGACCAGGGCTCTCAAACTCAAATGACCTGGGGGCCAATGTGCATCTACTGTGGTCAAGAGGGGGCTGGCCTAGAGAACAAAAAGTGGGGGAAAAAAACGTTTTTTTCCCCCACAACTAGACATTGTAATAACAACCAAAGATGTTGTTCAAAGGAAACATTGAGTGGTTGTATGAGTTCATAGCCATAAGGCGGGACACATACAAATGTGTCATCCACTAGCATTGTGAGACTGAACAATAGAACCCATATGTAAATCTGCTAAAAAAAACAAGATAAAATATAACGGATAGTTTTTTTGGGCTAGAGGTAACGCTGTAATTTTACAACAATGGGTCTTACGGGGTTAATATTCTTCAAAATATACATCTAGACATAGCAACTGTCAGCTTCGGGACAACAAAATGGGACAGAGGATGTGGTGGTTTTATGGACTGTACCATTATGCAGTAATGTCATAGAGCTCTGAATGTCACATTATTTAGTTTGTTTATACCACCATGGTGGCAGGAAAAGCTTCTGTAAAAATGAAAGCAATAAGAACTGCAAACAGTACAACGTGAACATTTCCAACAAAAAGCACCTGGAATAACCCAGAAATGACGATGGATGGAAGCTGTTCCTCAGCCTGTTGGTGCTGGAGAATTATGATCTGTTTAAAAACATGATGAGTCAGATTTTTGTGAGTCAGCAACGGGAAAACCAGTCAGACACAGAAGGCTGATTTGTTCCATCTACAATGGATTTAGAGAGATTTGTACACAGTTGCATTTTATCACTGCTTTTGGAGTGGCCAACACTGTTTGTAAAGTAACTTTAGATTCGATTCCTTTATTGTCTTTGTATACACGGTACGGCATTTAAACAACTGCACATAACACAAGGACAGTTTTAGACGGGATAACATTTTAAAGCTATACATACCTTTCTTGCATTTTACACTTGTCTTTTGTAATCTTAAATTGCTCCTAATAATCGTCTAAAGTCTAAAATGTAAGATAAACCCACCAGATTATGAAACTCATCGTTATTTAATGATCATTATTATTGTTATGATGAAAGTTTGACCAATTAAAAAATTCAGACCGTATTAAATAATTTGCCGTGTTACCTGTCTGTCTTCTGGCGCGCACCTCGCCGATCGCTGTCACAGCTTGCGAGTCCCGCACATCTCTGGCAGAGCAGTGTTGCCAACATGGCAACTTTGTCGCGAAATCTGCCGACTTTTTGTGGTGTTTGGGGACTCTCACGTCAAAGCACGTATCACTCTGCCGTTCCGCCCTGGAGGCTGGGACTTTGAGGGAGGCAGAGGTGTTCATGTTCAAATTTTTACTAAGGGCTGTGAGACATACAAGAAAGGTAAGTATAGCTTTAAGACAAGAAAGAAGAAAGATAGTAGATGGCGCGCGCGCATTTAATGATGAGTTACCTTAACTACTTTGATGTATTAAGGGTTGCTTTTCTCAGACAAACACTTCTTTGAGTCACATGTGTCACATGACATGAATACATGAGTTATCAGAACTTTAGGTATTTATATTCAAAATTCTGCATTTTATGAATAAAAAAATCACGAATGAACATAATAGTGTTCCATGTGAACAGTGAGCCATGTTTTAAATATCCTGTTGTGTGCTTCTATTCTGTCACAGCTTTGATGCCAACAGACCAGGTGTGGTGCTTGCTCAAACTCACAGTGATGCAGAGCCTATCGAGTTTCAGCTACTGCGCAACCCAGGAGTTCTGCCCCCTGTTGACAGTCTCCCCGTCCTGGCCCCACCTGGACTGACCATGGACAGGCAGACATATCTTTTTGAAAAAATCCGGCCTTTCTGTTCTGATGAGGCAAAATTCTTCACATGCCCAGCACCAAAGGTTACAGCACAGAAGAGGGTGCGTTTGTGATGTCATCATTTAGTCCGCATATCAACTGTGATGGACAGAGTGGGTACAGCCACATTGTGGGGGAGGAACTGGTATTGAAGATGATAATATAGTCCATGGTCTGGAAAATATTCCTTCACACACTTAGATATATTTTATTTCTTTATTTTAGTTCTATGCACCATATATCTGGAACAAACTCCCAGAAAACTGTAGGTCTGCTGAAACTCTCACCTCTTTTAAATCAAGAGTGAAGACTTTTCTGTTTGCCGCTGCATTTCAGTAATTTCCAATACTGCACTGTAACCTTTATTCCTTATATATACTCTTGATTTTATTTGTTATCTTTTTATTTTATTTGTATCTATTTTATTTTTTAATCTTAGTCTTTAAATTTTACCTGCTTGTTTTTATTTTGATGTTATATCTGATTTTATAAATGTCTCTTTTCTATGCTTTTTAATGCTTTATGTAAAGCACTTTGAATTACCTTGTTGTTGAAATGTGCTATACAAATAAACTTGCCTTGCCTTGCCTTACATTGACATGAACTACATTCATTCCTTTTTTTTTCCAAACTGCTACACTGTTACTGTCCTGTGGGCTAATAGACATCAGATGTCACTGACAGCTAGACTGGGTGGGGGGTTGTGACCATGTTAATGTCATGCAAATGAGCAGCTATTGGCCTGGCTCCTCAAGAGGGTCGAAATCTTTCAGGCTGAATTTCTCCCTAAAGCAGTTTGAGGAGTGTCTACATTCAAATGACCACATCTTCTTCAAAAATTATCAGTTGGACATGGGTTTGACATTGTTGGAAAGCTTAGATATCACACTTTCGGAATCTGTAAATAACTCCAAATGTCCCGAAGTAGACATGTGAACCCTTTTGCCATGGCTGGACACATGTGTGCAACAGTGGCTTTATTTGAAATGATTAGTGAATATTTATTACTTTAACAGGACGAGACATGCCAACCATGTACCCAGAACAGACTGTATTTTCTGCCAGCTGTAGGTAGTTAACTATCCCTGCCATGTCTGGAACTCATGCAAAGTTAAGCTCCTTCAAAATTAGTAAACTCACGCCATCTTCATCGCAAACAGGTGAAGCGGGAACGAGAAAAGTGTTCTGTTTGAATTTAAAATGTCGCACCATAGCTACAAGCTTACACTGCCACACATGTTAACCCCCCTCATGGGAGTCACACTGGTTCAATTCACATTCAGAGAGGAGGGACATCCTAAAACCTTGTATAGCTTTTATTTGGATGTCCTCAAAATGTTCAACGGAGATCTAAAGCGTGGGAGATGAAATCTGATTGGAATATCAAAACACATCTCTCCTGCAATTAGCCAGACAGATGTGCTTTATTCATCCCAAAATAAACTGGACAATTATTGAACTATTAGGTCCCATACTACATGGTGTCTCAGTGATAACTTAATATATACATGATAAAAAGTTTGCATTCAAAGTATAGGGATACGCCACTGCATTCACTTTGTGAAACCATTAAATTAAAACCTGAAATCAGTCAAGTATTCAAATGCTAAACAAGTGCTAAATACAGATGTATCCTGTTTGCTTTAATTATGTGTGCTTCACTGAGTCCACCTGTGGTGAATTGTATTGTATAGTTTAAAGACTTACAACTCACACTCACTCATGTAGGCCTCTGATTAAACTTCACGTTTATAGTTAGTTGAGGTAATCCTCAAGAACTGAGTAACTCAGAGAGCTGACTCCCAGTCTCTAGATGGTCCAACATGACAATTATCCCAAACACTGAGCAAATATCACACGTGGGCCTCTAAAAGTAGAAAAAACTAAAACAATGAGCTGGCAGAAGTGTGTGCCCTGACTTGAATCCAATAAAACACCTTTGAAGTGTTTTAAAGCAGAGTGTGGGAGAGGTAAGGGGGCGCTGCAGCTGAAAAGAATGGTAGAACATCTCACAGCTGTCATCCTTGCCATGAATATAACACATCATTTTACTAATAAAGTGTGCTTTGCTTTTGACTTAAAATGTATTAGTAGAGTTTGTGTTTTCACAAAACAATTGTCCAGAGCCTGAAATTAAAATGGCCTCACCCTCATCATTAAACATTAAGATTTTCAGCAATCACTGAGTACGGAGAGTTTTCCCAGCCCATAAAACGGCATGCAATTTGTCATCCAATCACCACCACCACTAATGTTCACCTTCAGAAATCCTTGGTTTTCCTCAAGAGACACTGTGGTTTTGGTGGTTTCTCTGCATCTTCACTCAGCAACTCAACAGCAGGCTGTCAAAACAGTTTCAGACCAAAAACACTTCTGCAGAGCTGCTTTCAGGACTGACACATGAGAAGATTCATTACACTCTCTCTCTTGACAGCCGTGCTGGAGGACTGCTGCCCAGTTTGTCTTCGCATTCTCACAAACTTGTCTGGTTTTAGTTCATTTACGTAGGTCGGACATCGTATTAGTCGTCAAATATGACACAATTTAGTCCATTTCTTTTCAAATGTGTTTAGTTAGAACTGTCAATGAAGATGCTGCATGTCATGTTGTGTAACGAGAGAAAGCACTCAGAGCTTAAACCTCTGCCAAGCCTGCTCACTTTCCCACAGTGTCCATTCACTCCCTTATCTTACAAGGTTATCTTGCAAGGTTAACAATTGGATATATATATATAAAAAATCCTGAATCCAGGATTCCGGATCTGGATCACCACCAAAATCAAATAACCACTTCCTTGTGCCATAACCAACATCCCCTGAAAAGTCTTAATGTTTTGTTGTTGTTGTGCTACTCAAAGACAGACCACACAAAAACCATAACCAACTAATTGGTTAATTGATGCCTCATACTTGGATTTATTTCATATCTTATTTGATTAAAAATGTAATCTTGGTCATTATTTTACTTGACTTAATTTTATTAAGTGTGCACAGTATGTCATTTCTGTCTTGCAATCAAAACAATAACTAAAACCTAGTTTGACATCGGGAAGCAGTGTGGGATCAGGGGAATTCTTGTCTTGTCTGGTTTGAATCTCCCATGCATTTGCACAGTTCATTCATTGGCAGAATGTAGTGGTTGTGATCCATTAGTGACAAATGCACACATTGACATGAAACAAAACAAGACAACATTTTTAGAGCGCAGACCTCCGCCAAGGCAGCTCAGTGCCTACAAAATACACTCTGCCCGTACAATACATACGTCGGTTATTTCCAGACACTTTTCACTCTTTTACTTTTTTTTGGAAATAACGTTTGAAAGGTGGCGACATGATATGTTTCTCAAGCTTCTTAAGCTTTAATGATGCTTGGCTAAATAGTTTCCTCTCAGTGTTTTAAAGTTAGTCTTCAGGTTTGTCACGTTAAGATTATATGAATTTGGAGAGATTTCATCACCACTTTAAACTACTGGTCATTAATGACTGCACATGCAACTCTGAAAATGCCACAATAATTGCAGTTTTTGACATGGACAACAATGAGCAGCTTGTTATGCAGTGATTTTTTCCAGTGATCAGGCCAACTGACCGAAAAAAAATAATTTGGTAAGATTCTTTACTTCACATGAACATCACTCTCTCAGACCACAAACCATTTGGCTCACCATTCTTCTTTTTGAAGGCCAGTTGCACATTTTTCAATTTAGAAGATGACTGGCAGCTTTTGATTCTGGACTCTTAAAAGACAGCTCAGTTTTTTAAGTGGGGCTGCGATGAGAGCAAGACTGGGAGACGATGCTTTTAGCCCAGCCCAAATAAACCAAGCCTCCACCAATATAAACAAGTGTACGCTAGATAAAGAATATTTAAAGTGGTTTAACATGCTGTAATGTATGGGGGCTATGCTACAGGCAGAAACAAATCATTTTGTTTGGATGACACTTGCATTTCAAGAAGAAACAACAGCTCTTTAAAAGAGTGTGATAGTGACAATGCTGTACTTCTGTACTATCTGATAATGATCACCGTATACAGAAGAGAGGCTTTTCCAGAGCAAACAGACCTCATGGACCCACTAAAAAACCTGAGCTATCACCCATGTTTAGATTATGTCACACTAATGTATAATTGTATAGGGACTGACAGTTGGAGTACAAATAATGGTAAAACATAATCAGTTACTACAACAGTGGCTCAGTGGGAGAGCGAGTCAATTCGATTAGATTCCCAGCTTCACTAGTCTACAACCGATGTGTCCTTGGGCAAGACAATAGGAAAGTGAATGGGTGTGAATGGGTGAATGGAAACTGTAGTGTACAGCAGCTTTGAGTTGTCATCAAGACTGGAAAAGCGCTATATAAATACAAAACCATTTACCATAGTTTATGTGGTCATGAAAACTAAAAAAGGGCTATATACCAACTTTATAATATATAATTTATAATAATTACAAAAATTGTAATAACACAATAAAAAAAATCCCTTTTCTATACACATGTAACAGTTAAGTTATTCACATAAAACGAACAGTCTTATGAACAAAACCCACAACCCAACAAATAAAATAAAGACTAAATAATTAAAACAACCCTATAAAAGTAGAGTAGAATACACACATACACATGCAATACACTTATCATATCACCCAAGTTGGCATACCAGGTGATTTTGAATTTTTTTTTTTTTTTTTTTTTTAAACACAATCACAATTTTATCGAGACTCTGAAGAAACAGTCAGGCAATTCATATTAACAAAAAATGGTCTGGCTTGTCTACTTTAATGCACAAGACATGGTAAATCATCATAAAACACTTGTAATGTATTGTATTGCTCATGTTTATTATTACGACCACACTTAAACCAATTACCAACTTTAGTTTTTAGTGTGTTGTTGTGGAGGCTGATGGACGGGGAGTGTCCATCCAAAGAGCAGCTGAGATCTCTCTATTCCACCTGGACAGAGGCCAAATGGATGAAAAGCAAATGCTTCCCCGGGGAGAGCAGCAGAGTGGAGCTTTTTCCTCTCGCAAAATTCCTCCGAGAGAGTGGGGAATTAGTTAATCAGCTGCACCTGTTGTAGACCCTGGGACTGCTTGGTGGGAACACACACATTTGCGCGTGCTCACACACACACAAACACACACACACACACACACACACACACACACACACACACACACACACACACACACACACACACACACACACACATGTATATACATGTACACACACATAGGCATGTAATGCACAGTGAGAGAGAGAGGACGGGAGATTCAGAGGTTGGTGGGAACATGCCTGTGAGATTGTTCAGCCTCTGTGGAGGTGTAGCTCAGGTCAGCAGCGAGCGCTGTGATCACCGCTGTCACATCTCAGCAGAAACAGAGGGACTTTCCACAGCAGCGCGCTCCAACACAAAATGGTTTATGCGTACATGATGTCATCTCTCAGCACATTTGGAAGACGTTAGTGCTTAAATTGTGCTGCAGACCACTTTCGGCAATAAGTGCACATTCTAATTGCCTATATTTGTGTTGTTAAAATATTCATCAAGGTAATTATGTTAATCATAATGTAATGGTAATTGAAGTTGCTGAAGAGATTGATGGTTTGCTCTCATAATGAAACTTTCATTAATGATGACAAGCCAGAGGAAAAGCAGAGAAGGCGTCCAAGTTTGATGATAACGTCTCCAAACAGTTGTGCGTTTGTTCACACTCAGACTGAGGCGATAATGTGGCCCAGCACTTTCCTGGACCCTATTAATCAGATTATCTGATCGGTCATTGTCGTATTTCGCTCATGAGATTAACATTCCTCTTCTGTTTGACTTGATTGTCACCACTGATTCTGGTCAATGCGTTGGGGGGGAAATTGTGGAGAAATCTTTCACACTGACAATGAAATGCCTGAAATGCCTGTGTCTCAAAGTGGAGGCTCTGCCGTCAGTGTTTGGCCCCATGGGGCAGGCTATTTTCAGGATGCTCGTGCCATCTATTCTGTATGAATATTAGCATTATGCAACTACATCTCTCAGCCAAGACCATATATACTGTAAAAAAAAAAGCCTGAAGCTAAAAATCTGACTTCACGCCTTACAGATGACACCGTGACCGCACAGATTAAAGTGTCATCTCTGAAGTTGTGGAGATTTTTTTCTTGTTTTTATTAAATATGCAGCAACAACATATATCCATCCATTTGGACCTCCAGCAACTGTGCTAGCACATGTGCATAATGCAGAACGTCTGCCTTAACTCAGGCTCCCGACATACTGGAAACAATGATGACGTCACTGACTGGGCCATAGAAAAGCGTTTAAAAGTCATGTAAGCACTGCGTCTATATTTGGAGAGCCAGAGGCCTGTCCAGATAAATAAAGATGATGCTGTTAGCGTGAAGAAACAACGCGGTGAAAAACAAGCGTGCTAGGGCCATATGTGTCTCATTAGGACAGCGTTAGCCTGGGACGTGCAGCTCGAGAATAAGAGCGATACATAGGAAGAGAGCGGCAGGAGAAGAGAGGCGGAGGGGCTTGGGGGCGTTGGTGGTTGTAAAAGGGGATTTTTGGGCTGCTTTGGGTGTGGTGGCTGTATGATGGTGGTATGAAACTGAGCATTAAACTCAGTAAAGCGTTACAGCTATTGGTGTTGGCCAATGGCGCTGTGTGTTACGAGGTAATGTTGTGGGTTTGGCCTCTGTCCCTAACTCGCATCACCCTCACTTTCACACTGACACACACACACACACACACACATAACCAGGGGTAAAAACTGGGAGGTGACCACAGTTCATCTATTAAAGCAAATTAACCGTGTAGTGATTGATGTCAAATACATGTCCGTGCAAATATCAAAAGTAATAGCATGCATATACTGTAGTTATACTGTGCTAGTCTATTGTCTATATAATTCTTAAAACTAAAGGCTAATGACTAAATGGTGAATTTGAAAAAATAAACCCGAATGACGCCAAATCGCAACATAACAGGTGATGAAAGTCTCCAGTTACACTTTTACTTGTTTACTTGTTACTTGACACAAAGGCAAAGAAGCAAAAGACGTCGTTATTCAATATTCCAGTACATCCAGACCTGGCTTTAAATATTCTCCGATTTTCTCTATGAATCACAACATTCTTTGTTTTGAGGGGGGAAACAAATCTAGAAGATTTAGTAGAAGATAGTGAGGTTAACTTTTAAGATATGATGGATTGTTTTGTTCTTCACATTTTAAATATGTGTTGTGTTTATTTGTTAACACTGCACAAGGTACTGGCCAAAATGGGAATCACGATTATTTTGATCGATGTTGAGATCATGCTCCATAACAGTTTGTTGGTGTTTTAGTACAATTGGCTTCCGTAATGTTCCATTACTGCCTTCCTCTGGATTTAATCATCCATAACTTCATCTTTTCCCCTTTCCTTAGAATCCTCTCCCTTTTCACTTTGATTGCGATTACCCTGATATGTTCTCATTATTCATTATAATAGAAACACAATTTTAATTTGCAAAAAAAATTAATCTGGGGCGTAGGCCCAAAAACATTTGAAGTTGGAGTGAAGTGAAAAAAAAAAAGTCCAAACTGGTTCACTACGGGTGGACGATTTGAGTTTATCACAGTTTTTATCACAATACCATTAAACATGGCAATATTGCAAATAACATTTCAAAACGGGGGTTTCTAGAGCACAATAAATAGAATTAAATAAATAAAAACACATTTATGATGCAAAATGAATCTATAAATGGCAAACACTGACATAAATAACTTAAGAAATAGCATGTGGTCCTTGTGCCATGTTTGTGATCACTGATTTTAAATGTCTGATATCGCAAAGAAGCCCCATGTAGCTTCAACATTCAATAGTGAGAGGAAACGGACTTATGTGCTTTCACAAGGTTGTGACTTTTCTTAGAACAAAACAAATCAACTTGTCTTAAGCTACAGTTAAGTTAATTTATTTTGGTAATTTTACTTGGTAAAAGTAATAAAAAATAACATTATTTAGCATCTTGACATTTCCTCAGCTTTTGTTTATTATGTGCATCTGTTTCCTCAATTCCATATATTCAAGCTACAACCAATTTGAAGGAGACCTAATTATACACAGATGGTCTCTATCGAAGTAATGAGGATAAGTTGTTAATTTATTTAAGCCACATAATGAGATAAACGTTTAGTAATGAATGGACATAATTTCAAGGACGAGGCCGATTGGCTACAATAAAAACAAAACAAAGCAAAAAGAAAAACTTTCAAACGTTGAGCGAAGCTGAATCTTCTCCACACTAGAAGAAAAGCCTCACACGCTACATTTATTCAATGATGTTAGAGAAAGATAAATATCATGCAATAATGATTGATTTATGGTAATCATAATGAGCATCAGCTGGAGTTCACAATTTAGTCATTTACATTACCACTGTACAAACTGAACACACCCTTACACACACACACTGCACCTGGGCTGTGATTGACAGCGGGGTGGTGGGTGATGGTATAGTGACCTCAGACTGGATGACGTTGCAGCAGTGGCGGCGTCAGTGAGCTGATGTTGCCAGATGTGCTGGCTGCTGCAGGTTTTTACAGCTGTACAGGGACAGAGGCGTGGACAGTGTCCAGTAACAACCTGCTCTGTTCCCCCGTCTTCCCCAGAGACTCATGGCCATGTGAAACAAAATTCTTACGAGAGAGAAGGGAAGCAACTGCTACAGTGTTAGCTCCATTTTATGACCTGGAACAATCAAGACTTTGTTTGGTGTTAGGTTCTAGCAGGTATGGAGTTTTGAGGGTGCACGGTCCATAAATATCTACACTTGCCACAGTGGCCACTTTATTAGGTACACCTGTTCAACTTTGTAACACCAATATATAATCAGCCATGGCAGCAACTTGATGCATTTAAGCATGTGGATAGAGTGATAATGGGGACAAGAGGTGATTAAAAGCTGCATAGCGTAACTTGGTATTTTTGTTGTTGATGGATGTTATTATTCTGCCTTTTCATGAACAGAAACACTGTAACATTTTTATGGTGCATTATTAAAGGTGCATTATGTAATAAATCTAAAACAACTGGCCATAAAATCCTCCTAATATGTCACAGAGTCTCAGGAATAATATTCATATAACAAACTGAACTCACCAACGACAACAGTACAGCCAAAATATTTCTCAGCTGCCTTGCCAGTTACGTCAGAAAACGAAACCTAAAAGACCTTGGTTATTTTGAATTTGAATGTAGTAACCGTTTTTGGCCACATTCTTACATATGGCACCTTTAATTTGTTACACAATACTATCAGGCCTGACTGGGGGAGTGTTTGTACACATACAGCAGCAGTGGTTCCTTCTGTCTTGACATAAATTAAATCACTTCCTGTGCATTATACACTGAGCAAAATACATTCCACAGGCCACAAAAAAAACAACCAGATTAACTATGCGAAGAAGATGTGTTGACTGCATGAGACAAATGGTTGTCACACCAGATACTGACTGGTTTTGTGACCCGCCCAATTATTAATTTCAGAGTGGCCTTTTATTGTGGCCAAACTGAAGGCGGACTGATGTGAAGTTGTGATAGGCTATATGACCTGCGTATTGTGTTTTATTTTGAAAGTGGATTATCTCGGCAAAGTTGCTCACTAACGCAGATTTAGAGAAATGGTGATTTTGTGTATATAGAAAATGTTTTACATCTTTGACTTCAGCTCATGAACATTTTTGTTCAATGTATGTCGCAGGGCAACAGGCTTAACACATTTATAGTGAGAGACAGAGTTGTGCGGATTTGACAATGGTTTGGTTGACTTTTAAAATAAACTCGACATATTATGTTTGTGTTGTATTAATTTGCACATGTCAACAAACAAGATGTTGTTGCAATCCTTATTTTTGTGGCAGAAATCTTGTGGCACCGTTTGACTCTTGCCTGGAAGAAACTGTCAGCATTTCCAACCGACATTCTCCCTCCAGTAGATGTCAATGAAACATTTGCTGTTTATTTTATCAGGGTGTGAGAGTGGAAATTAGCTGAACTGATTGTAATGTAAATACTTCACGCAATGGTTCAATCCCAGAGTGAATATTTTGGCAAATTAGCAGTTCTTTTGTGTCTGGGAGCTTTTGGAGAAAATTTTTGTGTGTGTGTGTGTGTGTGTGTGTGTGTGTGTGTGTGTGTGTGTGTGTGTGCGTGCGTGCGTGCGTGTGCGTGTGCGTGTGTGTGTCTGCATGTACTTACATCTTTGTGAGGTCCAAATAAATTCTGAACTACAGGAAACAAGGACATTTTGCCTCACTTTAAAGGGTTAAGGACACAGATTAAGACCTGGCTTTAGAGTAAGGGTTCAAATTAGGTTTAGGATAAGGTTTGATTTGGGGTTAGGCCTTTAGTTGTAATGACTAAATTTGGGGTAAGGGGGAGGTGTTATGTCCGAGTGTCCTCACTGAGTTAGCTGTGTGTGTGAGTGTGTAATGTGTGTCCAGGTATTACTAATGTTGTGGGGACCTAAATCTGTTTACAGAGTCACATTATGGGGACTTGTCTTCCTTATGAGGAAAAAAGCAAGTCCCCATAATGTAAATGACTAAATTTTAAGGTGAATATAATGTTTTAAGGTTAGGTTGAGGTTAGGATTAAGCCAGTAGTAATTCTGGTTAAGGTTAGCGTAAGTCTCCAGGAAATGAATGCAAGTCAATACAATGTCCCCTGAAGTCATGTAAACCGAACGTGTGTGTGCGTGTTTGTGTGTGTTTCTGTTTTGTGATGTGTTTTTAATAGAGGGTGGTGTAAATGGTTCAGGTTTCTTGTTCTACACCACGAGGATGAGATATTCACTTGTATTTAGACAGCTGACTTAATTTAGACACCTCTCTGTATGACATCATGTGATTAATCGGTGAACGCTGTGCACCTGAGTGTGGATGTTCATGGTGAAAGGCAGAATTTCTGTTCATCACCATTATAGTAACTTCACAGCCTGGTCTCCCAAAAAAACAATGCTATTTTTGCCTTTCTATAAAATCCTTGTTGCCTGGTGTAGGTCTTCCTTTGTTTTGGTTTTTTTGTTGCTCTTTCATTATTTTTGACAACTCCTTGTCTCTGGAGAAGAGCCAAAGAGTTGATGGACCCAAATCCATTTGTTAAAAACATAGTATAACTGCAGACTTGATGGATAGTTTCCCTCTGTAAATGACATAAAACAACATTTATAGCTGTTGTGCTTAAAAATGTATTCTTAACTTGGTTCCAAGTGGAATGACAGATGGAAACTCAGCCTTGAAGAGAGTCGCAGTGGTCTGACCACAGGCAGCAGTAAGAGGACAGGAGTCAAAGTCTTGAGCCACCTCAGAAAACCAGTGTTAAAGTGCTGGACAAGTTAAAGTGCAGACCTGATCTTAACAGCTGATACTGTGAAATACCCTCATACTAAGACATGAAAGATATGAGTGAAACAACATCATCAGTCAGAAATATACTTTGGCTGCTCACCCTCTACACATGGATACATGGTTCTTGTTTTCTTCACATCTGGGTGTGTAAATGTGGCCTCAGTGTTAATGATGTAAAACTTGTAGCCAGTGTACAGCCAAGCTTGATAATTTTGATAAAATCTTGTTCACCTTTCATCCAGGTAAACTGCAAACCAATGAGCTTTACATGTAGCAATTAGTTGCCCCTAATTGGCACATCACCAGATAATAAATATGAAATATTCAAGCAGGAGGTCTGTGGACCCTTGATCTGAGTCCATGAAGACTCTACCCACCTTAGCCAATCAGAGACTTGGACAGATTTACAGTGGCTGAAACCAGTACAGGGAAACAAACACACCAAACACCAAAATCCTGAAACATCACAGACAGAACTACAGTATGACAAAACAAAACACTGGTAGGAATAAGAAACAGTGGCTAGTATTTTTTTGTCTCACAGCAAGAAAGTCGCCAGTTCAAATCCTAGTTCAAACAAGGGCCTTTATGTGTGGAGTTTGCATGTTCACCCCGTGGAGGTCATACCCCAGTTTAAATCCCAGTTGGTTATCCAGTCAATTACTGCTGCCTTGACTTGACTCTGGTACATGAGACTTTTAGTTGTTGACCCTTTTCATTCAAAATAATTGCCAATGATTTAAGCAGCAGGGGCTCGTGCAAATTGTTGCTGCTTGGCTTCCTCTGGCCGTGCTTTGGTCGCAGCATAAGCAGCCTGACTGCAGCTCTGTCTGTCAATATTTGAATTCATTTAATGTATTTATACTTATGTAATGTTTTTGTCCCTCATACAGCACTGTTACAATACATGCTCTGGGGTTGACCTGTAGACATGAAGCAGAACTAATTTAAGTCTGGTTTCACACATCATTACCTATGTCGCTTCCCATATAGGTCACTTTTTTGTGATGAGACCATTTTGGCGGCACTGGCACAATGAAAAATCGTGAAGTGTGTTTTACCCTGTGGTTTGACGTCTGGCATTTTCTTAAAGGCTCCTCTCAACTATGTTGTGGAGTTATGGATCCTGATTGGATAAAAAGTTGAGGTATATTGGATAAGTGTTTTTCAGATGTTGGCATTGACCTCTCTCCCTCTGCTGCTACTTTTAAAAGGGGATTAGACTACCTCATGTGATTGGTTGGCTGACTCTACCTGCTCATTCTCATTCACCCTACACATACTAGCTGCATGTTGTGACTAGTCTGCACTAGCTCTTTTGGTCACCAAAACTGCACAACATACACTCATCACTTATTTAAAGGTCCCATATTATGCAAAATCAACTTTTTAATCATTTGAATACTTACATTTGTGGTTCTGGAGGTCCTGTTCATTGGGACATCACAAGACGCTAAATTCCTGGAATTGTTGTCTTGTGGAGCTCTGCTTTGTCCGTAAAACATGCGAAAGTGCTGGTGAGGGCAACAGTATCCTAAACCGGAAAGTTCTATTCTTGGCTCCACAGTGCAGCACAGAGTCCTACACAAACTTCCAGCCTCAGAGGATTTATGTTATGTTATGTTATGTTATATGTTATATGACGGCAATGTGCCTGCTAGAGTCTGCAAATGATCACTTTTCCGAATGCTAACTGCAGTTAGCTCCCAGTAGCCTCTGTGACTGATGTCATTTCCTTAAGTTTTGTTTTACTTTTTTTTTTTTTTTTAAAGTGATACTACTAAACAGAGTGTTCTGAACAGGGCTGTTTTGGCAGCGTGATTGAACTGCTGTGGTGCTTCATCCTTATGGTATTTTGACCAAAGCATGTCACAAGCATGTTCATTAGGACACCAGGGAACTAGGTTAACTTGGAGAAATAGGATATAATATGGGACCTTTAAATATAACTTGTGGCACCTTCAATCCCTAAATAAGTGTCCAATGAGGCCTTCTGCTGCTGTAGTTAATCTGCTTTGAAGGTTAACTTAACAACTGGTTATTTGAGTTGCTGTTGTCTTTTTATCATCTCAAACCAGTCTGGCCATTCTCCTCTGATCTCTGGCATCTGCTAAGTCAACCTAGATGGTTGTGGGTAAAAAAGAAATCCCAATAGATCAGATAGTTTCTGAAATACTTGACAAGCCTGTCTGGTACTAACAACCACAGAAATAGTAAATGATCTGCATTTATATTGTGCTTTTCTAGTCTTGACCACTCAAAGCTGCTTTACACTAGTTTTTACAATCACCCATTGACACCCATTCACTTGTACATTTTTATACCACACATCAATCAGACCCATTCATATGCTGCTGGCACAGCTGTCAGGAGCAACTTGGCATTAAGCGTCTTGCAGGGACACATCGGCATGCACACAAACCCATGACCTTTTGGTTGAAAGATGACCTGCTCTATCACAAATCCACCGCCACCCCACATTAAAGTGTCGTAACTCAAGTTTACGCACCGTAATATATAGACCATGTCTATATGCTGCCGTGTAATTGACTGATTAAATAGCTGCATTGACAGTTGAACTGGCGTAATTAATAAAGTGGGTGTTGCATGTCACGTCTATTTGTTCCAGAAAATCTTGCTTGTATTTGGACACATTAATACCAAAAAATGGTTGTCACGTCCATCAGTACCAGCAGATGATCAGTATGATGACTGAGATTGCATTTCATGTGAGGTGATTCAGAGTAATGACCAGTATATTGCACACACACATAGATGTATTATGTACAAATTAGTTCTTGTTGTCAATCAATATGTAGTGCTAATATATCCCAGATGATACAACAATAATAGTTTCTTCTCCTGGGTCAGGTCAGCCTTCCAATTAACATCACTGAAAAAACATTTACACAGTGTTTCATAGGGTATCAAGTGATGACAGGATTTCAGTCATGAGTTGAGTCAAGGTGGGCTCCAATTCTTTTTTTTTTTTTTTTTTTTTTACAAAACAACATACCAGATGAGTGATGTCAACTTTAGAAGAAAAAAAAAAACCCTGTGGTTCTTTGTTTTTTAACATTTCAAAAAGAGGAAAAAACATGAGGTAATTTCATGTTTGCCATCCGTATAATGTAATATTTGTATCATTAGGGCCCATTAGAACTAAAAAACAGATGATTTGAGGGTATGGTGATTGTGAAGCCAAATAATGTCCTTCCATTTTGTCACGACTGCAATGTAAAACCTCTGTGTGTCACTGTTTTGTCCAAAATAGAATGTGTGTTTATTCATGACAGATGTTAAAACTGTATTCAGAAAACCAAAACCCTGAATAGTCTCCACTCCTCCCTAGATTAATTTTACAGCTTTGCTCATTTATCATCAACAAGGAGGAGTTACACAAGGACAATTACATTTTAACTCAACCACAAAACGTTAGTATACAAACAGTCTTCTGGAGCAACCTTTAATTGGCACAGGCATTTTCTTCAGACCGTTAGTAACAGCTTTGAGTCACCATGCATACTCCATACATGTGTTGCACGTGTGTGAGTTGCAGTTTACATGCAGAATGAAGAATATACATTGTCTAAGTGTGTGTTAACAGCCTGGCAGCAGCATTCTGAATCAGCTGTTATCTTTCATATGGTTTTAACCAGAATGAAATGCACTGTGAAAGGTTTGAGGAAATGAGAGCACAAATTACCTTTTCTCAATCACCAAAATGAAGGAAGACTGTGTCTGATAATTATTCACAATTATTGTGATTGTTTGAATAATCAATATGAAAGGATTACAAGCTATTTGGCCTGGTTAAACATGACAGAAGTTATACAACACAGGAATGACACAGTGACAGCGTGAGCAGGATGAGACTTAACAGGATCTCTCTGCTCACCAGGCAGCAGACTAAACATGTTGAGGCCCATG
Organism: Microchirus variegatus; assembly: GCF_963457635.1. Lineage (NCBI taxonomy): Eukaryota > Metazoa > Chordata > Actinopteri > Pleuronectiformes > Soleidae > Microchirus > Microchirus variegatus. Next base: position 17,930,726 of record NC_139804.1, read on the forward strand.
TTGCCTCATCATCCACTGAGTGATTTGCCCTGCAGGGAAACTACAGTGGGGTCATTGTGTTGTGTACTTTTTTTGTTTTTAATATAGTCACTTATATAGTCAGTCCCTGTAGATTCAAGACTATTACAATTATCACTGTTACACAGATGAAATCCAGATTCACATCTTCACAAAATCCATCACCATTCAACCAACAGCATTACAGAAATCAAATCATGCATGTAAGCCAACTTGCTCCAGGTCTTTGTAGTTTGTAATATTGTGTTATCTGTTTTCAAGCTGCAAGAGTTTTTTTTTTTTTACACTTGATGATTTCTATTTCCAAAGGTAAAACGGCATCCATCTTTTCTAGGGCTGTCAAAGATAAATGCGTTAACCTTTGCGATTAATACAGCTATTAATGCGATAAAATAATGTAATGCAGTGAACTGATGTGCGCTGACCTCTGACATGAAAGCCTATCTAAGTGAAACTTAGTTTGAAGTTAGTCAGAGTGGAGAGACAGAGATAGTAGTTGAAGATGGACACAGGAGAGGGATTGTTGGGCGGAAGGTTTCATTTTAAGAAGCTGAGCAACAGAACCATCGATAAAACAAAAGTTACCTGGGTGTCACGGCACAATTTATTGACAATGACTGGAAGTTACGATCCTTTGCCTTAACTGTCAAAAAAAAAAACAGATGCGCGACTAATTGCTGAGACCTGCGTAGAGGAATTCCTCCACATTGCCAAAGAGTGGAAAGTAACTGGCAAACTAACCACTCTAGCCACTGATAGTGTCTGTAATATACTGGCAGCTGCCGGGAAACTTGCATCACTCTCTTTCGAAGGACATTCTCCTCAGGTGGAGTTTTTTGTTGTTGTGATGTTAACACATGTTGCACACAGGATGGTAGTCATCCATGTTGAGTCTTTATTTTAAGATGACCTGGTTGGCACTTGATATGGTGTCTGAAATACACTGAAATACTGTCCGATTACTCATTAATTTAGTCATTGGAAGAAAAGCAAAATGTTTATCCACTTTTAATCTATTGACAGCCCTAAACTTTTCCATTGCTTTACTTATAAGTCCTTGCTGTTCCATGACATACAGTATAGCCATAATCTGAGGGCAGCACTGATACTTGCTTGTGTTTAGCTCTATTTTACTCCCACTCCTCCCACACAGGAAGGAGAGCATTTCCCTACCCAGTGGAAAACAACATCCCCACAGCACTCCCTGAAGTCAATTGAGATCCCAGGCTCCAAGCTTAAGAAGGCTCTCAAAGACATGGCAAAGTGGTCAGAACGTTTGGCTTGGAAGGAAGGATAGGGTGTGTGCCACCACCTTAAAATATTCTGGGATTGAAGGAATGAAACTTTCATTCCTTCAATGTCAGCTGACTGCAGGATGATCAGCCAGGAACCACCCTTCACCAACTGGCATGTTAGAGGCAAAGAAATGCTCAGCAGGGGGCATCAACTATGGTTACATCAAGTGGCTGACTTCTTTCCATTTGATGCACAACATTTATGTTGTACAGTATGTAATTTAGGTTGACCAGATCCAAGGGAATAACCATTTAACCACATGAGGCAGGTCATTGTATAAGTCAGGCCACCATCAGACCAAATATGTTAAACAAATCTGATAACCTCATTGTATTTCCATGAAGTGCGTTTCATGGCTGGTGACAAATATATGAACATTACAAATATGAAAAATATATGTACTTTACACACACATACAGTAGGTAATGTAATGAGAGCGGGATATAGCGAGAGGGTATTTGCTCTGTAAGAACAGCAGCATCAAGCACTTGTTGGGACCTCCTTTCTGCCTTTTTACTGCAGTCTTATGTCCGATCAGCAAGACTAAATGTGTCACACACATTCATTAAAGATAATAGCCAGACTGTGGAAAGTCTGGGTGTATAATAAACATGTCTGTCAACATTATATTGGTGACTTACAGAGAGACAGCAACAGGCACGCATGCAAATGTATTGGAATCATACAGAAAACAAATGTATTGTACAGACAAGTGGCATGATTTATTTTATGCTATCATTATAAGTGATTTACTTTTCATGATGAAAAGTTACATAAACATCTGCCTCCCCGACCACATATCCCAGTTCTCGTGTCAGACTTTGATTATTTTACTTCATCCTCACCAACATTTCAACATGATGCAAAGATGCAAAACGTAGAGAGATAAAAACAGACCTTAAACAGAGACATAACTGAGATGTAAAATATGTACATTCTATATGCAGACTGCCGGAAGTTAGGAATTTTACTCAACTTGCAACTGATCACATTGATTCATGGGTTAACATATAACCACTCAATATAGTGCTTTGGTAAATATGTAGGTGTACCCATGTTTGTGGTGTGGCTTATAAACACAGATGCAGAGAAAACACAGATTAATCTTCTTCTCAAAAGGAACTGTTGTGCTGCGTCATGATGCACAAGAGGGTTGGAGTATACTAGTGTCCCTGGTTTTGATATTGCCGCCGTGTGTTGCATCAAGCGTGTGATGCAAAATACAATTCCAAATCCAATAATATGAGTTTTCAGACTGAAGACAGAAATCTGATTACAAACCCATTTAAAACCACCTGTAAATGTAGTTTGGATTTGAATCAGACTTTTTTTTGCTGCCCAGCTTTACAGATTTTTCCGTGGCAGTTTACAATGCTAAAGAGACACACATGCCCCGTGTGTGCCCGGGTGGCCGTCGTCTTAAAATCCATGCATGCCAAGGTGCTCAGATGTACTTTGTTGCAGGATGCCAAGTCTGAATGGCAGCTTACATTTTCCTTCTCAGGAAAGGTATCACAACAGTAGAGGCTAAGTTCCGCCAGGGAAACCTCATCAGGCTTGGCGTAATTCCGGGTGTTGTTTTTCATCTGTGGTTTAAAGGAAATGTGATAGACCTTGAAAGCTCTGATGGACAGAAGGGACACGTAGATTCAAGCAGCCTGTGAACACTCTGAGATAATGTAACATGAAATCACCCATTTCACAGTCTGCTGCATCAGTCTGGTGGCTCTGAGGATGTGGCAAAAAAAAAGGGAGATGAAAAAAACCTGACAACCACAGAAAAATATTTTCCCTCAGTATGACCAGGCTTTGGGCAGGTGAGTGCATGCATACATGTGAACGGCTCAAGTCCAGCGCGTATTGAATTCCCCGCAGCCCCCAAACAACCCCCATCCTCATCTTCACTGTCTGACTGAGCCGTGTTCTCTGCCAGGGCTGAAGTCATCTATACCCTCATGGTGGTTTATCCTAGGACTGAGAGACACCAGAGAGAAACAGTGCCCTGAATGAGCAGCAGTGTTCCATGAGGTCAAGCAAGGCAAGCAGGGTTTTTATTCATTAAATATTTATTCTTTATAATTGATGTGCATTTACCAGTTTAGCACAGTATTTATTTTGAGGTAACTGTAATATTATATGTGTGGGTCCATCTTTACAACCTGCAACCTTGAGTTTGAAGTAAGGCCCAGTTCACAGGGAGTATCTTTGTCTGTCCATTTTGGTCTTTAAACACACAAACTGTGGGTTTGACAAGTAAAAAGGAGTTTTTTTGCTTGTTACACTGTTTTCCGGTGTTTGCCTGTTAGACGTCAGTGTGTGACGTCACCTTTTCTTTTCATTTACACACACACATATGGAGATCCAGGGAGCGGTCCTCTCCCATACCTGAGCAGACACAAATGCCCCATGCTGAACATAAAAAACTTCAGTTTCCAACAACAAACACTTGCATTTTGTGGAGTAGGCTAAAGTGACCAGATGAAACCACACTCACTCACACACGAGAGCAGGGATTGGCCCGAGTAAGAGCTTGTCCAATGCATGTCAAACTCCACCTGCAACCATTCACTTACTGAGACAATAGTGCTATTTGACTCTTAATGGCACCATCATTTACAAAAAGAACATCATCATGCTGTATTGGAGAAGAACTAAAACTAGGAATTGATAACATCACCACCTCCATATGGCCATTCAAGGGATGCCATGTTGTAGGCACTTCTACACTGGCTTCAATCACTCGATCAGAAGACTGTACATTTTTTTCCTCTGCAAAGGAGGTTATTTTTCTTGGATGCATTTTTGTCTGTCTGTGAGCAACATGACCCATAGCCGTGTGGAGTTATTTTTTCCAGTAATACGTGTAAGGGAAGGCATTCCTTGTGATTAATTTTATTAATCTTTTGGCCGACACAGAATGTGGAAAGTACCACAGGAACCTGGGGAAAGGGGACAGTCGATGAGCTCAGGGACAGGGGTGATTTTGAACCCCCATATCCTTCTAGCTTTTCTCACAGACTGTCTACTCGCTTTATTTATGGAAAGCCTTGCATCAAACGTCTTTCCTTTTGAATTTGCTCTAACATTGTAGCAAATATAGAAATACAACTTTCAGCAAATGGGTTCGTTGTGAGGATGTTAGTCGACTAGAGGCGTGTCGACTTTAACATAACTTAAAAAATATGTCATATCTGAAAAATGTTTTTCCTTGCAAACGTCTGGAATGTTGAGGGAAAAAAAGGCGCATAACTCCTGGAGCATGTCTGCCAAAATAAAATATCAGTCATTAATTATGCTCGTCTGGGGTCTCATTTTAGATATGGCTCTGAATGTGAGTTCTTCAATGCAAAACAGGATTTTGTGTGTCAGAACGGTTTGAAGTATGAGGTAAAATAATCCAAGTCTGACAGAAGGTAAAAGAAAAAAGTTGGCAAACACTAAATAGCAAACATTAACAACTGTTCACTTTATCTGGGATAATTTAAACATCATCACACATACAGTATGTGTCTGGACACATTCTCAGTCTCACACATACATTTAATTTCCTCTGCATTTGTTCACTGTAGCTGCTCAGTATTTGCAACATGTCAACACATCCTGAAACACGTGTATAAGTAGCTATAGTTTACTTGTGTGGCTGTAAACAGCTTAAGTGGAGCCGTGTGGTGAAAAGAAGCGGACACTTCCTGAGGTTTCAGCACAGTGACATGTGGAACAGCTGCAGCAACCTGATGTCGTTTTTTTTTTTTTTTTTTTTTTTGTCACTTCATGATGGCTCCAGAAAATGAAACTTGTGTGAAATGTGAAAGTAGTCATTATCACACTTTAACACAATTAACGTGAGGAGTTTTTGGACATCATCTAAAAGAGTGTGTTCTTATGCATACACACAAATTTGTCATGACCTGTTATATTAACTCACAATGGACACACACACACACACACACACACACACACACACACACACACACACACACACACACACACACACACACACACACACACACAGCCAGAGGCTGAAATGTGATCCTCAATACAGAGTATTGACAGAGAGGAAGTAGCTTGTCCAGTCTACAGGCAGCGTGTGATGAATGATAGCTGCTGCCTTCATCACCAGTCTCAACAAGTGATTTCTCTAATGGGAGACTGACTCATTAAGGATAGCATCAGAGCCCGGCAGGCTATGCTCGCCCATGTTGACCTCTTTCATTTCACTGCTGCTAACCTGCTTCAGTTCACTCCAGATCTGTTCTCAAAAAGAGGAGTGCTACAATAAAAGCTACACCTGCTACTCTTTCTTAAGAATATGTTAGTCCTCACATTGGACACGTTTTCTGACTGGAAACTGAAGTCTGTGTCGTTTTTGTGAACTGCTCACTCCCCTGCACCAAAGTCAATAGAGAAAATAGAGGAATTATATCACGGCACACAGGAATCCACCTCTGCCTCTATCAGTTAATTCAAATGGGATACTTTGGTGTTTGTAATTTAGATCAATTCAAACTCAGGATTTCAAAGTGACACACACTTACCAACACTCTTCTCATTGTGAGCTGACAACACTGGGAACTCTAGGAACTTTTGTGCAGGAGAGTGAGTGGTTTACAAATGTAAAAAAAAAAACAAAGGTCCCGATAAAGCTCAGCTGTTGTTTCAGTTTTTGGACTGCTCTTCTCTTTGTGAAATGGCCTGGTACATGTACTCATCACATTAGTGATTTAGTATTTAGCATTTTGGCCTCTAAAGTGTACTAAAACACACAAATTATGTACTTGAACCAAGAGAAACAATTTGTTCAACTTGACTGATTATAGTTATCAATCTTTTTTAATAGCAAAGTAGATACGTGATATTTTGTATATCTGATGTGGTAACTGAATTCAAGAGATGTGTTTAAATGTAATGACATAGAGATGCTAGTTGGACATTCAAATGACAAGAGAATAACACCATCATAGAGGCCTGATGTTTTCCAACACTGACATGAGTTCAATTAACAGAAACAAATTTATTCAGACACTTTGTCCCATCAAGTTATTCAGGGAGTGCATAAGCTCTAAAGTTCTGGGCCCCATGCCACTACAAACCAGAAGACAAACAAAGAGAGAAAACGTTCAATCTACTCGCTGAATATGAAATCATAATCTGATTTACACATGCCACATCATACAACGTGTGGTTGACTTTCAAAGCCTCAGTTATGCAACAGTTCCACTGACTCATTGAGTTGGCAGGAGATTATATTAGGGACTTTTAGGGGATCATCCCACAAGCTCATAGTGTAAGTGAATAAGGCCGTTTACCCAAAGGCATACATTCAGCCTCTAATATATGTTTATGGTTGCTCTGCGCTTCAATTTAACTTTTTGAATACACCTATAAAGCTACATGTACGTTCTGCCAAATGTCTCCAATGTCTAAATCAGAAACAGTTGTGTTATTTTGCCTAAATCTGATATCACATCCATTTATAAACCAGCAGGTTTCAGTGTAAAGGTATACTTATGCTTCACGTGCATGTGCTTTTGAAGTTTATTGTTTGTACTGCACATACTGAACATGCAGGAAAATGTTATATATTTATATAAAGTATATACATACATGCTCACATGCTGTTCTATATGGTGCTGGACACTAGAGCACTACACCTCATTTCCCCCACATACAGAGGAATGTTGATTCCCAGGGTTGGAAGCACTGTGGCATCATCCAGTGTAGCTGTGGAAGTCTGTGCCAGTGGCTCTGCTACCCATCCGTCATGGAGGAGTTATAGGCCAACAGCTGACTGTGCAACACACATCACCATGGAGATCAATCTCCACTATACATTCGCACATTCATATGAAAAACCTGACAAGACAGTGATGTCACTGTAAGAAATGATGGAACATAACAGCGCAGTTGGCCTGGTTTTACCGAACAGGAAAATCCATGCATCAGCCCACAGTTGATGCTGCATGTTCTTCAGTAGTACATCTACTGTACATGAAAAGCATATGTGAATCAAATTCATCTTTAATGTGTCCCATGATTCTAAATCAAATGGCATACATAGGGCAAAGTGTAGTATATATTCATCAGTCTGCGTTTATTTGACGTTCTCAATTGAAACTACTGTCAACTAAATATCAGCTGAGAAATATTTCCATGTTGTAGACAATAAAGTTTATGTCAAGTTCGGTTTAACAATAGATTAATAACTGAACAAAATGAATGGAATAAAAGACATCTGGTTATAAAATCTTACGCACATTACAATCCCTATATCCCACCCCGACTAAACACAATAATTCACAAAATGTGGGCGATGGTTTACGTGTGTGCACAATTTGACTTTGACAAGATCCATTTTCTCTAGCATGAAATTACAGAGTTTGAACATGCAATGAGATCTTTTGGAAGGTTATTTCACTGACTTATGGCCAGAAAAGATGATTTCCCAAATGTAGTTTTGTTAGAATTTTGTAATATTTCAATATATCCCATGATAGCTGTCCTGAGTGTAACAGATCTTTTCAAAGGAGCAGCAGCATTATGAATAATTTTAGAGAGTAAGTAGACAATATAAAATATTATATTTCGTGGGCTTACAACATTGGTGGTATTTTAGTTTTTGATGTGAATTGAAATTGTGAATTGTGTGAACTGCTAAATAATTAATATAGGAAAAAAACATATTCTGCCAATGCCTGAATCATATAAGTGCAATAAATCCATCTCTAAATAAGGGGAAAATGGTTTGACACGGTCTCTCCTTGACTCAGGCCACAAACATGCTGCTCATCAGGCTCAGTTCAACATCTGGCTCAGTGATACCTAAACATATGGACTGGAGACAGGATTAAACACAGAGCTTGTGATAAAACCACTGATCCACAGCCACCTTCTTTATTGCCTTTAATTATGGTGTCCAAGTTAAATAAACCCATTTCGTTCTGTGGTGTGTCACAGTAACTGCAGACAGACTTTCAACGCAAGAAAGTGAAATTTGTCCTGCTCCGAGTGCAATCTATGCAATTAGATAATTCTCCATCTGTAATGCATGTGCATGTCTGTCAATTTCCTACAACACTGTTGTCATGGAGTGAAAATGATCTACAAGCTTTCAAGCCCATAATATCTTCCACATGACACCACTATGATCTTAAGGATTGAGGCCAGTTTAGACACGTGTCATTTTTTATTACTTATTTCTCTTTCACTTTGTTTGTCTCTTAGATGATGTGCGCACAGGAAACTGGCAACTTGCACGCTGCGTGAACTCCAGTTAAACAAGGTCTGTTCACCACATGATGAGCTTTACAGGGGTGGTAACGCAATTGCAATCTCTCTCTCACACACACACAGTCATTCCAGTCATTCCGCACTGATGAGTACATCTTGATAAACACTTTGGCGACACTCGTAGGGAAAGGTCAGCGAGGCGTCACTTAGAATCCGCTAAATGATTTTCTCAGATCGAGTCCAGTGAAGAATCGGGATGAACAGCTCATCTCTTGGCTCTGTGGATTTTGTGTTAACACGCGTGGCCTGGTAAGATCCAAAGATCCAGTGACGTCTGTGTTTTCCACGGCTCTGCACTTGAGTGCGCTGACCTCACATCGATTTCACCACCACAAAATACGTAATAGAGGAAGGTGCTGAAAGATTGCACCTACCTTATCCACAGCACGTCTCCCACAAGTCCCTCCAGGACACGATTCCTCATCTTCAACCTATCATTTTAGTGGAGGATAGTTGCAGGCTTTCAATGTGACAAAGTGAGGTACTGTGTTTTGTATTTGAAGCTATCCTCCTCCACTGGTGATAAACACTCAGTCAGTACTTTGAGTCTGTTATGCCTTGCCAAACACTACTATTCATCTTGTCCTCTTTGACAAAGAATTATGTGTGTTCTTTTGTGCGTAACTGATTTCCATTCTCTTCAAACGCAACAGACTGGCTTTCACAGCAGTTAAAGCAATACGTCACCGATTTGCATGTAGCTATGTATTGCAAGAATTGATGTAGTATTTTATTTTTTTAAATGGGCTTCCTTCCCTCAGTTTTCCACTGAGTTGTAAAAACACGTTTTTTCCCCTTACCAACTTTGCCCACCAGTGACCAAATTTGCGTCATTTTACGTCACTGATGGGCAAACGTTCATGGTTTGAAACTACAACGCTAGTTCTGCACTTTTTAGACTCAGCCATAGGGGGATGAGACCTCATTCCCAGAATGTATACATGGTGTCCGCCATCTTTGCCAACAGTTACGACCGGCTCTGGCTCTCTTTAATTTGGCCTTGAGAAGACAATAACAGAATGTAGTTTTCAAACTGATATGGCTGCGAGGGAAAAGGTGCCTGCTTCTGGAGCCGGGTACCAGCGCCTGGTGAGACTGACAAATAATGGGAACGTACTGCTTGTCCTTTTGTTGTTTTTACTGAACATCCCGGTACAATTTAGCACCATAGAAAACCTGTGTAATTTGCAGGTCCGTAATGTATTCGCCATGTTTACACATCTAATGCTGTCTGCTTCACTCAGTAAGAAGTGACACTGGAGACAGTGAGACTCTGGCAGGGCAGCAAGCGCAGTGCATTCTGGGAGTTGTTGTCATTCGTGTACATGAGCGAAAACATTTTTTTCTGCCTTTCTCGACCAAGAAGGCACTTTCTTCAAATATTATTTCACATTTCTACTACATAGATGACCCAGTTACAATAGACATTCGTCTTTTCAATGGTGAAATATCCCTTTTAAAGAAAATAAGGTTTACTAACACTCAGGGTTATTTTTATTTTGTGTTTAAGTGTACATAGCAAAGTACCACACATTACTATGAATCATATATATCAGTCACTAGAAAGCTGTTTTATTTTCTTACACATTCTCTTTGTGTGTTAACTAAATCACAAAATTATAAGAACCTTTGCACACCATATATTTACTAGTTAATTTTCTGCAAAGGAATCTCATTAGGGATATTGTTGCTCTTATTTTGGGTACTTTGTTTTGCTTCCAACAAGCACATACCACAATATCAAATATAATCTATGTTGTTGTTGATGTGACAGTACAAAAATTAAAAAAAATATTCAAAAAGCAAGGAAACATAGCTCGGACTAAAATTGTACCCTCCTCAGACTTTCAAAGTACCTGACAGACATTTTAATGGTTGTATAATAAAGTGGTGAAATAGTAGAGTTCACTCCTCACTCTTCTTCAGTGTTGGCTGTATCCAGTTGTTTATCTTCTTTTTCTTTCTTGGTAAAATGACTGATCCACAAAGGCCCTGCTGTCATAACCAAGTGACTGCATTGAACTGCCCCTTTTTAAGAGCAGGACAGGATGTTTTTATTGTTGCCAGTATTCCCATATCCAAGAGGCAAAGAACAGAGAAAATACATAAGCTCAATGAAAACACAAACGTTAAAAGTCCATTAAACATCTGAACGTAGAATCACAGTGTCAGACTTCTTGAACCTGTCTCTCTCCATCTATGGTCAGATAAGACCTGGGTGAACTCACTGGACAGAGGATTCATAGGACCCAATGAAACATCCATCCTTGAAGTTTCTCAATCAACCAGGTCAAAGTCATCTTCAGAAGTTTGCTTCTTAGAACTGATCTCAGAGAAGTGAAGAAGCACTTTTACAGGAGAAGTGAAATTTCTAGTTTAACCCAAGCAAGTCCAGTTGCCAACAGCTGACTAATGAACAAGAGTGATTGTAGGTTGACATTTTTATTTACTTTTACATTCAACCTCACCATTATCTGAGCTGTAAAACCAGGACAAGTATTTTTCTCTAGCACAGGTTGAAGCCTGAGTCTCTGTGTTTATCCCATGCTACAGCTGCTCTGTTACTGTGCTTCACTGGTGCAGTAGCAGGCAATGTTTTGTGTTTTGAGAAGCAATTATGGCACGTTTGCCATTTCCTTTAACACTTGTTGTGATTTAAGTTTCAATACTCCTGCCCGTCTCGCTCTCACTTTCTGCATCATTGTGTCTGTGTGAGCTGCCATGAGCGTGTACTACGCTGCTTTAAATTGGTTAGTTGTCTTAACAGAGTAAACCAATCAGATCCAGAATATGCCTGTGCACTAGGTTTCTCACTCGCTCTCACCTCACTTGCACTTTCACCTCAGCAACAAGTGCTGTGTTTACAAGGCAGGTTGAAGGCCAGTTTTAAATTTAATTTAATATTCAGTGGCAGGCTGCGTGACATTGACTGTGGAGCCACATCTGGCCCATGGGCCACAAGACCTCTGCTCTTTACCAAACACTGTGTACCCACATGCTCACTAATGCGTGTATAACATTATACACGGGTACAGCTGTGGGTCAGTATTTAGAGCAGGCTGTCTTCCAAATAAGACATTGATGGTTTGATGCCGAGCTCCTCTCGTCTACAGGTGATGTGTCACAAACACTTAATGTCAAATTTGCTCTTCGCCAATGAGTGCGAATGACGTGTGACAAAAAACACAGCGTATAATGTCGTTTGAATTTGCATGTTGATTGTTGTGAATGGCAAAAACTGAAGTCGAGAGCTTTGAGAGGTCATTAGCATTTGACAAGTGCTAAATAACAACCATTTACCATTACATATACCTTACTAATAATGTTATTTGGTGCTAACTCTACATTAATGGAGACATTACAAATATTTTGATTATACATAAGTGAATCTCTGAAGTTGTTCGCCACGAGTTGTTTTCCAGGAAAATCCCGTCTGTACAGCTGTATTTTATAATACTGCCATTAAAAAATACATGTTTACAGCAAGATTGTTGGCGCACAATCTGCAGACACAACACTGTAATATTGCAGATGTTAAGAGAACGTTTTCAGTAAACACACAGAACTAGTCCAGTATTTGGGGGTCATGTTTTGGCCACCTTTGGCCTGAGATTTTGTCCTGCTTTTGACTCTGATTTGGTTTCCTCCAGTCTTGACTAGGACACTTTCATGTTTACGAGAGCTTTTGAGCTGAAACCAGCTGCTTGCCTTTGCCGGAAATTAGGTTTATGAGAGTCCTTCTGTAATGATGAGGAAAACAGCAGAGTTGGCTGATCTTTTGAACGCTGCACATTTAACCTGTTGTTGACCCATAAATATAATGCTACCAGCCAAATAAAAATTAGTAGGCATATTTTATGCCAGGTTATTTGGCAGCACATTAAAACAGTGTTCATTGTGTGAAAATCAATTAAAAATAATGGGTGACTCTTGCAAACATGTCAAAAAACAGGCGTTGTATTCCATTTCAGTGTCCTTTAATTTTCTCACGTGAAACCTCACAACATACCTCCCATAATAATGGCAGCATTTTCTTTTAGCATGTTCTGATCACAAACACTTGTGCCACAAAACAACTTGTTAGTTCAGATTTCTCAGCTGTTGCACCAGGCTATTACATGTCTGAGTGAGACATGACTTTTACCCATTTGCATCTATTATAAGAAGTCGGTCAATCAGTTCAGTCAGTTCACAGATGCTTTACCTTATATGGGCAGCTTGAAACTAAGCTTTAGGGTATTTACCTCTTTATTCTCTTCTCTTTTGTTCCTTGGCTGAGTGAAATGTTTCTGCCTTCTGAGCACAAAAAATAATGGGGCACATAAATAATGTTTCCTCATCCATCTATTATCTACCCATTATCCTTTTGAAGGGTGTCGGTGGAACTGGAGCTAATCCCACCTGACAGAAGGCAAGAGACAGACACTATGGACAGGCCACCAGCCTCGCAGTGCTCACATAAAGACATTCATTCACACTGAGGGAGGAAGCCAGCTCGACTAAATACTCGGGGACATGCATACTCCACACAGAAAGGCACTCAATTAACGTGGGATTCAAACCAGTGACTTTTTGTAGTGAGACAAACCAACATGGTGCCGACCACCACCCCACCATGCGGCCCAATACTTTTAGAAACACAAAAAAATCTCATCTTTAGCCAACAAATTTACATGTACAATTCTTCTGCTTTCTTTGCACTGCACCAGGACACATTCAAAAACTAGACATGGTGCCTCTTCATTTTACATTGGATGTAACAAGCCTGCAGCTAATCACCAGTGTCAACAAGCCTGCACCAGAATTTGCAACCAGTGCTATAAAAGGACATTGAATAGGCTTCCCCTTATCCTGCAAGAAGCTTAAAAAAGAATAAATATGTAAATAAATAAGTAATCAGTAAGTCAGTGATTAGGTAAGCCATGTGGTAAAAATCTCTGTAGCTCATCTCCTTAAGCCCCGCTTCCACTGAGCGGTATAGTTCGGTTCAGCTCAGTAACCATACAAATTATTTGCATTTCTATTGTCAAGCGTTAAGAAGGGTACTAAAATAACCAATCCATAAAATTCAATTTTTTGGCGCCCTTCCACAGCTGTGCCATCCAAGAATATTATAGTCCAGCTCCTACAGGGCGGAGCTAGACACACAGCAGTCCGTTAACTGGTCGACAAAGAATCACTTATGTGAGACGGTAATAAGAAACAGCAATGTTTTTCAAACAAAGCTCGTCTTCTTGACATAAACATCCACAAGCCAAGGAGAAAGAACACGCAATGCTGGATTTCCTCCAGCGATGCTGTGTGATTACCGTGCCACCTTATACTTCGTGGAAATTATTGTCAAGCTAAACTGTTGTACTGGTACGACATAACGCTATATACTGTATGTAAGTGACACGGCTACATAAATAGTAGTAGTTATAGTTATCAAACTTGCACCTGGAGAACACCTGCTTTTAAGAGGCGGAGAATGTTCACTGCAAACCAGACACGTGCTTCCACCTGCAGTTTTCATGCATACTATAGAATACATAATCACTCACTCTTTACACATCTGTTTGGCCTGTTTGTACATACCATGCCCTGTTTGCAGGTGCGTGTTGCGATGGAATCATGTGTGAACTGGGCATTAACATGTTATTACATCTGGTCAACGGCAGTATGCTGTGTATATGTGCCACATTTCATGCAAATCAGAGAGTAGGATTAGATAATTTCGACTTGGCTGCTCTGTTTTTAGTGTAACAGTGACAAGAAGTATAATAGTGCTTTTGTTAATTCAGCCACATACATATACAGTAGTACCTGTGGTGGTTGTTGGTCTTTGAAACAGGAAGTTATTTCATGTCCAGTTATTTATACATAATTTATCTTGCACTTTTAAACATTTTATGTAAATACCACAATACATATTTATTTTATGGCATTTTAGAGAAAGCAGAGATTCCCTCAGTATAGTGAAACAGTGTTTCATTGGGACCAAAATGCAAAAAAAAAAGTATGCATTTGATGCATACTTTAACCATATACAGCACCATGACATGCAAGCACTAACACAGACAACACAATAGTTAGACATTGAATAACATGAGAGTAAAATTTCAACAAATTCCTCCTGTACTCAACTGTGCTCTTATAAAAACTCTTCCTCAATAAATGAAACAAACAACTACTTCCAATGAAAGATAATGCAAATATGGCACCTTTACATAATTACACATTTATAACATTCCCATTGCGGGACCTTTCTTTATGGAGTTTGCATGTTCTCCCTGTGTCTGCGTGGGTTTCCTCGGTTTCCTCCCACCCTCAAAACGTGTATGAATTAGGTTAGTCCATTGTGGCAGCACACATCTGACCTCTTAATTTTGTTGTGAAATTTTGTTTGTTGTTAAGCACTAAAGATCCTTTCCTTCTTTCCTTAGGAAAGAGGCACCATGGATGTGAAGGTAAAGCAAACAAATGAACAGATTTGCTTCACTAATAAAAGTGGAATGCATGATTCATTTAAACACACCCCTGCACATGAAACCCCCCTCCCCACACATACAGTACAATGGCCGACTATTATATTACATTATCTCCCAAGGTAGACTGTCCGAATGGCTGTGACAAGCTGCATAAAGAATGCAGAAATCCGTCAGAGCAGTGAGCTTTACGGCATGGTTGCAGAGCAGCTCGACCTCAGGTTCGTAAGGGGCAGGTGTTAGCTGTAAAGTCTAACTGCTAAGCTCCCCCCTGCTGTTTACTAGCACAGCAGGCCAGGCGTGAGTCCTGCTCTAATTGTACATCGATGCCCAACTCCAGGACAGGTAATTTCTACCAGGTGCTGTCATTCATGCATACATGGGCACGAGAGTTTGTTGGACAACAGTGCGTTTACACTGTATGCTGAGGCATTACACACACACACACAATGCCCTCTTGGATAAAGTCCAGGCACAAAGAGGTCCTTCTAGTCTGGGCTGCATCTAGACACTATTTGTTGTTGAGATTTATAAGGAGCAATATAATTGACTCACTTAATTTAACACAGTGTGAACACTCATTTCTCGCTCTTTTTCGAAATTGTATCCATTCACCAATGGAGATTTATCCATTGGTGAATGTGGAGTTTCAGAGTCTGGGTGAAGCAGATCCCTTGAGAAGAATTACTTAGTGCCATTAGTTCTTCAGAAATAAACAAAACCTCTGACAAGAACAAGATTCATATTACATGTATTTTACGATACAGTCTACACAGTATTACTGCATAACGACTTATTTGGTACAAGTAAAATTTTAGAATGTGCTCAAATAGCACTTTTGGTGTAGATCCAGATAATTATCCGGATCTACACCAAAATGGACTACATGCCAGAATTTTCATCGTGATCTCGTGAATTGGGGACATTTGAAGGGACTTAAGGTTGTCCCACCAGTCGTTTTCTAAAGTATAGACAACTGAAAGTGGAGAGGAAGTTGAAAACACATGCTGGTGTTTTTTCTCCATGACAGCGATGAAAAACAGAAAGCCTCAGAGGTTTGCTTAGCTAATGCTCTCGCTCTCTCATACACATTCAATGGATATTTATAGTATATACTATTTTAAAGCCGTTATTGTTGCCTTGTCATCCTTTAATGTGATAATTTACCTCTGCTGTGACTCTTTGTTTTAGCAGAACAATTCAAGTATTTCAAGCAGACTTGAACATCCAACTGTTGTTGACACATGGAAAATCCAAAAGGTTCTATGTTTAAAGAAATAAAGCAGACAGTGTGGGACACATATGTGTATGTGTAATGCCAATAGCTCTGTTGGCAACAATTACACTGATACATAAAAATACATTTTGCAAAAGTACCATCGCAGAAACGTAAAGTCTTCTAATTCTTCTTCGTTCGACTTCTCCATTTAGGAGTCACTACAGTGGATAATGTGCCTCCATCTTGTCCTGTCCCTTGTCTCCTTCTGTAACACCAACTGTCCTCACGTCCTCCTTGTCCTCATGACATCCATGAACCTTCTGTGTTCTTCCTCTTTTCCTCCTGCCCGGCAACACCATCTTCTCCATCCTGTCATATGCGGAGGAGGAATGATTATGTGATTATATTGGACAAACCATCTCATTACATTACACTACATGTCATTTAGCAGACGCTTTTATCCAAAGCAATTTACAAATGAGTACAACCAGCCAGGGATGGAGTTGAACTTGTGACCATGATGTCTCTGAGTAGTGGTCTTAACCACTGAGCTACTCCACCCCAGACTCAACCTGAATAGACTCTTCCTTGACTCTCTGGAAAAGTGTACCACACTAATTCACATGCACACACTTGTGCATTCTGTTTCTTTCTCTCAAAACCTGCTGTTATCATTATATTTCTTTTATTTGCATTTCTAACGTGCACAACTCATAACATTACAGTGTGTGCAGACACAGCTTTTTAATAGCTGCATGCCTTGCTAAGGAATTAGTAAACATCTACTGCTTTTTGGAAAGCCCCAACTTTCTTAATAGCATAACATCTAACATCACTAGCACTGGACTTTTCTGTCCTATCAAGCTGCAAACCCACAGGCTTTTAACAGCCTTGACAACAATGTATTGATTGAATAACACACATAAGAACAAAGCAGTGTTGAAAATATGCACATGGTCCTATGTTGTTGTTTTTTTATTATTATTTTTTAGTTATTCTTACAGAGAATTTGGTCGTAAAAGTGAATAAATTGTTTTATTTTTGTATTTTTGTTCAGACTCAATCTTCAGCCTGAAACTGGGACATCCCCAGCTAAATCAAGATTAATCAGTGATTATAATTCTCTGTATGTGCATGTCAATGCAACATGGTTTAACGTGCCACAGCTGTATGTCACCACCTTTGATTTTGCACCTTTTGCATTTTTTTTAAATACGACTAATACACCTGATATGGAATTCTCCAATTAACAAAATCCAATTTTCTTCGTAGCCAGTCTCTTGTCCTCAGCCCCAACTCAATACGTCACTATTGAAAATGGAACAGTAAAAAAAAAAAGAGAGATATGTGTCTGCTAACTAATGTGAAGGTAACCATAACTAAAAAAAATGGGGAACAATCTATTAAAGCGGCCCTAGACCGGAAGTTCCAATTAACACTGTTTTTTAGTGTGTATCTGCGTCATTGATGAACCCCTGAAGGTTCTCAACAAACAGTTTAGCCACTGCTGAGAACGCTGTGTTTTATTGTAATCTCGGGCTCAGCGAGATCTTTGAAAAAACCCTGTCCGGTTACTTAAACACCGGTTCTCCTGAACAGCAGATCATCCTGCTCCGGGCACTAGTCCGGGTACATCCGGTTGCGTACATTGAACCGCAGAAGAAGTCTGTTGTGGAGGTGTTTCACGAGCTACAGTGTCTTCTGACTCTGGGTCTGACTCCGGGTCAAAGTCATAAAAGGGACTATGGCGGGGAGTCGTGAATAAGCTATTTTTAAACATTGTTAAAACAATGTTTTGATAATGAGTAGCAGTGCATCCACCGTTCCAGAGGGGGGAGCTGTGCTTCTGCGAGCGAGTGTGCTAATTATGTCACTTCCGGGTACTGGCCAATCACAAGACGGTTGGTAAGGCTTTAGGCTGGCTGACCAATCACAACACAGTCTGTCTTCTGGGGGTGAGATTTATGTCTGAAATATTGTGGCTGAGCACGTCAGAAAAGACAGATTTCTATCGGCTCGTTTACAGCAACTAGGAGGTTTTTGACCCTAAAAACAAGTTAATGTATGTAAATAGACCTCCATAACTAATATGTGCAACAGGACCACTCTATGTGAGCTTTAAGTGAAACCCATAAAGATGAGTGAGATGTGTCAGTGACGTTTAGTCAGCTCCAGCTCCAGGTGCTGTCGTCACAGGCACCACAGTGACGACCAGCTGCACTTGTGTTTGGGTAAGCTCTCACCACTGTACTTCTCACATCCAGCTGAGAAAAGACTTTTGAAAGCGAAAAACATATAACTTTTTTTTTTGTCAGGGTGTTTGTAATGGGCTTTGGAAAGAACCTGGAGACCAACAATACAGATATTTTTTTTCTGTTATTCTTACCTTGTTAAGTGTCTATGACATGACTGAAATGGTTAACACAAGAAAGATGGTGGCAGGGGTTTTGCCCCGTCTTTAAAGCCATGTTGACATTCTCCAAATCTGATTCATTACAGATCAGATTTCGCAATTAATAACTATATCACACTGGTCCTTTAAAGGAACAATGTGTAGTATTAATGGGTTTATATAACCCAAAATCCACTTTTTTATACATATTATGTGCTCCTGCATTGTCTAGTCGCTGTATAATAGTTTTTGTTTCATTTTCGTAGTGTTTCAAAAAGTCATGTAAAATAACATGACCGCGGACCGCGGTTGCATAGCCACTGTTAGCAGCGAGACGCCATGTTTCTACCGGAGCCTGTAAGGACAAACGCGAGAGAACAAAACAAGCGTCTCTTTACTTGTAGCGGAAGTCCCGCCTCCTCTCTCTCTGCTTCGTCTGCTACGGCCGCGGTAGCTCGCCCTCTTCCTCACCTCACGAACCTCATCTGCTGACAACGAGGACATTTGACCAGCTGCGGATACCGTAGCACTCAGGGAAGGGAGGGGGTGAGCAGAGCAGCAGGTCTTTGTTGTAAATTTCAGCCTCTCCTCTAGATGGCACTATAAACTACTTATTTCCCCTTTAAGGGAGCACAACACATTAATGTTTTCACAGAGAGACCATCCTGAAATGTTTTCGATAATCACCATTTACAAATGCATCCTTTTCGTCATTTGTTTGTGTTCAGAACAAGTACAATCTGCCTTCAGATTGTGTAAGAAGTAGTTGATTTCTAGCATCCTCTTTGGTTTTATATAACCAGCTTTGAAACCAATCAGTGATTCAGATATGCAGTGCATTTTCACTTTGTGTATCTGCAAAAAAAAAATCTGCATTGCTTCTCTCAAAATAATCTGGCAAATTGTAAAAGTAAAATTTTCCACTGTGGTTTCACTGGTACATGTTATGATTACATTAAATATCAAATTACAAGAAGAACCAAGTATAAAGTTCAGAATATAATAAGCTTATCTCTAAACTTACAGTTTATCCTCGGCCAAAGTCAATATCTTACAGTTCAATAATTACTTATCATTGAGCCTGCTCATGCCTTGCTTTGTTTTACACAGCTTTAAAGATTAAAATGATTAGCTGATTACTGGGCATTACTGTGACTTTTGCATGTAGGAATGTTTAGCCCTGCTATTGTGTGCACATGTAATCAGAGTTAGGGCAAAAAGTAAGTGAGATACACTATCCACTGCTGGATATGTGTTAATGCTAGCTCCAGAAAAAACACATGAGTTCTGTTAGTTTGTATTAGTTAAGAAATATATAAGAAAAATATAAGAAATCTATTACATTAAGCCATAAAATGAACTGGGCATTTTATGATTATGGAAACATTTTGAATTGAAATACTGCCTTCAGGGATAACAATCGCGCAGCAAATTCTAATTTAATTTAATGTTTTGGTCTGTTGTGCCCCCCACCCAATAATGGGTGCCAACAGAGTTACTCAGCGAGCTGCAGAGATGGGTCAAATATGTTGAACGTTACCAAACCTAAAAAGAATTTGAAGACAGAAATGCTGGTGTGGACAATTTTCTCTCGGACAGGGAAGCAAAACAGAGCCACGGCCAAGATCAACACACTCTCTCATACACGTTGTTGGTGGATATTAATATATGATGTTTTTGTAGGCTATTATTTTCGCCTTGTCATCTCTAACCATGTGATATTTCTCCATTGCTGTTCCTGCCTCGGTTCGAAGCAGAAAAGACGCAAACATTTATCAAATGTTCACTTATTTATGAGCATTTTTTAAAGCTGCTGTCAGTGAAATCAATCCATCCATCCAGGGGTGTAGTGGTCGGGGGACCCGGGGGAACGGTGTTCTCCCAGTCTTTTTGGCGAGATTTAAATTTTTTTTTCTAATAAATAAACATTGCCTCTGTTATAATTTTCACAAGTGTATAGCTTGTAATAAAGTAATAATACATACTACATCAAATTCTTAATTCTTATAAAACTGTGTCATGGCGGGCGCGGTCATGGAAATTAGCAAGAGTTAGCAGGTGTATTGTTTGCAGTTTTGATCTTTTTGTCAATGGCTGGCAAAAAGAAAAAAATATTCAACTTCTTCGACAAGAAAAAGGAGACCGCCATCAAAGAAGAAAAAGAAGCGGAGGCCATTACCAGTTCACAGCCGGAGGAGCCGACACAGAACCAGGAGCCTTCAGGAGAGGACGTTATTGCTGCTTGTAGCAACATTGCTAGGTCACCTTTCCCATACTGTACAATTGCTGACTATTATATTAAATTATCTCCCAAGGTAGACTGTCCGAAAGGTTAGACAAGAAAAAAGCCAAAAGACAACAGTGTGCTGACAGCCGTTCATAATAAAGGTCTGCTCTAAGAACAACAATAACAAGGCCATATACAGCACAATAAAACTGGATCAGCATACACTGATCCTGAACACAGATTTGTCAACTTAGACTTTTTATTTCTTTTTACAATGTAATGATGTAGTGAATTCAAATACTTCTGCATTTCTTTCACGGACTGGAGTTTGAAGCAAGAACAGCAGCATGTTTCTCTGGCTCTGTGCACCTCCAGTGATGTTGTTGTCAGAACAGTCTGTGACCTGTCACTGATCCAGACTGTCAGATGGAAGGGTGTGAAAGGTAAAAGACAGTTAATTAGAAATTGCATGAAGCATGCAGGTAATCCATCAGCAGCTGTCGAGGCTGGGCCTCCTCTCTTCTCCCTCTCCTCCTTCACACTAACCCAGAGTATATGGAATCTGAGAATGATAAATGGGGCTGGATACTGAGGGCAGCTGAAAACCACTGTCACACCCACGCCTTTTAATCTCACCTCTTTACAGCATCTTCTTAACCTGGTTTCTATCTCTCCACAGAGCAGCTGTTGGACTGAGCCTAAACTGACTCCTTTGATTGTCTTAAATAAACTTTGGATTTTTTGTTTTGGTAATGTTTTGATGTGCATAGCAACAAACCAACAAAGGCCAAACTACATGCTCATAACTTAAGAGTGAATGAATGAATCCAAAGAAATCGTGATTAGAGAGTGTTACTGTGGAGACTGTAGTCTTCCCTGACATTTTCTTTTGTGTTCCACTCAAAACCCCTTCAAAGGAACATTTTGTTTAAATCCAGGCTGATGCATTTCCCACCACTGTCGCCACTGTGACTCCACGGGTCATCATTTTCCACATGCCTCCTTTAATTGGGACATACCCTTGTGTAATGCCTTGTGTCTCTTTTATGTGTTGTAATCACTGTATTGTGAATGTTTTCTTTGCGCACAGGCTAATCTAGATATTGCAAGTCTGGCCTCAGCAAAACTTGGATAGAAAGTTTGATTTATGCTGAGTCTGCATTCACACACGTTCCTTGCAAAATATAACCATATTGCACCATTGAGCTTCCCAGCTTTATCCCATGGACAGTATGAAAGTTGTGTCATTTGGGGTCAGTTTGACATTTGGAAGCAGCGTGGGATCATGGAAATTGTTGTCTTGTTTGGTTCCCCTGTGCATTTACTCATCATTGGGAGAGCTTTGGTTTTCCCCCAGAATTGAGACTAAAACAGGCGACATCATTAAAAGGCAACCAAAATTAAATGATTTCTATGGATTTAAATAGTATTGGAAATTACTAATGTCCAGTAAGTGCACTTCATTTTTCTTCATGTTCTACTACTCATTCCTCTACATGAGGGTTGCAGGGGGCGCTGGTGCCATTCCCTGCTGACATAGGGCGAAAGGCAGTGTACATTCTGGACAGGTCGTAAGTCCATCACAGGGCCACATATGGTGCTTTTCCACTACCCACTTCCAGCACAACTCGACTCTGCATTTTTTTTTCCATTGGGATAGTACCTAGTGCCTGCTCTGATGAGGTACCAAGTGAGCCGACTATGTGTGACGTCGACAGACTGCCGGCCACTGATTGGCAGTGTCCGCACTGGTCATGGGCACGGTGTCCGAGACAAGAATCAAACCTATCAATGCTGAACTGTAGATCGGTGAAAAAGTTTTGTTGTTAAGTTGTACAGGTACAATGACAATAAAGACTGTTCTGTTCTATTCTAAGACTTAAGAATGCTGAAGACGTGTCGTCTTTATGTCTCTACTTCAATATTTTTTTCTATTGTATTATTTTTTTCTTTTCTTCTCTTAATTATTTTGCTTCAGTATCTGAGTGATAAAGAAAAGACACGAACATACAGTGTGCTGCACATGTAATGGCCATTTAGGGGAGTTATTGACTGAGAGACAAGCACTTAAAAAAAAAAAATATTTATATATATATATATATAAATATATGGAAATATTTGAGTGAACTTAATCTATAAAACCATGGAACAAAATGGGAGAAACCTCAGAAAAGGGACAAAGTCTATCAATTGTCTGTCTGTCCTGGAGGATCCCTCCTCCAGGACAGACAGACAATTGATAGACTCAATCGAAGTTGTGTGTCTGTTCTTATTCCTTGCCTTAGACTTTAATGTGTCCTATCTATTAAAGTAAAAAAGACATAACTATTGACCTCACTTTATTTGATGTTAAATGGTATTCAAGCTATTAAGACCTAAATCAAAATCAGTAAATCAATTTTCATGGTTGTGCTTGGCCACAATTTATGAAGCCAATGTCAGCAGGTACCATAGATCTGAAGTCAAATATTACACGGAGAGAACATTGAGCTCTGTGAAGTCTGTTCATGGCTCTGGATGGACCAAACCCTCTGTTGATGGACCATTTGTTCTTCTAGTAGCTGAATAATGCACGCTAATGAGTGTATGTAACAGAGTATGGGCTTGTTTTCCTGCAGCAGAATTAATTCAGGTATTGTGTAATGGCTCAAAATCAACCTTTAATAGTCAGCATTTGGGAATTTGGGATTCTGACCAATTACAGAGATGCCAAACCAACCAAAGTGCTTGACTCGTATAGCTGCAGACAATTATGCTTGAAGAACCCTCCAGCTTTTTGGTAAACAAACTAAATGAAATGAATATATTTATATATCTGACTCATCAAGCCATTTCAGCACCCAAGTTTGTGTTTATAAGCAGTGTTGACTGTCCGCATTGTCTCTCTAAAGGAATAGCATTTGGCTGGAATTCTTTCTTGTTTCAATGCATTTTCATTTAATGTACGTCATTGGATTGTGAGTAGTATACCATTGTCCCACAGCTCTTTGCAAATTCTTGCTGAAGGCACTGCTTGAAAACCTTGCACTTTGTGTCCTCAGCTTTGTTACACTGCACCTCAACAAAAGAGTTTGAGCAGCACATCTGAAAACCCCTGTCTGGTGTGCAGTTCTTTTCTGTGACGCTTAGTGCTGCATGTGGTGTCAAACGTCAGCACCCAAAGAGTGACAAATACTACTCTGCCACCACCATCTGCTACAAGAATAATGGCAGAGCAGTATTCTGTTTGTATCTTTATACAGATTGAGGCGATAAAAAAGTTTGGCTTTGTAAAAGCAGGATGAAATGTACCATATTAAACCACAGCTTACTGAACAGCCTTTCTTCAAACCCCATTGACTAGCCAGTCAGGTAATTACATTGGATTAAAAGTCACTAACCTCAAAATGCTTTTAGACAGCATTTACTCTAATAGTATTAAAGTAGCATATGACCTCCTCCAACAGGGCATGAATCATTGCTTGTGTCACAACAATCCTGATGAACTGCTCTCAAGTGGCCTTCGTGGAGGTATTTCCACATTACCATCAATGAAGTGGATGGACTAGAAGCTGGAAACTGTCAATGAAGGCCTTCTGATGGATGTCCCACTCAGCCTATACTGTACTCAAAGTGGGGGTTTAGACTGGAGATTGGAAATGGGTTTGCCCTCTTACACTGCAAAGATGTAAGGTCAACAATGATTAGCAGAAGACGTGGAAAAATCTTGCTTCACTGGTGTGTTAACTGTAATGGGTTGCCCCTAAGCAGTCGGAGAGGACTCACTGAGAAATAAATAGTTCCTATTAACACAGCTGGTGTGTGTAATCTAGAGCCTCTATGCTGCCATGAAATTAATATTTTCGTTTTTTACAAATGTCAAATATTGAATAAATTAATGGGAAGTATATTTTCCCCACAAGATGGACTCATCATCATAAACACGTTGTTATTAATTAATCTGTTTACTTTAACTTTCAATATGAGATATCACAAGAAAATCAACAGAACTTTAAAAACAGTTCTAGATTTCACCTTATAGGTATTTATACAGTATTTCAAATGTAATCATTGTTTGCATAGGAAGGCTTCATTTGGCTGCCTGCAATTTTCAGTGCAGTCTTGTTTCCTTATCGAGTTACACTTCTATGGATGACTGTTGGATGATATCATAAAAGCAGCCTGCACCAGATGTTTAGCATGGCATTTGCACAGGCATTTCTGTGGCTGCACTTCACACAGAACAAATAATGGATCAGGTCTGGCTTTCGTCCTGAGTAGTGAGGTGGGTTATTTTCATCCTCATCTCCTCCCGATCTTTCACAGACATCATGGTGATGCCAGCCAAGCTGTTCACCTGTTATAAATGTCTAACTGAACTCCAAACCACTTTGACTAACTCAAAGATCTTCTCTAGTGTTGATTATTAGAGAGTCTGAAGATTAGATCGCCTATTTTCACATGACAAAGTGTGGTGAATTTGTTGGCTACTCCCTTATTTTTAGTCATTGGTTTATGAAGAACGTTGGCCTTAAGCCCTGTGAAAAACTTGTCACAGGGCTTTAGTTTTGTCATTGTCAGTTTTGGCACAGTTTCTAACTCATGGAAACAAAGAGGTTCAGCTCTTTAGATCATAGATTTGTTTTCCATCCCCCCTGAAGCTCACAAGTTGAATTATTAATATGTTTTTCATAATTAGCAACACCACTGTGGAAACAAGATTCCTGAAAGCAGTCTTTGTTCACATTAAGAATTGCAAATGTTTTACCATGGATAATCCTGTTACATATGAAGTCAATTCAGATACGCACGATGCAAATTTTAGTAGCACAATGGGAATCCTTTGTTTACTTCAGTTGCTTGAGTTGAAATCATTTGATGTTGCAAAAAAGCATTTGGCACCAAGATTCTTCCAATGTGTTATCAGAAATATAGTACTGCAGCTGTATGTAAAGGAGACCAGGCAGAGAAGAAGGGGGTCTGGAAAGCTTAGGAAGTTTGACCGCCTGGTTATGTCCAAAATATGTGTTGCATGAACCAAGCTGTTGGTCAAAATGTTGTTGGTTGATTGTTGGCACAAGCATTAGTCACCAGTTGCATTCACGCAAATGATCCATTGATGCAAATGTCACAAGTAGCACAGCACAAAAAAATCACTTCAGTGTGTTCTGTGTGACATAATATTTACAAATCTCGTTTGTGTACACTGAATAATGATGGGGCTAACCACTGCATTGAGTCTTTCACTTGCAAAATGAACTCCCATTGTGAAACCTAGTGACTCAGTTGCAATTTGACCTTTTGACTTTAAGCTATCAATCACACTAGTGTCCACACATGGGGTGTGCCTTGTCATCTATTTTCCTCTAAATGTGAACATAATTGAAAAATGTACTTCTTTTGATTGTAGAAGAGCTGAAACTAGCGACTGAGACCAATTACTACTCAGGAAAATGTCTACTGACTGACTTTACCAACCCATTGTGGGGAAAATGAGCCTACTTCCCATACGTATTCAAACGCAGTTCTTTTTGCAACCCGTAGAGTGGCCCCCCTGGTGGATAATTGCTATTTCCATCCAACTTTCTGGGCTTCACTTTTAACACAAAAGGCTATGTCCATGTCCTATAGTCTATGAGGAAGGATCTTGTTTTGAATCCCAATCCATAGAAATGCAGAATTGGGGTCCTCTTGTGTTGACCCTGTGATTGGCTGTCCAGGGTGAACACTGCTCCAAATTCAGCAAAGGATTGGCACCAACCTTATGATTAAATATAATTTGTTGACTATTGGAAGCTTCATTTTAAAAGTATATGCACATGTTTTAAACACTACCATTAGTCAAACTCAAGTTGACACAACAGTATCTCATGGAGTATGACTTTCCATATTCAGTGTTTTGTCTTTTGGCATAGTCAAAGCAATTCTCCATCCAGGAAAATGTCCTTAAATATATACACCTACACATCAATGTCTACACACACAACAGTATATGTAGCCAAGCATGTTTCCTATACGTGTCTGGCTTTAGAATTAAAAGCCAAACATCACCTGTTACACATTATATATTTTCTCCACATTAATCTTAGCATAAACTGCATCCAGAAGCAAAAATGTTTTTCACATAACAGAGTTAGC
Source organism: Microchirus variegatus (assembly GCF_963457635.1). NCBI lineage: Eukaryota > Metazoa > Chordata > Actinopteri > Pleuronectiformes > Soleidae > Microchirus > Microchirus variegatus. The sequence continues at coordinate 17,957,749 of NC_139804.1, forward strand.
AGTTTTAAACTATCTGATCAGATCTAGGAAATCTCATGTTAGTATATACGACTAAATAATGGTTCATTTAGACGTCATAAAATTCCCCAAAATATCCGCACGCAGTCCTTCAATGTTCAAACTCAGTGTGAAGCAAACTTGTTAAACATACGCCAATGCTTTCTTCCACATATGACGTTCATTAACAACTGGTTTTCAACAGCAAATACATTTTGCAGGAAGGATAATTTGGACCAGATCATGTTTTCTACCGATATCAGGAGAATGTGTCTTTAATTTACATGTTTGGCGAATCGCAACTATTTTGACACTGAACGCACCAGTGAGACGTTCACAGACATTGTGTTTATTTTCCTCCAAAATAATATCTGATCTTGCAGCACAGTTTTGACTCATAGTGACTACAGCACGGTGAAACATCTGTTTACGCTCTCACAGCACTTTGATAAGATCATGGTGGTTTTATGCAGAAAAAAGTCCACAATGACATCAAATATCATGCCTGACCTTATTTATATTTCACCTGAAACTAACCCCTCGTGCCTGTGTTAGGTCATTCATTTTCAAGTGTAATTTAAATGTAATCAGTATAATTTCTCAATGACAGGGTTGTATTTGAATTGACAGAGTAGATCTTAAATGGCTCTTTGTACATGCCACTTGTATGTGACTTGTGGTTGTGCATGTTACAACTTAGACTGAGACTGTTTATTTGAAGCGGCTGTCACTGTTGTAATCATCTACTTATATTTTTCATCACTGTACAATTTTGATTTAGTCATTAAACCTCAACAGGTCCTTTTTTTAAGCAGTAGAAGGCATACATGCTGGGGAAACTGACATGTATTTTATTGTGATTACTATCCAATTGTCTTCACCTTCTTTGCAGCGTTTCAGATCTATTTCCAGAGTAGGTGTAGCGGTACAGACACAATGTGTCTATGTTTGTGAACTTCCCTGGGATTGGTCAAAGTCTCCTGTCACACTCTGAACTGCGCTGTTATCTTAAAGACTGTGTTGTGAGGCTCTAAACTGAGCCCTGGGGAGGTAAAGCTGTGTTGTTTTCTTTCACATCACTTTATTTCCATTTTCATGTCTTTCCCAATGCACCATTAAGAGTTTAAGTTAAATGGTAATGCTCACCAATCTCTTTCCCAAGCACATCAGGGAACTACAGTGGCCTTCACATACCAGAAAGAATGTCATTTTTCAGTCAGCTTGCACTTTAAAACACAAACTGCGAAGTCTGTTTGTCCATTTGGCCTGCTGTAGAAAAATAGATGTGCAAGATGGTAGCAATTTCCAGTAACCCTCCTAAACAATACACAATTGGAAATTGGAAGTCCTGTGGGAAGAAACGGGAGAACCCGGAGAAAACCCACACACACATGGTCACAACATGCAAACTCCATTCAGAAAGGCACTTGTTCGGACAGGGTCGCAAACCCGGGGTCTTCTTGCTTCAAAGTTAAGAGTGCTAACCACTACACCAACCGTGTGGCCTGGAATTTTAACTCTCAACTTGAAAATATAAAATATACATCAATACACTGGTTAAATGTATGCTACTGACTCCGGGTAACATCCAACATGAACGTGGTGGTTATGCACATACTCTTACTGCAACAGCGGAGACCCCAGTTGGTACAGTTATAAATAATAGCAGTCCAACATGTCTAACCAGCTCAATCACTATTTTTGGTAGAAATTGTATTACTACATGAAGAAGAAAGAATTTACCAGTAGGTGTAGTAGAGTTATAGAAAACCAACAGACCCAACATTCATGATATGCATGCTCCCGAGTCTGTGTAGTTGAATAATGAATTGAAAGGGGCGTGTTCAAAATAAAAGCAGTGTGGAGTTCAATTAGTGAGGTAAATCAGCTGGCCCTTATCTAAGGTGAAGCTAGCACATGTTGTACATGCATTTCTCTCTGAAAACCTGAGAAAATGGGTTGTTTCAGATATTGTTCAGTAATACAGCATACTTTCATTAAAACCATGATCGGAGAGGGGGAAATGTAAAAAAGAACTGCAGAAAATGATAGACTGTTTGGCTAAAATGATCTCCAATGCTTTAAAATGGAAAGCAAAACCAGAGAGACGTGGAAAAGAAAACGGAAAACTACCATTCGAAGAATAGCCAGAAAGTCACAGTACATTCTGAAGACAGTGAAGGGATACCAGGGATCAGTTGCCCTTGACATAGGTGTCTACAAGACAACGGCCACAAACACACCAGTAAGCGAGCAGCATCTTGGTTCCAGACCAACAAAGTTAAAGTTATAGTGGTCAGCCCATTCCCTGGACCTTAATTTGATAGAAAACTTGTGGGGTGAAAAATGCTGTTTCTGAGGCAAAACCAAGACATGCAGATAATTGTGGTATGTTGTAAAATCATCCTGGACTGGAATACCAGTATGTACGCAGGTACAAGAAGTTGGTCAACTCCAACTTCTGATTTAACAGATGATGTGTCTAGAATTATTATTTACTTGTCATTCTATAAAAAATGTCCATCATCACTGAAAATAGCAGCAACTCCTGAGCTTTCCGAAAAATCCATGGTCAAACATCATGAATGGTCAACATGAACATGAACTGTTTTAGTGAACACAAGAAAGACAACGGAATTTGAAGGTTGCATTTACAGTAAATTGAGGTATCTCTATGACGCTGGTGATCCCTGAACTTTCCTCTAGCCCTACAACGTTTTCACTTTCCCAAAGGACTATCAGTGTTTAAGGGATAGATGTTATCAGAGAATATTTCTTCCGGGATGTGTTAAGACAGACAATTGTTTTCTGTGGATATGTCACAGCAGCACAATCATAGATATTATATACTATGAGCCTTTCAGCAAGTATTGCACAGAGCAATCCATGGTGAAAGGATAATTTTGTTTCTCCCGTATTCCAGTGACGAGACCCTCCAGAGAAACTATGAAATCACTGCCAGGTCTCAATTACATCTTCATTTGTGAACAATGTTCTTGGATTGCAAATGTTAGCAGTTACTACTACAAAGGAGAAACATGTTTCTAGAACACATTAATGACTTGGACTGTGAAATGCAGTGTGAATTAAGGACATGGATTCATTTTGTCCTAAAATGTCTCTTAAATTTTACAGTTCATGATGTTCCATGTTGAACCCAGACTGTTTTCCTATCTCCCCCACGTCTCTCTTTTCATTCTGTATTGGACCATAAGCTTGTCCTTGGACCTCCCTCCCTCCCTGGGCTGACGGTGCCTCATTCCAGATGTTTTGGATCTGGGTCTTTGTCCTCCAGGACGCCCCGGCCTCCAACTCGTCCCTCTTTAGCCTCTCTGTGTTTGTTTCCCTCTCTTAGCCATGTGCTTGGTATTGCTTTGTGTATATTTGTGTAGCCTGTCCTCTTTCTAGGACTTCACAGGTCAGTGTGTCGGGTCATATTTTACCATGGAATTGTTTGTCATCCTCTCAGATCGTATTTTTATATATTCATTAATGTCTAAAATCAATAACCTTGTCATCTGTGTTTACTTTGTTACTGTTTTATCCTGTTGTGATCGGTAATTAGATTGATTACTAGGCTACATATATAAAGTGGTTTGACTCCCACAACAGCGTGCTGATGGGCCCTCTGCAGATGGGCTGCAGCAGGGGAGCACTGTTAAGAAAATATCCATAGACAAAGATTTATTAAAACCGGTGTTGAGTGGAATCCTCAGAGAGAATCATGTTCGCTCTGAAAGCGATGATGGGGTGAGTCCAGTGAAACAGCTTCTTCTAATACCACATGTGTTGCTCAAGATTGTGTAACACTCTTATCAGTCATTTAGATTGGAAAGAAAATTACACAACACACCCATTTGTTTAAGAATGTGCAGCAGTTGCTCATCTCAAACAACTTTACCATTCTAAGCACCAGTCACATATTCTATTAACATTTAGTTTGTTGATTTTGTAAGAAGACACAAAAAAACAACATACTGTATGGTTATAGGCTGAATGTGTATAATATACACATTCATAATCATAATTCATATATTATATGCTGAAAGAATATATGTAGCAAGTTAGCCAATAGGGGACGGCTCCATTGGTTGCAAACGTTACAGTTTTAATGGTCTATAGGACAATGAGCCAACTTCTTACTTGGTTTATGATATAATTTTAATATTTCCTGAGGAGTTACTGGTCTCAATCGTGAGTTTCAGGATTTTGTCAGGACTTTTTGTGTATGTATAAAACAAACATGATGTCAATTCTGTAATTTATCTTCCCATTTAGATGGAAATTAATGATAATGCATGGCACATAAGAGTGGACACTGTAAATGGCACATGGTAACTGGTGCCCGGTTGCCTTCTGAATGTCCAGTTTCAAGAAATATGAGTTAAACCACAAACCTCAATGCTTTACACCTGGATTTGGTTAGGCAACCAGAAGACTACATCCATTTTTATAAACAGTGTCTGCTAAAAAGGCAGAAGGAAAGAGGCTAGCTGTTCTACATTTTAATTGAAGATGTGTATTTACACTGAATGTCATGGAATTATCATTATTATCACAATTTCTGCCAGAAAAAGAGAGAGGAGATAAACTATGGCTGAAGTTACTTGGATTTTTAGTAGGAGAGGTAGAAGTGTCAGAGCATCAGAACACTGGTAAAATCGCAATGTTATATTATATTTTATTTATATTATATATTCCAATGTGACAATGTGTCTTTGCAATGACTTTGTGTGTCATAGTCTTCATAACTTTAGAGTTCTTGTAATATTTCACAGCATCCATATCTGTATTAAATTGATTGGTACCACTCAACCTATAGTTGTGGATTTGGTTTTTAACAAGTAACACTTGCTGTGTTCCCATCATAATATGATTCTGTTTGGTACAGTACACTATGGTTTGGAATGGTAGAGCCCCGAGTTAGGCTTGGGTTTCGACAGAACAGTATCCACGAACGTGACACAACAGGCAACAATGGAGGACATCCAGCAGCTCTTTTTTTCTGCTCAGTTTGTGGCTGTTTGTCTCAACAAGACGTCAAGCCTTGTATGAGAATAGACCGCAGGGTTTGCCTCGACTTCATTGGGATACTTGCACCAGTTGCAGTTGCAGGGACATTTTTCTGCCCCACACTCAGCTGACTGTTGTTTATGGAGCAGTTTAACTCCACCCTGACTGTACCATACCATTTTACTGTGGTACCCCAAACGAAGGGTGCCAAAGAATAGAATGGCTGGGGATTGTTTTTGGTACACATCCTAATGGAAATGCAAAAAAAACAAAACAAAAAAAAACATACCGTCCTGTACCAAACCAAACTGTTCCAATTGGTGGAAACATGGCTTTATAAGTTTATTCACACACTAAAGAACACATTCTTGAAACAGAAAGAAGTTTACAATAAAGTATATTTGGACAACATCTAAATGTCTGACCAAAGCCTTCCTGTTTATGAGAACAGTACCAAAATAAATAGACATTTTCATCTGCATTTTGACAAAACGAGCAGCCCCACATTGTATTAATGTACAGTATATCTGTTTATATGAATAGTGTAATCAACATGAGTTAAACCACATGATTAATTGCACTGCTGTTTATGAATCGTGTAGGATTTCTTCTAAAAAATATGAGAAGCCAGCCTCGGCAAAACAAACCAAAAACATGTCCTCCATTCATTTCAACAGGCTTTTACACATGAATGTCTATGGGCACTATGCACAAGAGCTCACTATCATGCTAAAGTGTGTCCTGTCAGACTAAACTATTCGGAACAAGCCTACATTTGTGGCGACAGTGATGTATTGCAGAATGTGGTGGAATGATGAGGGAGTAACCTGAGATTTCCCACACATGTAGACAGACATGATTTCACATGCACCATTCTGACACACACGCACACACACACATGCTGTTTCACTACCATGTTTAATACCACAAGGATGATGTAATTCTGTGTGCCAGGCCTCCCAGAGAAATGTTGCCATTTTACTTTTCTACAAACCATGGAGAATGTAGGAATTGAACATGCTGTAGGGTTTGAATTTTGCTATGTTTGCAATGTTAAATGTAAATGTCAAAATGCTGTTAATTAACGCTACTTTCACAAACTTGAGATTAAAAGTTTTCAGCCTGAGGTGGACAGGTCAGTGGCAGCAAGCAGCGATAGTGAGTGAAACATCTGCCAAACAGCGTTATAGTGCCAAACTGTGATGCACTGTGTTTTAAACCTACAACACTTTATGATCATGTTCTTGCTCTAACCTATTACTACATTATTAATACATAATCGATGTCAACTTTGTTTTTGTGGACTCATCCATGAGGCTGATCATTTCTCTCTCTCTCAGGGAAAGAAGGAAAAACTGATTCAAGCCACTTAAGGCAAACTCGAAGTCTACAATATCTTAATATCATTGTTGAATTTTATTGACCTTGTTCTGCCCGGAAACTGAAATTTGTGAACACTCACTTTCCGCAACAATGTCCATAGAGAAAATCAGTGATTTTATATCATAGAATAGGGGAGTTCTGTTTGTGACCTGGTTGTTTGAAATCCTTTTAGATTTTGCAAAGTGGCACAAACTTATCAAGTGAACCCTTAGTTTCAAACTGTAAAATGCTATCTCATGGCAAGATATATTCTTAGCATGTGGACTTAAGCAGGCATAGATTTATTAGGTGTGTGTTTTGTTAAGTGGCTGAATTAAGTGTTTCCTTATGTCCCTGCTTACTTTGCAGTCCCATATCCATTCTAAGCACTAAAGGCATGCACAAGGCCAGTTGTATGCAAAGCATTTCAAGATATACAATTAAGTAATGCAATTTTAGTTCAATTACATGAGCTGTGGTCCAAGTTCAATAATGTGATCGTGGTGACTGGAGTGGAGCATGTTGCTTCTGAGATAATACTGGACAGCAGGCTTGACAACATGGACGACGTGTGTAAGGAAAATGACAAAAACAAGCTTGAAGGCTCACAATCTGCTGTCAGTGTCACTTAGAGTAGATACACATCAGAGAACAGACAGCTGCATTGTGACGAAGTTCAGCATTGACAACCATGACTTCATGCTTTGTTGTTGCCAGTCCGTGTCTCCAGTGTTAAAGAACACGGAGAACTAACAACATTTGACTGCAGGTACTACAGAGTACAATTTGTGATAAAAAGAAAAGGAACGAGGGGTTACATTCGGTGTCTCTTTTCTGCAGCTTTAATCATGACAAACCTCAATAGACAGACGTGGTGTAAGTCTCTGCTTCAGAAATCTGATCTGCTTCTTGGTCTGGACTGAAAACTAATTTCCTGGACCTGTCTTGTTGGTCAAGTGCCTGTTGTGAGTTGCAGGTCTTTATCAACAACCACAACTTCACCTGCTGGCCTTTTGTTTTTGTTTTAGTGCTAAGTGCAGCTTTCATTCGTAACGCAAGGGAGACAAAGCGTTCTCCACCTGTCTGTCTCTGTGCCATTTACTGGAACACAGCCTCCTCCATGTCTCCTCCCCTCACAGCCTCTTTTTACTTGTTATTTTTCTCGGTAAGACACAAGGAATCTGGACACCATACCAGCCAGATGTCAGGATGTCACCAGATGTCAGAATTCAAAACAAAATGTTTATCTCTCTGGCTTGATCCTCACCTCTGTGGGCCTGCTGACCGACGTGAAGCAGAACGTTTTCCTGCACTATAAACAAGGCACAACCTTTGTTAGTGAAAGTTTCTCATCTGTTGTCATTAAGTAGTCAATAACACATAATGCAACTATTCCTTTTAGTCTATTTTGGCAGATGCTGTAGTTTATAAAAAAGTACTTTAGATTTAAACATGTAGGGAGATGTTTTTTTTGTAAAAGTGTGATGTTGATTGATTAGCAATAGAAACTGCTCACAAACACTGTGTAAAATGAAAATGCATATATGACAGCATCTCTGAAGTGTTATTAAAAGTCAGATTTCAGGTTTTCGTTGTAAACAGATGTGAAGAAAAGATTATTAATGGTTATGGGGCACTTATGTGCCATTATCCTTTCTCTTTTTTTCTTTCCGCCTAAAGCACAGGTTGCCAGGTGCAGTCAGTGAAAACAAGTTGGAGACTCTGCAGGCACAATGGTAGCAAACCTATGGTAGTGATGCTATGCATAGAGCACTACCATATTATTGTGAAATAATTCAAACAACCTTTTTTTCAGTTTTTGTCTGGGCACGTTGAACAAAGGAAAGAGTGTTGGGCTACAGAATAGAGACATAACACTGATATTGATTTATTTATCTCTTGACATCTCGCTGTGGTTAAATAACACAACAGAAGCTTGTATTCAACATTTAAAGTTACAATGTGCCTTAAACCCCCATGAGGACTGCATGCATTATACTATACTGTGCAGTACATGCATGTTCAGTGTCATATTGTACATGTATATATAGTTTCAAAGCACGAGAACTTCCAACCTAAAAGTGTGCTGCCCTGTTTAAAACACATCAGAATACCACACTAACTCTCCCACGATCGATGCAGCCACACGTCACCACAGACTTCATCTTCACTTTAAGTCTTTCTTCTGCTGCAGTTTGGCCACAGTGTGAAATGTGAGTCCTACTGTGGTCGCAGGGTTGGTTTCTATGATTTGTAACCTCTGTGCTGCACATTTCCACAGTATTGACTTTTACTTTAGAAGTTGTCTTTGTGGTTTGCCATAACTACTGACTCTAGCTCCCTGGTCTCTAAAGTAAAATAGTGTTGAATATTGTACACCGTTCATCTATAATGGCACACGTGAAAATCCATTCATGCTTCCTTGATTTATCATGTCTGCAACATGTCCCTATGCTGTATGATTTAAGTAATAGCCTACCACAATTTCCTTATTTAGATTTGATAAGCGAATATTAGCTAATACATTTTCTGTAGGGCCACACGACGTCAACGTCAACGGCGCGATTTTGCTTCGTCCTCTGCCCGGCGTCAATCCACACCGGCAGCGCAGCGGTGCCTTGTGAGCCAGTGGTATTCACGAAAGATCACGCGATAATCCTGAACGGACGTGAGTTTGCGAGATCCCTCGATAGACCATGTGTATAAAGGAAACAACAACAACACAGCTACTTTCATTCTCCGACGTGGCAGATATGTTGATCCGGTGTCATAAATTATTTAATGTTTCTCCAGTTCAACAATCAGTCTCTCGTTGTACATCATGACTCTCCGAGACGCTCTGATCGATTGCCTGTTGACCTGGTAGCACCGGTTACGACTTAATGTTGATGTGAAGTTGTGATAGGCTATACGACCTGTGTATTGTGTTTTATTTTGAAAGGGGGGCGGAAGTGTTTTACTTCGATTCTGTGTCGGACTTGCTGTCTGGTGCGATCTGCTCTCTTGAGCTTGGCGCGACTCAGCAGCGCGGTGAACCGCTTCTGGGACGCTGCTGAGATGTGCCGCAGCGTGTCTGGTGGAAATGCTCACATTGATTAGAATGGAAGCGATTGGCAACGGCGACCGCTCCACAGACGTGCCGAGGCTGTAACACGCCCAGTGGAAATCCGCCTTTAGTGGTTAGCGCTCTTGCCTTTGCAGCAAGAAGACCCGGGTTCGAGCCCGGGTTGGAACAAGGGTCTTTCTGCAAGGAGTTTGCATGTTCTCCCCGTGTGTGTGTGGGTTTTTCGCCAGGTTCTTTGGCTTCTGGTCACTCAAATTGGTCACTCTAAATTGGTGGTAGGTGTGATTGTGCGAGTGAATGGTTGTTTGTCTCTATATGTGGCCCTGTGATGGACTGGCGAACTATCCAGGGTGTACCCTGCCTATCGCCCTATGTCAGCTGAGATAGGCACAGAGATTTGCTTATTTTAACCTTAAAAGGGCCCGATTCTCTCCTATATGGTGTCAAACACTCCATTTGCCGGCTTCCTGCAACAACACGACTGAAACTACCGTAATAAGCATGTTTGCTTTGACATGCAACTTCTCAGCTTTCAGAAACCATTGGAATTTTTCCCAAAGCTCAAACCGTCACGTAATTACGGTAATGCAAAGCTGTGCAAACGTGTCATCTGCTAAGGAACTGACATCTGACAGGAACTGTGTGATATTCAAACTCACATGCAGCAGAATGTATTAGCTTTAGAAAAACCTTTCATCTACATCGTCAGTCACTGTAATGTTTGCATTGGAGCAAAATCTTGACATAAGAGTCAAAATGTATTCATGTTTAACAGATCTTTGTTGAGTTTGCAGTTATTAAAACTATTGAGAACCTAAATCAAAACATTCATATGCAATTCTGCATAATACTGACAGATAGGCCTGTGTTTGTTCTGACCTCATGTGTATACAGTGAAGCAAGGTATATAGAACATATATTATCATAAAGTTATTTTGAATTACATAGTTCTCCACTGGACTTCAAGTTGTGTTTGAATCCCAGAGACCGCTGCTTCTCACCACTGCAACGGCAGCATTTCAACATACATGTAGACACCAGTGTGGACACAGGCCGAGATACAAGGAGATGCTTCATTGTGGCTGAGATGTTGAAGTCTGTCTTATATAGTCACTACATCTCAGGGTTAGTTGCCCATGTTTCATTTATTAATTGAAGGAAAAGCAGCAAAAGCATAGGTATTCCACTTCGATGTCAGTGTTGATAATGCACCATATTGTGAATCCTTAGTTTGAAGACAATTGTCTTGTTTTCTTCTGTAGTTAGCTATAGGTGACTGGACTTGAGTTGAAGATGTTTTCCCACTCATCCAAGAGGCTTCAGTTCTGGCTGAACACTGCCTAAAGAGTCATTACAGCTCACATAGAGTGGTCCTGTTGCACATATATGTTAGTTATGGAGGTCTACTTACATACATTAACTTGTTTTTATGGTCAAAAACCTCCTAGTTGCTGTAAACGAGCCGATAGAAATCTGTCTTTTCTGACGCTGTCCTGAGGTGTGATATTTCAGACATAAATCTCACACCCAGAAGACAGAGTGTGTTGTGATTGGCCAGCCAGCGTAGAGCCTTCCCAACTGTCTTGTGATTGGCCAATACCCGGAAGTGACATAATCAGCACACCCGCTCTCAGAAGCGTAGCTCCCCCCTCTGGAACGGTGGATGCACTGCTACTCATTATCAAAACATTAACAATGTTTAAAAAGGGCTTCTTCACGACTCCCTGCCGCAGTCCCTTTTATGACTGGGACCCAGAGTCAGACCCAGAGACAGAAGACGCTGGCCCTTTCTCAATACCCAAGTATGCCAGTACGTACTTGCAAACGAACCTACCCTCCAGAGTGGAATTCTTAAATACGCTCCACCGTCGTGTTCCCGTCTAAAGGGCTGAAAACGCGAAAGGTTGCTCTGAGCTGCTCATGCTGGCTATTCTGCCGTACACGTTGACGTCAGATCCATGTGCAGTACAGCCAAACTACAACAAACATGTCGGATGGATTATATCCATCAGTCGGACATTCAAGTTGCCTTAGCTGCTCTGATACCTATCCAGGAGTCATTTCAGCAATTAAGCCGAGTTAATGTTTTTGACTGTGGGCTATTTTGCGCTACTAGAGAGAAGTAGAAGGAAGTTTCGCATTTCGCAGTAACGCATGTGTGCGCTCCTGGTGTTGTTGTATGGCAGTGCTTCACAGTGCCACCTAGCCATCTGGCATGCAAACTACATCAAATTTCACACACTTTTGTGTCACTGTTTGCATGCAGATTTCCACCCAAAGACGGTCGTCTAAACGCGAAATAAAAAGTGGGAGCGCAACTCCACTTTTGCGTTTTTTGTTCAGATTGTTGTCGTGTAAAGCTAGCCTGATTCTGTGGTGGGAATGTATGTGAAGAGTGATGTTACATCATACAACACCACGGTTTCCTAAGGGTCTACTTGAATCTCCTTGTTGTTTAGCAATGTTGTACGTCACTGAGTTAATGCTGCTGATGATAGGTCTAACCCTAACCCAAGTGGGACTCCTTCCTTGCACGTTGGGAAGTCCATAAATGCAAGGAATGGTATCCCCAGAGTACAGCCTGTAGTAGAGCTGGCGGTCTATTGCTTGAAGTCCTTTCAGTTGTTTCATAGGCATTTCATTTCAACTCGTGTCTTTTATCCACTAGTGGGGTCTCCCTTCAGTGTCTCATGTGGTGAGATTTGAGGGAGGTGATTTGGCACTGGACAGGGTTGTTCTGCCTCTGTGTTGGTCAAGCAGTTGTTTCTGATTGCTGACTCTGGCTGTGATGAGATCAACCAACTCAACCAACCACTGAGCTCCGCTCCGGGGACGCTGCTTAGTTTAGTCCTTTGGCTATGTCCCAAAGGACAGGTTCTTCATCCATTGTCCTGCATCTCTGCCTGTGTTGTGTTGTTATCCATTTGTCTGCAATTCAATTCTTTGGTGTGTCAGAAGTTATTGCTTCTTGATTGGTCATTTCTTGATTTATTTTTCCTTATTTTTGGTGTGTTGTGATGTCTGTGCCTTCTTCACAATTGTTTGCTGCTTCCAGGACCTCAGTTGAAATGTGTGATGTGGGTTCGTGTAGTTGCTTTGCTTTACATTTGAGAGCATGAATTGTAAAAATGTATCTGCCTCCCACTCATTTAGTAGCTGGTTCTTGGCGCTCGATAGGATTCTTTCAACTGAGTGACTTTCTTTTTTATCTTCATTCTATAATGTCAACAAAGTAAAAAGTATATCTTCATGGTATTTTGTTAGGGCTAAAGACACTAAAAGTTGCTAAAAGTCACTATGAAAAAGGTGAAATTGTTTTTTTTTTGTTAGAATCAGGTATTTTTTCATGAACTGCTGAAAGTTAAAAAAAAAAGAAGAAAGAAAGATATAGACTGATCAATTAAAAGGCCTATAGTAGGTATTTATAATGAGGTGTAATTTCAGCATATAGGATAGGATATATGTAGTTTACTGATCCAAAGCTGGGAAATTATAGTGTAGCAGCAGCATTACATACAGAGACAATGACAACACAATGAAATAAAACGAACAACCTAGACATATCAACATAGTAATATGAAATGCACTATAAAAACATTATGAAAATGTATAAATAAGGAGTATTGATTGTAGTGCAAAATAAAATATAAGCTACAGTGAACGAATACAATGCAGTGAACAGTGTAAAACCCGGGGCAGTACTGACAGGTGGAAGAGCCATTGGCTTTGTTTTGTTTTGATCAGCTTTCAAGTTTTGAATTAGAAATGATATAATTGATTCATGCTGGTTCTCATTTGTAATATGACATACTGTACATGAAGCGTGTTTGTAGTAGGGTAAGTAGAGAATGCATTTCCCCTTTGAATTCTTTATAGCACTTTGGTAATGTTAATTTGGGAATTTTATTGCAGATACAAATAACAATAAATGCTGTGGACATAGTTCAGACTCTGGTTAAAAAATGGTTCAGTGTGTAGCATGAGGCTGCTCGCGTGAGTAATGGTGTGTTTGAGGCTTATGCTTATGCTGGTTACATCATTGTCTCACACTCTCCAACAACATGATACCCGATACCTTGTCAGACCAAAAGGATCATGTCACCAGCATCAGAGGCAGTGTTTCATGTGTTTTCGAACGGTGGTCTTTGATCCAATGCTGTCACATTGAAAACAGACCGTGGATAGCATGAGAACACCCATCATAAAAAAGAGGACTTTACTGGTTGTGCGAATACAGGCTTGACCACATGTTTTCCTTGTTCCGCTGTTGTTAAAATGCTATGACACGCACTTTCATGGTATTAGCAAGTCTTTTATATATATGCACATTTCCTGCAGGTGAAAAAATAAAGTATTATGTAATCCAAATGAACACTGTGATTTAGATATTCATATCCAAAATGTTCTCACTTTTTGGCAAAGGAGTTACAGGGAAGTCATAATATTATGTGATTGATAGAAACCTGAACATGGCTGATTGTACTGAAGAGGTTTAATCTAATTTAAGATTGAACCATGCAGTATTTTTACCCTATTTTAACAGCTTCGGAGTCACTGTGATGGTTAAATGGCTTGTTGCAGGAGCAAGGCACCTAACCCCCTCACTGCTCCCCGAGCGCCGCTCACTGGCATGGCAGCTCACTGCGCTGGGTTAGCATGTTCTCCACCTCACTGTGTGCTGTGTGTGTTCACTAACTCACTGCATAATTGAAATTTCCCCTTAAGGGACTTAAAGGGTTCTTAATAATAATAATAATAATAATAAAAAAAAAAAAATAATAATAATAATAATAAAAATTTCTCCGTTAGCCCTAGCGTCTTTTAGCTTTTAAACAGCTTTTTAAGATCAGGACTGTCAACCAGGATTTCTCAGAATCAGGAGGTCTTGCAATGTCTTGTATGTGTGTGCTGTGCTGTAAAGCAATTTGTGTTTCTAACAAGACCAAACATCTTGGTACAGGCTATACAATAAAGGCAATGATGGCATTATTTTAGACATTCATCATGACAGCCGGCAAAAAGGAAGCAGAGAAAAGGTCAAGAAATTGTCTGCGGTAGCAAGGAAGAGGAAAAGAGTGTCTGACACAAGCGAGGGGTCACACTTGAGTAAATATGGGACCATCTTTTTGAAAACAGAAGCAGCCATTGAATTAGATTTATTGCTGGATGTTCAATTTCAATAAGAATTTTGTCTTTTTTGTATCGTCTTTCCATGATTTTAACTTCTTAAGAACATGACCTAATGAATGGTCCACCAATAGCAATTAAGTGCTCCCTGAACTGTTGCCTGACTATGTGCATGCCAATCGTGGTGAAAGTTTTGTTGATCACTCTGATGGCTGCAGGAACAAAGCTATCCATATATTTTTTGGTTTTGCAGGTTGGCAATTTGTATGGCCTGGTGGGAGAGGCTGAAATTCACCATGCAGTGGGTGGGAGCCATCTTTCAAAATGTAACCAGTCATCCTCCGTCTCCATCTGGTATAGGGATTCTGGGTTAAGCTCTGGCTCTCCATCAGACTAGCCCACTTCACAATTTGATTCAGGTTGCTGGACCAAGACACTTAACGAAAAAATAGAGTCAATAAAAGAATAATAAGAGGGTCAACAGTGTTCTAATGATGTGAATTGACAACAATTTTCTCAGACAGTAGAGACTTAATCTTAGATTTTGGCTTTTAGAGCACTGATGATTTCAACTGATAGCTTCAATACCATCACTATTTGTGTGTGCGTGCGTGTGTGTGTGTCCTCCAGACTGCTTCTGCTTCACCTGACTGACTTGCTCTGAAACATCACCTCCCCTCAGAATCACTCATCAGTGTGAGTCAAGGCAAACGGCTCTAGTGTAAACTTGTTAAGCAAACACAACAGTGTGTTGTGATCATAACCATGCTGTCTCACTCCACCACAGCTCTTGGTCACTCCATTCTCTCCCAATCCCCCCCCACCTTTTCTCTCCTCTCTGTCCAGTAAACCCAGTTCACGTTGTGGTGAGATGATACGATGGCTGCTCGCCAAAGCAGAGCTGAAGCCGCTCTGTGGGATCAAAGCCTATTGGCATCTTCAGCGGATTCCTGCCATCCATTGATTCCTCCTCCTTCAGATAACAAAGGCCGTTTCTGTTGTGCAAGAGAAAGCATTTAAAATGTGCAAAGTCTCGACAGACGAGTGAATCGCTCATTGTTGGTGTCTTCAGCAGGACGTCTGCATCAACTTGACCTTTTCTGACCAACTAGGATTATATTTCTGAAGAATTTGTCTCCATCTGTGCAGCTGCCTGTTCTGCAGCGTCGCCTGTTTTAGAAAAGGTTGTAAAAATATATCGAGATAGTTTATCCCTGTAGTATTCATGACACTAATAGTCTAGATGCACATTTAAACACAAACTATTAGAGACATTAAAACTACAGTTCCAAGTGGAGTGGACTGTAAAGAGCTGCTGACAGTGACTTTATATTTAAAAAAAAAACATGCTGCTTTTCATTACAGCCAAGATGATTGTGAAACATTAGGTGAGCAGCTAACTAAGCCCAGCCCTTATTTTGTTAAGTTTCCATGGTGATGTAAATCTACGTAGGCGCTGGAAAAACCCCAATTTAGTCCTCATTAGGTTTTTTATTTTCTTAGTGGGGAGCAGAGGGAAAGAAAGGAGTGAGGGGGAAAGGACACAGACGGGTGAATGTCTCTTCAGATAATCGTGAAGAAGAATCAGACTGGGAAATAAAAGTTAAACTGAGAAAAAAGTGACAGTTGCATAACACTGTGTCTGTCAATTTTCTTTTTTATGATGAAGGCTGTTCAGATGTGCTGCCGACTACATCCTGTGATAAGGCATAATTAAAACCACACACAGGCTGTGGTCTAAGTGTGGATGACAGCAGCTAATCTCCGGATGAAGACCAACAATTCTTCACTTTGAAACAAGATTGGTGTGGGAACGAGACAGGACACTGCCAATAAATTCTTGCGGATGAAGTCCCGGAGCTGTTAACCCCCACACTCACCACACGGATCCCTCCCATTTATTGATTTCAACCAAAGCCTCTCTGCTTCCAAAGGAACGACTGTTGTGTGACCGGAGCTGAGGTTCAGATATGACGGCACAGGCGCCAGAGAAATGAGCTAAAGCTGTTTGTGTCGACCTTGGATCTCAGCTGCAGACCTCAGTCAGGTTGTAATTAACAGTAATATCCGAGCATCACCTCAGGTGGACTATCACTCAAACTTCTGAAACACAGAGTATGGCTTTTCTACCACAAAAGCTATAGGCGTCATTATGAGCCAAAGTTAACTGTAAGACCTTTGCTCCATTTACATTTTCACTGGAACTGTTTTGCACAATAACGCCCACAGGTCACAGAGAGGTGAACACACACATACACCTTCCAAATCTCAAAAACGTATCATGTAGACCAGTAGAGAGTACTGTGATACAGACTATTTTGTTGTTCTAACACAGGGGTGCACACAATGTTGTTCCTTGCAGGTTTGATACCGAAAGTTGATAAAGTATCCAAAATCAAACACCTAGTGTATTGTATTAAAGCTTCTGTGTGTAACTAATTACAAAAACAGTGCCTCTACATGCCTACACTCTTAGAAATAAGGGTTCCAAAATGGTCCTTCTACAAGGGCTGAGGTTCTACCTGGAACCATTTGCTTCTAAATTACCATTTCCCTGAAGAAAGGGTTTTTCAAGGGTTCTTGGTAACACTAATTGTTCCAGTGAGAACAATTTTGATCCAGAGAACCCTTTAAAACCCCTTTCCTGAATAAAGGGTTTTTAAGGGGTTCTTGGTGGAACCCTCCAAAAGGGTTCCAGGTGGAACCTTTATAAAAAAAGGTTCTACCTCGAGCCAAAAAGGGTTCTCTTATGAGGACAAGCCGAAGAACCGTATATATGGTTCTACTTTGCACTTTCATTTCTTAAAGTGTTGGTGATCTTGCACCACCAACGCCCCTCCACTGCTCATTCACTCGAGGTGCTTATCAAACTACTTAATGTCTATTTTTATTTATTTATTTTTTTGACAAACTCTAGTAGTTAGAAAACTGTTCCTTCAGTTGCTTCAGTCTGGCCTGACATACAACAAATCACTTCCTGTGTGCGGCATGGGAATGATGCCTGGCAACAAGAGATTCTTTGGGATCTCATAGCCTGGGAAATACAGAGTTATGTGGAGCTGATAGGCTTAGTAAGCACCGTGTGAACTGCAATGGACATGTGTTTGTATTTTAAAAATTATGCACTACAGTTTTAAGATGTAATACGGCACTTGAATACAGTGTCTTTAATTAAATGTTATTTGAGCTTTTACATTGTAGTGCTGATTCAATTAGTATTTGAGAATATTGTGACATCCTCTGAAACGTTTTGGGCCATGTCAGAATTCCACGGTACACATAGCATATTCAAAGAGCTCTGCACTCATCTGAAACTGAAAAATCTGAAATCTGATTGGAAAAGATGTGAATGCACCCACCTCTCCATGATAATTGCGTCATCTTTTCTTCCTCCATCAAGAGAAAGCTGAAATACAGTATGTCACTGCCAACATAAGTATTCAGCTGTCAGCACTGCTGTGCCTAACATACTATAAGCGAAAATACAACCCAGGCGATGTCTTTAAATTATGTGTGTGGTTATTTTGTCACACAACACTGTGGTTATAAAATCAGGACCAGAAATTTATAGAGGGAGGACTGAAGGAAATAATATTTTCAGGATCTACTTTAACTGGTTCCCCACATCACTAACTATTATTTTGTGAGGACTTTTGTGAGCCGTTTGTTTTGCACGTTGTAGCAGTGGTAAAGCAAGTTGTCTTTCAACTGGAGGGTTGTGGGTTTGTTTCCCAGCTCCACAAATCTACATGCACTGTGTGAATTAGTGAATGGCAAAACTGTTGTGTGTTGTTTTTCAGTGGTCATCAAGAATAGAAAAGCACTATACAAGACCATTTAACTTGAAGATTGTTGCTTAAACCTGTACGCTCAATCAGCAGAGGCTTGCATCCAAAGACATGGAACCAGATCTTCACTCTGCTTTAAGCACAACTATGACACTGGAGATTGTAAACTGTACTATGTCATTGATGAATACAAGTCATTCTTGCAGCACCTAGGAGAACAAATGGCAGTAAGTATATACGTGTAAGATGTGTGTGCATTTGTTAAATTTATGGGGGAGGGGGGTCCCTTGGGAATGTTCTCCTGTTAATGGTCCCTGTCTGCAAAAATCTTAAGAGCAGCTGATTTTTCCGAACACCCTTTAACCCTCTTAGAGAAAACTGACCGAATGTTCTTTATACTTATCAGCTCCATGGTAAGTAGGTGAGGGTAAATGTGTGGTTTAAAATTATCTAAGAGACATTCTCATAAACCCAGTGCAAAGTAGCACTGGCGTGTGACTGAAGTGTCATTGCCTATTTCAAACACACACACTTGACATGTTCCTGAACAGCGTCCACATTGTTTAAATAGCAAGTGTACTTCATCCATCTAATCTTCCTGGGTTATGATGGTGTTAAAATGATTTTAGGTCTTGTAGCCTGGGAAAACTTGAAAATGTACTTTAACTAAAGTGGATTTTAACATCATACAGTAATTAGCTAGAACAATGGTGCAAGAGCTTGACTATTTTTCATAAAACAACCACCAGATTATAAACTTACTTTATCTTCTTTACAAAAAAACAAAACAAGATATGAATTGCTGAGATTTAGCAGGTACAGCATCTTAACTGTAACTTCACATGTACATGGTTTGTCAGAATAACACATCATGAGCAGCCTGACCCCTAAATGCACCAAGTGTCCAACAACTGCCATTCCCAGAAATCCTTCTTCCACTGCCTGGAATGGAATAACGTCAAGGAAAAGGGCGGTTACCATCAGGAGCTGTGGATCCTCTGAAAAAGCCCAGAATCATCCATCACAATTGTGATCCTCTCACGACCTCATAACTGAAGCTGTGCAGTCTAAAAGGGTGTTGGTGGAAAGGCTGTAGTTGAGATAAAAACAGGAATCCATGTGGCTGGTTTTCATTTCTCAGACAAAGGCTGGGAAAATGAGTGTCAGTGTCAACTCAAGGAGATGAAAGGTTTATATGTTCCGCATTTTTCCTGCAATTAGGCAGTCTATTCTTACTGGAACCTGAAGTGTGTAAACCACTCACTCCCTTTCACCAAAGTCATTGAGAAAATTTGCAATTTTACATCATGACACAGAGGAGCTTTCTTTGGATTTACAAAACTTTCAAAACATTCATTCATTTAGTCTGCATGAACCCTATTTCAATAGATATTAAATGTAAGTGAATATTAGTGGTGTTCTGTCAAAGTATGGAATCAGCTCTTTCCCTATTTACCTCTTCAAGGGAAAACTGTGTTGTTGTTGGCAGGAGTTGACTGAAGAAACATTGAAACGGCTATCAAATGCTTAGGAAAATAAATAGTGAAAATAATGAATGATTTTGCCGGCGCTTTAGCAACATACAGGGTACTTTTCACATTCTTAACCATAACCATAACAGTAACCGTAACGCGAGGCAGAGACCTGAAAAATCTCCGTAATAACTGAGAAACGGTTTCACTCACACTTCAGGTTTTTTTTTCACTGAAGCACGAGTGCGCATGCGTGTGAATGTGTTCGCATGTGCACTCGTGTCATTGGATTTTGCAGGATAATGCACGAAAAACGGTTTTCACGCGACACTTCATGAGAATACGTTGACCTGTTACTGGGCTACAGTTAGTTCCATATTTCTGTTTTGACCTCAGGCTCATGTTTGTCATTATATCCATCTCCAGTTTGGATCTAGCGAGGTGAAGATTTGAGCTGCATTCGTCTCCATCAGTTGTCTGGCGCAGCTCTAGAATCACATTCTGTCATGAACAATCCAATCTGGACATCCACGAGTTGTTCAAAATCTCAAAGAGGCATTACTCCAGCTCTGTGTCTCGAGTTCTCACAGCTCCAAGCCTTGAGCAACGAGGTGATTGTCAACTCTCCAGTTGAGAGAGTAACTCCCTGCTTCACGCAGAACTTCAGCTCCAGCCTGAAGGCGGTCAGAGATTAAATCATTTTGCTCCATGGGCCAAATGTTGTCCTGTTTCTGCCAAACTCCGTTTCATCCACTCCAGTTCATGTGGTCATTACCTATCACTCGTCCAAAAGCACTCTGGTGATAACCCTCCCATTTCTGGTCAGTGCCATAAATCTCCTTCAGTGCCTTCAATCTCTGGAGAACGACCAGGCCTCAACATCTGCTTCAGTATTATTATTATTATTATTATCATTAAGAACCCTTTAAGTCCCGCAAGGGGAAATTCAATTCTGCAGTGAGTTAGTGAACACACAGCACACAGTGAGGTGGAGAACATGCTAACCCAGCGCAGTGAGCTGCCATGCCAGTGAGCGGCGCTCGGGGAGCAGTGAGGGGGTTAAGTGCCTTGCTCAACAGCACTTCAGCTGCGGACTGGTCGGGGCTTGAACCGGCTACCTTCCGGTCTCGAGCTCGAAGCCCTAACCACTAGGCCACAGCTGCACCATTGATTCCGCAAATCCCCCAGTTACAAGGATCAGTGCCTTAGCATTACCAAAATCTTGCAAGAATGGAAAAATATTTTTATTTAATCAGCCTCATTCTGATCACATTCATACCCACGGTCTGTGAACATCACCCTCCTTATTTTAGCTAATAGTGCCTCAAACTGTTGACATAAAGGAGTAATGTTATTTTAGTACAGGAATGTGAGCCTGCGCTTTCTTTCTTTTGGTTTGCAGAAATGTACGATTGCAACATGTGGGTCTGGTGACTGGGTTGACACACATTTTTATCATGCGAGTCAATCTTGGATGGTGAGAGAAATAATGCTGATAATCAAAATATCTATTCAATAATGAATGGAACATTCACTTACAGAACTACACTGTCGGGCTCTATTAAAATACACCAGTACTTAGAGATATGTCAGCATCTGTCAACGGACCAGTGTGTGTGAACTAGTGACATCTAATGGAGAATAGTATGGGATGATATAGTATAACAAGTGATAAATCCATTCAGATTGCTCTAGAAACCTGGTATAGCGCCTAAAAGCCCATGTAAAGGGCTTATACCAAAGTGATTATACACATACAAACATACTTATGGTAGTATATTAAATGTCTGTAAATAAACCCTTCTAAATGTTACACACTGGACCTAACAATCCCCCCAAATCAAAGCAGACTAGAATCAGGCCTGTGAGTCAGGTTTCTGCTCCTTCACTGTTTATTGCATTATGATGTGTGGAGAGAGTTGTGTGCCAGTGGAACAAATAGAAATGGCTTGATTTAATTTCCATTTCCATTCAAATGAATCACTTTATTCAAGCAGAGTCACCTATGTGTCTCAACAGTATGTTCTTCAGACCACACACAGATTGTTTTTACTATTAGGAGTTTTTTTTCTTGCGGCTCTGCCAAAACTAACATTACTGTCCACACTTGCTGTTATGAATGCTGTTCAGCTAAATGTCCACATTTACGGAAGAGAGCTGCGGAATTCAGAAAAAGATGACATCTGTTGCAGACATGCGTGACCTTAAGTGTAAGAAATCAGTGTAAAGGTTTTGGCAAGTGATCATGGCATTACAGCAGTCCATGAAGGCATGGAAGACAGTTTTGTAGCAGCTAGTGTCAACAGGAAAAAAGAAAAAGCTTTTCATTGGATTTTGATTTGTGGTTTGTCATTTGGTATTGTGATTCAGTGGTTGGTGGTTTGGTTTGATGCGAAACCCTCCATGTTCATTTTGCTCAAGGCCCCCTAATTCCCTTGAAACGGCCCTGTGGAAGGACAAAGTAAATCTGTTTCCACTCCCATTCTGTTTAACCTGAAATCATGGAACTCATTATGTGAAGTTTGGTATTTCACACAACCACCAAGTGTCACATGATATGACATTACTAAATTTGAATTTTTACTCCCCATCTGCCCTGCTTTATCCCAGAGGACACTGAAAGAAAAATGATCCAACACTGCTGAGTCACTGCTGTTTTGGTTTTCACATCAAATTTCACTCTCTGCAGGTGGAAAAACAAACAGTTTAATTTATTCAAATCTACCAAATCCCATTTGGTAGAGATTGAATTGTTATTTTCTATTTTGGGTAATGTAGCTTTGAAAGAAACCCCTTAGATGGCATGAGAACAGTGTTTGTGTTTTCAGTAAACTGTCTTCGAAAAGAACAGGCAATCACATCTGGTTCGCAGGCTCATTGACTGAGGCTCCTCAGGTGAAATCTAGTGTGATTGAGACCATCTGGATGTTTACTTTAGATGAACATTATCAGGGAAGGACGCCTTAATCTACTGCAAACTCAGTGTGATAAATATTGTGAAAATATAAACATAGTGAAATTCAGACAGAACATCCTCTTTAATGGATAAGGGTGGTGGTTTTCTGTATTTTTGTTTTTGTCACGAAACAAAGACCACAATCAAAAAAATGAGAGTTTCTGCTCTCATGCCTGGGCTTTGGCTGCAATATCAAACTTTTTACTGGAATCACTTCATTGTAGCTTTGGTATTTTGGTTGGGGTAAGTTGAGAAAAAGAACATTGTGGACTGGCATGCTTATTTGTTGGGATGCACACTATAACTGTAATAGACTAAATGGCATTAAAATGTTTTTATGGGCAATGATTTAAGTTTCAAACTCAAGTCTCAAGAAACTCACAGCATTCTCTGAAAATTAGTAAACATCTCTACACATGCAATTAAGCTGAACAGACCTCAATCCAATATGTACCACCTTTAGTACAGTGTGATAAAATCATGCTTATTTGATGAGGTAGATGCATTACTGAAAGCATGAACATTTTTCACTGGTAGCCTTTCTGAAACACAGCAGAAAGGTGGTCAACAAAGACGTGGTTGAAAAAACAATTTCACATTGAAAGGGCCTTGGACGTTTGAGATTCAGATTCAGTTGGAACAAGAGCCTTTCTGCAAGGAGTTTGCATGTTTTCCCCGTGTGTGCGTGGGTTTTCTCCGGGTTCTCCGGCTTCCTCCCACAGTTCGAAAAACATGCGATGAATGTATGTGTGAATGATCGTGGTGGTTACCACCACCAGTTACAATGTGTTAATTAATAATGGCCAATTAGTAAAGCGCTTTGGGTGTCTAGAAAAGCACTCTAGAAATGTAACGATTAATAATGTTACAGTAATTTCTAGTTTGTATTTTTTATTCCGGTCCCTCATTCAATACTCATTAGACATTTAGAGCCGAGTTGTTAAAAGAAAGTTTTTCCATGCTAACAACTATGCTAATGACTTAACAAAGAATGTGCATCTTGGTGCTGTGCCAGAAATGCCATTATTTGCACTGCTGCCAAAAATGATGCAGAAGAGATATGAGTGTTTGATCAGTTCTAGTTCCAGCAGGTCCACAGCAGGGCCCTTCACAAATTCTCCCCCTTGAATAATGTTTTATCTTCTTAACTGCTAACACGCTCAACACAAAGCATGTCAGTTTAACTTTGTCTCTGTCAGACTGTGGTCATGGAAAGTGGCCTGTTGGGCACCTAACTCCACCAAAGAGCTTTATCGTCATCCAAAAACACTTGTTCTTGTAATTCATCCAGCTCAGCTGCATGTTTCTACTTGTAATTACCATTCCTGGCCTAATTCCAAACCAGTTGCCAGGATCACATGTTGCCCTTGTACATTTTTGCAAACCACAGATATGCATGAACTCACATTTTCTAACCAAAATTAAACTACTCATTTACATGTCTACAGACATGCCTATCAACCATGAGGGTGTTTTAAATGCCTGTGGCACTTTTGGCAGAAATGATGGTGATTTCCTGGTTATGAATGAGGTTAGATTTAGGAACAAAAACACCAGATTATGGCAAAAACAAAAGTGTCAAAAAAGAGTCAACAACATCTCAATTAAAACACAGTCAAGAGGGTTAAAATTCTTCATTGGGATGGTGTCTCACATAATACTAAAAAGAGTCTCACAACATTAAAACACACAGGGATGAGACTGCAATGTTTGGTCTTGATCAATTTTGCCAAACATAGACAATCAGTTATTCCAGGCAATTGCTATGTTGCAATCACATCAATTAAAGCAATTTCATGACCTTGCATTTTTCAGTCACTGCCGTTTCATCATTCAGTCTTTCTCCGATGATGGATCACAACCAAAAATTGGGCTGTGGCACTTGACAATATCATGGACACTTGGATATGATGTGTGAGCCGACACAAATGATGTGTGATCCGACACAAAAGACATTTTTCTGATAATTACACAGCAATTACTATTTTAAAAAAAAGTTATAATTAAGCGTTTTAATGTAAATACAGATATGAAGTGATACAAGTGCAGCATCTGCTCTGACAAACTGCAGTGAGTAAGTGTCACACACATGCATGCAGGCTGCAACTCTTACAGACAGAGCCTTATCAGAAGGATGATAATCCTGTTCACAACTGTTTTAGGAAATGCATCACACAATAAATGCCCTAAACATCAGAACACATTTTTGGTCACATCAAAAACAGTCATCAAAATCATGGAAGGGCTTTTCCCATGGTCTGCGGGAAAGTACAATAGCAACATTTCTTTCCTAGAGGACCAGGTTGATTCCAAAATTGTCTATTTCTTTTGGAAAGTACCATATTCTGGATATCCTTATGATGCCTGTCTGCAGTGACACATAATTACCATACATGTGTGTTGTTTACCCCAACCAGTTGATACACCTGAGGCGACCACCCTGTAAGCAGGGTAAGAATTTTTTTTGCCCCTGATAATCATTTCCAGGGCACTTTTATAATGTTTGTAAATAACTTGTTTTTTTGTCGTTCTGGGTTCTCCAAATCAAATTTAAGACGTTTTAAATTCCACATACAGCTAAATGTAATGCCAACTGCACAACCATAACAGTTTAAAGGATATAATAGAGTATCATTATGGATTCTAAGCCCTAGAAAATGATCATTTACCAAGTTATGGTGCATGACAGAAGAACAATGACTTATTTTATTTCTTAAAGTGACACAATAGCCACTTTTCCATTGCACTTCTCATTTACCTGGGATTTTGAAAAACCTCAGTAGTTTTCCACCAAAATTACGGAGGGAAAAACTTTCCCTCGATCCCAAACTTTTCTCAAAAGAATTACCCACTTGCAACAGATCACCAGGAACTCTAGAGAAGCAGAGCTGTGTGCTGATGAATGATGATTGATGGAACACATTTTGCAGTCAGTGTTGCCAACTTAGCAACTTTACAATCAAGCGATCCACTGCCATGTTGAATGTTTTGACTGTACTGTACTTTATCAACACTCACAAAAACAGTGAAACGGTGGCGACGCAAACCACACAGATTACCGGGAATTCTATTCCCTGGTAAATAAATTCATGGTAAAAGATATGATATGTTGGTGGAAAAGGGGCTAATATAAGATTTTATCCTTCAAATAATATCTCCAAGATTATTTGTGATGGTGCGTCAACTTAAGGCCACATTATACTTCTACAACTGCGTAATGCGTTATCCAACTACGTAACCACGGAGACCCCTTGAGCCCTCATAGTTCTCCGATGTGGTGCCGGATACGCACTGCAATTTCCCGTCCGATCAGTAGGGGTCGCTACGCAAGGTTGTTGTGCTTCTGGCTACAGTGAGCAATGGCGTCTGAGAGAGAAAGACTGTTGTTGTTGTTGCAGCTGAATAACATTGAAACAAAGATAGTTCATACAAAAAAGGAGACGTGAAGGACTGAGGAGATGTGTCTTTAAGGTGGTATGTACGTCCGCTATATGTACCGAGACTGATGGCAGGCGACCGTCTTATTGGACCAATGACGGACATGGACGAAGAAACCCATTTCAGGTACTTCCGAATGTCGGCTGGCAAATTTGATTAACTTCTACGCCGTGTGCTACCTCATATTAATCAGCTGAGGGCCAATCGCAGCCCTTGCCATCTCCGTTGTCCCTTGACGGAGTGACGGACACTTAAAATATTTCAAGCAGTCAGAGACGACAGAGAGGCGTATAAATTGGTCTTTACATGTGAATGTCACCTCTGGCAAAGGAACAGGTCTGCATCACCGAGCACTGGTTTCTGGTCCATGCCACAAAAATAACCTCGCAGTTCTACTTTATGGTGTACGTTGCTGTTATTTTTGGCTTGTCAACAAATTCAGTTGTAACAAACAATATTGTTTATACCCCAGCAGCACATCCTACTTTGTGTTACTTTAAAGTACATATCACTTTTGGAAATACATTTCTCTAATCTATAATTCTCATCTTTTGTTAGAACATACGCTATTGATTGTCTGTCATGTAATAGGAAATAACTTGCTTAAGTGGCTAAAGACACCAGGCTCATTGTAACTTTCTCCTGAAGTAAACCAAAAGTCCACTGCTGGTTGAAGGTCCACCTGATCTTCATGTGGGCCCTCGGGTGAGATCAGCATCAGTTGGTCCTATGCTCAGTTGGTTTCCAAGAGCAGCTCTTGCACGATTCGTCAATGAGAAGGCCAACTCAACCTTGGCTGTGGCCAGAAGCATTACTTCAATGACCTCATGGAAATGGATGGGCTTGCTGCTCTGGCAGACACTGTCATGGGCAGAAGGAGTGTGTGTTACAGATGCCTAGCCGGCTATTTTCGACTGGCTTTACAAAAGCGAACCATTTTTTACAAGGACATTTGAAGCCCTTGTTAGGCTAATTTTAAGGCCAGTTTCTAATTTTTCAAAGGTATTTTCAACCCAACCCCCCACTACTTTCCAACCCTGTCCAAAAGAACATTTTACTCAACAGTACTGTGTTATTGTCTTTTATCACAGAGTTGCTGTCAGGAGAATGTTTTGTATTTAAGAATTACTTTTGTATTAATGACTTGCCTCGTGGGCTCAAGTTAAATTGTCCTGTGGGTCGTACATGGCCCAGAGGCCGGATGTTCCCCACGCCTGATTTAAACCCTCACATGGATCAAATCTTTGGGGTAAGGGTGTCTTGAGTTTGAAAAACATCTATCCAACAATGCATCAGGATTACTGGGCAGGCGCTGGGGTGTGTTATTACAGTACAGCTGGAACAACAGAGTTTGAATCAACAAAATACCAAAGTGGAAGAATGAATGCATTTTCATTTACTCATGCTTCAAGTTGGAAGAGAGCTGACCGTGTCATCACATGTAACGGAAGACGCAGCAGAAATCCGCTTTGACATATACTGCAGGAGACATATCCATTAAGTCATATTCCCTGACTGTCATGAATGAATCATGATTCAGCATATGGTTATAATCTCATATATACTTTATTTTATATTGCTAGATGGATGTATACATAGTATACAATACAAAAGACAACAGATAAAAAAAAAACATCTGCACAATATGTGAAAGGCAAAAAAAAGTACAATGCTATCTTTAAGATAGTCAATATGAAGCAAAACAGAAAATTGAAAAGATGGAAAAATTGAAATGAGTTTTCTGTTAAAGAATTGGCTCTTCAGGTTTAAGGACATATTTACCTTTGAGTACAAGACGTTTGATGGACCTTCAGCCAATTTATATATACACACAACATTTGGACTGCTGAAGTATTTTCTATTGAACCCCACATATTTCCAGACGGCAACCAGTTGGACAACAGAAATGAATACAATCTTATCAAAACAAATTTCCATCCAATTTTCATCCTGTAGTTACAACATGGAAAGTACAGCAATATTTGTTTGATGATTGTTTTTGAGTGAATTTTGCCATTAACTTCACTGTGTGTGTGTGTTTGGTGTGGTACGTTTTGTAAGTATTTTGTCACTTCACAGTTAACTATAATTGATGTGTCACCATGCAAAGTCATCTCACCAATTGCTTTTCAAAAGGTTTGGACATCATGTGCAGAAGGTCCAAAAATACAAGTTGACATGATGCATGATTTTGGCAACAAATAGACCCCAATCAGACATGGTATTCACATTTCTGTGTGACCAATCAAGCACAAATCTGAAAGCTCTCAGACCATCCTGAACGTGTCGTGAGATCAGATCACAAAAACTACACTCAGGTGGTTTGAGGACGAATGTGCCCACGTTCCTGAGCTGCATGACCATAGTCTCAGTCCTTTTTAGACTAATCAGCACCCATACGTTGATTTATAGTCATTGCAAGTGTTAATACTGATTATCACGTCTGATTAAAACCTTATTTCATGTTACAATAGCAAGAGAAATGCTTTCATTCCATCAGCTCCTCTGGACTCTTCTCTTCCCTCGGTCAGTCCTCACAACAGACATGACGTCAGTGTGTATTTGAATACTGGGTGGGGGCGCCAGATCTGATCTCATGTGGTCACAGGAGACACATCTAGGAAATATTTGAATGCCAGGTGTGAAAAGTTGTACTTAATGCCGTCCACATGTGATCAGATCTCTCTGGACAGATGTTAATGCCAGGTACGAACACGACCACAATGTATGCTTAATGAGCCGAAAACATTATAGCCACCACTGCCAAATATACTTGCATGTTGCCAAGACAGCTCTGACCCACTGAAGCAGGGACTCTACAGGACCTGTGCATGCATACTCCAGTACTGACTGGGTTCCATGCTTTAAGGTCAAATGTGTCTGGTTTGGTTGCCTGGATTAACTGTTTAACATGTGTACAACCTGAGCGGATCTGAGGACACCTGGCCATGAATATAATGGATGTGCTTATATGCCCCAAGCAAGTGCCAAGGCTGCTCAGGAGGTGAAGGGTCAGAGAGCAGAGTTCGGACTCATCTCATATAGCACAGTGACTGCACATTAGCAGCTGTGGCAACAAAACATGCAATTGTTACGATAGTTCAAAGGCAAACAGTTGAGGTGGTCTCTAATGCCACAAAGCTGATTTGAAATTAGCATTCGTCGTCATTGTTAATTGCAATCTGTTAAAAGTGATAGTGATCAGGTTTGGGTTTCCTCGCTGTGTCTTTGTCAATATTACTCCATTCTACCCGGGTCTGGAAAATAGACAAGTCTGTTTCATGCTTGGATCTGGAATTTCTCAGTTCTGCATTCATCAGGATCTCAGCTTTCAACTAAGAGATTTGTGAAGTTCTAATCCAGGACTTTTTGGGTACAAATCTGACGAATACGAATTCATCTGGCCACTGCTATTTGGCCTTTGTCAAAGTTGTTCAAGTCTTGGTGAATTCTCCCATATCACTGACTTATGTATGAGTTTTGACTCATCCACTACATGAAGCTCTTGTTTGTTTAGGCACAGAGGAGTTGATGTTGCCATGAAGCAGAAGGAATGGAGCCTGTGTATGCTGAGGATATATCGTAAGCCAACAGGCATTTTACCAAGAACTGTTTTCACTTTGAAATACTGTCAAGCCAATTTTACAGTGATGTGCATGTTTTGAAGCAACCATAAGACATTTCCCTTCATTCTTGTGGGGTGCCGGTTTCAGTATTTGGAAGTGTTTAATTGCCTCAATTGGGAGTTTACATCTGTTTGCATTTTGTCCTGCCATTGTCTTCTCCCTCTCTTCCTTTTAAGGAGATGATTTTATTTCTAGAACAATGATTGTAGAAGAAAATAACAATTAACCTATTATTTGTGTTTGAAATATAACATATTGACCATTATAGAAACTGTTGTTTGTTTTTGTTTTTTGGAGTAGTGGCTCGATTACTTTATGGATATTTTGATACTTCACGGTCTTAATAACGAATATACAATGTCTTCAGATACAGGACGCCATTGTTTCAATCAACCATAAAAGAACATATTTGACAAGCTCGAACCAGTTTTGCTTGTACAAGTGCAGTACATGACTGATTATCAGTTGTTACAAGTTCATTTTCTGTTGACAGATTCACTGATTTGTCAGAAAACTTTCAAAATTGTACTGCCTACTTTTGACAAGGACGCATCAACAGTAATTAAGTTTTGACAGAAGTGTACAGTGGCTGTTTTTTTTTTTTGTTTTTTTTTTTAGCAAACCACGCTTCTGTGCACCTTAGGCTCTCAATGTTAAACTTGGACTACGTGATGCATGTGAAGTGCGTGACACCCGTATTGCTCATCTGCTGCAACTCACGTTCATCTGTACACACAGTGCCCGCACCTGCTGTGAAACTGCTACTTTTCCAGCTCTATGTGTTACAGCGTTTGTCTTTGAACATTTATAAATGTAACATCTATGCTACTGCACATATTTCACAATGAAAGCATTGCTAAGGTCCAGTGTGTAACATTTGTTGTTATTGGCAGATATTGAATATAGTACAAATAAGTGTATTTGAAGAAATGTATAACTGATTTAAGAATAAGTGTAAAATGTTAATTATGTCCTGTAGGTGAGGGCCTTGTGTTACAGAATCCAACATTATTTGCTTTCATGTTAATGCAGCAGCTCTAATGGACAAACCAACCAGATTGGGAGTTTTGTGTTCTGAAGCAAGAGCTTACAATAATTCAAAATTAACCCAAACCACAAACAGCAGGCAGAGTGGGAGAAGTGGAGAAAGTTTTGAAAGAGTGTTTACCACCTTTCATGTCGTAGTCCTCACATGATTGGGAAAAGGAGAGTGAGCCATTTGTTGCAATCTGCAGTCTCACCAATAGATGTCACCAAGTCTTACACACTGGACCTTTAAAAACTAAACTGGATTCAGCCAGCAGGACAGCTGCACATGCAGAAAGTGGTGTGTATATTTGAATATACGGTATATGTTGAGCCATGTTTGACAGATATAGACATTGTGGTCAAAGATTTGTCTCTTTTGCTGTTAAAAAGACCCGGTACACTGTGGGTGCTCTAACCTAATACAAAAAAAGCTGGTCATTAATGGACTTTTCTGGGAGCAACAACTGGACCAAAATGAAAAGCAAAGTGTTCTGGGACTCACACATGCTGGTGTTATAGCTCCTTGGCAACACTGAACAAACATCTGAGCATTCGTCAGTTTGCTTTACACATGACAGACAAAGACGTGTTATGATTGCACCATATAAACACACTAGATTCACTGTATACACAAGGTTAACATCTTAGCTCTTACCACGCTAATACAATATTTCTCGATTTGTTTGGTCACTAGTATTCAGGAACTATTCGATACTGATCCAATCGTTTCAAGTGCGTAGGATCTGATGGTGTCTGGCTGTTTGCAGATGAACCGACTGGCACTGAATCAAGACAAAAAGATAAACAATAACGGAGGAACAGACCGATGGGGTCTTGAATGTGGCAGATACAGTACTGTGTTTCACATGTCAGCTGAGTGATCAGCGAAATGAGAAGAAATGTCAAGTCACAGATGCCTGCTTCTGATAAAAGCACTGTGCAAGTCTCATAAGCATTCATCCAGTCTCATCTCATGTCTCTCCATCACTGGTACTGTCTGTACAGTTTGCACAGGTTTTGTGTCTTTGTTCCTGGTAGAGGTAGACTAACCAAAAGTCAAACCCACCACAGTTTGACGGTTCAATTTACAAGACAGCGTTTCCTCAATCTTTATGTAAACAGGTCTCTCTCGTTTCAAAACAGAAGCAGCTGAAGTGTATCTCTTCTGTAGAGCAGATGCTTCTGCAGACAGTCAGACTGAAGTTGAGAGTATTTGCACCAAATGCAGCCATTGAATCATTGTCATGATGATTTGGTCTACGGTTCTTATCAAATCATCTGTCTGACCTTAAAAGGTAAGCCCACTTTCTCTGTCTGCACTAATCTAACATGCTTTGAGGTTGCAGAGGTCCAGTTCCTGAGGCTTCCTCTTCCCAGAGCAGTGGTCTCTGGGTAGATGCAAGCCATTATCTGTCATGCACTGCACCAGTCGCCTTTTAAAGCCCCTTCCACAAGACTTGGAGCAGTGAGACCAGGTCCCCACATCCCACATGGGACATGGATCCCCACACATTCTCACTGCATCAGGCTTACCAGCACTGTCACAATCCACTGCAGGACGTCCCTCTGCACTCTGGCACTGCACCAGCCTCTTCTGTAAACCACTGCCACAGGTCACTGTGCATACGTCCCAGTTTCCTGTCACCCAGTGACTGACTGGCCTCTTGCCTATCACCTGCTTCTTAGCTTCTACTTTGTTGCTGTCTATCAAGACGCTGTTGTGCGCTTTGTGGCTTCTCTCCTCTTTTTGCAGAGTTTTCTGCTCCTTGCTCTCCTTAGTGATGTAGAAAGAGTAGCGCACCCTGGGCGGAGTCATCTTCCCCACAGAGAGCACTTCTACAGTAAGGGGCTCCTTCAGAGGCCTGGTGGCACGCAGAATCTCCACAGATGTGGAGGTGCCACTGTAACGCAGCAGGCTGCCCTTCACCAGCAGGTCGCGCTCTGCAGCAGACACCACGTAGTCGCCATTCAGGAGGTACTTTCCGTACTGGTTCTTCACTGCTAGGTAGTTTTCATCATTGACTATTCCACGATAGCCACGCTGACGGATGTCGACGTTGGAGGCTCCCAGTGGCAGCATCACCACAAAGTTGTAGCCATGACTGTAAAAGAGTAAAGGTATGATTATTTAATGATGTCATTTTATGATATTTTTAATTTCATCTTAAACTTGTAGTGTGTGACATTTATATGCACAAATATTTTCATGCATAAACAAATGTCAATTACATTCAAACCATTGACAAATTAGTTCACACAAAAGATGGAAAATGCTGAATCAGATGGTGTACACTCTAAAGTTCACATAGCCAAGAGAGTCATCATTGGAAATTCTTTTTTTTGTACCTGCAGATAAATACATTTTTTTTAATTACAGTTATTGCGTATAGTTTCCATAACTTATCCTGGTTTAGTCTTGTTTTTTGTTTCTTTTGCATAAGCCTGTGGCTACTTGACCTCTCCTGACATTCCCTTTCCCTAAGGAGTTTATGCCATTTGTGTGTGAAATAAACAAAACAACAAAATGCCGACTAATCTTATCAGCTCAAAACAGCTCTCTCTGTGTTACTCAGCATAGTGGTGTCTTATATCCATTGTCACCAGCGACATTCCTGTGCTACAAAGCAAGACGACATTCAGAAGTGAATTCTATTGCTCAAATAACTTGGTTGTTGTTCTCAACTGCTCCTGTGAAAAACTGATGTGCATCTATAACAATGTGTGAAGACAAACATGTTCCTCTTACCACATGTTGAAATAGTCTCAGATTAACTCTGAGTAAATACTTGGTTCCTGTCTTACTCAGAGTGAAATGGGATCATTGATTTGTTTGTGTGAAAGTCAAACTTTGTTTTGTCCTCTAATTTGATTGTGTTGCACATAATGTGATGGTGCATCAAAATGTACTTCATTGAGTAGTGTCCAGTCCAAATATTCATTCACACACACTCTGATGTTGAGGGACATTCCCGATCAGTCAGCGAGGACTTTAGACCATCCAACTGTTAAATTGTCATGTACATAAGGGCTCTCTTGCAGAGTTTCTGAATCGTTACCATTGCAGTTTAAGTGAGGCTGCGATTCCGCAGCCTTTGCCAAAGGGAATTACCCATAGATCATTTTGTGTGAGTTAACAAACTAAACAGGAATATAATCAGAAACAATCATGGAAAAAGTAGCAAAGCATGATGCTAGAAAATTATATAATGTAATTAGAAGGATGTATGAATATGCTTTGACGTTTACACTCTCTTTTTTTTCTGTTGACTTTAGTTTTTATGATGTCATTTTGTCCCAAGGAGTAAATTAAATATTTAAAACCAAGCCTTCATCCACTCTGTAAGTTAAGAGCATGGAACACAGGGATAAGCACCCTGGTTGAGAAGAGAGTAAACAACATAAAACAAAAACCCCAAAACCAAATGGAGCTCCATCATATGGCACATATACTGTAGTGCTGCTCAACTCATATTTAAGCCCTTGCTCCTCTTTACAATCAATCACTGACCAGCTGTTGGTCATTAAGATGCTAAGATTCAGCCTTGGAATCACTTTTGAGGGTGGAGCTGAGTCAATGGGTGTGGCTTCATGAAGGTATAAAGGCTGAAAACTTCAACTGCCTCAGTTTCTCTCTGTCTGTCTGAGCTGCTGTGTTGTTCTCTGCAGTGAAGTATTGTTTTTGGTGGCTCTGTGTGTCGCATGGATGGGTGTTGAAGTCTGCCATCTCTGATTGCCTTGTTTAATAGATGACTGGTTACCTCAGCATATCAACCTTTACATTTTGCCACTGGGTTACTTGTTCTTTAGTTATGTCGCTACTCAAATTATGGCTGTTGTATTTAAAAGTTCATCCTTTGTTGATAAACCTGTGAAATGTCTGATGACATTTTGTCACACCAGGAAAAGGAGAGGAGCACATAGTTGCATGAGTTTCATTTAGCTTGGCTCACTGTCGCGCTGCCCTGACCAACGTGCATTACACAGAGTCATTGTTGGTGTGATCAGCAGCTGACCTGAGCTTTTCCTGTCAAAATGACAACTGTCTATGTCTATGAGGAGTGTGTTCTCCGCGTAAACAGATGCTCAAGGTTATCGAAGGAAAAAAAAAACCTCCACTATGTTATCAAGCTTCCAAATACAGATGAACTCGATTGTATACATATAATGACATTAGAAGACTTCAAGAGACCAGCTGGTGGAAACGTGTGTTTAGTCTATTATAATGGAGAATGTAAGCACCAGTTTCTGATGTGGCTTTCTCCATTATTATATAATACACATTCTTTGGAAGCTGGGATGACAACAAAAACAGTCTTTTGTGCTTCATTTGGAAGCTAAACTGTTCCATGGTCCCTCCTAAACCCTTAAGCCCTAAACTGTCATGAATTTACAAGTGTGAGATGCAGCAAGGGTTTAATATGCTTTCAACAGGAATGGGAATTATTTTATATTGAAAACGTTTTTACTTCATTTGAGACTTTTTACTTGATGACTGCAAAGATGCCAACGTACAAAACGAGGCCACAAAGTGCTCTAAATGGCCACAAGAGGATTTCACACGTGATGATTTTACAGTGAGTCAGCTGTAAGAGCTCACGGACTGACTATGAACACGCCTCAAAGTCTGTGAGTCTGTGAGGGTGGACATTGGGACTGAGCCCATGTTCAGGCCAAACAACAGCTGGAGCACTGGAGCACAACTTACTGTGACCTACCGATTTGTTAACTCCTCCTTTGAAGTCTCTACTTTAAAAAGGACATATTATACCCTGAGTTAACCTAGTTCCCTGGTGTCCTAATGAACATGTCTGTGACATGCTTTGGTCAAAATACCATAAGGATGAAGCACCACAGCAGTTCAATCACCCTGCCAAAACAGCCCTGTTCAGAAAGCTCTGTTTAGTAGTATCTCTTTAGGTCCACCTTAAAGGTCCACCTTAAAGAAAAGTAAAAAACAAAACTTAAGGGATAGGAAA
The DNA here is from genome assembly GCF_963457635.1 of Microchirus variegatus. Classification (NCBI taxonomy): domain Eukaryota; kingdom Metazoa; phylum Chordata; class Actinopteri; order Pleuronectiformes; family Soleidae; genus Microchirus; species Microchirus variegatus. The sequence goes on from NC_139804.1 coordinate 17,993,597, forward strand.
TGACATCAGCCACAGAGGCTACTGGGAGCTAACAGCAATTAGAATTTGTAAAACTGATAATTTGCAGGCTCTAGCAGGAACATTGCTGTCATATAACATGTATCCACAGGACTGATAAATCCTCTGAGGCTGGAAGTTTGTGTAGAACTCTGTGCTGCACTGTGGAGCCAAGAATAGAACTTTTCTCGGACTTAGCAGGCTTCCGATTTTTGGATACCGCCTCTACCGGATCTCCTGTACTTAGACTGAGGACCACAAAAACATGAGTGAGTCCTCTTTTTTCACACTTTTCCAGACTGACCTCCAGAGTCCCAAATGTAAGGATTTAAATGATGAAAGAAAAAAAACACATACAAACCAATTATGAGGTCCATTTTGTCACTGATTTGCATGTAAACTGACTTCTTCTTGAAACCAGTGTAGACAATTGCAGACAATACAAGTTTCAGGCACTTCTGTGTTCTATCCAATCGCTCCTTTTTAAAATGTGCTTAAACATTGTAAATCGAAAAAAACTATTAAATATAAACAAATGTTACATTCTAACCATTGTCAAAGGGGTTCAGGCAATGCTGATTAAGCCTAGGAAAGTGGATAATGGAATAAAATTGCTTGTTACTTACACAGGTTTGGTGAACAATCCTGAGATTTTCTTGCAGCCTTTGTTGTCCCCACCGCACACTCCGCACTTGTCAAACTTCTTGTTGGAGTCCAGCTTGCTATCACAGCCTGCCTTGATGCATTTTCCCTGAACACATACAGCTGACGTGTCTGGAGAGCAGGGCGTCCCATCCACAACCTGTATTAGGGTTTGACGTTTTTATTATTACAACATCCTTGACTGATGTCTTTGGTTAATATGTCTATAAGACAAACAAAATGTAGGAAACGAATGAGAGGAGTTTAAGTGTTCTTTAGTGTCATTGACCTGTGGACTTGTGTTGCTGCTTCAAGTGGGTTTTGATGCTGCTTACATAAATCGTAGCTGAACAGCTACACTCTACTGCCACTAACACATCTCCACTCAGCACTGTGCTGGGGATGGAATTACCTGTTTCTCTCATGACCCCCGGACCCTGAATGACTTTTGATTTGTTACGACTCATTTGGACTTTTATTTTTCATTTGGACTTTTATTGTTCTGTCTGGTATTTGGCGTTTCTGTTGTTTTTGACTTGCCTTGCGTTTTTTGTTTTACTCCCACTGAGTAAGTTATGTTTTGGGCTGCATCGGTCCATTTTTGGGCAGCATAACTCAAAAAAGTAAAAGACAGATTTGGATGAAACTTTCTGCAGATTAAGTTTATGACACGAGACATAATTATAATTTGGTGCTGATGTTGATACAGGAATTCCTTCAATTTGTTAACTCTTTGAGACAGAGGAGTTTTTCCCCAACAGTTTTGTTAATGTGAATATTGCTTTAAAAATATGTAATATAATAAATATGTGATATGCTAATGTAATGTCCCTGAAGACTGTCCCTGAGACTGACGGCCTGTCCACTGAAATTGGCAGTGCACCCCATGACCCTCACATGGAGGATAAATTATTATTTTGTAGTTTTCTCCCATTTTATAACTTGTTTTACTTCTTGTTTTTAACACTGTATGTCATTTACAATACCACAAATAACAAAACAATAACAACAGACTTAGTTTGATGTCATGAAATCATGGGAATTATTGTCTTATTGGCAGCAGAACAAATGCACTGAGAAATAATGATCCATTAGTGAAAAATACACACAATAAAATGACAGAAAAAACAAACAAAAGAAAACTAGTAGAACCAAATATTTCCTTCCACTCTTATGGATTTATCTGGAAGTAATAGCAGAGACTAAAACTAAAATAGAATGTCAAATATTAGATATATATCGGAGAAATGTTCCATACTATATCTTTAAGTTTGCCTCCTGCTTGATTGTCCTGATGGGATTTTCCAGTGTACTATTAGCTCCTCCCCTTGTGTATTTTATCTTCCTGTGATTTATTGTCAGTTCATCTCGTTACTATGGTTACCCTTGTTTTCTGATGTCTCAGCAATTCTTGTGTTTACTTGAGGATGTTTTTAGCGATTTTAGATTTTAGTTTTACAGTACAGTTTGATGTTTGCCTTACTTAAGCCCTCACCTGGATTCCCCTTTGTGAGTTATCGTTATTAAATACTTCACTGTTTGCACTTAAAGCCCTGCGTTCGAGTCCAGTTTCTTCTAGTTTCTTCTTGCAGTCTGTATTAGAGCCAAGTCACTCAAGGCAGACTCTTAGCTCTACATGTCTAACCTAAAACCCTCTGAACACAGCCACTTAAATGTTTCAACTCCACCTCCCATAAGGTCTTGACTCATGATGTGTTCAAGGACATGAAGCAGTACAGAGTTCAAATAGCAAGCAGCTCAGAATATTAAGAGAATTTCTCAGACACATCTCACATTTTAACTTAGATTTACAGTAAGTGTGACAGAATGTTTTTATTTATGGCAGTATAATAGAAGCAGGTCAAGCTGCTCTGAACTGTCTTAAGGATAGAGCTGGATTTTCACTAAAGCGTTTTTCACTAAAACTTTCCTGGCTAAAATCAGCCTGAGGTAATGATGTGCTGGTGATGTAAAAGGAGTGGTGCCATCTGAACTAAAACATATTAACTTTCTTTATCAACACACCATGCCGATAATCTTTTTTTAGTTCTACATGTTTGTGTTATCCACTCCTATTGCATGTTTGGTGAATGTTTAAGTGGAAGAAGTTGTCATACATACCTTCTGAGCGAGGAAATGGAAGTACCCAGTCCCATTGACTCGACAGACAAGTTTGCATTTGTCCTTGGGAGAAATGCCTGAATATTTAGGAACCCAAACCACAGAGGAACCCAATCTGTTGGTGTTTAGGTTTATGCCATTGAATGCCTCACACTGCTCCTCCCGGAAACTCTTTCCTGGAGATGAAAAACAAAGTTACAGCAGAATGACGGTTACTCAGAACTGTTTAAGCAGCTGTTGGCGTGAAATACTGTCATTTAAAGCTTAATTATTAGCTCTATGTTCTGACAGCTTTCTGTGATCACGAGTGTTTGCTCTGTGACATGGGTCTCTTGGTCTCGGGGCTCTGACAGTAAATTCTGAGCCATTTCAGGCATGAACTCTGGCTAACTGTCTGGAAAATTGGGTGCGGACATTGTCCAGAGTATGCCATTCACACATGACTAAGACGGTAGTGATTATCTGGGTCAAATGTTTTCACAACAGGAGGAAAATCTCCAGGGGGATCCAGGCGAGGAGGTGGAGCCTGGCTTGAGCATGCAGCATGCACTAGACGGGACACTCATTCACTCCCTGTGGATCATTTGGAGTTCCTCCTGCAGAGTTCTTGCATGAGCTCACTCAGAAATTGGAATGCCAACACAACCTCATATAAATCTGCATTTATATTCAAGATAACAGACCACTGTGATATTGTCTGTCTCACTAATCTCTTGAAATCACGATGGATTCTTTTAAGCTTTTTTCAAATTTAAGGAGCACCAGCCAGTGCTGGTAACTCTTCCTACATTTTTTCCTCAACTCTCAATGCAAGTGTATTCATAGAGCACATTTAAAAACATCCAAAGTGACACAAAGTGAATGACAAGTTATGTGCATTATACATTTGTGTACTACTGTACATAACTATACTTTTTTGAGGACCTTCCTATGAAATGTCAGACTTTCATTTTATGTATTATTTGTCATTAATGGATCACAACAACTCGTTGTTCTTTGCTGCGTAGCAATTCCCATGATTCCATTCTGCTTCATGATGTTATCAAACTAGGTTTTGTATTTAGAATGAGAGACCCCTAGAGGTAGTAATTGCACTGTGCAGCCTGTGACTTAAAATATGTCATTGACATAACCAAAGAGAAGGTTAATGCTTGGGCCATTTCTAGGTTTTTATGTGTTCTGCCTGTATAAATGCAGACGAGCATACCTGTATCAGGACAGGGGTTGAGGTTACATGAGCGGTATTTGATGCGGACACCGTAACAGTATTTGCCTCCATTCTCAGGGACAGGGTTGTTGCACTCTCTCTTGGCCAGTTGAACTCCACCACCACAGGTACGGGAGCAGTCTCCAAATGTACCCCACTTCCCCCAGCGGCCATCCACCTGCAACATCAGTAGGTAAATCAGTGTGACATCAGCTGATGACATCGAAATACAACAACTGATATTTCAACACTCACCTTGACGTGCATGGTCACATTCTTGTCGCTGCAAGCTCCTTGGTAGCAGACCTTACCAATGCCACAGCTGGTGCCGTCCGCCCAGGGAAAGTGTCTGGTTTGACACACCAGTTGTCCGCGGGCCTTTCCCGTGCACCACAGTTTGGAGCAGGGCTGCATGTAGGGGCAGGGTTTGGAGGAGTCACCAAAGGCCAGCTCACACTGACGGTGCAGGCTGTAGCTAGAGCCCGGAAGGTTGTCCGGAAGTGACAGCTGCCTCTGAGGCTGGTCCAACAGACAGTCTCCTACATAAACCAACATAAACAGCACTGCAGTCAATCAGACTGCATTCTCTTTTAATTCACATGGATATTAAACCCCCAAGATTTAATGACAAGACTTCAGTGGTTGGATCTGATGGACATTTATAATCACTGAACACTTTACTGCCTCGATTCTCAGCAGCAACAAAAACATCATTATCACCAGTTTTCACAAATGCAGAAGCTCTAATGAATCTTCTGCTAACTGTTTCTCCCAAAATTAACTGTTGTCTGCATATTTATTACAGGAATTAATATTCATGTTACTATAAAAGATTAATTAGAGTATAAATGTTACCTAACAGTTTTCTGTACAGTCTCACTTTCCTTTATTAATACTTGTAACAACTCTTTTTTTTGGAAATTGGAATCCCTTACAGTACCCATTACTAGGTTGTGTGTATTATAACAGTAATCGATTACTGAATAAAGCATTACTGCCAAACACTGGTTACAAACTTATCACAAAATAATAAAAAAAAAAATATTGCTGTTACAAGAATATACAATGTATCTTGTTGCAAAATGAAGCTTAGATTAGAATTACTTGTAAGGGTGTTAGAATGTGAATGAGAGCAACATGTGAAAAGTACAGATAAGGAGTGATGCTCCTTAACATGTTTGGATTGAGACATGGTGAGCATCTGCTCTTAGTCATGTTAGAGCCTTCAATCTTTAGACACGTCAGCTATCATCTGGCATTGAAATAGCCTCTGGGGCAGTGGACCAGTATTTTGGGGCTTCCCATGTAGACAGCAAATATCTTGGCCAAGACCCATTTTCCATTTCCCGAACATTGTTTACAGTCTGAGCAACGTGAGACGCGAGAATGGAGTTACAGCAGTTTTGTTTTTTTCCCCCAAACAGCTAGCAAGATTTTTGGCTGACCTCAAATAACAGCTGTTTGCATGTACATGCAGATAAAATGCATCTTGGTCAATGTGTTCCATATATTGTCCTCTTGTTTTGGACTGCAGACCCACCACAGCATGCTCAAACATTCTCCAAACTAGAAATGGAAACAACACTGATTCTGCATGTTCCTATGTAGAAAGATTTCTGATTTGCTTGTGAAGATGATGTGACAGGATGTTCAGGTAAGTTCGTGTTAAAAAGAACACCATTTAAAAAGAATATTAAAGCAAAGAAACTCATTCAGTGACTGTACTGTATCATATGCATTAATGACCTTACAGCAGTTTGTATGGCACAGTATGTTAAACAACTGGGTCATCTGTACGTATGCAGAGGAAGCGCTATGTTAGAGACAGCTAATGTAGAAAAGTGTGTTAAAGTAAGAGGGCGAATCACATGGAGCTAATAAACTTTTAAGACTCGTTATTACACTGAATCTACTTGTTCTCACTTAGTAGGAGTTTTAGTTTGAGCATAATTTGTGTGTGGTCAGTCTTTTTTCATTAGAAAATATATCACAAGGAAAAAAAATAGTTACGTGCATAACTGTGTTTAACTCCCATGTGGTGTGTTTATTACACTCCAGTGTGGAATGTTATTTAATGGTCTGTTCAGGTTTGTGAGGATCTTGTGTCATTAATTACTGACTCATCCTGTGGCAGTTTCTCTTTAAAATGGCAAATGTATTTTCAGCTCATGCTAAATGTTTACGTGATGCAACTGGATTAGAACTATCAGCACACCCAGGACGACTTTATTGTGTTTTTAATGATGATCAAAAGAAGAGAAAGAAAAGAAAAATACAGCCAGATGTGCAGCATTTCCCAGTATTTTTGTAAAAAATCTCAGGCCAGCAAATGACACAACTCGATTAACTTGTCATTCTCAAGTTCTTAAAGCTGTATGAGAAACTGGCAGCTGCATCAAAGCGATGATCAAATCTAATGTTTTGAATTAATTCAATTTTGAATTGATCATTCCATCATTTTACCACATTTCAGCTATGACATAGTAACTGCTGTGGCCTATAGTCAGGCTCTTTTAGCAACAAAGTGTTTCACTACATCACCAGCTGGTTATAATCCTGGGAGGGACAAGTATGGTGGGTTTATCAGTGTTTTATTAGCAGGCTCGCTGCTGTGGTTAAAAACAAGATCGGTCTGATCACTGTGTTTAAGGAAAAACAGAGCACCAAGACAAATAGATAAAAGACACTAAAACTCCTCAAAACATATTTTACAAATAGTATACTTGTGTTATTGCAAGCTAAGTTGTGTTATTTATCGTCATTATTTAAGATTATTTGAGGTTGTACAGCATTTTGTTTTCTATCACACAAACACACAGTGTTATGTGTCTTGTAGAAATTCCTCTTTAATGAAAGCAGCCCTCTTTTAACTCTTATTTGGTGAGCTAGCTATAAAGAAAGATAGCTTAACAGGACAGGATGGTGAAAATAACGTAATGTTTAAATTAAGTATTTTAAACCAAATATATGTACCTTACGTTAGGTAACGTTTGCAATACGTTTGCAATTTCCCTTAAATGTTGGCAATAACCTCTGTGCTCTGACATGTACCTGAGTATACATTTCTTGCAGATGAGCGTGCATGATGATGATGGTAATAGCATCTTGATAACAGAGGACCTACAACTAAACTGAACAGTCTGAGAAAAATGCTGTTCAAATGATCAGCTCAACATCATGCATGAGCTACAGGGAAAACCCCCACAGCAACTTCAAACAACTTCAAGGCTGATGGACAACAGACTCTGCTTGCACACGTGATCTTTCTCTCTGTAATCAAGTGAGAACCTGCCAGGTCAGCTGTGTTACCGTGTGTGTGTGTGTGTTACCATGAGCTTGTTTGTCAGAAAAACAGTAAGGAAATGTCTGCCTATAATGACTGTGATGTCCATGTGAATGAATGAAGAATGAATGTTACACAGCTGTGACTATGACTCAGTCACTGTAAAGCAGGGTCTGCCTGAACAAATGCTACACAAATTAATGAAGGGATAACAGAAAGGAGGCTACGGACATATTTTTGGCCTTTGGTCATACGACTGCAAATGATCTGTATAACTGTGACAAAATAAGGCCAATATCTTTATTTTTCTTTCTTCTTGTGGGAGAGATTACTACCAGCTGACGGCAAGAACGGAATTAGCGGTCCATCTATGTCCATTGACTTATACAAGAAGTGTTTACTAACCATGACCTCTGTCCAGGAACTCTGTAATGATGGCGGCACTGCACACAGACCAGGGTCGGCTCCTGTCGATCTGAATCAGTGTGGGAGACATCATGTGGTTGTCCTTCAGTTTCCCAAATACCTCTTCACATGGCTTCACATTGTCGTGGGGCATGCTGAAGACGTGTCCTGGGGAGAGAGAGGGGGCGGGGTGGGAACACAGACACACGGTCACCTCCTTTAAATTTCAATCATACAATGATTTAAAACACAATTACTTTGACATTTCAAGGGTAGGAACCTGTTGTGACTATATGTCTCTCTGTGTTTCTCAGTGCTTAGTGACAGTTAAGTGCTGCACACAGGAAGTGATTCATTTTATGTCATGACAGACAGAGTAAACAGCAACACTGTGTTGGTAAAGTGAGATGACAGCAAACAGGCTGGAGTATGAATGAAAACACAAAAAAATACCCTCTTTTCTCCCCCCCACCTCTGTGCTGCCACTGTATAAACACAAATGCTTTCTCAGTCAGGTCTGATAGTTGTGCACGATGGAGCAGATAAAGGATGCAGCACAAAAAATAATTACATTGAATTATTTTTGTTTACACAGAGGCACAATAATGGCAACAAAAATAACCTAAAGTTACGTGCTGTAGCTTTAACAGATCATCACTGTACACACAGTCTGTGTAGAAGATAAATAATAAATGTGAGCTAAACTTGGACCGAAGCTGATATCATAAGCAAAGAGGAATGCATCCATGCATGAGAACATACAGCGTGGCATACATCCATGCTCTAAATCTGGCCTGGTGGGGGAATTCAGTTCCCAAGGTAATTGTTTCATTCCCTAAATACGAACATGCAGTACTTTCCAAAAGGGGGAAAAAAGAGAAAAGACCAATCATAAAGTGTGGTTTTAGCTTGTTCAATCATGAGACAGGTCTGTTCTGAGGGGAAACTGTGCAATTATTTAACATATATGGAGTTAGTGTAAACCAATGCCTCTCCTGGGGCCTCAGGAGTTACTTGTGCATGTGGTCTTGGGCATTGAGTCCTGCTTCTTTTACAGCCTCATCACCCACTGATTATTGAAAATGAGTGAACTTGTCACTTGTGGGATTAACGGGACTGGCCTTCATGTTTGGAGTAAGTAAAACTTCAGTTTAATGGCGTCCATTAAACTGCATGCAAAAAAGCAGAAAAGGAAGGTATTAGCAGTGTTCAACTAAACTTCCCTTTTCCATTTTAACATCTGACATAAATGGGCCCATATAAAAGCCTGGCTCACTGAAGCCTGTGGAAGAGAAAAGAGTGTATTGTCAGGTGGTTACTGCTCATCATTCAGACTACACTTCTCCCCCCAGAGGACATAAATCCACACTTCTGAATGTAGTATGATGTCACAAGAAATTGCACTGTTGTAAACTGTAGCCATCTGAGGCAGACTCACCAAAAGGGATGAGATTTTGAAAACAATGTTGTATTCTTGCATATAATGTGTTAATTAATTTTAGAGGTGTTTGCAGACAAACTTAATAAACATTGGATACAGCAGACTCAAACCTGTTTTATACTTATACAAGATAGTGTTGTTTGACACTTTGCTCTCATGTCACGCACATAGCATTTTCTTATGTTATAGAAATTCATATTTTAAAGTACATCACAGTGATTGGTAGTCACTGTCTTCATGCAGATGTTTCAAGTTCATTTGTCACGTTCTTGATTGATCTTGAGCCAACACACTGACCACCTCAGTTCCTATTGTCCTGTCAGTAAATGTAAATTCAAAATCTCTTCCCCAGTTACATAGACAAGTGCACCCATTCATAAAATGAGTAAAATGTAGCAGGTTAGGAACACAAATGAGCAATTGGTGTGCTGATCACAATGATGTAAACTGGCAGATGAGACAGCCAACTGGAGGTACATGGTTGTTATGAGGAAAAGCATATATTTATAAGCATATTATTGAAAAAATTGTTTTATAAGTATTTATATAACTATTTATATATTTATATAACACTAAAAAAGCATAAATCAGGCTTAAGGGTTTTCTTATACACTCTTAGAAATAACAGTGCAAAGTAGAACCATATAAGGTTCTTCGGCTTGTCCTCATAGGAGAACCCTTTTTGGCTCCTGGTAGAACCTTTTAATAAAGGTTCCACCTCGAACCCTTTTAGAGGATTCCACCAAGAACCCTTTTAAAACCTTTTATTCAGGAAAGGGGTTTGAAAGGGTTCTCTGGATCAAAATGGTTCTTCCTGGAACCAATAGTGTCACCAAGAACCCTTGAAAAACCCTTTCTTTGGGAAAGGGTTTTTCAGAAGCAAATGGTTCCAGGTAGAACCTCAGCCCTTGTAGAAGAACCCTTTGGAACCTTTATTTGTGCACTTCCATGATTCGCCGTGTGTGTGAGTCACTGTTCTTGGGTGTCGCAACACGAAAAGGTTGTGAACCACTGCTTTAATAATTTCACAAATGTTGAGATCAAAACCACATCTCAGCAAATAATGCATATATATTTTGGAACCAACTTCCTAACTAATAAAGTGGACTTTTAAAGCAACTCAATGAACCTTTGCTGGATGTGTTAAGCAAACGCTCCAGGATGAGAGCAGATGTTTCACTTGCAACACGTCCAAGTTATTGAACTTGCTGGGCTTGATTCTGACAGTTTGAGTCCCTGAGTGTCATTAGCTTAGACTCACTTCTCACTGTGCTTCTACTTTCTCACTCAACCAACAGAACAAGAAGTGAGGTTCAGGTGCACAGTGGGGATGAAAGAGGTTCCATTTTCTGGGAAAATTGAGGCTTGATGGGTCATGGATTTATAATGTTTCCACTGGAAACAGGGAAATTTCCTTTGCACTAGGGACATCATTTCTCCCTATTACAAGTCTGTGACCCATTAAAATGCTCTTTTGAAGCAGTTATTTTAAGTTTATTAAAGTTGCATAGAGTTGTTTTAATTACTTAGCACAGGGCGTCCAAAGAGCAATGAGAGGCAGTCATGAGAAGTCCAGAGAAAAGTAAACTCAAGTGATAGATTTGTCTTAAAGTTGCCTTCTTTAAAGCAATACATACAATCAGGACGAGTACTGCTTTACGTGTGAAATGGTTAATAGGAACTGAAGTTGCATTATTTTGACTTATCTCTCTCCTGCCACATGCAGCTGCCAAAGTGCAGAATTACATTGTGCAGCTGTTATGTCAAACATGCGCACATCTAAACTTTGGCCCATGGGACCCACAGATATTGCTTGTTCTGAATCTCCCCACCTCATTAGAGACTGATTTACAAACGGACATCAGTTTATGCTATTAAATAGACCCTAGGACTGAAACCCTGCAGTGCTCTGGGACATGGACTACGAACCACAGCTACGTGGTAGATCATTGTGCTGCAAAAGCCTTACAAACAGAGGTTTTTACAATGCTTACGTGGGTATACATCTGTCAGAATGAACTGTGGAGTTCCTTTGACGTTTAAAGTTCAGGTTATTTGCAGCTCATGCCCTGAATCAGTGGCCCTTGGTCTGTTGGGACTTTTCATTCACACCTGATAGTCAAGTCACAGCAGATAAGAACCGGCATGAGTCATTGTTTCCAAAGCTCTCTGTTTATGCCTGGCTATACTAAAAGGCAGTCTCAGCCCCCATTTCTGGGCTCCAAAATGCCGGGGTATTTGGACAGCAGGCGTATTGGGAGCGGAATTTATGAATGTTTAAAAGAAAACTGAGCAGTATGGATGTATTCAGCATCATTCTTAGGTTGAATGATGCTATCACACTGACCTTTAACTGAAAGTTTACTTTTTTATCAGTTGCTTCCCCTGTAATTGTTACAGATTGATAAAAAAAAGAAAGATGTTGGGAGGGGTCATGGGCTCTCTCGTCTCTCCGGAGTGCCAGAAACAGTTTGAGAACCACTACATGAAGCATGTCTCACTGTGAAGCCTGCTTCAGTTCAAATGCATATTAGCATAAATCTAAAATGTGTGGCATGAAAGCTCAGTCCCTGTTAGTCCAGGCCAGTTAGTCAGCGCTTCGCTCAAAAAACACTCAAGCTTTCTCACCAAGTTCATGGGCAGCTGTGAAAGCTGAGGGCAGGCCATCATCCTCAATGACAGAGCAGCTCCTCTTCGGGTCACACATGGTCCCAACGTCGGCCATCCCAAGTGTGTCACAGGTCGTGGCCCCACAAAGATCCTGTTGATGCAGAGAGGGGGCAGCATTATGAGCAAAAGTCTTTTTTTTTTTCCTCATTTCGATAAGAAGCATGAAAAATCAGACACATCTCAAGCCATGTTTCAAGCATGATTTGTGTGGTTGAGCTGTGGGGTACAGAGTGGACAGACCGTACAGACTAATACAAAGCACATGGGACTCTGCTTTGCTTATTGCTGCTCTGTTCTCAAAATATATTGAGGCAGACGGACAGGGGAGATAGCCCATTACAGATTGCCCCTTGGTGTTTAGGTAAGAGGTAAGAAGATAGTTTGGGAGGGAATGGAGTCCCACCTGGAGCACACAATTCGGAGTGAAGTCAAACCATATCAACTCCACTACTTCCTTTACAAGCGACTAATGCTTACCATTCCCCCATTTTGTGCATCACTTTGGTTCACAGTAAAATATCTCAACAACTGTTAGATGGAATGTCATCAAACTACATGCATATTATAAATTCATGGTCCCCAGATGTTGAATCTCATTGGCTTTAGTCTCTTGATATTTCTCTGTAGCCATAGACTACATGTTTATGGTTTTGATTAAGATATTGTTGAATGGAAAGCTATTAATTGATAGAGAATTTATATCCACCTCATGCAATAACTAGGTGGTCTCTGAGCTTAAGGTTTAGCCAGCGGTTCTCACATGGTGTTCCATTGGCCTTTGTTGTGTTTCACAGAAGCCTTCAGACTACAATAAATATTTCACTATCCATGTTGTAATCTGAAACAGTTTGTAGATTAATTTCTTATCAAACAATTCATCATCATATTAAGCCATGGGAAATACATGAGTGGGTCCCCAGAATATTTCATCATCCATAGTTGAGGATAATACTGATAACAGAATAATCATAATATAGTCATTAGGGCAAAGTTTAAATTAGTCCATTCCCTTTCAACATTTGCCTCCCTGTGCTTTTGCATTTTTTTGCAAATTAAAATAGACAATTGACCAAGCATTAAACTAATGCAGTGATGCCAGGAGCACTGCTTTCTGTCAGCCATGTGGAGTCCACACCAGTTGCCCTCCATAATCTATGACTAGATTTTTTCCAATGCAGCAGCTGCAAGGACAAACACTGGACCTGGACTTTCCTATACAGACGTTCCTTCAGAGTTAACAAGTTATTTCACTATGGTACTTAGATGATTGTCTCTGACCTTCAAGAGTTTTCACATAATTACTCTGCAGTGAATGAGAGAGAGTTTGTGTTTTGTTGCTCAGTGAGAGTCGAATTATACCTTCTTTAAAAGTAGGAAACATCTAACACACCACAGAGAGCAAGAAATGGACAGAAATGAGTCACTATGGAGAAAGAGTTCTGGTTTAGTATGTGCATGGTCACAGTTATGATGGTAATGTGGGGTTACTTGACAGCTGTGATTACGGTGAATGCATTTGACGGTGTCACTTTACATCATGGAGGAGTGACTTGTATCCTAACAGGAATTGTATGCCTCCATGATGGTGACAGACATGGTTGGAGGCATTGATTTCAGGTTGTCAATAACATCTTAAAGTGCAACACTTTGACTCACAGATTAACTGTTTGGGTAAACAAGGGTCAGGATCACAAACAATGTTTTTGGCCTCATGTGCATGTTATGTGTGTTGAAAGAAAATTGACTGAATAGACTGAAACTGTCAATGTTATAAAGTTTATGACCATTCTTATTGCAGATAATGAGCCCCACTCCTTATTCTGTAGAAACATATGAGCTGAAGGTCTTCCAGGAGAAAGGCTGGCTGATTTGACCTTTTTCTTTTCTTCTCTTTTAAATTGTTAACCTTGCGAGATAGGAAAATGTGACACTGTTGGAAAATGAGCAACCTTTGAGTGCTTTCTCAAGTTGTTATTGGAATATTGCTCTGTTCAAAGTGTTACATTATAGATCTAACACTTAATTTATTGCATGTGTCCAAACTCTTATTCTATAGAAGCACATGAGGTCAGAGTCTTTCATGGGAAGGGCCTTCTCACTTGAACTTTTCCTTTAGACATGGAAAAGAAGGGCATTGCACAGCTGTGCAGATAAAACACTTCTTTCATGGATGGATTACAGAACTGGTGTATACCAGGCACAAGTGTCGATTGTAGCACCCCTACGGATTACGGGTCAGGGCCCACAGCCTCTTTGTTAATGCTTATTATGTTAGTCAGATGGCTACAAAAGAGACACAATTAATCCATGAGACACAACATGGCTACAAGAATGTCAACTGACCAATGCAATATAAAAACAACTAAAATGAGACACTAAATGACTATACAGGTGTGCAAAGTAACCATAGGGATACATTATTTGATGACAGAAACCAAGTGGCAAGCAGTTGTGACATCACCCATAAGAATCTGAACTCCAGAAAAGGATTTGGCCAGTGCCATGTTGAGGTTTCCAAGCTTGAAGCGGACCTAGACCGGAAGTTCAAATTAACGCTGTTTTTAGTGTGTATCTGCGTCATTACCTTGTTTACAAAGCCCTGAAGTTTCGAAACAAACAGTTCAGCCATTGCTGAGAACGCTGTGTTTTATGGTAATCTCGGGCTCAGCGAGATCTCCCTTCTGGTTACGTAAACAGCATTTCTCCTGAACAGCAGATCCTCCTGGTCCGGGCACTAGTCCGGCTACATCCGGTTGCGTACATTGAACCGCAGAAGAAGAATAACGTCCGTTGTGGAGGTGTTTCACGAGCGACAGCGTCTTCTGACTCTGGGTCTGACTCCGGGTCAAAGTCATAAAAGGGACTGTGGTGGAGAGTCGTGACAAAGCTTTTAAAACAACAGTCTTAAAACAATGTTTTGATAATGAGTAACAGTGCATCCACCCTTCCAGAGAGGGGAGCTGCGCTTCTGAGAGCGGGTGTGCTGATTATGTCACTTCCGGGTATTGGCCAATCACAAGACAGCTGGAAAGGCTCTATGCTGGCTGGCCAATCACAAAACACTCTGTCTTCTGGGTGTGAGATTTATGTCTGAAATATTTTGGCTGAGGACAGCTTCAGAAAAGAGAGATTTCTATCGGCTGGTTTACAGCAACTTTTTGACCATAAAAACAAGTTAATGTATGTAAATAGACCTCCATAACTAACACATATGTGCAACAGGACCACTCTATGTGAGCTTTAAAGTGTAACTGTGCAAGTCTGGACACCTTTTCACCTTTTTCTCTATGGAGCTCCCCCTACAGTTTCGGAGTACATACTGTATTTTTATACAACGCCACCGTAAACATCCATCTGCCATTGTCTACTGCTTTATCCTGACTGTCGTAAAAACTCAGTGCTGACGCCACCCCCTCCCTTCCCCTCCTGTGACCATGTGCATTTGTTTTCAAAGGAGTCAGCGAACACAAGGCGTGGAGCTGTGTTTTGCATACTTCTGTGTTTTTCAAAAGACCGTTGTTTCCTCTTCCTCACTTCCTGTGAAAAAGTTTTTCTCCGCTTCTTTTTCGCCGCCTCTGCCATGATGAAGGTCTAAAATAATGCTATCGCTGCTTTGATTTTATAGCAGATACCTGGCTATAATATATATAAATGTGTGTGTGTAGTTCTGTGAAGCAGAAGCCCTGATCTTGCAAGGCTGGTTTTCCCCAGTAGGGGGAGTGGAGACAGCTCCCAAGCTCTCCATAACAAGCTATTTAACCATCACAATGACTCTGAAGCTGTTAAATTAACAACAATTGTCAGTTACACTGTATGGCACATAATTTATCATCCGTTTTACTCTCAATGGGAACATAACTGACATCAATTAATTGGTATTGATCATTAACTCCTCAGAAAAACACAATTACTCATTTCCCCATAGACTTCAGTCCTCAGAAATATTTTAGCAACCAGTGGTTTCACCCCCTCGTGGCTATTCATTATATCCCAGGTATATTTCCAGGTTGGCTTCAGAAGGGACCCCATTCCCTATTTCACACATGGTCTGACAGAGACACTACAGTTGTTTTAAGAATAAAGAGGCCAAAAAAAATCCATAAATTGATGCAATAAGTCTACAGAGACCACAATTAATGACAATTCTGAGATGTTTTTGTGACTCAAAATTTAAATTTAAATGTGAAGCCTTTATATGTAATTTTGTTTTCCAGGGTGTTTTCCTCTGCATATACTGTTCCTACTGATTCAGTGAGTTTTGGAGAACCTGGATGAATGAGAATTTGCACAGGCAGCTCATAGAGGGGTGTAGGGGCAGTCCATGTGTCTGTGACCCCTTGTCACACATAATCTGCACCACCCCTGTGACATAATAAGTGCTCCCCCCGCTTACCTGCTTAGTGAACAGTATAGCAGTGTCCCAATAATCCGGGTGCTTGTCATTGTGTTTGTTCAACTTCTTCTGCCAGGAGCAGAAGTTCCGCAGAGTCAGAGCTGCGTTGCCGGAAACCTTCGGGCCCTTGTTAGCATCATTAATCACCATGAACCCAACCACCACAATGTTGATTGAGTTTAAAATGCTGGGGTGTTTGTACAGTCGGGAGGCCACTGACATCAGGGTCAAGAGGTAATGTTTCAGGTCATCCCCGTGGAATTTGGCCATGGATTCATCCGCCACAACCAGCACCTCGACAAATCTGGGGATGGAGGCGAAACGTTTTGACCTTCCTAAGCTTGTCAGCATAGTTTCAGTAAAATAATCACTATCCGGCTCAATCAAGTGCTTGTATTTCTCCAGGGGAACAGTGAAGCTGGGATCAGGTGCGACTCCACACTTGCTGGTGAAGTTGCCGTCGCTCGCAGCGCGTCCCCTACGGCGAATGACATGCGTCCCGTCCAAATAGTTTCTGTTTCCAGACGCGGCTCTTGCGTCTTCACTCCTGTTGATGAAATACTCCATCCCTTTATAGGAGAATCCTCCGCGTAGGCCTTTACACAGGCTGAGTGCAGCAAAGGAATCTGGGTCTGCGTTGACCTGGCCGGAGTAGAAGCACTCACTGAGGTCAGCCACTGCAGACGCGCTGGATGCTGAGGAGCCACTCTCAGGGGCCAGAGCACCAGCTGCGAGGAAGCTAGAATCCGGTGTGAGTTGTAGGTAAAAATCCTGTTTAAACGCACTTAGTCTAAAAACAACTTGTCTTTCACTCATCTGCAGATGCTTCTCATCGGCGTTTGGATCCACGCGAACGGGTGTGAGGAAATCCACCTCCATACAAAATGTTTGTTTGAAATAAAGGAGGAATTCTACAAAAATAACCAAAGAATGAATGAGTGTAGCCATGTCTGCTCCCGGTCACAAAAGTCCACACAGTAATTCAGCTGTTGTGCGTTCGCCTGCAGTTAAAAAGAAAAAGTTATGCGTAACTGCATGAGATGCCGCTTGCGCGTCTTCAGAAAACTATGCAGACGCGCTGCCCCTTCAGCTTCTTCATCCTGCACAGCGACTCCACTCTGAACTGCAACTCCTGAGCCGCTGCACTTTAAACGACAAGGGAAATCTGACTGTGCGCGCGCGAGAGAGAAGCGAGAGGGCTCAGTGTCTAAGTTTCTGCTGCAGACTGCAGCCACTTAACTCTCCAAATATTATTGTTGCTGCACAACATGTGTGACATGAACCGGAGCATCATCCCCCTCCCACAACCTGGACCCATGAGTCACTGCATGAGCAACACACACACACACACACAGAGGTTTGCGCAGCTAGTCTTCTTAGGACACTGCATTGGCTTAGATTCATTTGGAATCTTAACCAGTTCCTCACGAATGAGGTTCTGCCTCATTAGGACCAGGTTTTGGTCTCCATTAGGACTACTGTTTTAACAGGCACTGTAAAATAAGTTATGTAATATAATTTCTTATCTTTAACACAAAGTATGGCAATCTTTGGACAAACATAAGTTATTAAGTTAAAGTTTCAGTTTTCTGTTGTCTTGACTAACTGAGAATAGGAAACTGACAAACTTGCAATCAATAGTACATCTATTGATAAACAATAGATACTTCAATCAATTGAAACTTAACATAACAATCAAATGCCATAAGTTAAACAACTTAAAACAATATGCATCACTGAGTATAGGTTCACTGGATGTTTTGAAGGCAGGAGATGAACATTTGTTTAAGGTTAACCACCATGAAATTTATTGCGTAAACTCAATGAAATGTTATATTTTGCTACACTGTTAACTTGTGGTTACTGTCCATTTAATTTATTTATCATTTGTACATGCATTTACGTTTCTAGATGTTCATAATTCATGTTCATTTGTTACTTTTTTGCTCTCTGCTGCAACACTGTACATTTCCCAGTTGTGGGTGAATTTACTTTCCACTTTATTTTCCTAAAACATGACATTTAAAACATCTCTAACAGGAGCTTCACCAGTGACATGTAAACAAGCGTTTTCCCTCTGCACATTTTAAAGGGAAAATGCAAACTTAAAGCCAGGCAAACAGCGACACCTGTTTGCGCTTGAGATCCTGTGGTGCGTCGGCGCTTGTTATACTGTGGCGCCATCTGTCGGTGAATCTACTAAACTGCGCCACCAGGATCATTTCTCTGACTCTGAGCGCTTCTGCAGACGCCCCCTTCTCAAACACTGGAGCACACTTCATCTTCCTCCTCCTGGCACACGGTCTGATGATGTAACTTGCGTTGTGTCTGGAGGAACATGAGCTCAGTGTGTTGGTCCAGCAGAAGCAACTATAGCAATATGACGACAATACTGGAACCCTGAATGTGCCAAATCTATATTAACAATCAAGTGAACCAAAACATAACAATAATAAAAATATTTAAATAAATAAAAACGGTATTTGAGACATTTCTCCTTTAAACGTTTACGTGGGAAAAACCAGATGTTCCTCTCGCAAATAAGTATATCCACTTAATCACTTCTAAGAAAATGATGTATAGCTGTACTAATGTGATTAAATATTTTAATTTATACCGCTGAAGCGCACCCAGTGAAACATCTGTGAGACTATTTATGCGAGTATAAAACTGTGCGTATGTGTGTGTGCGCGCCTGCCACTCACTCTAAATAACTGGAGTAGCGAACGTTCAGCTATGCGCACGGTATTGATGTCCCGCCGCTGCAGTGGGTTAATAATAGGAGCGCGGGTGTCAGGCTGTCTCGGAAGGAAGGAAGGAAGGAAGAGGGGGAGTGTCGGCCTATTCTCATTGGACCCGTTTTGTCCGTGGAGTTTCTCCTGAAGTGCGAGTGGGAGGAGATTTTCCAGAATATCAAAAATAAACCCCCACACGTCGAAGGAAGAGCAGAAAGTATAAATACCACCGATGCTTCCAGACTGCAGCGGTGCTGCTGAGCGGCACAACAAGACTCAGTTTGCTTTAGGAAGTAGAAACAGACAGACTGAAATAAAATAGCAGACATATTCTGACTGAGACTGTTTCACAGCGCTGGAGATCTCTGACATTGAGAAGATAATCTCTCATTTGGAGAAGGTGTGCCACTAACAACAGATAAAGGACACACACTGTAATCAGGTCTTTATTATTATTATTATTATCGTTATTATAATATATTTTTTTACAACTTCGGACAACTGTTTCATTGTCTGAAGATGCGTTCCTCTGTGCGTTTTGTCTTTTTATCCATGTGCGTAATGAACGCGGCACTGTCCACTCCATTTGAATCAGAGGATGTTTTACCTCTTCGGATAAAAGCAAGAACGAGTGGCCGCTTTCGGAAAAGAAGCGAGGAGCAGCCAAGGTTTGTCCTCAGCGTCTTTGGCAAGGACCTGACTCTAAATCTTGTACCGGACACCAGCTTCATGGCTCCGTCTTTCACCGTCCAGCGGATCAAAGCCAGAGATGCTGGCGTTTTACGCAGCGCCGCAGGTGCCAAAGCTGGGCTGGGGTCAGATCCTCAGGTGTTCATGAGCCAGACACAGGACAGCGAAGGACACCTGAGGAGCTGCTTCTACTCTGGGAACGTGGACCACGATCGGAACTCGGTGGTGGCTGTCAGTTTGTGCTCTGGCATCTTCGGCTCCTTCATCACCAAGGGGAAAGAGTATTTAATTGAGCCCAAACTCAGCGGTAGCTTGGGACCAGACTCTGCCGAGCAGCTGCATGTCATAAAGAGGAGGACACTCGCCAAAAGCCACGGGGCTTCCCTCCTGTTTGATCACGCGGCGCTTGAGAGCCGAGTGGAGCAGGGCGACGGGGAAAGTTTTACGCATAGCGACAGTGACGCACACGGGGAACCTCGCCGGAGACGCTTTGTTTCCGCGCCACGGTTCATAGAGACCCTGGTGGTAGCTGACTCAACCATGACCCACTTCTATGGAGATGAAATAAAGGTCAGACACCATGAACTCACTATTTCCTGCGCACACATAGTTGATAGGAACATAAACAAACCCCAGTATAACATAGCAATTTAGACTCTCCCATAAACAAACTCCCAAAGACGTCACAAGTTGTTCTTTCTTTCCACATCAGTCAAGTTTTACAGCCTATAGGAAACACAGAGGCAGGCAGGGGTTTGTTTTTCCTGTGCTGCTTCATAAAAAAGTCAAGGCAATGAGGGAGTTTGGGAGGAAATCGGTGGCTCCCTGTTTTCCACAGGCTGAGGTCAGGCAACAGAAATTCAAGCAATGCTGCACAACATTCCTCACGACTTTGTCATGATTTGGCTGCAGATCTCCAGCATCATCCAGAGAGGATTCGCAAGGCTTACAACATCTGTTCTACTCTATCTTAATATTATAAATTGGTTAAATGTGCCGTTTTAAGCCACATTTATTTAAAACTTCCTGTATTTTAAATCAGAGATAATTATGAAATATCCTTTTAAGCAGTCTTCCTTAAGATCAGTCCTGGTCTGAGCCAGAGCTAACCAAAGGCATTTATTTATTTTAACAAAAAGTAGGACAATCCATGATCCATGACCAGCCAAATTCTAGTCTGTTTCTACTTAAAAAGCTCCTAGGCTTCCAAACACTTAGCCGTGCACCACAGTAAGTCCCAGGCAACCAGGCACCAAGTGTTTACAAATTGTGGTGAAATATTTGGCTCATTGTGTTTTTTTTAAATTACAAATCACACAAATTCATCTTCCATTTACATTGTATCTGAATAAGCAGGTGTGGGGATAGTGATTTTTAGACCCCGGTAAGAAATAACCAACACTATGTGCATCACAGGCACAAAACCATACAATCAGACAATATCATCCCATGACTTTTCCATTCACTCCATTGCTCAACTCAATTACAAGCTACCAACAAAAAGAGATGCCCCCACAATTTTGGAGGCAAAATGTAAAAAGTCACTTGGAAAAAGACAGCAGACTACTAAATAATCCTTCTTTCATGAACGTTTAAAATACAGGGTAAGAAAGGGTAAAATACAATCTTATACCAATGACAAACCCAAAAGCTGTATATATCATTGCTGGTCGGATAGGTTAGAAAATGTTGACATACTGTGCTTGAAATACGTCTGTGCTGCTGACTGTTTTGATCACCTGCCATGCTGTTGTATCAGTCTGTCTGGACAGTGCAGACACATGAAGTAGTTTGTGCTCGTACAAACATAGAACAACATAGATTTGCCTGATGCAGCTTGAGTCAGTTTTTAAACCAGCATGGGTATTAGTATTAGATTTAGATAACTCATTTGCCGTCCTGGTGGAGTGTACTCTACATTATGAGTGGACGAAATATAGGCAGCAGATGGTTAACTGTGCTTCTCCAGCAGCAGCAGGGATATAAAGTACAACTCCATGCTTTAAGTGCCAGTGCCATAACTTTCTGAGTAAAATTTCCATTCTTGGAGACAAAAATGCCTCTGCATTAGAAATGGAGGTATTCTTGTTGTTTGAATACTAGTCTGGGTTATCTTGATTTTTAGTTGGGGGGTTAAATGTTGTAAAATAGTCACACTTATAAAAGGGGGAATATTTTTATAAAAAAGAAAAAAAAATGCATGCAAACCAAATCAAGCCATGCATATATAGTTCTTGTTTGCATTTGATACAAGGTGACGTGTGTGATAGAGAACAATTGATAATCCCACTCTATTTGCTCATTGTACTTTATCGCAAATCGTTTGGCCATCAAATTGCACATCTGTTAAATGTCCAAGATGTCCATCCATCCAGTTTCTACCACTTTATTCTCAGTCCAAAATATGTTTTGAATAATTCAATTTAATCTGTCTGGCAGAGGGAAATTGCATGGTTAATTTGATAGCATGAAAAGTCCCACCCGGTACATCTTGGTCATAGTTCTTTATGAATGTTAAAAGTTTATTTTAAAGGTACAGTGTGTACAACTTGGCAAGATGTATTCATCATTCATGAAATCCCTCACCTTACCCTTTCCTTCCAAATGAGTTGGAGAACCTATGTAGACATAAAAGCTTTATTTACCCATTTAGCTTTAACTCTTTTGTTTATGCTCCACTGTGTCCCACTGTTTAAGCTCTTTAAATATCTTGTGGATGAAGGTTCACGTTCATGAAAGTTCAAGTTTTATTTTTAGATGTCCTCTTCTGCCTCTTCTCTCTGTAGTACTACATTCTGACCCTGATGTCCATGGCAGCCCAGCTGTACAAGCACCCCAGCATTAAGAACTCAGTTAACATGGTGGTCGTCAAGATGTTGGTAGTGGAGGACGAGGAGGTCGGCCCTGAGGTCTCAAGCAACGGAGGTGTGGCTCTCAGGAATTTTTGCTCCTGGCAGCAAATCTTCAATCCACCAAGCCAGAGACACCCAGAGCACTATGACACCGCCATGCTCTTCACTAGAGAGGTGAGGGAAACACACAGAAGTGGTTTAATCTCTTCATACAACAATGTAGAATGGGTTTCAAAGTCTTTGCTATGAAGACAAGAAGAATAGAATATATAGACGTATAATATGGAAGCATTTGATCTTAGAAAAAGGTTCATTCATTTGTTTTGCCGATGAGTTATTCTGTTGGTTTATTGTAAGTCATTGAAAGTAAAAATTGACTTTCGCTGACTGTATCACAGTTTAATGATGAGATCATTTCACGTGCTAACAACTAAACCATCTTCACAACAGCTGCGCAAACTTCAACAGCAAAATGTGAAGAGTGCATATTTGAAATTTTTTGGGGAAAAAAAGCTTAATTTTGCTCGATATTCAAGTCTAAAGTATCAGTGGTCCAAGAAGTGATCCCTGGAGAACACCACATTTTGTTTTCAACAAACAGTTTGAATTGTACTCTGCACATATGAATCTTAAATCTTACATGACAATAGATGAAGTGTAAATGCGCAATATCGGACAAGTTGCTCATAAAATAAAAAATAAAGACCATCCCAAATATTCATCTTCGCTTACAGTGGTAGCAGAACCTTTAAACTACTAAAAACTAATATTTTTCAGGTCATCGGAAGCATTCTCAACCGATGTTTGTTTCAGAGTAAAGCTTTATTCTATCTTTAAGTAATTGAGACGGAGAGAAAACCAATCAAACCTTACCTGAACCCAACTTAGTGGATCCTGACTGACTTAGTTTCAGGTATCCACCATCTAATTTTTCTGCTCCAGCAGTAAAATAGGTCTGACGTTTGAAACATTAACTGTTGGAGAAATATGGGCTCAAATGGCAGCGCGAAAATGGGGGGAAAAAATGCAGTATTACGACATTTGAAATTGATTACAAGTTGTTGGAGTGACGGCAACTATGAGGAATTATCATAGTCATGCTTCTATTCAGAACATGGGTTTGAAGTGCATGAAATATAGTGTGACTGTTTAAAAGTCCATTTACCCACGATAGTCTGGTCCAGTTTTCTCACTGTTCAAAAAGCAACAACTCTCTAAGGATGAGTCATGAATGAAGCCCTAGTGGAACTCTGTCTCAGACCAGCTGCGGTACATTCTGTGGTTTCAGAGGCATCACACTCGACCACACAACAATTTGTTGAAACATGAGTGTTGTATATTAACAGAAGTGCAGATGTGGGGGGTCCCATCTGAAAATGAAAAGTCCTTGCCTTGGGGTGATTACTGTTCCAGCAACATGTATAAGTAAGAAAAAAGGGGATAAAACAAGATAACGTTTTTTTTTCTTTGGGGTAAGTTATGGATGGACAGAGGAGATGGCTTTATGGAAGTATCACAAGATAAAGCATTCACATGTCCTGAGGACTTGAGCTGGGATTGGCTTGTTCTGCTTTATTTGGTTGCCTTTATTCATCTGGTATGTGGCTGCTGACAAGGTGTTAGCAGCCAATACATTAGGTGACAAACTTCTCTGTGATTTATTTTTTTGTAGGTGAGTGCCCTGGTATATTGGCTTGCCATTTATGGGCCTACCGAAAGACGCTAGCATGCGAATTTGACTCAGGATCAGGGAAAATGATGAATAGAACATATGGGCTTTTGCTGACTTGCGTTGGGGTTGTTGAAACAGCACAGGGTTGGGGAAACCATCATTCACACAAACTTGGTTTGTGTTTGTTTTTCCATTTCTGCGGAGATATGCTTTTGAGGGCGGATGGTTCCTCGTGGATGAGTTAAGTTTAGTGTCCCCACAAGTCAACCACGACATAAAGCTACTTGAAATGTTGGCGAAGTTAGTGTTGAAAATGTATGCCATGTTCTCCACAGGAATAAGACAAGGCAGCTGCTAGTACTGGCTGTTATGTAACTCACAATCTACCATCTGCTGCTTGTAATGGCAATTTTTTTTTTTTTTAACTGTATGATTTTATTTTTGTCAGTCAGTGCCTTGTCCAAAATGTATAGTTAACCCTTTAATTAATTCATAGCCCAGATTAAACAGATGCACGGAGCAAGCTGCATATTTTAACCTGTTTGGTGCAGTAATGACTGTGAATGGTGAATGGATACCGTTGCTCGTATTTGACCCATAGAGAACATTTAGATACATATATGAGCAGCAGATGCTGTTGTGGAACATGATGTACAAACACTCACTGAGCTTCATTCAGCTGCTGATCCAGGTCCAGATGTGTTGTGAATCACAGAGAGCTTTGCCTTGTGGCTTTTCTGGGCTGAGCTAAAGACTGGACATGTCCATATCCGTCCTACACAGCCAGGCATCGTCTTGAAAAGTGAAAGTTTTCTCATATACCACATGCTTCACTTTTATTTCCTCATCACAGCTCAGCTCATTATGCTGCAGATATTTATTAGCTGTGTTTAATGATGGAAACATTGAGCAACATGTTTTTATTTGTTTAGCTAAAAATTGTAAAAACTGACCACACAGTAAATATAGAACGAAGGTACATCATCCTATGTAATTAATATACCAGTCCCCCAGGGCTGCCCAAAGCCTTACTATATTTATAATTTCACAGATTCATGTCTATGATTCTTTGTATATTTTGCCAGCTGCTCTTAAGCAAATACTGGTTCCATGAGGTCAAATCATTGTAGTATTTCAAGTATTTTCTTCACTCTATTATTCTTACACATCATTTGATGGTAGCTTAACAGATAAATGATTGGTAACTTGGTTACCAATACAGTGATTGTGCATGCAATCTGAACTGATTTGCCTGAAATTGTAAAATTGGAGCCTTTTCAAATATTTTCAACTTTTTTTTTATTTTGTGGAATATGTTGGTGTCTCTTGACATTAAAGCTGTTTGGCAGCAGTGCTGAGATCACTCTGTGCAGCACTTGTTTTACGGTGACGCAGGCTGATTGTGCATGGTACGTCATATCATTCCTGATTAGTGAAGTACCATTACTCTCATGGCACTCAGGGATTAATGTCTGGCTGTGTGTGTCACGACTGTGCCACTTCAGGAGAAAAGGGAAGTCCAGACCCCCCCCTTTTCCCGTCACCTGAGCCAGTCTTTTACCTTCACCTCAGTCGTAACTTAGCCTACTCCTCAGCTTTAGACTCTGTTTACCAAGCACTATCAAATAATATATGCTGCCTACCACTGGCTGGGAACTTGTAAATATCGCTGCTATGATTATGGTATATAGCTCAAACATATACAGCACATACATACATATGAC
This sequence comes from Microchirus variegatus, assembly GCF_963457635.1. Lineage (NCBI taxonomy): Eukaryota > Metazoa > Chordata > Actinopteri > Pleuronectiformes > Soleidae > Microchirus > Microchirus variegatus. The sequence goes on from NC_139804.1 coordinate 18,019,429, forward strand.
TTCTTTCATTGGATACAAAATAGGCATTTAAATTCAATAATATTTTGCGTTATGGTCAATCTTTACCAAAGGCTACATTATTATTACTATTATTATTGTAATAGAATAAATGTATTTGTTATATGGAGCAAATAAACTAGAAATGATTCACATTTAAGAAGCTGAAAAATAGAGAGCTTGTTTTAATTTTTATTTTATTTTTTTAAACTGAGAAATAATTGCAGCCATGTTTAATATTATTTTCTTTAAATCAGTGGGAAATGCAGTGTAGTAGAAAGCATATGTCTTTATTTATAGACATTTGCACTATTTTGAGTTGCAGTTTGGGAAAAAAAATATTCAGCATTCATAATAGTGCACCCCATCTTTATTTTTTAACCATGCAGAAAAATTTCACAGTCCTTTTTTCAACCAATGGCAATCATATACAGTATGTTGCATTAATGCACACATTTCAAAATTAAAAACTTTTTCTGTACTTAAAATTGCAATTATTTTGGAACTGCATTGGGTTTGAACTATCAGTACTTAATGGCAGAGTTATCATGACCCCGATGCTCTGTTTTCAGGACATCTGCGGACAAAAGAGCTGCGACACACTGGGTGTGGCCGATGTCGGGACTATGTGTGATCCCAAGAGAAGCTGCTCCGTTATTGAGGACAACGGCCTGCAGGCTGCCTTCACAGCTGCACATGAGCTTGGTAAGAGGTTGGCTGAACCTTGACGTGTGGGTTGCAGGATTTATAAGTCTTCAGTTATTCACCAACAAAACAGACAAAAACAATAATCACAAGCACAGCAATAAAAGCATAAACAAGCAAGTCCAAGTCAGATTTATACGTTTTCAGTTACTCAACAAAAAAGAGGGCGAAAACCAATAATCACACACACAGCAATAAAAGCCTAAAAGCCTAATCAGACAAATACAACACAAAGGCAACCTTAATAACAAGCCCAATTGGTAACAATTATAAAACAAGTAAAATTTATGTGAAATACATTTTTATAGAAGAATAAAATAAACAATGTTAAAGGCTGTAAACCTATAAATCTAACTGAAAACGGGTGACTGGATGAACTTCTAGCTCGTGTGCAAATTCAAACCCAGAGATACGAGAGGCATTTAACCTCTATGGAGTTTGGTTTGAAGATGGATCGATGAATGGATGATTTAGAATTGATGAGTAAAAAGGAAAAAATAGAAAAAAAGGTAAATATGGTTGAACACACACAAGTTTTATATTAAACCTTGCTTGTGAACTTGGGTACACAGGTAAACCTCACTTGATCAGTGATACAGCATTCTTAACACGACAAAGCAATAAAAAGGTTAATAAAAAAACAATCACGTTCCAGCCTTCTTCTGCAATAAACTTCCAAAAAGAAAAAAAGTAATGCAGACCTTCTTCTTCTGACTGTGAGACGTCTTTCTAAATCACACTGTGTGACATGGATCTAATAAACTTGGCCAATGCATCACGAATGACATGCAGATGGTGAGATGCCAATAACACATCCTGAATAGTATAGCATGGTATGACCGTATGTTGAGTGGTTGGAGTGTCTTATATTTACTCTCTACTCGCTTTCACACGCTATCTTTGGAAGTAAGACCATGAAAATGACTTTGAACATCTCACAGTATGATATAGGACTAACGGACAGGAAACACAATCAAAGAAACTACTGCAATTGACACATGGGCATCTTTATTCTGGGATAGGTCAACATTGTACGACGTATACAGTATGCAGCTTAATATTCTGACTATTCTAACCGATTAATCTCCATATCCTCAGTCATTCCGATCTATTGTGAAGATACAACTGTAACATTTTGTATCCCTGTGTCCTCTCCTGCTGCAGGTCATGTGCTGAGTATGTCCCATGATGACTCTAAAAACTGTAAGAGGCAGTTTGGAGACCTGGGAGGACATTACCTGATGGCTCCGCTGTTTGTCAGCCTCAATATGACGGTGCCCTGGTCTCCTTGCAGTGCTCTCTCCATCACCGAGTTCTTTGACAATGGATATGGTAAGAAATGTTTAATGTCATCACTACGGCATGTCAGAAAAATGACAGAGTGAAACTGTGCCGCCCCACAGAGACCTGCTGCCAACGTAGACATCTTTCACAGTGCCGTGGCCCTATTATTAGGGCTCATTCAGAGAAGATTAAAATGCACTGTTCTTCTGCTCATGCTTTAACTATGTCACTGCCTTCAAATTATGGGCTATAACTTATATAGATAGTTGATCTCATCCTAAAAAATCCACATTTTCTCTTCCCACATTCTCCTCCTCCTCTCACTCTCTTTTTCCCTGTCGTTGCCACCACCCCCACCACCACCACCTCATCACGTATTGTTTGTATCCTTGCTAGACCCATCAGTGAACCTTCTTTCCCACTGAGTCATACTATGGACTTCTCCCTGTTCTGCACCTCGTTAGCCAAAAGCAACAGCTGGTGTCGGCAAAATAAGCTCTTTATCAGTTGGAAAATATCTCCAACGACAACTCATATGGCTGGGAATGTAAATTCCGAACTCTGAGTGTCATCGACAGCTCCAGACCAAAGCTTATTGAATGTTATGAAGAATTGTTAGAGAAGAAATGGATAAAATCAGATTTAGAATAGCTGTCAAATGTCCAGATTCACTAGGAGAGACAGAGAGCACGATGCTGCCTATAAAAGTGCACTGCATTAGTTAAAATTCAATTGCTTATTTTAACAGGGCACAAATTGCCAGGAATATTTTCCCACTGTTGTCATGTCACACAGAAAAGAGCAACACATTTTACCCTTGCCACAGTGGAACCATTGTCAGCTCTGTAATCTCCACAAACCGCAAACTAATCGGTCTCATACAGCATTGCTCTGTATTGTAATCACAGGAGACTGCCTGCTGGACGTTCCAGAGAGTACCATGCCTTTACCAAGTGAGCTGCCAGGCATCAAGTACAGTCTGGACCAACAATGCCAGCAGATATTTGGAGAGGAATTCATCCACTGTCCCAACACCTCGGACAGTGACGTCTGCAGCCAGCTTTGGTGCCAGGAGGACGGCACCTCACAGTGTACCACCAAGAACGGCAGCTTGCCCTGGGCTGACGGCACCCCCTGTAGCTTCAACCAGACCTGTCTCCGAGGAGCATGCATATCGACCCAAGAGGTGCTGCAGCCACTGGTAAGACAGATTCTTTTAATTGGAGGGGAAAAAAAAAATCTCTGTTTTTCATTTGCTGGCCTCAAACTGAGATTATGTAACAACTGAGGGAATGAAAAACATGCTCGTCTTTTTATAAATCAAAAGTTTAATTTGTTCATTCTGAAATGTTTCATTGCTCATCCTTTTGTTTAACTGCTGCAGCTTTGGTTGGTTTGGTATGACATAACTAGTATTATGGTGGCTTGTGTTGAAGTTGATTGATTATTTGGTCAGGCTGATAATTGAGCAGATTTGTTTATATTTATATTTCAAATAAATAATTTATTAACTACATTTCTATTGGAAATGTCTGGTTTTATTGATTCATAATAATAATAATAATAATAATAATAATAATAATAATAATATAAGGTGTTCTCGAAATGACAGTAAAAATAGTACGAAATGTACTGCACAAATTTGCTCTTGTCATGATTTATATTATGAACTTTGAAAGTTGTAATGTGTATGGATGGATCCTCTTATACAAACACTGCTCTTGATCAGTGATAGTTGTCACAAAAGAAGTATTTAATGCTCAAATAATTTAAACTAAAGGATTTTGCTGACAGTTGACATAACACTTAAATACCTGACTCGTACCTGACTTGGCAATACAGCAGTTTTGCTGTTTGACATTAAAATAACAAAAATTGAGTCCACATTTTGGCCTGAGCTGACACTGCACAAGCAGCACCAACACAAGCTTCATTCAAATGAAGGAAAGGCCTCTTTAGTGTATCTCTCAAAGTTAAATTATTTTGTAAAAAAAATAATTCCCTATTTTTAATTCCCCTGATGGTATTTCCATGCACCATGACTATGGCAGAATGTTGTACTTTTGTATCAAATGGGCAGTAACACTTGATACACTCTGTTCAGTATTTATACACAGAAAAGACAGCAGGAAATCATTTATTGTCACATGGCATCAATTGTTTAATGAGAAACTGAAGAAATTGTGACCCCATAAACCACATCAGCAAATTTCACTCTGCTATTTCAGAGTGACCGTCAGCTGTCGGAAACTTTTGTACGTTATGACCGCTTCACTTTAACCTTCAGAGTGTAACGTGATCCGAACATACACCTTGTCACACTGTGCTTGCATGCTGGCGATGTGTGCTTTGCTTGCACTTGCTCACTGCTGTGATCTTCCTGTAACTGTGGATGAGTCACTTCCCTTGAGGTGCACAGCTCATTTACTCTGAAACTGACGTATAAAAACAAATTTAACTCAAACGGACACCGTCTCCTACCACATCGCATTTCAAAAATGTTTTATGTTCGACACGTTCAATATCAGAGCTGCTGTCTGTAATGTTTTGTTTTTGTTTTTTACTAACTTTGGCCAAATTCCACTTGCACATACCACTTAGCCCTATCCCTCCATTTGCACATTAACTTGTAGGCGACGCTTGTCCTGATTCTTGTCGTGGTCATGGGGCAAGATGAATTGTACGGGTTAAGTTGGGTGGGAGGGGGTTCATTGTTTCCAAAATTAACCAAATCCAAGGAAACTAATCATTACAGTCATAAAGTCATAACAATGATTAGCAGGTTGTGTAGCAACACTAACCACAACAGAACTTGTTTGCAATGTTTATGTATCATAAACTGGTCCACATGTATCCACTTTACTACGGACAAGCACACAATAATTCCAAAAATCCACAATAGCGATATTACAACAGTTTTACTGTTTTTTTTACAATGACATGTTGCATCGCAACCAAAACATGTCACATCTGCGTTCTTGATGACATTCTTGATGGCGTTCATGAATGTTCATGTCCTATATTGTAGAGCTAGATTTTAACCAATACACCTCGTACCTTTGGAACAAGGGTAAGGGCTCAAAATGAAAAATTGGATTGAGCAAAACACTCAAGATCAGTGACATTTGTCACATAATAAAGAGCTATACAGCGATTTTAACAGAACTATTTTACTGACAGCAGCTTTTACACACTTATAAACTCAGTTAGCTCATTGTCAGTGGGTAGAATTGTGTCATTTCTTCCTCAACAAAATCACAATTTCTTGGCCCTTGGAGTAATTTTGATCTTAAAAAACAGCTGAGATTGTGAAATATGGATCAAAAAGGGGCCTTGAGGGTCATGACTAAACTTTCAGGCTTAATATGTTTAGCCAGCAAAGAGATGTCCTGCATATGCCAGGAAAAAAAAGAAAATTTGAACTTCCACAACTTCCTTAACAACTGGGCAAAACCTTTTTGCTGAAGAAGTTAGTGGGATGTGAGTAGTACAAAATCAGATCAAAATCTCGCCTCAAAATATTATGATTTAGACAAGTTTCAGGCTAACATGCAAATGATAATCATTACCAAACCCTTTTGAATAAATGCCTTGTTTTAGTTTAGACATGAGACGGAGAATTACAGAATAGCTGGAATGGGGGGAGGTTGAAACCAACTGCCTCCTTTTTAATATTTCTGTAAAAAAAAAAAACATTGTACATCAGTGTTTCATTTTAGCTTGATCTGGGAACTTTGTTGGTTCAAAGTCATTAAAATGTCTGAACAGGACACCCTCAACGTATCACACACTTTCAGTGTGACCTCTTCAAGCTGCAGCATGGCAGGTTCCACTATAGCAGTGAGTGACGCATGTGGCAGGAGCGTGGGCAGAGGCAGACAGCAGGCACGTGCCGAACTTCAACACAGATTTGGGCTGGAGTCGCGGCACGCCAACTCACTGTGCGGCCTCAAACCTAGAAGCCCAGACTGTGGTTTGGACTGTGCAGCTGAGATTGCCTTTGGCACGGAGCTCTGACCAAAAACAGCTCTGACAGCTCTTTTTCCCCTCCTCTCTCTTCCTGCTTGTGTTTTACCGCAGGTGGTTGTGGACGGCGGCTGGAGCTTGTGGGGACCGTGGCAGCAGTGCTCCAGAACATGTGGAGGAGGGGTAGAGTTCTCCTATAGGGAGTGTACTGACCCGATACCACAGAACGGAGGGAAGTACTGCGAAGGACAGAGGGTCAAGTATCAGTCCTGCAACACGCAGTCCTGTGACGACAGTGATGGTGAGAATCAGGTTTTATGCTCTGATGCTTGAGGTTGCTGATGTCTGATGTTTCGATCTTAAATCAAAAAAACTACATTTATGAATTAAAATGTACTCTTTTGAATTAAAAGAAAAATAATTACATTATAGAAAGTAATAAACAAGAATAGCTCAAGTGATACATAAATTCATGAATTAATAAATTCAGAATGTAATAGTTCAGTACAGGAACAATGACAAAATAAGTCATTTGGTTCTGAAAGGCTATTACTACACTGTAAATACGGCGTCATTTTTTTAAAAATGTTTTAATTTTTTCAGTAGCAATACATATGTTAAACTACAGTATATCTGTCTTTTATCATAGGTAAGAGTTTCAGAGAGGAGCAGTGTGAGCAGTACAACAGCGTGGAATTCAATGGGAAAATGATGCAGTGGATACCAAAGTATGCTGGCGTTTCTCCCAGAGATAGATGTAAACTGTTCTGCAGGGCCAGAGGCAGCAGTGAATTTAAGGTGTTTGAAAACAAGGTACAGTATCATGCACTCAAGGTCACAGCCTATTCATAAACATGATACATAATACACACACACATATGTATATATATATATGTGTGTATATGTGTGTATATATATATATATAGCCAACATACAGTGCATATTTGGTTTGAATAATCAGAACACAGTACAACAGTAGCTTTGACAGAAACATTAACTCCAGAACTTTGAGAAGAACCTTAAGGTCTTCATATAATTGTAGCTGATTATAACCTCCATCCATCATAAGGTTGATCATTACCCTTCATCCACTGTTACTGACTGCTTGAAAGCTCTGACCATCTTAAAATGAAAAATCAACTACAGCCTGCAAATGATCAGTGTTGAAAAAGAAAAATGTACATTCACTTTAATGTGATTTAGATCCATAACTGTCAAATGTCTGCAGGTGATTGATGGGACGACCTGTGGCCCTGATACCACCTCAGTGTGTGTCCAAGGCCAGTGTGTGAAAGCAGGCTGCGACCAGGTGATTGGATCCAACAAGAGAGTGGATAAGTGTGGAGTGTGTGGAGGGAGTGGGCTCACTTGTAGAAAGATAACTGGCTCATACAACAAAGCAACGTAAGTGATACAGTAAAGTTCATATTCTGTGAATTACAAAATGCATTTAGTGGCAGAATTTCAAAATAAAAGTGTCACCTCTGTCAAGGAGGCATGCGCTCAGGAACATTATTTTGCTCTTTTAGGCAGCAGTGGTTGGGTGGGTTGAGACGTATGCACAGTCAAAAACATTGCTTTGACACTTTGCTGGTTATTTCAGCAGAAATAAAACTCCATGAGTACACACTTATGGAGTGGAGGAACAGACAGAATGACAGTAGCAGCCATGTGTCCTGTAACCTCGCAGTTGAGATCAGAAGGCTGCGTCTGTATGTCTTTGAGCAATATAGGACACTGTGGGAAACCATGTAGCCTTGGCAGAGGTCTCTGTAGTCTGGGTGCTTTTAGCAAATAACACCAAACAAAGCAAGGATAAGTGATGCTGTTAAATGTTCAGGTTGGTTACACAACAGACACCCAAGCTTAAGCCCATCCATCCATTTTCTACCACTTTATCCTCCACAGGACTGTTGCAGTGGGTGCTGTTCCAATCTCAGCTAACATAGGGCTATAGACGGGGTACACTCTGGACAGTTCGCCAGTCCATCACAGGGCCACATAGAGACAAACAACCATCAGTCACACTCTCACACTGCCAGTCAATTTAGAGTGACCAATTTACCTAATCCCATATTGCATATTTTTGGACCGTGGGAGGAAACAGGTGAACCTGGAGAAAAGCCATACACACGGGAGAACAATGCAAACTCCATTTAGAAAGGCCCTTGCTGCAAAGGCAAGAGTCTGACCCCCTAAACTGAACTTGTTTTTTACGACACATTTTCCAGCTCCTTAAAGCTTCTTAAAGTGTATTCACACACACGCACGCACGCACCCACAGTGATAGGGCCAAAGTTAGGGCCAAAGTTACCAAAGTGCTGCACAACAGATACCAAATGGTAAAATAAAGAAAGTTAAAAGTTAAAGTACAATAAGTTGAAAGGATATAAAAGTCAAAAACCATAAGCATGTAGTCGGGCAGTTGAGGAATCTTTTATTGCTGTTGGTGGAGCACGCATTTTTAATATTGAATGATCATGTTTGTAAGAAGCTAAAATCATAATTGTGATTTAAAATATGATTTTGAAGTCCTTCCAGATTTATTTTAAATTTAAAGCGCACCTTGACCGGAAGTTCCAATTAACGCTACCTTGTTTATGAAGCCCTCAAGTTTCAAAACAAACAGTTCAGCCATTGCTGAGAACGCTGTGTTTTATTGTAATCTCGGCCTCAGCGAGATCTCTGAAAAAACCTGGTCCGGTTACGTAAACAGCAGTTCTCCTGAACAGCAGATCGTCCTGCCCTGGGCACTAGTCTGGGTACATCCGGTTGCGTACATTGAACCGCAGAAGTAGAACGTCCGTTGTGGAGGTGTTTCACGAGCGACAGTGTCTTCTGACTCTGGGTCCGACTCCGGGTCAACGTCATAAAAGGGACGGCGGTGGGGAGTCGTGAAGAAGCTATTTTTAAACACTGTTAAAACAATGTTTTGATAATGAGTAGCAGTGCATCCACCGTTCCAGAAGGGGGAGCTGTGCTTCAGAGAGCGGGTGTGCTGATTATGTCACTTCCGGGTACTAGCCAATCACAAGACAGTTGGGAAGGCTCTACGCTGGCTGGCTTATAAACTACAGCTTTAAATTGCTGAGGTTTTGTGGTCACTGATGTCTGTTGTGAGCTCCTCATTAGATGAGTTCTAACAGATTTTGGACATGCCAGAAGCAAATCCTCCATTTCTGAAAGCCTTAGTGGTTCAATCCTGGCCAATGATGTTTACCACTTAGCATAAAAACAGATGTAGGGGGGTCACTCTAGCATCCCAATGGGGGGGGGGGTAGTACTTCCAGTCACTTGCTGGAATAGCAATCATTCTACTGCAGAGACCTGCATGCAGAGTAGTTATAGAAGATCAGTCAGTCTCTCTTTGAAAAACTCTGAGATTGGTCAAACTCTCCCTTTATGGGCTGTAAATAAAACTCAGAAGAGGTGCAGAAGTGTTGTTATATCACAGACCATTTGGTTTACAATATGCTGAAAGGTTATTTCAGAATATTTATTAATAATGCCATAATGCCAAATACTGTCCCTTTTAAAGCAAATACATGTCTCTTGATTGAAATGGCAAATTATCTAAAACCAGTTCTTCTTTTTTCCAGCTATGGATACAGTGACATTGTCACAATTCCCATTGGTGCTACTAATATTGATGTCAAACAGCGGAGCAACAGAGGAATCAAACATGATGGGAACTACCTGGCTATAAAGAAAGAGGATGGTGGTTTCATCCTCAATGGGAACTTTTCTGTATCCACAGTGGAGCAGGACATCCCTGTGCTGGGTGCTGTGCTAAAGTACAGTGGCTCCTCCACCACACTTGAAAGGATCCAAAGCTTCAGGCAACTGAAAGAGGCCATCACCATTCAAATTCTGGCCACTGCAGGTGATGCCAACCCACCGAAGGTCAAATATACCTTTTTCATTCCTCGAGATGTGAGTTTCGATAAATCCAAAGAGAAGAAGGGCTCGTCACTATCTTTGCATATGATCCATCCCTTGAGTGTACCTGAGTGGGTGTTGGGGGAGTGGTCCGAGTGCTCCAAGAGCTGTGGTTTTGGGTGGTCCAGGAGGAATGTTGAATGCCGGGACAGTGCAGGCTTTTTCTCCAGTCAGTGTGACAAAGATCTGAAACCTGTAGATATCAGACCTTGCGGTGACTTGCCGTGTCCCATATGGCAGTTGGGACCTTGGTCCACATGCTCACGAACTTGTGGCCAGGGGGAGCGTCGCCGCAGTATCTTCTGCATAGACTACACAGGGATGACTACTGATCCAGAGAAGTGCGACCCGAGCAAAGTCCCAGAGCCAGTCTCCGTACAGTGTCTCAGCCAGGAGTGCCTATGAATAACATCATACAATGAACTTTCCCATATTGGTTTGACTGCACTTACCAACCACGGATGGATTACTGAACAACACATGCCAGGCACAGGCCTAGGGAGCAGGGGACATGATGACTACCAAAAGACACAAAATGACCACAAAAGATTTATAGACCAGCTCCGAAGAGATCAACAAAGACAACAAGACATGAAAAATGACTACTTAGACACAAAATCTGAAGAAAATTAAAATGATTACAGAGAGACTATAAGAAACAAAAGCTAGACAAATATGAGAGTATACAAAATACTACAAAGACACACAAAATGGCCGCAAAGTGATGCAAGGCCTGTGCCCAGGGGCCCATTGTCCCATAATCTGTCCATGTTACCAACTGGTTGCATCAAGTCGCATCAAAAGCTTTTACCTGAATTTTTGCCTTTATTCTCTTTTTTGATATTTGACAACCACTATTGAAACAATGGAAATCTACCTCATGTGGTGCGTGTATATAGATGAAGGTGCTGTGTGTGTGTGTATGTGTGTGTGTATGTGTTTTTTTCGAGAATGAGAAGTTTTATAGTCCTGCTTTAAATAGAATCAAACTTCTTGGGAGCGGTTTTGTCAAATCTGCAAATTTGTTTCAGTCTTTGTATGTTAGGGGTCATTTCGGGCATGACATTTGCTGTTAAACACCAGCAAATTGTTCATACCTCCAGCCGTCCTCTAACGCACTCACTCCCTTATAAAGCTTTGATCGAGACTTAAGCTGTTTCTGAGGTATGTCCATATGACTGAGGTATACGTCTGGTTTCCACGTAGCTCTGTCTGTCAGCGAGTCAGCCAGAAGTGTATTCATTCCAATGGCAACCTCCATGATGTCTGAAGTGTTTTGTAACTCCTCCCCTCAAGTAATATTTTAATCTGGACTTTATAATGTTTGCAGTTGATTTCGGTAAACTGTATGCACTTTGTTTTTAGGCTTACGTCTTGTGGCAGAAGGTTGTTTTTTACGTACCCCCCTCAAAAAAACATATGGGCGTCTCGTGTCACAGGAAATTAGCATAAAAATAATCCATCTGGCTTTTAAGTTGAATTCAGTTGTATGATATTGTTAGTCAAGCTGTAGTTTAAAAATATAAACTTGTTCAGACAGTGTGCAATATATAATAACATTAACACAGCACACATTCATGTAATTGTAGAAATCAATGGATATAAAGATGATGGTAATATAAACAATGCACTTTAGCCACAAATCTTATAGCAATACAGATACATAGATATTTCACAAAACCACAACGTGAAAAAAACAATACACCAAATTCTCTTCTTTTGGCTGCAGTGGTGACTCTTTCCATCTGACATGCTTTCCAGTGCTTTCAACACAAGGGGGCGGAGTCAGTACATGAAACGCTATTACGGAAACTAAACAAAAGTCTGTGGAAATGCGGCAATAGTTGAGAGAATGGCCTCCCGTTTGATTCCATATCTTTTCTGCACATCCAAAATATGATGTAAAAGAAGATGTCATTCTATCTGAAAACTCTAGCTTGGACTTTTCCACCTTTCCCTATACCTTGTGTTACAAAGCAGTTGTTAATGCAAAGGAACAATGGTACTAACAGTTTGCAATGCAACAAATATTTCTTTGGAGGTGTTATTACTAAGTTATTAGCTCATTATCTATCATGTATATAAAAATTACCATTGATTTTATTCTTTTTCATTTTCATGTGTTAAAACATCCTATGCAACCACTCACAGTTGTATTCAGACTCTGATTTGTACATTTGATTTATTTTCATTCCTGTTGTTAATTTACAGTATGTTATAAAACTGATGAAGTATTAGGCCTATATCCCTTCAGTGAAGGACCATACTTATTGTATTATTATTACAGCTTCCTTTTTAAGCTATTTATTTTTGTAAAGTTTTTACCATGGACATGTAATTGAAATGGCAACTGCTGCTGAGATTTTTGTCATACAAATGGTCAAATAAACACATTTATGTCAAAAATGTTGTTGTCTTATACTGATCATTATCGCCCATGGCAACCAAAAGGCAACCACACATCTGCTATGAAAACAGTGGAGAGAACCCTCTATTGTGCACAAAAGCCAGGTTTAATTGTGCCACTATCAGAAGTCATTCTTCTTAATCACCTATAAATCCCTCATGGATATTGAAGTTGTCCACAGTGTTGTTTCAAACTTACCATTGAAAGCCAGAGTAATGGAATTCTTCTCAGTGAGTTGATGGCGTTTAACAGCTGGGCGAGGCAGATATTATGGCTCATTTTGCAAAGTGAAAGCCCTTAAGATGTTCTGGAAAACAAAAATCCTCCCACACTGGAATGGTTTCTCTCCACAGACAGCTGAAATAAAGAGAGAAACCATGTCTCAGTAGCTGATGCAGTTAGGGAGGAACCTCAGTTTAACAGGCAACAGAAGTAACTTAATGTCCTATTTTTAATGTTGGTCTTATTCCATTCACAGCTGTCTGGGCTAGGTAAATGTGAAAATCATAACGGACCACAAATACCAGAGAAGTCATGAAATCATTGCAGAATTTGGTTTGGTTTAACACTTTATTTATAAAGTACAGCACATTACACTATTTCTTTCTTGCATAGCCTATCAGTCTATAGAAATGACTGCTATGTTTTTTAGAAGTCTGGCATTCAGTGTGCACTTAACACCTGATACTGTGAGGAAACAGGAAACTGATTCATGAATGTATTTGGCATTGACCTAGAGCTGCAACTAACGATTATTTTCATAATCGATTAATCTGTGGCGTATTTTCTCGATTAAAGTAAGTAATCGTTTGGTCATAAACCAAAATGATTCACTTTTAATGATTACTTTGTTATATGGAGCAAAGAAACCAGAACATATTCACATTTAAGAAGCTAAAACAATCAAAAATATTGTTCCAACGGATTAATCAGTTATCAAAATAGTTTACTAATTTAGTAATCGATTAATAATTGATTCATATAGTAATTGTTTGAGCTCTTAATTGACCCTTTTCAGACCTTATAATACCATTCATCTTGAGTGATCCGATCACATGCAGACTGTGTAAATTACAGGAAACACTATCAATACATCCTGAATGCATCCTCTGATCTGATCACAGAAACCACATTTGGAAGTAGTTTGACAGGCCTTTGAGTTACACATGGTAATACAATGGCTAATAGTATTGCCTCACAGCAATATGTTCTTCAGTTAGTAAGTTAAAAACAATTTGAAGTGGATATCTACACCTTACTGCCTGTACTGCCTGGAGGTGTAGGTGTTTTGGCCCTATGATGGAATGTTGACCTGTCCAGGGTGAGCCACACCTTTCTTTTTGTGTCAGAGGATGAAGTGGTTGAAAGTGAATGAATGAGGAGCTGATTTGAAGATGCATGTGGCCACATTCCTGAGATAGATAATTAGCAATCCGTATTTAGGACAAATTGGTGCCAGCCTCTTCAGCTGACATCATCTGATCCACGGTGGTTTCATGTTTTTTTTGCACTATATTATCGTCCACTACTGCCACAATAATAACACTGATCTCCATATGTTTTATTTAGTCAAATGGTCAAAACTTGTTTTTCATGTTGTAACATGAGCAGACTTTTGATTCACTCTAGCACCTCATCTCTTTTTCCTCTGTCTCATTCTCTGTCACTTGCACAAGCTTGCACACACACACATCTGTTACATCTGTACAGTCAGACTCCTTAAAAATATTTGTTCTTGCAAACATCAGTGTGTATTTGATTAAAGAGTGGGGACGCCAAAATCACATATGTTCACAGGAGACGCACTGTGTTAACAGCCACACTTAAGGCTGTCCATATTGATGACATTAATCATCAAGGACAATGTCAAAATCAGGTCTGAACGATGCCATTATTGATCAATAATTTCCAAAATAACCTTTCAACATTATGTAAATCAAGTGATCATAGAGAGAACATGTCAGTGCCTTCTCTCAACTCTGTTTACAGCCTCACAGCTAAATATGTATGGTAACAGGAGGCTTTGTTCAGAGAGTGGCTAAAAGACTTGGACAATACATATCACAAAACACATTCAGAAGAGTGTCAGTGTCAGAAGAGAGTTTCAGAGATGGAAAAATAGTCTCGGGTCAGCCGACTGTCACACAAGAAACGAGTGCTTCTGTCTGTGCTCATGTGATGACAGGAGCTCAGGACAGAGAGCTGTGATCCCAAACCATGAGTATTTTAATAACATGCAGATGAAACTGAACAATCAACTATTTTCCAGTGGTCCTACCTGCTACCGATTTGAAGATTACACGAGTGGTTTTCCAACCTGTTTGGCTTCTTCTATTTTTTCACAAATGGTGTGTAGTCTGGGTCACATTTCAGATGTCTGTGGACTGTCAACAGTTCCAACCGCTAGTTCGTTAACCCCCCTCTTAACTTCTCCCGTTTTCTTAAAAAAAAAAAAAAAAGTTAAAATGATCCAATATCTCACCAAAAACTCAAAGAATAGACTAAAAGGATGATAAGTGAATGCAGATGTATGTTTTAGAATGTTGCCTTTTCTCCTTTTACTGTCAGCTCCTCGGATTTGTCAAAACAAATCTGAGATCCCATGTCTCACTGAATAAACCAAAATAGAAGCCACAAGTCTTACATACAGATAGCACATCCCTGATCCTATGGACACACCTGCTCACATGGAGATACAGAGACAGGCAATAAAATATAAATATATTTTCAAATGAGTTAAGGATTTGAATACTTGAGACCCAGCCTCTCCCAACTACTCTGCTCTAACCCCACTTCTTGCATTTTTTCTCACCCCCCTCATCCTGGTCCACTTTCAGTGCTTGACTATCTTGTGCCATTCCAGCTATAGTTTTCCAAATATTTGTTCCTGCCTGCAAGTTTCTGCAATTTTTTGGACACAGTTGGCTTCTTTTTTTGTTCCCCTGCCTGCTGATCGTATAAATAAAGTGTCTGAGTTGTTCTAGGGTCCTGATGTGGCACATGATGTGTGGCTGAAAACATTAACTATAAATAGAGTAAAAATTATGTTTTTGTGTTGCTGTTCTGTTAATTCAGTAATATGTACTTTTGCATGGTGATCTGCAGAAGAGATTCCATTTATTTCTCTTGTGGGCTTTTCCATGTTAGGGAGAGTGGCCTTTTTTCAATAGGGTTTAAGTTGGTTCTTGAAGTGTGGTTGTATGAGGCACTGCAAAAACACATTGTGAACAAATATTTTGTTCAGATTTCCCAAAGTGACTCAGGCAGCAGTGGACCAGCAGCTCCCATGTCCCTAATGTTGGTGCAGGGACAGAGGTTTACAAACTTCAGTTTCCCTGTAGAAAGGACTTGTCTAAGTCTAAGACTAATGGTCACATAAAATAGCAGACATTGTCTTAGAGTATTGTAGACTGACACTGGTGGATATTTTATTATGTGAGCCTTTTATTAAATGTCTGAAATCCCTGCTGGAAGTGATTGTTTCAGTGAGAATTAGCTTCTGTGTCTTTTAGATTAATTGTTTTCAACAAGTGCAGCAAACATAGCAAAGTGAGTGCTCACAGAGCCAAACTGTTCTTTTAAAGTCAAGACTGAAGTTAAATAAGTTGTCAAGTCATTTTTAATAGCCCTTTGTGAGTTTATATTAAGATGATTCAGTAAAATAACTATAATTGCTATGTAATCAATAGAATCTATGCATGTTGTCTACTGTGAGACTTGTGTGCGGTTTCAAATACATCCAATACACTCTCTGCCCTTTCCGGCACCATATTTGAAAAAAATAAAAAAATAAAAAAATCTTTGTCAATATTGTGTCTTTTATTTTGCAAAGTAAATCAAATCAAAGCTAGATTTTTTGAAGTACATGTAAATACCGATCAAGTTTCACCTCCATCATGTACAGGTCAGGAGCTGACCCCTACATTTCAAGAGTTTAGATGGCTTTAGATACACATCTGAAAATCTGAAAAGGTTAGCAGGAGGTCAGACATTTGCAAGTAAATGAGTGTTGAAAAAGTGAATTCATGAGAAAGTATCAGAGCTGTAGTGTACTTCCTGTTCCTTCCAGTACAGTACAGTAAGGGATGCGCGTTGCATTGTGGGCATCAAAATAGAAGGCAGAAAAAGCAGCTTGGAGCACAAAGGACTTAAAAACGACACTTTGGAAACTTAGAATGCCAGCGAGCGAGTTGTGAATTCGTGTGAAGGTTACTTAGTGACTGTATGCTTTGGCGGGTGGCAGCGTAAAAACTGCCTGAATAACGTGAGGAGGAATGTGAGTGAGCGGTGCGGAGCAGCAGGGCGCACCGCTGTCTCCAACCGTCGCTGCCTTTTTGTCAGCTGAGCTGTTTGCAACCAGAGGCCCGGTCGTGACCGCAGGCCGAACCCAGCAAGGTAAAGCACCTCCATACATGCTGTCTCGTTACTTCAATCCCACCGTCTGCGATTGTGTCGCGCTGCATTGTTGTCGAAGCTGTCAGAGGAAAAAACAGTAACGCCGTGACGCCTTGGCTAGCGCTAGCGCTAGCTTGGTAGCTAATGATAGCTAATGTGCTGCAGCTGCGGCGATGTCCACGGTCAAACCGGGGCCGTGGCTTAGTGGCTTTCAGAATAAGTTACATAAATTAGTTTGTTTGTTTGAAAGACAGTTCGTGTTTCCGTATATTATAATGGATTATGTATGTACCAGTGAACCGAAGTGAATAAAATCTAGACCAATATGTAGTGAACTGGTAAATAATGTCAGTCAAGACGGTGGGTTAAATGTGTTGGTGGGGAAAACAAATGATGCTTTGCATTTTCGCTACATGTATAGCTACAATCTGAAAATGTATAGCCAATTAGCCAATGTTTTAATGCATTGGTATAAATAGATTTACATAGTGAAGTGTTACAATATGTATGTTCCTTTTATTTTGACAGTTCAAACCGGATGTGCTTTTGGTGGTACTTTAAAACATGACGCTTTTAGCTTGTGTTTGCTTAGCCGTGATTGTTGCTAGAAACATGTTTGTAATTGAGCTTGGTCGTCAGATATTTTGTCCTGTCACTTAAAAAAAAACATAAGCTTGTGTTCCCGTCTTCACACCGAGAACACTTTGTCAGTCCAGTCTGGTGTCTGTTCCTGCACAGCGCCTGTGTTGTCTTTGTCAGGACGTGATGTAAACAGAATAAAAGTAACAGGGCAAAGAAGTACCAAGAAGCGTGATAGGTGTGTTAACCATCGCTCGTTTAATTCACATCATATTGAAAACTAAAAATATTAAAAACTCGTCAATAGTCTGACTCGTGATTAATCGATATTTTATTTATAATGCAAATGTGAACTTCTGATTGGAAAATATCCTGCAATAACACCTCAGAATTAAACTATAAACTAAACAGTCACACAGCAAATTTGTTGGGGAATGTTTTAAGCAGTTCTTTATTAAATATCATGTCTGAATCACAACTGCGTTGATGTAAGATCTGTTTACTCCAAGTGAGAAATGTGTCACAACGTATTTGGACAGTGCATAATTAAGATATTGCTCCTTATTGTATCAATATTTAACACAATTCTATTGCATATATTGTTGTTGAATTGCCCAGCTTGGACACAAGTGTATGTTTTTCTGTTAGATTTAGTGGATTTTTTCTCTGTTTGAAAGTCTTTAATGATGTTGATTTATTTTTCATGATTATGATGTATAAATATGTATGTATGCATGTTGTATATGTTTTATGTCTCTTATCAGAAACTGCCAAAATATGACCTGCCTGTGAGCTAAAACTGTAATACCAGTGCACTGCATATGTCTGGTTGATGTTTCATCAATATAAACCACAGAGGTGAACTGATTAACAGATTTTCCTTCCATATTTATGCTCATTAAAGTGGTTGTGCTGTACTTATTAGAAGCAGCTGCTTATTGTCCTGTAAGTTCTTAACCAAGAAAAATAAGTCCATATTCATTTTCGTGTTGCATAAGTTGCCATGCTGATTAACTTCATTTAAAAGTGAGCCAGCTACATGATGCAGGAAAACCAGAGATAAGCCTAAATATAGATTGAAAACCCACTAATCCCAATTTGTGGTACAGGCTCCTGCTCTATTGCCATAAAAAATATTCCTGTGGTGAATTTGGATGTTTTTTTTGTTGCTGACTCTTTGTTATATAACCACTGATTAATCAGTTGATCTTGGAGTGTATATTTTGGCCCAGGAATGCCTTTAAATTGCTTACATTTCTGACCCAAAGATGGAAAGAAAACAAAGCAGGTTCTCAGTGTACAGTGTAGACATTCAAATGAGGACAACCTGCAACCAGGGAAAGGTTTTCAGATTCTATTTCGTGATCATTTTTTCATCAAAATTATAGTATTCAGTTTATTATAACCTTATAAAGAAGCAAACAGATGTCATGACATGGCCTTTTCAGCCCAAGGATTTATGATCAACAAGGACCAAGTATCAACAAGAAATACATACTTAAAAAAACACCCTGATGTATCATGAAGATCTAAATGGAGATCAAGTAGATAGATAAAGTGCCTTCAGGAGACATTATAAGTATGTGAAAATCTCACAGTGAAATCAAAGCTCATTTCTATTAACCTGGTTTGCTGGTTCAGCTTAGGCACTGTCTCGTTGCACCACCACAGCTTAGGTCTATAATTCACTTTGTCTTCACTGGGCCAACATACCCCAAGAGTATTTTCTCTTTCCTAGGTCTGTGTGTGTGTGTGAGATGGAGAGTTCGCTTTCCCTCGAAGAGCCCCTTCACATGAGCTTTTGTTTGATGGAAAATCTCATGCCTCAAAGAATCCACATGTCTTGCAGACAGCTGCTGAGCATCCTGTAGTGCACTGGCCTCCACATGTGTCTGGCTCGCATCGCTGCTCATCTGCTTTGATTGTTGTTACATAACTTGGCATTTTGTCCTCCATGCCCCCCCCCCCCTTACCTTTCCTTCCCTCCAGAGCTCAGAGAACACCTTAGGATTTCTGTCTACGTGCGCCCAATGCCTTCCACAATGAAGTAGACATTTATCACCCGTTTTTTTTTTACTATGAGACTGATATTGTTTGACATCTTGTTTTTTCTTTGTACTTGGCTGAATAAGAATCCATTGTGATATCTGCTATTTCACACCGGTTTCTCTAATGCTTGGCCTGGGTTAGGTTGTGTTAGGTAATCATTGGACACTTACTAATTCTTTCATGTCAAGTACTTTACTTTATATAACAATGCCAACGCATAACAAAAATGCTTTTTTCTTATCTTACCATGTCATATGATTTAGTATTTCAGACTCGACTGACTTTCTTTTTCTTCATTTCCCCTTGTAGGAACCATTTCCTGGAAAAAGTCAAGAGGTGACTCCAACATGGGAGTCAAAACTTTCACCCACAGTTCGACCTCCCACAGCCAGGAGATGCTGGAAAAGCTGAATGACCTACGCAATCAGGGTCACTTATGTGATGTCACCATACGTGTCCAAGACAAGCTTTTCTTGGCCCACAAAGTAGTCCTCGCCTGCTGCAGTGAATTCTTCCGCTCTAAACTGGTGGGCCGGCCGGAAGAGGAGGACAAGTTTGTATTGGACCTTCATCATGTGACTGTTAGTGGCTTTGCTCCTCTTTTGGAGTATGCGTACACATCGACCCTCTCCATCAGCACGGAAAATATCATAGATGTCCTGGCAGCTGCAAGTTATATGCAAATGTTTGCTGTGGCAAGCACATGCTCAGAGTTTATGAAGTCAAGCATTCTGTGGACTCCGGGTAACAACAACAACAACAACTTGACGGCAGATAAACCACATGAGTCAGCACAAGAGAGTGCCTCATCACACTGTGCCCTAACGCACTTGGATGGCAGTGTGTCCCCCGTGTCGTCCGACTGCAGCGTGATGGAGAGAAACGTTCCCATATGCCGTGAATCACGACGAAAGCGCAAGAGCTTTGTAACGATGGCATCACCGGAGAGTCCACTCAAATGCACCACACAGGTTGTCACCACCTCACCTCAGATCCCCAATCCATCCCCTTCATTCTCAGACAGCACAGCCCAACCAGTGGAGTCCTCCCTGGCCTTCCCATGGACTTTTCCATTTGGCATTGACCGGCGGTTCCATCCAGACAAATCAAAGCTGGTGGAAAGCCCTCGCTGTATAGAACAGGGCACTTCAGGAACCTCAGAGGTAGTGGTTGGCCGGCGTCTCAGTGACTTCCTGACATGTGAGAGCTCCAAGCCTGTGTCATCACCAGTGCCAGCAGAAGAGGAAGATGTGAGGGTGAAAGTGGAGCGCCTCAGTGATGAGGAGGCCCAAGAGGCAACTTCTCAGCCAGTCAGTGCCTCCCAGAGCTCACTGAGTGACCAGCAGACAGTGCCAGGGAGTGATCAGGTGCAAGAGGAGCTCCTCATTAGTCCACAGTCTTCCTCTATAGGTGGGTAATTTTTCTCTCATGTACTAATCAGCTCTGTTGAGAGTTATTTCTGCATGTTTTTATGTTTTCTTAAAACATTTTTCTCCCAAGTTTCTCTTGCCACCTTCTTACAAGAGTACACAAATACATTAACCGGAGATCACGCTATGAAGCTGGAAGGAGAATCTCTGGACAATATTTGCATAGACTTCTTGGGACATTAGCCATCATATACAGCCCCTCTAGACAATCTCCAGAGAATTTTCAGACTTCAGTGCATCTCAGGAAACCGCTTTATAATTCACCCTCAGTCAAAATTTACACGAGTATATACAATATAATGAAAGAAGAATGGCAGCAGTATGTCAGTGTCACTCATTCTCGTAGCGTTGTGGGGCAGTCAAATAAACCTTCGGTAGTGGGTTTCTATTAGTGGAAAATGTTCTTGTTCAGTAGCTCAAATGCTGTTTCAAAATAGATGGAACATGGAAACACTGGTAATAGGTTTTTCCATTAAGTGTTGAATAGCACAGTTGGCGCATTTGTGTCCAGCAGCATCAATCCATAAATGGGGGATTAGCCTTCAAAGTCTTTGAGTATTAGCCTAACTCCGTCCACAATGGCATGCTCTAGGCTTTATTCCATAGTCAGACATTCAAAAGATGGCTTCCATATGAATCATTTTGTTTTGTATCATTTCAGGGTCGATGGATGAAGGAGTGTCTGAGGGATTGCCATCAATGCAGAGCACCTCTAATGCTGGAGGACATGTAGAGGATGATGAAAGGTATCATGATTTGTTGCAACTTGCAGCAAGGCAAGTCGCAGGCAGCACATGTAATACATATGTAAAGACCTCATACAGGGTTTCCCCCAGAAAACCTGCTAAGTCCCGTTGTACGGCCTCTCGGGTAGCCCAATGTGTTTTTGTAAAAAAAAAACATACTCTTGAAAATTAAAATAAATAAAATCAATTGTTTTCACTTAAGCTAAATCCTAATTAGTAAAAGAAAAAAAGAAATCGGCCAGTGAATCTTAAAACAAGCCATGCAATGCTGGTCACATTTAAAAGTAAAGTAAATCAACATGAATAAAAAAGTGGTAGTGGTCCCTCATCTAGTGCAGACAGATGGCCCTTTTTTTTCTGCACACTGCCCCTGCACTGTACTTTACTCCCTCTCCTGTGCCGTGCGCTTTTCCATCTCCAGTGGGCTCTCCGTATCCCACGCAGACTGGATCATTTCTCTACACGTTGTTTTATCCCCACATCCAAATAATGATCTTTATGAGGAGGATCGAGTACAGTCGCAATGAAGTGCAGGGGGTCCAAGTAGATCTTAGTAAACCGTGGTGACAGACTCTTAAGAGCAGAGCGCGCTTTTCATTGTTTTCACTCAGTGGTCTCAACCTTTGTGAAGAAGACACTTTAAGGGAATAACAGATGCATCAGATGAGCTGATCTCTTTAGTTAACTGCTCAAAGAGAGAGAATGTTCTCTGTTGTGTAGTTGATGTTGTGGGGAGTTCATAATCTCCACCATATGCAGCCAAGTTTCACTTTTGCGCAAAGAGACTTTCCAGCATTTAATAGGTGCTGTTCCACTGTTTACTTGCTGTGTTTCGGCCGCCAAATTATCAGTGCATCCCTAAATATAACAACTTTATTGACAATAATAATGTAACTGTAATAATTATATATTTGATAGTGTTACTTGGGTTTCAATCAGCACCTGGATAAGGGGGCGCTGGCTGATTAGAGGGGGGTGTAGTGCCCTTGTTTCCTGGTTTAGAATAATCTGTGGTGTATAAATTTTTTTATTATTATTAAAATTATTTTAAATAAGTAACAAGCAATGCTTAGCCTGGCGGCCTGCCAGGCTTATAATGCACTGGGGGAAACCCTGCCTCATAACTGTGTGTATCAGTCATACTTAATAGATAATAGATTTAGTCATCATGTTGAAATGGCAGACATGACACACCATTAATGGTGCCATATGTAAAAATGTGGCCAAAAACGGTTACTACATTCAAATTCAAAATACCGAGGTCTTTTAGGTTTCGTTTTCTGACGTAACTGGCAACCTGTGGTTGCTCTGCAGCTGAGACTCTACTGACTGCAATGAGTGGTAGACCGCAGTAGGTGGCGCCACATGCCAAAACATGATTTCAAAACATAAACATGATTTGCAGTCTGCAAAATATTTTTTTTAATGCAAATATTTTGGCTGTACTGTTGTTGTTGGTGAGTTCAGTTTGTTATATGAACATTATTCCGGAGTCTCTGTGACATTTTAGGAGTATTTTATGGCCAGTTGCTTTAGATTTATTACATAATGCACCTTTAAGAATATCTGTGTGAATACTAACAAGGCCTCTAACTGGAAGTGTATGAATGTCAATGAAATCATCTGAAGTCTGTCACTATTATCACTAACAACTCAGTGTTGACATGCCCAACATTTTTATGTAAGGAGTCAAACAAATTATTTTAAAGTGTCACTTAATTTACATGTCAGAGTGTATGCAATTAATTTATTTGGATACAGCAGCCATTTTGAAACTTTAGAATTGAAAATGGGTTGCGATTTTAAACCGCAGCCCAGTTTAAAATCTGATAATAAAATCTAGCTTTTTACCCCATGACTTTATTGCTTCTGAGTACTTCCTGAAATGTATTGTAAATATTTTACATAACACTTTTGCATTGTTTGATTCTGAATTACAAAACTGAAAATCAAAAAAAAAAAAAAAAAACTATTTTCATGACCACTCACAACCCACACAGATATTTTCCTGAAATTGTCCTTTGGAGCTATATGTAACAATGCAATTGTGACTCCGGACATTCGCTCTTTTCCCGCCAGCCCACTAGTCAAACTTCCATAAAAAAGTCTGAGTGAGCCCATGTGAGAACACAGCAGGAATATCTCTGGAAAATACTCAGTGAGCGAGTGGGCGAGTATCCTGCTTCCTGTATGCTCGACACATGCCCAGAAATGTCCCTGCTGTTGTGAAGCATCTGTGCCAGACATTCTCCTGCTGCGTTCTTCATAAAGGCAAACTGGAAAATGTTAATGTATGAAAAAAGCTTAAGAATAGCACATACAAATTTTCAAATCTTTTGTGTCTCAGGTTGGAAGGTATTCAATATCCATATCACCTCTATATCAGCCCTTCAGCCCGGCCTGGAACCAATGGCCCTGACCGGCCCTTTCAGTGTCCAACCTGCGGAGTCCGATTCACACGCATTCAAAATCTCAAGCAGCACATGCTCATACACTCCGGTAGGTGAAATGGAGTAATTAAAACTTTGCTAAAAAGCGCACAATTATTTTGTATGTGTATTGTATCCAACAGCAATTTACGAGTTGATGAGCTTAATTAATTTTCTGCCACAGATCAACAAGAAGTAGTATTTTAAACTGGTATTGTGCAACTTTTGAGAAATAAAAACAGGCCGTTTGGAAGAGAACTTTCAATTTATCATTGCAATCCTGTTGCATATTTGGACATACAAAATCAAAATTGATGCAGCAGAAACTGAGATGTTTTTACTGTTGCTCTCTATTCGAATGTTCTCCCTTACACACAATGTACTGGTTTATTTTTATTTTCACTCAGGAGTAAAATCAATCATTTGACATAACATGTGCTGTGATAATTATATAAAACAATTTGTTGTGATAAAATGTATGTCTGCGTAACCCAACCCCAGTTTATAGATGCCAGGCAATACTATTGCACATATGAGAAAAATAGTGTAGAAGCTTGTTATTGGTCCAAAGAGAGCTGTACTGAATCTGCCCAGCTTCCTGAAGTGATTACAGAGAAAGTCTGGTGTGGAGTTATATAAAGAAGTGAGTTTACAAAATTTCTGACCTGTTCTGACCTGACAAACTCAAACAAAGGGAAAATGTGTGGAGATGTATCAAAATGTGTGGATATATATCACATTTTTTTTATAAATATATACACACCGTGGTATGCAGAAGTTTGGGCACCCCTGTAAATTTTCATGATTTTCCTTTATGAATTGTTGTTTGGATAAGAAATGTAAGTTAAATATATCATAGCCACTGCTAAGAACGCTGTGTTGTATTGTATTGTAATCACAGGCTCAGCAAGATCTCTGAAAAAACTTGTTCTGGTTACGCAAAAAGCAGTTCTCCTGAACACCGGATCCTACTGCTCCGGGCAGTAGTCCGGGCACATCCGGTTGCGTACATTGAACCGCAGAAGAAGAAGAATGTCCGTTGTGGAGGTGTTTCACGAGTGACAGTGTCTTCTGACTCTGGGTCTGACCCCGGGTCAAAGTCATAAAAGGGACTGCGGCGGGGAGTTGTGACTAAGCTATTTTTAAACATTGTTAAAACAATGTTTTGATAATGAGTAGCAGTGCATCCACTGTTCCATAGTGGGAGCTGCGCTTCTGAGAGCTGGTGTGCTAATTACGTCACTTCCAGGTATTGGCCAATCACAAGACAGTTGGGAAAGCCCTCGCTGGCCAATCACAACACAGTCTGTCTTCTGGGGGTGAGATATCAGTCTGAAACAGCGCGACTGACGAAAGCTTCAGTGAGGAGAGATTTCTGTCGACTCATTTATAGCAACTAGGAGGTTTTTGACCATAAAAACAAGTTGATGTATGGAAGTAGCCCTCCATAACTCACATGTGTGCGATAGGACCACTCTATGTGACCACATGGGGAGCCTCAAAACAACTCTCAAATCTGAAATCAATGATTGTTCAACATCGTGGGTTAGCAAGGATACAGAAAGCTATCTCAGAGATTTAAGCTCTCAGTTTCGACTGTGAGGAACATTGTGAGGAATTGGAAGACCACAGGCACAGTTCTAGTTAAGGCCCGAAGTGGCAGACCAAGAAAAATCTCAGATAAGCAGAGGCGAAGGATGGTGAGAACAGTCAAAATCAACCCACAGACCAGCTCCAAAGACCTACAACATCGTCTTGCTGGAGATGGTGTCACTGTGCATCGTTCAACTATTCAGTGCACTTTACACAAGGAGATGCTGTATGGAAGAGTAATGCAGAAAAAGCCTTTTATCAGCACCCGCAACAAACAAAGGTGCTGTGGACTGATGAAACTAAAATAGAGTTATTTGGGCAAAACAAGGGGCGTTATGCATGGCGGAAAAAAGAACACAGCATTCCAAGAAAAACACTTGCTACCTACAGTAAAATTTGGTGGCGGTTTCATCATGCTGTGGGGCTGTGTGGCCAGTGCAGGGACTAGGAATCTTGTTAAAGTTGAGGGTCACATGGATTCCACTCAATATCAGCAGATCCTAGAGAACAGGAATCGCTGACAATGTTGAAGTTCTTGGATCTTTCAACAAGACAACGTCCCTAAACACTGTTCAAAATCTACTAAGGCATTCATGCAGAGGAACAAATACAACGTTCTGCGTTCTGGAATGGCCATCTCAGTCCCCAGACCTGAATATTATTGAACATTTGTGGTGTGATTTAAAGCTGGCTGTCCATGCTCGGAAGCCATCAAACTTGACTGAACTGGAGATGTTTTGTAAAGAAGAATGGTCCAAAAATACCTTCCACCAGAATACAGACTCTAATTGGAATCTATAAGGAGCGTTTAGAGCACTGGTTCTCAAAGTGCGGCCCGCGAGCCAACAGCTGCCCGCAATGAATTACAGTTGATAGTTTTAATCCAGGAGCTACTAAGCTTATTAAATGTTTATTGGACATTACTGGATACAGCCCAATAAGTGTGAACTGTAGAACTGCAATCTGGTCATTAAAATTATTACAAATGGATTTCTTTTTTTTCTTTTTTTTTTCTTTTATTCCTTTGGCTTTGGCGGCCCTCAGTCCAATGTTGGGTTCCTAAATTGGCCCTCAGGTATCAAAACTTTGAGAACCCCTGGTTTAGAGGGTTTTTTTGCAAAAGGAGGATGCACAAAATGTTACTTTTGTGGTGCCTAAACCTATGCTTATGCCTAATTTTGTTGAAATAATTCTTGCACACTTTCTGTAAATCATATACACTTGATTTCACTTCTCAAATATCACTGCGTCATGAAGATTTACAGGGGTGCCCAAACTTTTGCATACCACTGTTTGAACTTTTGTCAAATTGAACTTTTTTCAATTTTGAAAATACCTACTTGTTGGCAACAACTTAATGCAAGAGGCAACTTATAGATTTTAATATCTATCAAAATACACTTTGGATTTAAGTCATCTGCCTGCAGTGGGAAAATACCATGAATGATATCAAAACATTTTGTGTGATTTACATTGTGGATAAATGAAAAGCAACATTTTATGTCAAAAGCTGTAATTCTAAAGCACCTGTG
Source organism: Microchirus variegatus (assembly GCF_963457635.1). NCBI lineage: Eukaryota > Metazoa > Chordata > Actinopteri > Pleuronectiformes > Soleidae > Microchirus > Microchirus variegatus. The sequence goes on from NC_139804.1 coordinate 18,046,480, forward strand.
GATGATTGTGTTGCCTCTGAAGTTGAAAGCCTGTTTATAAAAGGCCAGGCAGTTTGAAGTGCACATTCATGGGGCCACAGCACAGGTCTGCTATTTAGGAATAAAATATAACGTATTGCTGAGCCACTGAAAGATAACAGTAATTATGTACATTTGTTCGCTGCAGAAAACTGGCACTTGTCTGTCTGTCACCTACAACAACAAAACATGGGAAACTGTAAATTAAAAAAGTGAGGCACTTTGACTGTGATTAGCTGACGCAACACAGAAGCCTGAGAAATATGTAAATATGTATTTTGTTATGTAAAATGTAGCCTGATAAAGCCATTTATCTGTCATTTAATCTGTTTTGGGAGGCTGTTTGTGAGATACCTAAACAAAGCAAACTGATTTAGGATTTAGTTGCTTTTGAATCTGATGACAAATTTTACCTTTGCATATTATAATGTTTTGCTTCAAATCCTTACCTGTAACTGTTGTTATCAATAGCAATTTTGCTAACTGACATGTAAACATAAGGTTGGATGAAACTGGTTTGATTTACTTTCCAACATCTTGTATGTAGGTCAGTGAGGACTGCATGGTGCTTTTTTGTTCCTGGGTTCCTGGGCATTCAGGAAATCACTGATTTGGAAAACAGTCGAGACTAACTGTGTGGTTAGACCAACACACACACGCACATACTTGTTTGCTGCTACTGTGCAGTCGAGCTAAGCATAGTTTTTTTCTCCCCTTCCCTCAGGCATTAAGCCTTTCCAGTGTGACCGCTGTGGGAAAAAGTTCACACGGGCCTACTCCCTAAAGATGCATCGGCTGAAGCACGAAGGTAAACGCTGTTTCCGGTGCCAGATTTGTAGCGCCACATTCACGTCCTTCGGTGAATATAAGCACCACATGAGGGTCTCCCGACACATAATCCGCAAGCCGCGGATTTATGAGTGCAAAACGTGCGGCGCCATGTTCACCAACTCTGGCAATTTAATTGTACACCTGAGGAGTCTGAACCATGAGGCATCCGAACTAGCAAACTACTTCCAGAGCAGGTGAGGAGTTCGGGGACACTGAGCCCATTATTTATTCAGATCTCACCTGGATTAGATTTCAATACCTGAGGTTAGATTTGGTTGTGTACAATTGTTTTTAAAGTTAATGCAGGTGATGTGAATGCTCAGACCACGTGTACCTGAAGTATTTGGCTTCATTTATTGGTTAGTTTTAATGTCATTTACTCGGACAGTTTGGGGAATATGCTTGGTTAATTAATTTCCTTTCCAAGAGAGGGAAGTTTTGGTTGAATATGTAGCTGCAGCAACAGCAATGTTGAGACGACCGAGGGAGAAAGCCAAACTCTGTCCAAACAAAACACTGTCTACCTGCTTTTTTCTTTTTTTTAATAGTTCTTGAAAAAAAAGCTCATATATCATCCAGTAACTGAAGTGAAAATGCCAGTGCAGTACAGTCTTGGCTGAATAAATTGATCTTCTTTTTTACATAAACAAATAACAACATAATGGATTGTTACCTTTGGACAGACCCATACTAGGCCTGAAGGATTTGGGGAAAATGCCTGATTGCATTTTTTTTGGACAGATATTGCAATTGTGATTTGAGTTGCTTGATGATGTAATGGATTTAAATGTGATGAAGAATTACCACACGTCACTATCAAATTAGTAACTGTTCATCATATTGCAAGAACAGTTTCCAACAAGTATGAGTTACATTTTTTATTTCGAATATGTAACACTAAACAAAATGTATAAAGAAACAAATAGTTTTCTTTATATATTGACTTTACATATTTAATAGTTCTGTTCTCTGTTCATGAAGTGCACCAGATGCATTTGCTGAAGTAAATGTGTGGTCATACAATCCCCAGAATGCACAACTTTGATTATTTTGTAGTGTGTGTGTTTTTTCTACCTCTATGAATGTTCCTTTACAGAGTGCATCACTTGTTTTTATCTGAAAGCTGGTCCACAATGTCTGAACACAATGTCTTAGCAATGCAGAAGCGTGTTATTTCCTCCACTTTTGCATGTGGTGTGCTCGAGTCCTCACATGTCACCAAACAGGACACTGACTCCTTAAAGTTTTATTGTATCTGCATCCCTGCCTGAGATCATGACAGTATGGAAAATTATCTGCCAATGCAATTATTCAGTCTCCCAGTCTTCACATAAAAAGAGATATTAACTGCACGTTTTTGTGTAGTTTGTATATTTTCTTGCTAAGTTGCTGTTTTCTAGATCAGTTTGTCAGATTCAGCCCTTGTTTGTGCCACAGAAGATGATAGACCTTAACATCTTAATTTTGTTTTGAAAAAGTCAGCACATGAAGTTTAACACAAAGGACAGTGAACTCAACATGTACTCTTCATCCTTACAGTGATTTCCTCGTGCCCGACTACCTGAGCCAGGTACAGGAGGAGGAGGAGGTGCTGGGAGTCCAGTATGAGCTGGAGGAGTCCCAGCATCACCCAGTCTACCCAGGCAGCACCACCGCCGCCTCGTCCTCCTCCTCAGTCCAGACGCCTGTCATCTCCCAGGTCTCCTCCTCCACCCAGAATTGTGAGAGTTCCTCCGGCTTCCTGTTACCTGAGCCTCTGGAAGCCCCAGCCTCCCTCAAGATGGATGCTGATGGGACAGCAGCTGTTAGGGAGGAGACCAAGATGGACAATAGTGCAGATGGCAGTTCACCAGGGGCGTTTGAAGAAGAGCAGCAGCAACAGCAGCATGAGCAGGCCAAGGAGCTGGTTTCTATCACCATTGAATGATTCAAGTCTCGCACTTGCTCATCATGTCTTATTTCGCAGCCATGTCATATGGGAATCTGTAGGAGTGCCATGATGGCTTTCGGGGACTCTGATGTGTTGAAACGTGAACAAATGGAGCCATCAGGACACCATGACTAAAGTTACCTGAAAACTTCAGTTGCCTTAGTGTTGCTTTCCACATGCAACTCAGATGCACTTATTTGACCTAATGTTTTATTCCAAACCAAATCCAGCAAAGGATAACATTATTTCCTTTGCTGTCGTTGCAGTCCCAATATGATTCCTGATTGGTGATGTGAGATTTCAGTAGATTATAGACCCTGTCTTTACTCCATCCCCAATTGGAATCTCAAAGTAATGAGCAGCTTTTCAGAAGTTCATTTGTTTCCCATATGACGAATGCAGTGCTAGCTTAAGTCATTTCTGTCTTAGCCAATTTGAGGTCTGTTAAATCCAAGCCTTGCTCTATTTTTGGAAAGTGCCTGAGTTCCCATGTGTAACCCGTAGAGGAAGAAGAGCTCTTGTCTTTGCCAACAGCGACAAATCAAGTCTGCAAACTGAGCTAAAGAAAAAAAAAAACCTACTTGTATTTTATTTGTAGTTTGTACGGGCAGAGACTCTTTTATTCCTTCAGTGCCATTGCTATAGGCAAACTGTTCAATGTCAACATTATCTATATTGCAATAGCTTGTACTGTAGTTTTACTATTTGAATGCTGTGCAAGTTAGGTGTTGTGAAATACGTCAGGTGTGTGTATGTGCATTTTTTAATCAGTATCAAGACAAAACATTTCATTTTTAAATGTTTAAAACTTGAAATTATATTGATAGAGTATTCCCTTTAGATGTTTGTGCAGTATACTTTTTCTGACCTATTTAGTTTTTTTTAATGAACACTGTTTAATCAAATCTAAACTAAAAAAAAAACTTAGATCAGCACTGATGCATTTAATTTCCTAATAACTTTAAAAGATCTGACCAAATTTGATGTAAAACATTATTTTGAATTTCACTTTTCAAGGTTTTTTTTCATATCGACAGTGTTGTAGCCACAGATGGGTTCTAATAATGTAGCATTTCAGCCTAGTTTGAACGTAGGCCTGCTTGTCAAATTTCAATGTCAAACACACTTTGTTGCTGTTAGTTGTGATATCCAATAAGTCTGATTATCCTGGTTAACCAAGGTACACTGCTGATGCTCTGAGGCACTGCATGACTGTTGAAGTGATTGTTGGATTTAGGTACATCACAAGTCCTGGTTTTAAACAATTTATTTTTGTGATTATATTATCAAGATTAGTATTGATATCAATTTATCCCAAAAGTGTGCATTTTTAACTACCAGCATTTTCTCTTGTTATGTTTTCATAAACAGAAAAGCTACTCTGTGGAAATCTCCCTGACTAAAATGATTATAAGTGACTGTTCTCCTGCTGACAGGGAAGCAGGAAGTGATACTGTACACATAGAATGTGATGACTTTTTCAGACAGAACGGATGACAAAGACGTTTTGTTTTGTTATAGTATTTCTTTGGAAGTAACAGTAGCGCGCTCGTATGTGAATGCAAATACTGTGAGTCGTATCATTATAAATGACACATTTAAATATGCTGTGTAAGCAAAGATCTTATCCATCATCTGTACCTGTTGATGTTACTAATTTAAGTTCCTTTTTGGGTCAAACCTCCAACTCCTGTTACCAGTGTTGTTTCTGTGTTGTGTTCTGTACTTAGACATGTTTGTGCCTGTATCTTGAGAGGATAATGATACTTGTGGTGATGATCCATGAGTTGAATGCTACTGACTGTGAATGGATGAAATCTTTTATTTTCTGTTGTCCCCTGAAAGAAGAACCAATGGCTCAAATTTAGGATTCTCGCAGCAGAATGTATGCCCTCACACAGAGGGTTGATTGTAAATGTAAAGATGGATATTGCTGTGAGAAGGACATCAATATGACACAAGAGCTATCGTAATAAGAGCTTGTGTTACCCTGTGCCATCCTGTCAGTCACTTTTTCAAAGTTGTGCCATTTGCCCCTTTTCTATGTGGGCACATATCAAGCTTTTTTCCTACAGGACCAAATGTCCTCTATCTCATTGGGGATTTGCCATGGCAATCAAAAACTGCACAGAATAAAATCAAGAGATAATCATTTTTAGTGGTCCACGCTATTTAGCAAAGGGGTCCTGCTGTTCCGGCCCTGAAAACACTGTATGATGTTGTGCTTTTAAGAGGCTAGCCTTAGTAAATGGACCTATAAACTCAAGTTGCACAATATCACAATTTTGAAGAAAAAAATAAGTTTTCTATTCTCCATTTGTACGTCATGCTTTGTTTTTCATCTGTTGCTTTGAGTGTCTGTATTCAAATGTTTTTATAATGAAATGCTGCTGTTTGTCGAAATGCAAAGTGCCCAAAATATTTTTGTGAACCAATGGTGTGCAATAAATGGACAGGTGGTGTTTTAAAAGTTTAAATTTTGTCTTCGGAGGACGGATTATATATATATATATATATATATATATACACTATAATATAATATATATATAAATATAAATATATAAAAAGAATGTATCATTTAGTTTTGTTTCAAATGTGACTGAAGGTGAATCAAAAAGGCGAGGAGCCCATGCGATCTGTGAAATAAGGAACGAGGCTTTGAGATCAGAAGACTGGTTCTTTTCAGCTCCTTTCTTTTTCCTTTCTAAGGTTGCATGTTCATATTGTTCTGTGAAGTGGAGAGCATGTCTCCAGGTGGTGATCTCTTCTGTCAAGGCCTTATTTGTCGATGGCTCCTCACCAAGCAGAGCTTTGATCAGTTGTTCAGCATGCTCTCTTCTCCTCCTCTTCTGTACGCTTTCCCCTTTATGTGCAATGTTTCAAAATATCTTGATTCTATACAGGACATGCCTTTTCAATGTACACTTGATGTTGTATATGTTTTCCAGTCCTTATGGTTTATTTAAAAGTTTGAAAATATAAGGAAAAAAAATCATGGTAGCTCTTAATAATGGCATATATATTTTTGGTGACTTTTGTATGGGTGCTGTTTTATGGCATCTTTGGATATTCTTGTTAAATGTGAATAGAACAGCTTTGTCTTGGAGTATGGGGGGCCTTGGTAGTCTTCACTATGTGAGCGTCTGCAGTGTGTATATATATATGTATATATATATTGTGTATGTATGTATGTATTTATATATACATACATATATTATGTATGTATGTATATATATGTATACACTTGTACTATGTTAAGTATTCTTTATACTGGCTACTTGATAACAACCTGCTTTGAGACAGATGTTGTATTTGGTGTCTTTGATACTGTATTTAAACTGTAGTTTGGAGAAAACTATACAAAAACATCCCAGATAGCAATGCAGCCTGCACATTGATTAGGGAGAACTGATGTTTGTGGTGTTGAGTGTTTTAACTGGATCATATTCCACGGTTGGGTTTTAAAAACTGACAAGATCACTCACTGAATCTTTAATAGTGTTCTGGCTTTGCAGTCCTGTTGTTATTAAAAAAAAAAAAAAAAAAGGGAGTCATTTTTGTAAAAGTAGAAAATGTAAATAAAACCAAAAGGTCCAAATATATCTAAAGCTTGTCTGAAGTTGTTCTTTTTTTGACACTGTAATACATTTGAATTTATCACTGAAACACATTCATCTTTTTAAAAAAGCTTAAAAAACAGTATTCACAAAACTTAAGACAATAAGGAATACAGAAATATAGACGACAAATTCAGTTGATGTTTGTAACTGAAATACAAGTTTTATAATGAATATATAAGGAAACTGGTCAAAACAACCTACATAAAAAATACAATTATTTATTTAGGTTTTACCACTGCACAAGTTGTGTTAATTGTTAAATAGGTGCATTTGTGTGTAGTTTAAAAAAGAGGCTGGTTGTAGATTTTCTTGTCAGACAGTTCATGAAGCTCTTAATATACATTATGATATCTACGAATGTGCTTTGGATTTACATGATTGCTATACTGGTACACTACCATCATTCCTTATTTGGCATAATACTTGAAACTGTTGTGACTGCGTAAGTTTATTTAAATATAAACAAATGCCGGTTACATACTGCCAAGTTGTTCATTAGATATAGACATATTAGATGAAACCTGTCAATTCTTCTTTCTGTGCACTGCACACAGGAAGTGAACCTTTTTTTCTTTCAAGACAGATGGAGGCAACAGCAACTTTGTGCTACTAAAGTAACAGTTTGCATTATATTTGTCCCGTCTGCCCCTGCATACACACAAGTAATATTTACTTGTGAGGCGAGCTGGGACCATAGTGGAAAAGGGCCAATAACTGAGTGTGTTCACCTCCAGTCTGCTAGGCTTTCAGGCGCCTCCTTCCAGCTTGTTAGTAATAGGCGATTTCTGATTTTGCCAGCAGCTAGATGTCCTACACCATTTTAAGTCTTTCTACATCCATTAACATAAAACCAAAAGCACAGATGTCTCCTAGATCTAACTATTTTTGTCACTGTTCTTATTCCTCTGTGTGCTGTTTTCTTCTGTTATTTCTGGGTTTAAATACGTTGTGACACGTGCAGAACTCCAAGGCCCGAATGAATCCCACTCTGGACGTACACGTAATAATTCGACACCTAATAGTATCTGTATCTGTATATGTATGTATATGTATGTATGTAAGTCAGGTCTTAGTCCTAAAATGATGCACTGCAGCTTTAATTTTTTTTTTCATATGAACTCTATTTCCACAGACAGTGAAGGGATGTGTCCTGTAGCCTGGAGGTTTCTGTGGGAACTGAACCCTAGCAATAAACCAATGGCCCTGTTCAGACCTGGTTTAACATATGTTTTGTGAGATCTAATCACAAGTAAACAATGTTAAGTACAACCGACAACTGACAAGTATTGTGGTAAAACAGATTGCAACGTGTCCTTTTTTATGACCATTCATAGGTGTGTGTGTGTTTTTTGTTTTGTTTTTGGCAGCTCTTGCCTTTATGAGATAGCAGAGAGTGAGGTGAGGGAAGAAAGAGACGATGAGTTGAGACAAAGCTGCCAGATTCAAAGTAGGAACATTTGTGATTTATTGCATGGCTAGAGTCTTACATCCCCAAGCCACGAGGACACCTCAAAATCCTTCATTGTAACCATTTTCTGCCAGAATTTGGAGCAGTAAACCCCATCACAGATGTTCTGAGGCTTCTGTGAGGAATTAAAGTGGTCAAAACATCATTATTATGCTCATGAACATTCAGTGTTTTAATATCCTGTGCTCCATGCAGGCCCAGTGTAAAGCACACAGTGGAGAAATTAGTCACATCTGTATTGCACCCATCATCATTTATGCTCTAATAGGTTCTGTCATCTTGAAAGGCCAACACTAAGACTTCTTCCATTTATCTGAAATCAATAATGATAAAAACAATTTATCATTATTGTTTTCAGATAATCATTTATCTGAAAACAACAATGATCAGCATCCCAGCGAAAAATCTGCATCCATACCAACACACCTAAAAATGTACTCCTCAGACGCACTAGGCAGAGGTTTACCATCGAATAGTGAAAAATAAAAGCACGGGTTTCTTGAATGAGATCAAACAATGAGCTGAAATTGAAATTGAAAGTAGTGCCTCTGGAGCAGATTTGATGCATTTTGAAACAAAAACATAGTAGTATCGTTCAAAATAGTTGTCGCTCAGATAAGGTTATCGTGCTATTTATGGACAGTGGCTGCTTTACACTACAGCCATTCACTCATTCATACTCATTCACTCACTCCTTTATACAGCATATTTAGTGTTTTTCTATCACCTGCCGGCACGGCCATCAGAAGCAATGTGGGGTTAAGTGTGTTGCCAGGGAATCAAACCCTCGACGTTCCAGTTGAAAGACGACTCTAACACTGAGCTGCTGTCTCCGGACATAATGTATGTGCCCAATGCATGATGTGACCACCTTCCTGGTGGAGTGAAGGGCAAGAAGCAAACATATACAGTAAATATCACACTGATATCTGGACATGCCCCCAAATTGTCTGTAGTGGAACTGTGGATTTTGGCAATTTATTTCTGACATTTTTTCATGATTCAATACCTTCTTACGTCTGGATAATGTCTATGGGTTGTATGTCTCTGTGACTTTGGACTTCTCTTCTCTGTTTTGTTCCTGCCAGTGTGATTACCTGCCCTGCCTGGTTTAGATTAATCTTTGACTAATTATCCTTCCTGCATCATTGTGTTTAGTCTGTGTGCTCCACTGTCCTTGCAACTTCAATTTGTCGGTCTGTAAGCACCCGCATTAGTCCTTGCCTGTTTTTCTTTCTTTCTTTTTTTTAGTAAGAAAAGACAGTTTGACTGGAAAATTACCTTTGTTTAGACCTGGTTATAATAGTGTGGCCTGATTAAAAATGGAAGCTTTTAGCCTGGTGTCCATGAGTGATGTTCTCAGGACAAGTTGATCATTCAGATTTAAATGGGATTGTGGGAGGAAACCAGATAACCTGAAGAACCTGCAAACACCACAAGACTCTTCTTCCCTGACCCTCTTTTTGGGTTCCCTGCTCGAAAATGAAACCCAAACTAAATAGTCGAGTATGTCTCTGCAACTACAAGCTCTTTATCAAAATAAAGATAACACTTGTGAGATTCTACCAGAAGCGTGTGAATCACTTCGTTAGCAGGACTCAAATGCGTATGACGTCATTTGACAGACATTCGACGAGGACGATCTAATGTCGCTCTGGAATGACCAATCAGAATCTGTGGATTATCTGCTGTCCAGCCAACATGTTTTTTTGTTTGTTTACATAATCATGCTGGTTCTTTGGTGCCGCTTTTCAATGTTTACGATGTGACAGTGTTTTCTGCTCCTGCTGGTTTGATCGATTGGTGTTTAACTGTGTTTGGTGAACATGAGAATGTTTTTTTTATGAGTCGAGTTTCTCACCTTTCTGTAGGTATGCAGCATGTCCCCAAGAAAGTCACCTGTTTCTTCCCCGATGCCCCTGGTACATGAATGAAACCAACATTTGTACCATAATTACTGTTATAAGGCATGTACATGGAAGAAGAATTAACTTAAATGCTTTCCATTCACATTGAATAAAGTGCTGTGAAGTATTGCCAAACTACAGTGTGGGTCCATTGCTTTGCTTTCCTGCAGAAGAAGTGGCGAAATGCACAATTTTTCCAAAAAGAAAATATGCTGCTCTCCTAACTTCCGATAGCTGACCCCAGCAACATGCATCAGTCCACTGTCAAATATTAGAAACTTGTTTCCCCACTACTTCTAACTTTTTCTCAACTATTTCCTCAAATCTGAGCAGATAGATAGGGTCAGCAGTTTATTTGTAGAGCTGACTTTTATTTGGAACATCTAGATTTTGACAGCACACACATTGAAGGTGAATCCTCTCCACAAGACCATTTGTCTTGGGGACAGTGAACTGGACTGAGGCTTTGTTTGAGACCCAGATGTTCCATAATCCAAGATCGATCTATAAAGCACATTCAACACACACATTGTGGTTCAAGACATACTGTTCCAATTAATTTGTTAGACTTAATGGGCCAGGTTAATGTTGTACAAACCTTATTTATGAACTCCTTTCAGTCATTGTCAGTCTTTTGTTGTTCACAGGCTCCTAACCCATGGAAAACGTCTAGAAAGCATCGCATTTTGGCAGATATATGCCTGTGGAAATTTTGAAAAGTAGATCACCATGATGCAAGTATATTGATATTGGCAGGTTTCAGTGAGGCTTTGTCACCTGAACAGGGCATCAATTTGTTTTGATCCAGAACCTACAAACCTGGCTTTGATTGCATTTAATTGATTCATACTCCAATACAGACATGTGCTGGATTGTAGCCATCTTGGCCTCAGGTGGATGACGCTGTGCTGTGAGTAAGAAAATACGTACTCAATCACACATTTGTAGTGTTGCCTGATGTGAAAATAAAATCTAGTAGAATAAAAACTGTACAAACAGCAGAAACTACAGTCGTGAAGAATCACACGATCTTCCTACTCTGTGATGTCCTGTAGGCTGTTCCCTGCCAGGAGAACTAATTATGATATTATGAGGTTTTTCCACTCCACAGTCCCCACCAGGATGGTTACTTTGGAACTTCACTTATAAGCCACGCACCTCTTGTTGGGGACATGACCACATTTACAGACATCCCGTATTAGGTCAAAATACAGTTAAACGTATCAGGAATAAAAAGCAGTTTCTTAAGCTGTGTTGACTTTTCTTTTACATAAACCAACACTGGTTTTGTGTGGAAGTCAGACTCTTCTGGGAGACAATATCAGTTCAAGAGCTCTCTCCTGCTCCATATATTCTATACATGGTTGTGTAGCTGGTAGCCTGCTTTATAGGTTGCTTAATGATGGGTTTAATTATTGAAAAACATTCTTAGGTCAGCAGAAATACTGCATAAGCAGGGGTTTAAAGGTCCAGTGTGGACCATTTAGATGTGTTTAATGGTGGACTATTGCCCATAAGTGTGGGCAGTGTTCAATTGGTCCGTATAAGTGAATAATCACTTGAAAATCAAAATTGTTTCTTTTTTGTTGCTGTAGAATTAGCCTCTTTTATGTGCTTTAAGCAAGGGTTGTGCTTTAACGATGTTTGTTATCCTGTGCCATAATTTTTCTAAATATATTTAGATTTGAAGACATGGCATAGGTTTTATGAGGTGAGCCTCTTGTGAAATGGCTAAAATATTTTTTTCCTTGTGTCCCTTGTGTTATAGCACTTATATAGCACTTATTGGTTCTACTCGGTTTGGTATCGGATACTTTGTTTTCCATTACTTCGCAAAACAGCAGGGACGTTGATTTATACACGGCACAAACACATAAAGTCTTGACGGGCAAAGTTGTTGTTTTTCGGTGTACTGAATCATTAGAATCAGTTTATTCACAGAATCATTTAGTACTACCTCTATGACTGAAGCACAGAGTCCATCTGACACAGTCACTGAACTAAAATATGGCTGAATGGATTGTGAGTTGGCTCAAGATCGCCGGCTTTCAGCATTGCTGTCGATAATACACCAGACTCTGCATTGTTTGGTTTGATTATTATGTTGGAAGTCGCACTCATGACACTCTGACCAATCAGTGGCCGACAGTCTGTTGACGTCACATTTCAGTACCGGCTCGGCTCACTTGGAACCTTGTCAGTTGAGTCAAACCAAGTAGTGCTAGAACTGTATGATGGAAAAGCACCATTTATGTCTCAAGCTGGTTCCTGGAACAGAGGTCGTGCTCAGCACAGTCAGAGCTGAATATGTGTCAGTACCTCACATAACCACACTCACTGTATGTCTGTTGGCTTGTGATTCGGTCACTGCGCCAATACTACTACTATTTTCATAAACAACCATAAGTCTCCGTTGGTAATGGCTGTTACTGTGTTCAGTCCAATGTAACAGTAGTGAATCCCTCTGCACATCTAAAATAAAGAGATAAAGGACATTTAATTAATGAAATGATTTTATGTTGGTTAAACACTGTATATTTTTATTCTGCTGTCACACAGCACACTGGTTAAATAATGCATGCAGTATTTATGCATTCTATTTGACATCACTCCAATGTGGCTTTACTGACAGACGTAAAAACAGAAAAGGCTCAGCAGTCCACAGCACCCAAGGATGATGCTCTGCAGTTTAGTGGCACCACTGTCTCCCTAAGAAAACAAAGGCTGAGCCAGGACAAAATATTTTTCTGCTAATCACATGCTGCCACAGTGAGCAGCCTCTGAGGAATACATCTGTTTCTTCTTCTATTTTGTCCTTTTTTTTTAAATTTCATTCCTTAATTTAATGTCTGCTGCCGCCAAAGTTAACTACTTTCTTAATTTACCCACAGTTAAAATAGTCTCTGTAAATGCTGAAGGTCCCATTTCCCCATTTCTTGTGTTGTATTTCGCAACACAATATAATACAGAGTACGCAGATATTTTCGGATCGGAAAAAGGTTTTTTGGTGCTTTTGGTTTAATATTTAATTCCAGCTCTGTCTTTTGTACTAAATGCAGTAACATTTGGCTGAAAAGGATGGAGTCACATTTGATGTGGCTTCATGGGATGAGACACGTCCTGACATCTTGGGATGATGCCGTGTCGACCACAGTGGAAAAAGTGAGAGCTATGTCTTTTTAAAAATAGCCACTATAGTGACGAAGTCCAACATTTAAGCTGGTTGTTGATTGAACTGTGTTTAGACTTGTTCTTGCATGATGAAGTGAAATCCAAACTTTGTTCATAGTTTATAACATAATGCATATTTTCCTTTGTGTCCATACTTTGTTGCGTCTGTCACTTCCAGTAAGTTTCCGTACAAGGTTACAAACAATAACCAGTCCAATAAACATAAATGCTGTGCGAGCGCAGTCAAAACTGTTTGTTTTTCTTTTAGTCGGCAACAATTTGAAATGCCAGGCATGTACTCACAGACTCCGTGACCAGCGATAACCTTCACCTGCTGTTCAGGAAGAAAATAAAATACTAATTCAATATATCAATCAATCAGACTGTATCTCTATAGCACTTCTTGTAAGAATTATTAAAATATCTAAGAGCTCAATAGACAGTGATGAGGACACACTGGAGACTAAAATACATAATACCAGTGACTGGATAGAAATGTGGAGGTCTTAAAGAAGGGAAAAATAATAAATAATGATGATAAATTGAAAATAAAGTGAAATATAACAATAGATGTACAAAGGAAATGTAAAATATAAAAGTAGAAAAGATAGTGATAGAATATTATGAATAAATAATGAAGCAGTCTGAAAATGAGAAGAATGATGACGTGAGGTCATATTACACTAAAGGCTTAAAAATAGAGAGAAATAAATATATAGGGCAAGATGGAGGCAGATGATCCACAGTGATGACCCCTAAATCGAGAAGTTGAATGAAGAAGAAGAGGAAGAAGAAGAAGAAGAAGAGAGAAATAAATAAATATAAAACTATGGCTCCTACAGCTGCCCCTTAAAGAGCGGCAGTCAAGTAAGTATGTCCATGGTGAATAAAATGAGCACACGTAGTTTGCAAAACTATAATAAAATGTAAATAAAACTCAATAAACCTTGCACCGCTGCTGTATACACACAAACGATGAGCCCACACAAGTGTTACATGGTTTCTGTTCACAAAGACCAAACACAGTTATAATAATTTCATCAACAAAAGTTGTGCACTGCAGCTTTAATCTGATCCAGTCCAATGATTATAAATCAAGTGGGAAGTTGGCTCATTCTCTCAAACTCCATACACACAGACTAGTGTGTGTAGTGGTCGCACCCTGATGGCCATTCAACACAATACAGGTTTCTGACACCTCATGAAAAGTGCTATATGTATGGGTGAATGTTGGCAAGTGCCTTCGAATATAGTTGCTATGACAACAAAAATTATGAAAAGCAGAAGCAGTCTGTTTTTTCTATGTGGCCAGGTATAGGTGTCAAGGTGTGAAGGTGTGCAAATACGCGCTCGTGTCACTTTTTTAGCAATCCGTAAAGACCGTGACCTCGTTAAATCAAAGTATTCAATATGGACATTCTTACATAGCACAACACAGCATGGGGATTTACAGAATATTCTGCACATATAGCATGCATGCAGCATTTCTTTACAGTTCCATCCAGATTTCAGTCCTTTCTCTGCTGTATTGTTTCCGCTCATCACTGCACAAGGCAGTGGAGAAATCCAAAATGGGAGGAATGTGGAAATATGATCTATTTTTAAACTTGGGGACATGTGGCCAGTTGTAGAAAACAGGCAGAGCTGTTGTGGGTCGTAGAAGTCAAGACTTTTTTTTTTTTTTTTTTTGTGTCATTGGAAAAAAGCGAACATTTTGTGATGATGCTTTAACTAGTCCTCTGGATACAGACTTTAGTAAAATATCCAGAAAATGTGAAATCATATCTCTTCTAAAGCAGTGACCATGTGTGTTGCATAAATCATTTTCGTAGCTCACGTTTCTTTGCTCATATTATTGGAAAGGTCTTGATGAAGACACAGATTGGTGGAGGACACTTGGTTGAGGGGTTTGAAGACAGACAAGCTGAAATCAATCTATTCCATCACTCAGAGCCAGAATGTTGTTGCTTTTGTGAAAACTCCATTGCTGTGTATTTGGGCAGTTACAAACATGTTGTTAACTTAGTACTCAGCAATGGCACATTTTGACTGACAGCAGTTTTACATTCCAATCCGGTGAAAATGTACCCCAGAGGTTTTAACTGCTGTTAAAAACTTCTTCTGTCTTATGATCTTATGTCGTTTGTTACAGTTATTGCAGCACCACTGGGGCAGTTACAGGGTCTTTTTTATTTAGTTGATTGATTGTGTTGCTCTTTGTTTTCGCAGCACTTTCGCTGTCTTTTCTGGTCCAAAATTGTTAAGGTTTTCATCAGCTGAAACCCAGTCATTGTTATCAAAGACAAAGGTGCAGCTTGTCTGGAGAAGATAAAAGACAGTTGGATGAGCACATACAGTTTCACCCCCTCTTCACCCTGTATGCTTTGCCTCTATTACAACCCTGTTGCATAACACTGGGTTCTTTCTTTGTTCCTCATAAACTTTTACAGCAGAGCCAAAAGTCTGCAGAGAGCATTACTGCACATGCCTTTATGTCTTATTTACATTTCTGACTTATCTGTTGGACGTGCGTGGTCGGAGGGGAATTTTAGTCAGACCGGATACAGGGGTTTGAGAGGAGAGTGATAATGCTGTTCTGAGCCTTCCTGCCAGGAAAAATAAAACACTCTGCATGACTAATACACGTCATACATTCCTAATCAATGGAGAGGTCGGAATATTCCACAAATCAAATCCTTGCCAGATTCATTAGGCTTTTGTATCCACAGAAAATAATAGACATATAAATCTCTATTTCAAAAGTGACCCCAGGACCTGGGTAATGTTACTGCACCCACTCATGCCGCTGACATCTTGCAGTTATGCAGTTTGTTCCGTTATTTTTCCAAGACCCGAGCGCAGTGATGACAGCCATCTGAAAATGTTGATTTCTCCCTTTTCCACAGCTCAGCTGTCCTTCAGTAGCTCTCCGCGCTACCAAATACCTGCTAATGGCACCCGCAAGAAAACTTCTTCATCCACCTACAACATTACTCTGTCAGTTTCCATTCATCTTTTAATGAGCTTCTCAGCACTTTGCTTGATGTTTGATTCTTTCCACTACGGCTCTGACTTTATTCTGTTCTATGGTTTTGGAAAAGACTCATTTTGGCCAGACTCAGAACATCCAGCCTTCATTCCAGTGTAAATTCCTCTGAGTCACATGATGTCCCTCAGTGTTGCAGGAAAAAGAGGAGGTAAACATGTGAGAGGGCCATCCAGAGGAGCTTGTAATAAACCAGTAGTTAATATCTGGCCCAGCTGAAGTGCACACGTTGCTCTTTTCAATACACAAAGCACACTGCGGTTTTTAACTGCTTTTGATTGACTGGGGCAAAATCCCTGCACACACATGCTGATGATGCATGTTACCATGGTAACCAAATGATTCATATGGTATTTTGCTGATACAGATCTATTAGACTGTGACATCTCATGCTTAAAACCTCATAGTTGCTATGGTCGCTGTGATGAATCCATCAGATTTTTGTTTTCACTAACCCAAATCAAACCACTAATGCACAATGCCACCTTTCATCACAATTTTAAACATGACGGCATTCTTCTTCTTTCAGTAAGTCGCCAGCAGGCTGTACACTCAGAGGTGCAATGCTGCCCCCCACAGTCCAATCCTTCCAATTACACCCCGAAGTCCGTAATCACAGAATTTGTTCTTCATTTGTTTATTCGACATGGTTGGCCAGGACTAAAGGATTTGGGCTTTTAATGGGAGGGTTGCTGGTTCAAATCCCTGGAAGGGCCAGTGGCTGGGGTGCCCCTGAGCATGGCACCCAATCCCCATTGCTCCCTGGGCGCAGACAAGTGCTGCCCCCTGCCTGGCTTGTGTGTGTTCAAAGTAGAGGTCATATTCCATAAAATAACACATTCTCATTCTTCACCGCATTTCAAAGTCCATCAACACAAACATATTTCCACTTTTTCTCAGCAGCTGTCTCTTACGACTGCTTACACAAACTACTTCAACTGCGATACAGCATTACAGAGCAATTTCTGTAAAGGAAAAACAAGATTTGCAAAAGAGTGGAACAGCTTTCAGTTGCATATTGGTAAGTCGTGAAATGCATTTTCATGAGATTTCTGATGTTAAAAGGCTTGAGAAATCTGTTTCAGCACAGATTTATCTGCTGACCTCACTATCCTGAGGCCAGGAACAGATTTTCTATCAGTGAGCCATCCAGTCACTTAAACTTTAATAACCTTTAATGCATGTCTACAACATGACTGCAACCTTGTCTTCTTATTTAAGCCCTGGTAAATGAACTTCCTGCCTTCAAAAAAACAATCACGAAAGCATTCGGTTTATACAACAACTCGCATTTCGACTTCAACTTATGTAACACAGAAACTATTTGAAAACAATGAGTTTTGAGTTTTTGTGTGCGCTGTGTTGTAACTGTCTCTGAGCATCAGGCAAAAAGATTTCCATGTGTTTTTGCAGGAGTCTTTACAGAAAGGAGCAGTTTATCTGCAGCAGTGTTTAGTCACAGTTGAGATGATCTGACTGCAGTGATCTTCTCTGACTAAAAACAGTCCACTAACTACACTCTCGCGTTCATTGATCATGTCCATTTCTGTTTTTCTTTCTCAATTTATTCAATTTCCAGCCGACACTTTTTGGCTTAAACTTGTCATTATGTTGTTAAAACTGATTACACAGTGTAATGCCAATAGAAAAACGACACCATGCCCATCTATATTGATCGCAATAAGTCCTTCTTTCACTATGTTTTTCTACTAGAGAGGGGTTTCCATGGAAACCTGTCTACTTGATTTATGGCACAAAGGGAGTGTGTTATTTTGTGTACAAATCAATGAAGGGAAAAGTGTTTCACACTGTGTGTGTAAATATTGTTTTTCTCTCAGGGGTGATGATGACACAGCTCAGCACCAATTCTGAGGAAAAGTACCGATGTACCAGAACTGCTCTGGACATGAAAGTTGTCTGTCTTTCTCCTTCAAAAACCTTTAAAAACTACTATTGTGTCCCTGGAGGTTGTAGGTGTCATTTATCTTTGGTCACTGTTTCAAAGGCTGCAGTAAGGACTTTTCTTATCCTCCACATGAGGATTGCCGGACCACTGGTGCCAATCCTAGCAGACATAGGGCGGAAGACGTGGTACACTCCCAGATTATTAGAGTGTCCAATTAACCTCTGCGTGTTTTTGGACATGTGGGAGAAAACGCGAAAATGCATGAACACACAGCGAGAACATGCAAAAACTGGGACGTGAACCAGCAACCTTCTTGCTTTGAGGCAATCAGCCCTCTAGCATTGACATCCGGCCCAGTAGCTGAATGATGAGAATTTAAACATTTTATTCTAAAAAAAATTATCTTTTAAATATGCCATTTTTGTACAATATTGTGTAGTTTAGATCAGAAGAAAAACACTTGAAAAAAATAAATATTGCTGACCTCCTCTGTAGAGGTAAACTGAAGTTTTCACTATGCAGTACTGAAACACTGTTGTACACAGTCACATTAATGCGTTGCACAAATTACTTCTCATTAATTCCTTTGTTTTAATTCCATTTTCTGCAGTTTTTTCATAACCATGGTAACACAAATTGCTAAAAAAGCACAAGCACACCATTTCCTGAATTACCCACAGGTTTTGACATAAAATGCTTGGGTTTTCTCAAAGGTTTTAAATGTATGAGCCTAGTTTGTGCCTGCACATTTCAGACACAGTGTGTAGTAAATGAGAATTATTATTTAAAGGATATATTCTTTTTAATAATTCATCTTTGGCAATAGTTAAAGTCATAAGAGATATTTTCTTAATCACTTTACACTCACTTCAATTAAAACTGCTTGGATCCCAGTGTTGAGAAATCATTTAAATAAGTATCTGTGATATATTTCCTCTCATACTGTCTTTTTGTCAGTTTTTATTTATTTTCTTCTTTTTTTATTTGGACATTCATTGCTGTCTAATTTTTCGTTAAGGATAAACCGCATGATTGTCGGTACCTGCCATGCTTGATGTAGACAAATGAATGCTTGATTCTGTTTTTCATTCCGATCCTGTTGTGTCTGTTATAGGCACGTATGTCGGGAAGAAAAAAAAAACTTCCCAGTACAAGCTAAAAACAGACATGAATGGCGTCGTAATTGGCGACAGGCGCAGTGACATCATGGCTGTGCTGTGGCGGATTTCAGCTTCGGATGACACGCTGTATGCCACTACTGCTACATCTCATCTCATCTCCGCTCTGCACAAAGTTTCGCAATTTAAGTGTCTTCAATATCAGATTTCTTTGGAACATTGTAGTGATGTTCTCACACTGTGAAGTAAGACGTGCGTTTTCTGGATTTCTAATAGCTTTCCTTAGTACTTGCTTAGTCCCACTCTGTATTTATGTGAGCTTATAACTCTCCATTCTTGTGGGATCTGTCAGTTTGCATTAGTTTCTGCTGTCACTCTGTAAAGTTTGGTTACAGCAGGACATAATCCTGCTCATCAGCTTTCTAGGAAAAGCATGTGTGTTTTAAGTGACCTGTAGAGCTTTCCCTTTGTTTACTGGCAGGGTTTTCCCTGCAGTGTCTTCCCTCAGACTGCTGCCTTATATGGTCTCTTATCTCCTGGTTGTGGGCTCGTCATTGTCTGCTTGACTGCTTTTCACTTCACGCTCTACATACACAGTCAAAGATTTAACATTAGAACACTGCAGAGCTTCGTCTGGCTGCACACGCTGAAGAATAACACCGCGGTGCCTAATGGTTCCAGAAGCCTGGACACAGTCAGAGGAGTAACACGGAAACTGCTGCTTTGAAGTGAGTCTGTGTTGTGACGATGTCTCTGGGTGTTCGTTTGCGAGATAGTCACCAGGCATTTGCCACACACTTTCCTCAGAAAATGGTTCTGCAGGCATGAGTCAACCTTGGCAACAGCTTTACGAGGCTCCATGTGTATATTTGAGCAGTTTAAGACATTATAAGTCGTTATAAGCTGCAAAGACTGTATAGTCAGCATTATTTGTTATAACAGTGTGTCCTGGGGTGGACATGACTGTCTGAACCAAATTTGTTGTCAGGCCTAAATAACTTGCTGAATTTTGTTACTTTCAATCCAAAATATCAAAACTCATTTCAGGAAAGTGAACAGAGAGCAACTGGGCAAGGATGTAATTGAAGATGGGTCCCTTCCCATCCATGAGGCTCCTTCGTGATTGTCATAATTGGTCCATGTTGGAGTTGGTTTCTGTTCATTTGGACTCTGGTTCATGCTGATTTTGGATCAACATGTTGAATATAAATTTCTGTTCCCTTCACCAAATGTTCTAGATTTGACTCTTTTTTATTTTTATTCGGACCAGCTCTATATTTTGGTCATTTGTTTATTGAAAACTTGACATCTTCAGTTCTTACTGTGGCCCTGATCACACCTGGTACTAAAGTCTGTCTCTAATCACATCAGGACAGCTAAAAGTTGTGCAAGCGACCCTGAATATTGCATCCGAAGACCGAAGGTGACTTAGCTTTGGGGTCTAGAACTCCCTGTACGAGGTTCCAGAATCACTTAACCTCATAACTTTATATTAAACACATTGTTTCCAAAAGCATTGTAATCTTGTAGGGGGGTATCTTCATTATTTTTCATTTTTATTGCCTGATTTTACTAAATCCACTTGTTTTAGCCAGTTTTACAAATAAAGTTTGCTACTATATGATATATTGACCAATCTTCTGATATGCATAGAAATATACATTATAAACTCATAATTTCAATTTAACAATCTGTCACAAATTTGATCAAACATGTGGATTAAAGCTGCCGTTAATAATTTGAATCTGTGTTAAATATCTCTTCATTCTGATCTATATTGTCTGTATGAGTCTCTCGGTCTCAGGTTCTGACAGTAAATCCAGGAGAAACTTTTTCCATTATTCCACAACCTTTTGTCCAGTCAGAGGCCAGAATTGCTGCTCATCATGTTCATTAGGGGATGTTGGGAGAGCAATGGTGATTATGGAAATTAAGTAAGCCAAAAGATGACATCACTGATAGGAACTTTAATATTGTTGTGGAGAAAAACAAAAAAAAAAGACACAAACTATTTCCTAAGCAAGTCATGGAACTATGGTAGCTTTCACATACCAGAGAGGATGTTGACACCAACAATGGTGTAGAGTTAAATATTATTTTCTAAACAGTATAAATACGTTGTCACAACTACTCCAATCTTTCACTCACTCCCACTCTCTTTGCCACTTTCTCCTGCCTTTTTGTCGGGTTTACGTATTGGGCATAAAATGGACAGAGCTGCTTTTCCTCATTCAATATGACAAACATGGTGGCAAAAACTGTCCATAAAACATACCCAGAACCAAAACAATTATTATTATTAAGTGATATACACTAATACGAACATACTTATAGGTTGTATATTCTATTTCTTCCCATAAACTCATCTAAATGTTAAGACCAGGGCAGGATATGAGACACACTGAAACCAGTCAATGTGACCCATCACAGCATTTGTGAGACGTAAGAGACTCATGAACTGAGTCGGCGGAAACAGATGTTGTGATGATTTTACCAGTCGTTGATACTTCATTCAAACCACCTGCCATTTCTTACTCCCTTTACAACTGGGTGGCAAAAGAGTGTTGTTTTTGAAGCACTAGAAATGACTAATATGGTACTAATTGACAGTGAACCTACATAAAACATTTAACCTTTTTCGACCTGTGAGCTCCTGTTTTATGTGTAGTCATGTGCAGTGATACAGACACGCTAACCCCACTTACCAGTATGGTACCATTTATCCACTGTGTAGAGGAAGCCCATTCCAGTTAAAGTCCCCTCGCCCCAACCTGAGTATCACTTACACTAAAGAACAGAGCTGACATTCATAAAGAGTCATTTTATGGCCCAGCACTCTGCATATCCCATTAATGCTAATGCTTCTAAACAGAATGGTACATTTTAGTGCTGATCACTGCAGGTGGCAGTGAGGAGAGCCAGCCTGGGCCCTATCACATGCCCATAGAGTAAAAAAAGCACATGTTAGATGCAGAATGTCTTTACTGATGCAGAGACGGATCAACGTTGACCTAAACGGACATGATTGTTTATTCAAAGTCCTTTAGCCAGCAGAGTCCCCAGGAAACTAAACGGTAGGCCTGTATTATATCGTTTCTGTGATTTCTATAATGCTCTGTACAGCTGTATATCTTTTACTCAGTGGGGAGAAACATTTAGTATTCTGTTTAATTGAAACTGATCCTGGTCTTTGTCCCTCATTTATCCCGGGTTCCCTAAGAGGTTTTTAAATAGTGTCAATTTTTGCCAGAACCTATTTAAACTGAGCACACAGTCCTACTTAGAACAGGAATATTCAATTTAACAGGAACCAGGGAATGTGAGCAGAGTGGAGAGGGAGTGAAAGCTGAAAACGTTACCATTATTAGTCTGTCCAATATTTACATTCATGTTTGTTGGTGCGTCATTTTAGTTCTTTACCCAAAAAATCTTGTGATAAAAGTGTATGAATGCGACACCGTTGTTATTTGAATTTAAATATGTGAACAAAACCAGTATTTTGGATAAAATGAATAACATTACTATTAAGGGGGGGGGGGGGGGGGCTGGAAAATGTCTACTATTGTGAGCAGAATTGTCATGTATTCAGTCACATCTTGGCAAGTAAAAGAAATTATTTCAAAAATAATATTGTGGATGCTCAGCATTTAACTAGAGGGCAACATGATGTATTTAATTTGCTAGCCAGAAGCTGTGGCATCAGGGCCAAAATGAAATGGAAGAACCAAAATAAAAGTCACATATGAAAGGAAATGAAAACTTCCATCCACTCCTGATTCCTGTTATAACCGGCCCTGAGTTTCCATTTGTCTGAGTGAATAAAATAAAGTTACGTAAGCAGAGGAAGAAAGGCTTTAGGCGATAAAGAAATATACAAGATTCACTCGTCTGTTTCTCCCTGCAACACAAACAAGGCACCCAAACACACCTGGATATGAACTGTTATTTCCCCTGCAGGGACACTCTTTAGGTGGCAATGAGTCATGTGTTCCTGCTATGTAACATGATGAGTCTGCTACGTCTGTGCAGGGTCACTGATCAATACCAGTAAGTCAGTGATTGCTTGGCCAGGTGTTGAGATTTCCATCTCTTAAAAAAAAAAAAAAACTTTTCCCCATCTGCATCAGTTTTAGGGGACAGTATAATGTACCTATTATACTGTAGTCTACTAAGACATGCAGTGTGAGTTATGGGTCTTGTCTCTTAAGAGTGTGAGTCAAGTTTGCATGATATTATAAAGTCACAAAATCCTTGTCATGAGCAGGTCCAAGTGAATGAACGTTCCAAAATGCATATAATTTAGATTAGCTTTTCCTAACCTTAACTAACAACAATAGGCTATGTGTCTACAGGTGACAGATCACAATTTGTGCCTTAATCCTAAGCACATGGTGGTATATACAAACATATATATATATATATATATATATATATATATATAATCTGGATAATAGCTGTTTGCTGACTGATACATTGAGACGATGAGAATCTCAATAAACTCTCTCAACTCAGAACAACCATGGATCAGAAGAGACTTTCATAGTCAGTAGGTCATTTTGTGCATAACAAAACCTTTAATTTCTAAACACAGACAATCTGAAAAAGTCTTAAAAAATGTTCTACCTTTTTTGTGCTTGAGGGAGGTGGCTTGTTGATAAAAGCTAAGTGTGAGTGAGTCAAATAGAGACAGATTCAGGATGGTGTGATCTGATTTGTCATACAAATGAGAATCAAATCAAATACAAGCACTGAAATGATAAGTCATTAAGCAAATGGTTGTGTGTGCATGCGTGCGTGGTTGTGCCTATGTGGCTGTGAGGGGTGTTTGTGGGTGTGTAAGGGATAACAGTGGCCGTTCACTTCAACATCGGGTGGATGCCCCGGCTGCGGGCTGTCTGAGCCCGAGCGCACAGTTGCACAGCTGCCCCACAGAGTGGGTGAGACATGTGGCCACACATTCTGAAGACACCACACACCACACCCACAGGAAGGGGGGTATAAGGCACGCGTCCCACTGCCCTGGGCTAGCCCTCAGGGAACAAGAGAAGAGAAGCCAGACCCACAGACAGAGGCCGACCAGCCCCAGGCACAGACAAGTCCCACAGGCACCTGAACCCCACCCTGGTCCTGGTGCAGAGTCCAGCAGACAGTGGATGCCCCAGAGCTTCCCCTTGAGGGACAGGCTGAGTTCACCTGGGCTTCCCCACCATACAGTATATCAACAGCTACTGTTGAGGCTTCTTTCTGTGCTGACACAGACAAACACATACTGTAAATGCACATTTTATTTAACCCTCCTGTCGTGTTCGGGTCAAATCTGACCGATTTACAACGTGAAACACTCATAAATATTGTGTTTTACATCCGATTGCCTCAAGGCTTTATGATATCCTCCACATTATGCACTTGAACATGTAAAAGTGATGATCACCTCTTTCATTGAATTTTGAGTGTTTTAATCAACCTTGTTACACCTGTGGTGTTCCCGGTCAAAAGTGACCGCCATAGGAAATGGGTATCCAAACTATATTCATCCATCAGAAAGAAAACATCCCCATACACACCCCCCCAACTCACTCACTCACTCACTCACTCACTCACTCACTCAATCACTCACTCACTCACTCACTCACTCACTCAATCACTCACTCACTCACTCACTCACTCACTCACTCACTCACTCACATACTCACTCACTCACTCACTCACATTTCAGTCTGGACAATGTCTTTTGTGGGTTCACATCTCTTTCCCGCGCTTATATGCTGATCCTCCCATGCGAACCAACTTCCTGATGAAACAATGTATCATATCTTCACACAGACTAGACAGTGTCTGTTCTGTGAACCCATCTCTTTCCCGTGCTTTTGTGCCTATCCCCCACGTGAACCACACCTTCCAGACTAATCAATGTATCATCTTCACACAGACCCCATATATATCGCTTGATGTTTGCCTTGCACTCCCTTTACTCCGAGCTCAATGAGGCGACTGACCAAGCGGTTCTCTGTCAAAGAGGTTCTGGTTCCAGCTCTTTGGACATGACGAAGAAGGCACTGAAATTGAACCAGAGATAGAAGAGGATGTCTCTGAAGTGGAAGACAACACAGATTTTGATCCAGACCTTTAGGAGACTGACCAGTCAACAGATGGAGAGGGAGAGGCACCTGAAGAACAGGCACCTTAGGAGACATTCCAGTCCAAGAGTGGACACTTGCTATGGTCTTCATCCCCCCAGGACAGAGGAAGTAGAGCGAGAGTGGAAAACATCATATGCCAGGGCCAACATGGTATGCGAAATCAAGTCCAGCTTCCAACTCTTTTTTTACCAGAGTCCATTGAGGGAATTATACTGGAGATGACAAACCTGGAGGGGAAGCGTGTGTTTGGGGACACCTGGAGAGAAATCGACGTGCCGCCCCGCAAACCAGCCTCTGCCAGTTCTGGTTAGGACTGTGCAAGCCCCACCCACTATACCCTGGCTGCTCCCCCCCCAACAAGGACATGGGCAGAAAAGGAGTCTGTGCCCCTAGAGACAACAAAACAAGCCTGAGATGCTGCAAATGTGATGCCTATATTTGCAAGGCCCACTCTGACCCGAGTGTCACATGCCACTCATGTGCATGAATTCACACACACACACACACACACACACACACACACACACACACACACACACACACACACACACACACACACACACACACACACATTCTTGTACTTGCTGCATACTGAGGACTGGGTTGCTGACAAAGTGAGGACCAGCATTTCCACTTTATAAATCAACACAATCACAAATATCTACTTCATGAATGGCATCTATAAAGAACTACTGGTTGCAGTACCATAACATGTCTGCAGGTAGAGCCCCAGAGCAAAAAGGGCTGGAAAACTTTTTTTTTTTTTTTTTGGTCCAAAATTTTACAAAAACATGTCGACCAAAAAAAAATAAAAAAATTTTACCAAAATATTTTGGTCCAAAATTTGACCAAAAGTTTTTGGTCCAAAATTTGACAAAAACATCATATTATACTATGTCAACCAACATTTTAACAAATCTTTGACAAAAAAAAATAAAAAAATTTTACCAAAACATTTTGGTCCAAAATTTGACAAAAAACATTTTGGTCCAAAATTTGACAAAAAACATTTTGGTCCAAAATTTGACAAAATAAAATTTGGTCCAAAATTCGACAAAAAAAAAATTGGTCCAAAATCTGACAAAAAAAAATTGGTCCAAAATTTGACAAAAAATATTTTGGTCCAAAATTTGACAAAAAATATTTTGTGTCAAAGTGAGGACCGGCCAAAATGTCCTCACTCCGTAAAAATGACCTCACTTTGTTGGTTAAAAACCCTCACTGGTCCTCAGTATGCCGCAAGTACAAGAACACACACACACACACACACACACACACACACACACACACACACACACACACACACACACACACACACACACACACACACACACACACATTTTTTTCCATTACATGTTAATTTTGTAATACATTTTCAGTGCCTATTTGTATTTTCACTCATGTTGAACACTACTTTGAGACATTGTTCACAGCTAAAAAATGTTGAATAACAATTTGGTGGTGAAAAATAGTTTTTGTGCTAATTTAAGAGCAGTTAAAACAGACCGGTCAATTTTGACCGGGAACACTAAAGTAAGGGGCGGGAGATGAACACGACAGAAGGGTTAACTGAATTTTAGGTAAGGGAGGAGATGGATTTTGAGGAATTATAGCGTGGCCATTTCACAGCCCATTTTAAATTCTGAAAATCTCAGTACACATCTCTGATCAACATGAATAAGAATTTCCATCTTAAAAATGGCATTTAAACTTTTAGTCACAGAGTGAGGTAACTTCACACACTGCTTACTGCAACTGACAATGACTAACTTCCACCTAAGTGCCTACAATAGATCACAGCAGTGAACTTATTATGAAAGCTGGATTTTACCGTGGGATGTGATTAGAAAACATAATTGCTAGCAATAATTGCCAGAACTAGTTAAATAAAACATTATGTTTAAAAAAAGACACATATCAATGGATCTCTGTTATGTACTGAACTCACCAGGCTGAGCAGCTGCTACACCTGTCAGTCAGAACCAGATGTGAGTGATGAAGTCACATCATTGTCAGGTGGGTGGGTTTTTGAGTAGTCACTGCTCTTTGAAAATGAACTGACATTAAATACTATTTCCATTACATCGTTCAGGGATGCTTTCATCGCTCCATTCATAACTTTCCTGATCACTTCATAAAGTTCAACTACCCTACGAAAGATTTGCACATTAAAATGTATATTCTACATAAACCCTGGTGTTTTGCTTGAATGGTGTTTTATAATTAATGATATTTTGTATTAATGTGCTACTTAAAATCACAAGTATTCAAAAACAAAAAAGAGCAAAAGAGGATATGCAGGAATAGGAAGAAGACAGAATGAGGGCAATGTCATTAAATTGGGACACCAACTGTTAAAATCAATACATAGGTGAGATAGATAGGTAAAAGGTAATAAATGTAAAGATAATATAAGAAGAAACCTAAAAATATGGCTATTTTTCATCACTTTGGGTGAGGAGCAGGGTGAATATACACAATCTATGTCAGCTGGTATTTTATATTCACCTCCTTCCACAAATCAGTGACCTTAAATAATAAGAGATGGATAAATAATAGATGTATTGTTCTACTATGTTAATTAATTTATGTGGAACATTTGCCGATCATGAGTCGGCCATCACATCATAGGCAGTAAATGGTTTCAAGTTTTCAAAAACACAAACAGCAACAACTTAAGACAATACAATTCTTAATAGTCTATTTTACGAGAGAGGGCAACTATTGGGGGTGCTGTGTGTGTGTGTGTGTGTCTGTGTGTGGGAGTGTACGTGTGTGTGGGGATCAAACTGATGACTCACAACAGAGTTATTCAACGTAATTTCCAAGAAAGTGTTATTCTTGTAACAATACTGGGACGAGGTTCTTGGCTGCTCTCTGCTCAAAATCCTATTTGTGATCTATTGTTTTCAGCTGTTGCTAAGGACACTATCTGTGCTTCACAGGGAATCTAACATCACTCTATAGTTTCATCTTCCTAAATAATCCCCTCTCACAGGTACTGGAATGTTAATGTGGCACAGGAGTATATGCCAAAGTGAAAGTCTGTTTTTTCACTTTGTAGCATCATCATTTCATTCACATTCTGTGACGTGTTTACTTACCCGAGCTGCGAGTGGGTCAACCAGTTCACATCTGTGTCGAAAGCAGACTCTTCTGGATGACAGATTTGTGACATTAGGCACGTGCTGCAGATATTAAAAGCATGCTTTCACTTTTTCCCTCATTAGTGCACAGCCATTGTCTGCAGGAGCAATATTTGGAGCATATAAGGGCTTTGTTTAAGCAATGCCGTGATTTCCAACCCACCAACCAACCATCAGAGAAGGGTCTGGAGCCGCTTTTTCCATTCTTTCATGGCAAAATCTTTCCATTGCATTTCTGGGAAGTCATGGAAAAACCGACCTGACAGCAGTGACAGTAAAATGCCTCTGACACCTGTGACATTTTCCAGTAGTCCCAGTGTCAGTGCCAGCACATGTGGCCAATTTATGGAGGCTAGAACGTGCATATGAGTTTCAGGGAACATGGCAGGGCATTTTTCATCGTGATAGCTCATGGCGAATGTAGCCGTGCGTTCTCCACACAACGTATGAATGCGACAAAATCCTGAAGGAAATTTTGATTTTGTTTTTCCCAGTTTACTCAATCGTAACATTCAACACCACCAACCACTAACCCTGACTTTTTGTTTCACAAATCCACCAGCAGTTAATAACATGAATGTAATAGTGGTTGAAGTAATAGTTTTATTAAGAATAATCATCGTCATCATCATCTTAATAGATTTTTAATGTCACATGTGCAAAATAGTACACCTCGTAGCTATTATGTCTTATTATACACTGTATTAAATTAAACATCCACTTCTATTTAATTCAATTCAATGTTATTTGTATAGCACCAAAATGCAACATACATTATCTAAAAGGCACTGTACATAGACAACATTATAGAGAGCAGAGAAACCCAACATTTAACACAATGAGACACTAGACATCATCCTTTTTATAGAAGAAGAAATCTCTGACAAAACTCAAGACTCAAAGACGTGCAGCGTCTGCCTCGACCGGTTGGGGTGAAAGGAAACAATGGGGGACAGAGGAGAGGAGGGAGCAGTAAGTTGGGAGAGAAAGGACAAGAGGGAGATGAGGTAAAGACAGAAGAGAGAGACCAAGAGCAGATATACAACAACTGTATCAAGTTATAAGTTTAGACAATGGCTGTCATTTATACTGCAGCAGCAGACATTATTGATACAAATTGTATTGATATAGCACATACACTGTAAGAAACGATTCTGTGGTGATGTAGATTTTAATTAATGTATCAGGTAAAATATATTCAATATAATTGTGTTTTTGGTTTTGAAGCAAATATTTAATTACATTTCAAATAAAAATATTTGGAATAAAATCCACCCATTGTAGTTAAATAAAATATAAGCATTGTGTTTGCTTAATCCCCAAAAAACTGAATATTGAGTGAATTCAAATTAATGTAATCAGGCACATTTTAATTGAGAAGCACTTCCTGTCAAAGTGTGCATTTTTTGAATGCAGCAGGCTATCATTTAGCCACAAGACATTTGAGGAGCATAGACAGTGAATGTTCATCTACTTCGACATTGCTCAAAGGTAAGAAAACTTATTTTATTATCACCCGGCTTGTAAGAAGAACGCATGAAGGCTATATTACAATATAAAATGAGCTATCACAGAAAAAGAGACTCAGCAGCAACATAAAGTTGGCTTCTGTTGCCAAGGCTTTATGTTAATGTACATCAGTAGGCCTAGTGTGATTTTGTTGCGCTATAATATGAACACTGCATTATACATTTAGGAAGAATTCATGTATTGAAGTCAAACTTATTTTGAAGGATGCGGCTTAGCATTCCGCTATCATGGTTGCTATCTTGCTTCCTACGTCACTTGCGTGTTGATATATCCTCAGTATGTTTTTATAAAATGACGTAAATAAGTACATTGGGTTTAATGTTAAGGTTAGACACATTAACATAAAGAGATATATTGGGAGTTATCGCTGAAAGAGCATCTTATATTTCGGACGGCACTTGACGCACTTCCGTTAGCTTTACTTCCTGTGTGGGGCTCGTTTTCCCGGGCAGCTAACGTAAGTACTCTCTGTTGTTTCGCTGTTGTGTTGCAACTTGCAAATGTGAAGGCAACTTACCTAAACACACGTGAAGTAAGTTTATCAACAGTGTTACGTTTTAGAGCCGCAATTATATTTATATTCATGCTTAAATCTGTTAATTTTAGTGTGGTAATGTCCGGTCCACAGCACTAAACGTTAGCAGGGGGGAGGAGGGGAGGCCTAACACGGCACAGATTTTTTCAATTTTCAATTTTTCAATTTCAGTCCATGAACGTTTTAGACTGGAAAATATATTATATTAATTATAACTTAAAATCACGTTATGTTGACATTGGTGTTTATATTTGTGTTGGGGAAATTTCATTTCAATAAAATGCTTTCAGTTTTCACATGGGTATGATTATCATCTGCAGAAATTTGAAGCTGAAAAGCACTTCTCATATCTAAAACTTTGTGTTTTCCTTAGGTGCAGCCAAATGAGATGGCAGTGTAAAGTCTTTGGATTCAGAGCAACAACAAGGAGTGATCTTCTGCAGCATTACAGACTACAGCACAGCAACTTCTGGCTTGAAAATGAGACTGTAGTTGCAGTTTACATGTTGTGCTATGTTCAGCTTCTACAGAGCTAGCGATTTGCACATTTGAAAGTGCTGCTATGTTTGTAAATTAGCACTGATTTGGACACTTATCCCACTAATGTCAATGCCATTTCTATTGTGGTTAGTTCTAAATGTGTTTTACTCCATACAAATAGTTTTGGTACATGCACTTCTGGAGAATGTTTCTTTAAGATCATTATTAATCCAATTTAGTAGCTTTGTGAGGTGCGCAAGCATGGAAATACATCATCACTGTGTAAAATGTAATTTATTTTTGTTTTGACAAAAAAGTTTGGAGTCAGTATTCTGTCCTATTCAAATTTCTGGTTTGAAATAGGACAGAATAGGACAGCTGTTTATTGTTAATAAACATGTTATTTGAGTATTTGTTTAGTTCTGTATTTTCTGGGCCATAGACTAGTTATTCCTAAGAAATATTTTTTTTATATTTAATTAATTGGATTGAATACATTCAAATTAATGCACAGATAAATGTAGTTGATTATTAATCAATTATATATCATTGATATGTAGAATTAAATAAATTTTTATTAGTACAATTTACACGTTATCTTTTTCAAATCAACTCAATATGTTTGTTTAGATTTTAATTAATTCTGTACTGTTTTCTATTCAGATCTACTCATATTAAATGGGTAACTATTAAGGGTATAATTTAATTAAAATTTACTCAATACCAAACATTGTGAAATTTAATTAATAATATTGCTTGTAATCTGTTGCCTCATTTTTATTGAGTAGATATGGTGTATCTTTTCTTACAGTGTACAGTGGGTAAGAATTACTGACATTTACTGGTCACACTGCAGACTAATCCCATTCTTTCCCAAGTGCATCAGGTGGCATTGAGATTCCAGAAAGGATGTAAACATCTTTTCTTTTAAAGTGCTTAAAGCACATGCTGAGGCTACAAAAACACAAATTGTTTACATTAAAACAATCATGCAAGCATTAGTATACTTAATATCTGACAATACACACTCCTGGTATTACAGACTGGTGGGGTGAGGTATAAGGACAGCTGAGGTATAGGCAGGATATTTCTTTTTAGCTTTATTGATAACTGATGACATAATCAATCACCAATCACGTCTACGCTGCAATGAAACCTGGTGGGTGGGAGGAGCTGAGGCGTAGAGCCTCCATCACAAAACTTTAGTGTGAAATTTTCAGACTCAACAATCATGCAGCTTTAATGAAACATGGACCAGCACCAGAAAAACAATAGAAGGTTAAAGAAATTAAAAGGTTATTGATGACATCATCTAATTTTCCCTGATGTATAAATACTGTAGCACAGTACATACATTATATACACTTTCTTTGGCTGAAATGTCTCTGTTCAACCTGCTTATATACTCTATTTACTATTGCTATTTTATTTTTGGAAATAATTTGATATTTTCTGTTTCTCTTGCACACATGAGCACACATGTCTTCAGAAAATTGGTCTCACAGTCTTTCAACAGTCTTTACACATGAGACAAGCAGGTCTCGGAGATTCTATAATCCTATATTTAAACTGAAGAGTATGAAATAATGAACATTTCTGATTAAATCCAAAACATTTCAGAGGCTCATAGAGAAGCTACAGTATGTGAAGAGGCTTTCAGAGTGAAATTTTCCAGATTTAGAGCTCCCGTGTTGAGCACAATTAAAGTTCATGTTCCTAAAAGAATTATGGCACCTGTTTTAAAGGAAAGCACTTGCACTGCATGATTTCAATGCAGGCGTATATTGTGCACTGTGGTTTTTGCTCTCTCTGCACCACTGCTTCTCAGTGATTTGTGGAAAAAAATAAGAAAAGATGGTTGAGCAGCAGCCACAGTTTATCAAAAGTGACTGTTAGAGAAGAATGTCTCATAAGTGCACACTTGACACAATCTAACATTGAAACATGTCTGAATCTGGGTTTTTGGTTCAGCACAGCAGATGTAACTCAAATAATAAATGTGTTTTTACCTCTCATGTTACATGTTGTGGTACCTGCAAAGGCTGCTCAACAATAAAGTTGTACAGTTTTGTTGCATAAAATGAGCCACTGTGTCATTTTTTCTGGCAGATGGGGGTAAAAATTAAATATAAAACAAAATAAAAACGTTTGCTTAAATTGATCTATCCATCAGGCTGTCTGCACAGAGTTCTGCTTGTTGTCTTGGCTGATAAGTGGAGTGCAGGGGGAGGAAGAGGGGGAATGAGTCTCGGTCTGGATCCCTCCTCATCGCAGGAATGCGTGCAGGTTCCTCTCCAAAAGTGCTGACGTCAGGAGTGGCCTTGGATTAAAAACAGCCAGTTTATAATAGAGATGGGGAGATGAGGAGGACAGACTGTGTATACAGCTGATCTGCTTAAAGGATCATCTTCGGTATGTCCACAACACAAACACAACTTTTACGGTTGGAGAACATTTAAGCACACCTATTATTCAACTCCTTGTGTGAGGAACCTATCACCATGAGGGATTCCGTGATAAACTATTTGTAGACCTGTGCAATGACTTTAAATGTCAGTGTAAATGAAAATTGGCAAAATGCAGGAAAACGTAGTTGTTCCATTAAAATACTTACAAATAGGCTGTGTTTTTTTTTTTGTCAAAACCCTCTTCAGGTCCTAATAAATTTTGGAAAAAAAGTTTGGAAAAGAGAAAGAAAAAAACCCCTCAGTGTCTGTAGCCTTTGCCATACTGTAATTAAAAATCATTTATTCCAGACCTGTCACTAAGGAACCATTCAATCTTGGTGTTAACATCTGTCCTGCATGATCATCTCATCCTCTCGTCCATCTCGATCATAAATCAATTGATTCAAACAAGGTGCATGCACTGAGCAATAAGCCGGGTTGAAAATGCAAGCTATGCAAGCTATAGCACTATGGTTCTTTTTGTGTGTTTTTTTTCTATTTGCAGGGTTATATTTTGTTTATAATATCCTGAAAACCCCCAGCTGACATAGGTGAAAAGGCAGAGTTCACTCTGGCCACACAACAAATTCACTCATATGAATTTCTGATTAACCTAAGGTGACAGTGCTAAACACTACAGCAACCGCGTGCCCCAAAAGTAATCATATCTGTATACAATGTCACAACATAGGCTACTATATCTGGTCTAAGGACATGGTTGTTTGAACATTAGAAGTCCTACGCATGTCGCTGAAAACAAAATAGTTTAACCATTAACCAGGAAGAAATCATATTGCAAAAATCTATGTACGGGCCCTGATCAGTGTAAAAAAAATACTTTTGGCTCATTATGAAAATGTCAGCTGAGGAGACAGTTTTTAATATTTCCTAAAATCAGACACATGCACATGAATGTCACCACAAACCTCTGAATGTGGTTCTTGTGATTGGATCTGAAGACACATTCAGGACACAATTGGTGCATTCAGACCTACATTTAGCACTGTCCTCTTGTGATCAACCAATGTAAGTCCAGGCCTGAACTGGGTCTTACTGACCTGCCTACATGCACACACTGCCCATGCTTTCACAGTGTGTGACCGGAGTCTTCACATTATGCTGAAAAGAATTCCCCTACTGAAGCAGAGACAATCGTCAGATGTTAGCAAGTGAGTCGAGAGATGACAAATGGTAGAGAAACTACCACTACAACTACCTTCCAGTAGTTTGTGTGTGGAGCTTTGGCGGACAGTAGGGGGTGGTATGTGCTGTTGCATTTTTCTCAAATTGTGGCCTGCAATTACTTTCTTTTCTGCACTGTCAAACCAGAGCTGGGCCATCTAGTGGCCTTTCCCAACATTCCTTAAAACCCCAGCAAAAAAATCTGGGCTGAAATTGCATTTCAATATGAAAAATTCATGCAATAGAAAGATAAGTTTGAATACATCCAATGATTATTTGAGTCCATTAAAATTATTATTAGGTTTCGAGCACCAATGGTGCATAGAACCCTATTGAAACTCAAGGAGTTGTTATTCTCCCATCCATTATCTACCACGTCCTCCAGTGGTTTGGGGAATGCAAAAGTTGGAAGTGGGCGGGGCTAATGACTGACGCAAAAAACTTTAACAGGTTTTACATACATCATGAAACTTGGTACACGTTTATTAAGTTGGGACGGTAAAAAAGGGAATTGACATTTTGTGCCAATGGTAGGGTTAGGTTAGGGTTTGTGCGATCACCTTCAAACTTGGTGAGTTCACTGTGGACCACTTGAGGAGCTTAAGTGATAATATGTTTTGTTGGTAAAATGTCACAGGGCGTATGAGATAGGGGGTGGAAAAGTTGGCGAAAACAAATTTTGCAACACACAACAAAATTATTATAACTTTGCAATTATTGGTGATGGGCCATTGCTGAAGATGCCTATGAAAAAAACGTCTTTTCAGTTTGAAAACATCGCCTCCTCTTCATGTTGCTCTAACAGGAATGGTTGTATAATCCATGATATGTGAGACCACAGACCTGCCTTGAACATGTCTGCAAAGACGACCTCCCAACAGTAAGTGGAACACCCGAAACAGGAAGTAAAATATAACTTTGTCATACATTGACCAATCTGCAGGCAATATGATATGTGACACAAGGGAACTTACCTGAACCTGTTTCTGGGCACGCCCTTGACCCAACAGGAAGTCGGCCATTTTAAACAGGAAGTGACCTCTAACTTTGTCGTACATTGCCCGATCCCCTCAGAATTTGGAACGGGAGACCAGGGGACCTATTCTGATGCAGTGACTCGCACTGATGTGGTCGTTGTGCTCCGCAGCCTGACATGCACGGGGGTGCCGCTGAAAATAAATGCTACTGAAAATAACTACTGCAAGTGGTGAATGAACGGGTTCTAGGCTGAAGCATAAAGCTTTAATTTCTAACTGAGCGACCTGATTAAGGTTTCTTACAATGAATACTAATGACCAGATTTTAGAGAAATTAATATTTTCAATATTTTGAATGACATATTTTATTCTTTTGGGCATGGTAAATGGTAGTCTACATGATATGCAAATATACTGTACATATATCTTTGACAAAACTTAATCTCAAGCCATTTGTTTTTGCATTTTTCACAAGATTATTTTAATATAAAAGATAATAAAATACAACATGTGCAGTGTGCACAGGTAGGTTAGCCAAACGAACAAGATAAGTAGAAATTAACTTAACATAAGCATGAGTGAACATGTGATCCATCTGATTTCTGTCTGAACTTAGTCTTTACTCTGTCCAAATTTCATTGACTTATCTGTGACTTGATCTTTTACTCCCTTATGTCATATCAGCACTTTTGTAAACTTGCAAGCCTTAACAATACCCACACTTAAGTCATAGTAGGGTTAGGAGACATGTGGCGACTTGTGTTTGACAGTTTTCACTGGCATACGCTTGATTAATAGTGACAGCCTGTGTCGGTAGTTAACAGGGAAAATACCATCAGCTGATTTATCAAGAATGATTGTGGTTGAGACTCTTCCAAGTTATTCTTTTTAAAGAAAACATCCTCCTTCTCATACATCACCAGCTCCAATGCAATCACTGCCACTGCCTACACTAAACAAATGACCATGATGATACAAACACAGACAGTTTTTGTGGTCAAGAAGTGATTCCAGGTGGACAGAGGTGCTCTTTAAGGACTAGGTCAACATACAAGAAGAAGAAAAATACAAAACAACAACAAGACTTTAGACATGGATGCATGGAGAAGGAACAACGTGAAATTGGGTTGAAAAGTCTTATTCCAACAAGGCTTTTAACAGGGCAATAAAACATCCACTGGTTTTCATTTTGAAGGTCTTCTGGGAGTAAAATGGTAAAACTCTTATTGTAGGCTTTCCAAACATATTCCAAGCACTCAAACATATTTTTCAGTTTTTTCTCTATGTCTGGCTCTGTTGAGGTACAGTAGTACCAAATGTTCTTCTGTCAGGAGCTGTTCCCTCCTTGTGACACATCATAGGATGTTTTATGACGATCTTGCTGAAAGAGAAGAGAATGAGAATCCATACTTGATAATGCTAGTAACTCCCACACACTGTAGCATACACACTTGTTGATCTCTATCAGACTGACAGCTTTTGCATAATTAAAGGTTAGCCAATGAGTCAGCATCATCCACCTCCTTCTTTAGGTTCCTTAAAGTTGACAGGCTCCTGTTACCCAGGTGCTCGGGCTGTCATATACTTTTGTTTTTAATAGCCAAATCTTGCCAGCTGAGCTAATGTAAGGTGCAGTGACCACAGCACACACATTTCTGCTGTGCCAAACAAATATGAAAGAAAAAGACACAGTGAGGATGTGTTCATGCACACAATACCCCAGTTATTGATTGGGGTATGGAAGTATTCTGGTAACACTGTTAATCATGTAAACTTTTCCCGAATACAACAGCTGAGTTATGCCAGTTTTCAGACTGTTTTGGTGTGTATGAGTGTGTGTGCATTGTATTATGTAGAGTTATTGGTAATATTAGGTATTGTGTTGTCATTTTTATTGTAAGAGTATCACATGTAAAGATTGACTGACTGACCGATTAATCGGAATATTCACACATGTATGCACCTCACCTGTCTGTGCATGTATATGTGTGTGAGCTTGTGGCTACCTTTCTAGCATATGGAAGTTTTTCCATCCATTCACCATCATCAAATTTCATCTTAACAACTCTCTCCCAGCAATCTTGGCTGCAATCCCTCCACGGTCTGTAGGTGTTCTGTTGGGGCTTTGCCAAAGCAATGTCCGTGGGAGGGGTGTCTTTATGAAGCACCTGTTTCCCAGCACGTAAGACACAAAGGAGGACAGTTGTTTGCAACAACTTTTGTTGTTTTAACTAAAAGCAGTGGTTCTCCGTCGTGGTGCTGGATACGCACTGCAATTTCCCACCCGAACAGTAGGGGTTGCTACACAAGGTTTTTGTGCTTTTGGCTACAGTGAGCAATGGCAACTGAATAACATTGAAACAGTGGGCACCTGAAATAAATATTTTTCTGTCCCGGAACGCAGTTTTAAGATGATTTGTGACGAGAAATTAGCCATTTAGAGCCTAAACATGTGGTTTGTGTATTGATATGATATGACGTAGTTATAATTTGGCATCGATTCTGTCGGCGGTGATCAGCTCCTCCTCTGTGGACGCTCGGTGCGCACAGTGGCCGGCACAGAGCAGCGTTAGCTCGGCCTGTCCTGAGGACCAATCGCAGCCCTTGCCGTCGCCGGTGTCCCTTAACGGAGTGACGAACACATGAAATAGTTTGTGCAGTCGGAGACGACGCAGAAGGCTCTGCGTAACCTACGTAGAGCACTTTACGCAGGAGTTTAAATTGGGCTTTAGTATTGTGTGCATGTAAAGTGATAGTCAGCGATAATTCTGGTCAAAAATCTATAGGTAAATGTACAACTTAAAGAGGAATTTTAGTATATTTTAGCTAAAATTAGCTAAAATATAAAAGTAGCTGTGCCATCTGAAATAGGGCTCCCCCAATGCCATGGTGTAATATGAACACTGACTAAAACAGGCAGTAAACTGTGTTCCATCTGTAGCTAGCAGTGAGTGCTGCAGTCTGACAGTAACCAGTGAATGGGTGTGACCCTCTGGTTTTGTCAATTTTGTCAAATCTTCCATCATCCAGGTGAGTAAACCAACACACACAATCCAGGGACCACAGTGAACACAAAGGAGTGGTCCAAGCAAACTTTGGCTTCTGCTTCTCCTTAGTCCTTCATGTCAGCTCATGCGGAGAGAAAAAAGAGTGACTGGCCCACCTTTCTGTACTTTTGCGCGACAAATGAATTGATGTTGTCAGGTCTGCTTCTATCAGCCAAAACCTTATGAAATACAGTCATGGTGGGCCTATATGTTTTCATTCATGAGGTGAGTTTGGAAAGCAAACATCCAAGCTTGCGCACAAGAGGATAGAAAGGGGGAGAGGGTTAATGATGCCTGCTATAGTGAAAAGAGAAATGTGTCGTGTACTGAGACTGAATCAACATTTGAACTTCTTCAATCAAGAGAGCAGACAGCCAATGCCTGCCCCCACTGTGCAGACTCCTCACACCTTACATAAGTCAGGGCCTGAAGACACATCTGGAAATCAACACCAGGCCTCAGAGCGCCCGTAGCAAAAAGGTTTCTCAAATGGACCACACGTTGTACATTAGTTTGGTTTGGATATATTCTTTTTCACTCTTCCTGGCTCCACATCATATGCCCACTTCTTTCCACATTGTATTTCTCTCCTGGACAGCTGCTCTGTAGCATCAAATAACAAAAACCTCATCTACAGATGCAAAGCTGCTGACGACAGGTCCTGGTTTTTACATTACCTCAGGTGCTCCACTCTCTGAGCAATGTTTTGCAAATATTATACATCACCTGTTTTTTTAGGTTTTGTAATATTAGTAGTTGCAAAGATATCCTCAATATCCAAGAAAGAGTGCATGAAAGTTCAGATAAAGCTCTGAGTGAATGTTAAAAGCATAACAGCATCAGCATTTAGGACGTTTTTTGTTGTTTGGAAAGAGTCTTTATATTTTGAGGATTTAAAGGATTTAAGAGTTTAGAACATCTTAAATCCATCTGTCATGGGTTTGGGTAAAGCTGTGATCTCACTTATCACTGGATTGTCTTGTGACTCTCTGAGATTGTTGTCTTTCAGTTTTTCATGACTTTTTAATACTTTGCACTTTTGGTGGTTTATGTTTTACTTTGTCTGCTCTTTGTATCTTTTTTATCATCTTTTTTTTAACCGTTACGTCTCAGCTTGTAAAGGGAAATTAAAGTTAATTTAAATAAGCAGACATTTAAAATGTCAGTCAACCAAAGGAAACCAAAATTATAAACAAAGAGTCTGTCGACCTGAACTATAAAACCAAAAGACATAAAGCAACATCCTTGTTCAACGGGAATTAACATACCTTCAGGTGTATTCATGCTCCCAGTGTTTGTACATCTGCTCATTTCTTATTTTCTTGTCTATCATGAACTATATTTTTTGTACTAGCCTTCACTTCCATTTTGGACAGTTTTTGGTTTCCACTGGCTCTTCAGTTGGCTTAATTCAAGACTTATTGTTGTCCAAGTTGCTCTTAAGCGTTGTGTGATGTGAAACTATATCATGGAGTGGAAAATGTGGACCAACGGGCAACTGCACTGCTAGGTGACAGATCTGCTTTGTGCGTTGGGGTCTCACCTGATCTCATACCATTCACAGTTTACAGGAACATGGGGCAAAAAAGATATTTACAATATTGTAGATATTACCAAATGCAAAGATGCTTAGGCCAATGGTTGTTGGTTCCAGACAAACTGGTTTAAATATTTTAGAAACTGTGGATCTCTTGGGATTTTACCACACAAATATCTCTATTGTTCTTAACAAAAGACAAACTATCCAGTAAGCAGCAGCTCTCTGCGCTTAAAATGCCTTGTTGACCCCAGAGATCATAATGACAAGACAGGTGTGAAAAATTATAGAAAGTCAACAGTAACTCAAATGACCACTCATTTCAGTCTATGAAAACAAAACGTGTCAGACCATGAAACAGATGAGCTACAGCAGAAGAAGACCACGCCAGGTGGCGCTCCTGTCACTGAGGCAATCGTCCTCTGTACCTAATAAAGTGGCTGGTGAGTAGATCTACTTATTTCTGGCTATGTTTTTAAGGCAAAACAGCTCAGCAGCTCTGCAGCAAACCTGCTCCATGTATGAACAACATATGTGGGCATGATGCTGCCATCACATGCTGCAAATGCATCCTCTGCAGCTCAGGTGTTACATAAATGAATAATATCTTTTGACAAGTACCGACTTTGTTGCCCCCCAGTGGTATTAACAGTAGAGATCCAGTGTCAGAGAGTAGCATGTACACTGAACTAAGGTTCACTGGGACCTTGTGATCTGCTCACTTCTCCAGTCGCACTTCAGTTCTTTTCCATTGAAAAGAAACAGATCACTGTTGGCTTTGTGTCAGGCACCACTGAAACACTGGATACTGGGTGGCCTGACTGATTAATGCACCCACTATTCATGCTACTGTCTGACCTCATGGCACTTTGTGTGTGCATATTATGTGCGTGTGGGGAGTTGTTATTCAATTCAAGGAGAATGACGCTGTGAAAACTGCTTTTCCACAGTGATGGGTACATATCGACCCATCAAGTGAAAAGGTAATGTTTATGATGTGTGAGTTAAAGCACTACCTCTCTGTCTCCCTCCCTCTATTTCACACACAACCAACACAATACACGCAACCTGTCACTCTTACACATTCCTACACTTCTTATATTAATTGTGCTTATGTGTCTGCTGATGTCTAGCCACACCACATGCTGACCTCTGATCCCGACAGCATGTTGGCCTGTCTGTGAACTGAGGACAGCTTCTGTCTGTGAGCTGGAAATGCACCTGGTACTGTACAGAATGATCCAAACCAGAGGAGTCATGGGGTGAATATAAACATTTGCTTCTGCTTTTAATCCCCTAATTATCCTAAACTGTGTGTGTATGAGAACTGGATGCTCCAGTCTGGTCACAAGAATTTGATTTGATTTGGGAAGAGCAAAGTGTTGTAACACACAAGTGAGACAATATAATGTCAGTGTAGTGCAATCAGAGTCCAGACTGACCCATGAGTTCTTAGTTGTTATTACTACATCATTGCATAAGATTCATCTGTCCAGCCACACACATCTCCAAACCTGGCACTCAAATACACATCTAAAGTTTCTTGGCTGTTTATTGCCCAATTTCACATACTGCACCCACTCAGCTTCAAAATGACAAATTTGCAAAATTAAAGCTGCATTGAGTGATTTTTGTTGTTGACAATTTTCCTATTTTGCCTCTCTTTGATTTTCATGAGCATAAATTATGTAACAATATTTGTATTCAATGTACTTCATTTGAAAACAGGCTCTGTCAAGCAATACCATCAGACATGACTGAGGGAGCGTTTGTGGGTATACAGCAGCACTTCAGGGGTGGGTGGGGACAAGTAGCATTTATCACATCCAGAGGTGATTCTAGGTCTTTAGGGGCCCTAAGCAAAAATGATCAGGGGGCCCTTCCAACCAGTGTTCATCACCATGATGTTATAAATAATCTGACACCAACGAAAAATGTATAAATTCAAAATATAATTTTTTTTCAAAATGAATGAAATATAAAATGTAAAGAACAATAAAATTCTGTAAATAGCTTTTTAAAAACTATATAAACTGAGTAAAAAAGATATCCATTACACTGTAAATAATCCTCTTCATTTTCCAACTTGCAGAACGATAACCTCACACAGGTTAACTTGAGGTGGGGCCCCTTTAGGGAGGTTTCCTACTGAGATGTCATTGCAAATCGCCCATTGTTTTTTAAGGGGGTCTGGGAGGCGACTGGTCACCGCACATTTCAGTAAAAACAGCCCTCAGGCTCCGAGTGTCGGGGGCCCCCTATTGCCTGCCTTGCTTGTTCTCAAGCTGCGCCTCTGATTCCATCAAACTGCAGAACAACCATGTTTTTTGAGCATTTGAAAACATTTATGAAACTTTTCATGGGTGTTTCTTTGTTATAAGTCATACACCAACCTGTTGTCAGTCTTGTAGCTTTGTTTGGTTCTGTCTTATGGAGTCATATGGAGCTTCATCAGCATTGTGTGAACTCTTTTGACAATGGTTAGAATGCATAACAGCATTTGTTCATATTAAAAAATGAAAAATATAAACGACAGTTGAAAGATGAAAACCTTTTTCAAATGCAAACATTCCAATGGTCTCTTAGCTGCAACATTTCGATGAAAGACTATGTGCCAAACATTGACCCAGACTTTTGCTCATGTAGTTAACTCAAATACTTCAGTTCCTCACTTACGAAAACGCTATCTTGTAACTCATGCGATTATTTCTCCTTATTTCAGCGGAGTAAGCAACACACCAGAAACACGTGTCAGATTATTTTAGCATGGCTCATGTTGCACAATATTGCATAAACAAAGGCATTTCATTGTCTGATCGAGGGCCAACGGAGAACATGCCAGAAGAACCACTACATAGACCACATCATCAAATGATCCTGGCTGTGTTGTTCTGTCACATGGATTTAGTAATCATGCTTGTTTGTTTCTTCAGCTGAAGTCATCATCTTAAGAAAAATAATTTGAATATTATGCCAATGAATAGTTTTGCTATACCATTATACCAGGGGTGGGCAACATTACCCTTTTCCCACCGCAGGAACTCTTCTCATTTACCCAGGATTTTGAAAAACCTTGGCGCATTTCCACTCTTTTGAGCATATTTACTCAGGAGTAGGTCCAGCGGGAGTGCCATTTTTCCCAGAACTTTGAGGGGAACCACACAGATTACCAGTAATAATTGTCCCCAAGTAAATTAATTCCAGGTAATAAACATAATACAAAACAATATATAAAAGGAGCAAAAGGGCAAAATTTTTACTGTTTGAGTCACTAATGATGATAGAGATGTTGGATGCATGAACATTATAAATGCTTGAGGGACCTGCACAAGAAAGGAAAGAAAATAAAATGTCTTATATTATGGTGGCACTGGACCAGGTGTCAAACCAAGGTCATGTGTTGACCTATCTGCTCTCTAGATTCCTGCTGCACAATGGGGAAGAAAAGACAAAAGATTTGAATGGCTTAGAAATGCAACACAGAGTGGCTGAATGATCATCACAATCAAATGCTCAATTCATCAATGTTTTCTTTCTTTGCTGAGGATGTTGTCTTGACACGCAGTCCTTGACAATGAATACAATGATTGAAATGAAGGGCAAATCTAAGACTTTCAGTGTCAGTAACAGGCCTGCGGTAATCCACCTCCATTACTCACAACATTGGTATAATGAGCAAAGTTTCCAAAATATCTAACAGCGATCAAAGTGTTTAATTGATTCTTGAATTTATTGTATATTGTTTACTATGGTGGCCTCTTCTGTGTACCATTCGTTAATTATAAATCTTACATGATCAGAGTAAATAGTGTCCACAAGTGTCATGATCCTAAACCTTGACCTTTTTTTCTTGTGCTTTGGTTTTTTTCTTTGAGTGAAGGATCATTATCAGATCCAGAATATGTTTCTGTACATAGTTGCTCAACTACATCACATAATTATTCAGGAAAATATGATTATATCAGTGTTTTGTGGTTGATTTCACCTCCTCCCTACTGTCCCTGTCCCAGTAAACAGACACTAGCAGGGAATTGATTTATTAAATTAAGTACAGTAATTGTGACTTTGCCACTCAGCTTGTTAGTATTAGGCATTTATTTGGTTGAACTATTACATCCCAAACCAAAACTAACTTAAGCCGGTGACCAGTTAGTACCATTCTACCATTCATTTACTTTAAGAATGAATCTCGCAGTGAATAAATTCACTCTCATGGTCAGTGCAAAAAATGTGCCGGTCTGGTATGATTTAGTCTCATATGGTCTAGAGGTTAGGGTTCCTAGTTTTCACTCAGGCATCCTGGGTTCAACTCCTGGTATGCAAACTGTGTTTTGGAAGGTTACCAGAAGGTTGCCCCTGAGCAAGGCATCCAATCCCCCATTGTTCCCCAGGTGCCCCGGCTTATGTGTGTGTGTTCACTACTGGTGTGTAACTTTGACATAGTCAATGTTGTACAGTTTCACAGTGACACACTACCCTTTTCAATTTCTGCACAATCAGAATTCCTTGTCTCTTCAGGAAGGATCCTTGACTTGTGATTGATTTAAGCATGTGACTTTAGCTTCTCATGGTTGACTGTCCATATTGGCTGGCAAGCAGTTCAATTTGGGTCCTTCCTTTTATGGTAGCTGCCCGTGGTAATAGTGTAAATAATGAAATGTGCAAAATGATGTAGCTCCTCAGTCTCTCCCCATATGACCGGTCAAGGAAAACAATGATAGTGTGATATTCATGTGAGTCATCCTCCTTGAGCCAAAGCGAATAAACATTTATATTACCCCACTCAGCAAACGACATCACCCAGACTCGGAGGAATTCAAAGTATTTCTCTCGAGTGTGACGGAACACTGTCATTTCCCAAGAAAAAAAGCAAGTGGCTGAGGTTTAGAGACATACCAAAGATTT
The DNA here is from genome assembly GCF_963457635.1 of Microchirus variegatus. NCBI lineage: Eukaryota > Metazoa > Chordata > Actinopteri > Pleuronectiformes > Soleidae > Microchirus > Microchirus variegatus. The sequence goes on from NC_139804.1 coordinate 18,091,421, forward strand.
AGATGGGATTTAATTTTATGAGAATCATCCATATATGTGCATGATACGCACACAGAGAATCCTCTCCGATACTTCCTCCTCTGTCTGAGACTGAAACCTCTGTCCACTGGAAAGTTCCATGCAACGCTCCAAGACCATGTCCTGTGATAAGACAGGTGTTAATCATGATGTTGACAGAGAATATACATGAGAATAAATACGACTTTTTTTTACGAGGTGGAAAATCCTAAATGAGTTTCAACGTTTAGAAGGTGCTTCTTCACTTGTTCTAGTACTAGATGTGTTTTCATGTAAGATTTCAACAGATTAAACTTTTGGAGACAGGAGGCAGAAAGACTTTGGTTCCTCAACATCAGCTCACTCTTATGTAACAGGAGGACACCAGTAGCAGAATCACTTACAACTAAAGAATGTAAACAGTGCAGTGCTCAAATTACACTCAGTAATAAAGGTCATGTGGGTATTTTTTTGATTGAAGTCCATCAAATTAATATCTATATTTCAGTGGTAAATATAAATATACAGATCAGTGTGTTTGGTAAAAGCTGCCATCATTCATGTAAGGACCGTTCATTTTTGTTGCTTTCATGTTTACTTGTATTGATTTCATATGGATCAACATCGATGAGAGAGATGTCACTTGTAATAACAAATCAATGGAGGACCTTGTTTCAGCTGGTCCTCCATGGATGAGCTTCTTTTAGCTCATTGTTTTTTTTTGTGCTGCCAGTAACAGTTATTTTCATATATTAAAGTGTTGATTATTTTCTGGATTCATTGATTAATTTGTTCCAAAAAAAAAATCAGAAAATGGCAAAATAAAATGCCAACTGCTGGTTTTCAAACCTCAAAATGAGAGACATTTGCTTTTCTTCTGGTGTTCAAAGAAAAAGAGAAAATATTCTGTAATATTATGACTGATGCACTGAGCGGCAATTTTATTAATGTTGTTTAAAATAATTAATATATATTGCAAAAGAATGTAAGCTTTGGGATGTGCAGCTGTTTCTGAAAGGTTAAGAGCCTGACAGTGAACACTGCGTATATTATCTGTCAGACCTCTGAGTTACTGTAATCTAACAAAGGTAATAAAACCCAGAAAGAATGTTTAAAAAGGATTTTTCACTTTCTTGCCAGGAGTAAGATGAAAAGTAGGCTACGACTCATGCCTGTCTTTTATTTTAAGGCCATGGTTGGTTAGCTTAGCTCAGCATAATATAATATATATATATATATATATATATATATATAAAGCTATACTGTGAGGATTTCTTATCTCAGACATGGCCAGACTGCTGCTGATTTACAGGACTTATGCAAAGCTAACTTGCTCCAGACTCATAGTTACAAAGCAAAAAAAAAAACCTTTCTTATTCTGCTCTATAACAGTGAATGTTTGATGTTGTAGGCAGTTGTAAGAAGATGAAATATAATCTGGAAAGAATAACCAACCTGGCAAGGGGAATATCGACATAAAAGTTAAAGCCTGTAAAAATCAATATTGTTTTCGAAGACATTATTCAGCTACAGAAACACATTCTTGAGCACCTTAGGATGCTTGGAGCGTAACCAAAACCCTAAACCACTTTTTTTCCAGGTGAAAAACCAAAATATATGAGTATCTAGTAATGTGAACCAGGTCCAAATGTGTATCTACTGTATATGTAGCATTCAGAGTTTGTCAGTGTCCAGCACACCCTGCCCTTTCACCACTAATCGTCCTCTTCTGGCTCCTGTTTATTCAGATTCGAGGAATACAGAGAGCAGAGATGCAAACGTATCGGTGCTGCTGCGAGTAATCACTCATCGCTTTTTATTTATTGGAAAACACACTATCACGCTCAAAACGACTAGGAACTACAACTAAAAGCATACACACCGTGTGCCTTCTCTGTGTAGTACAGATGTAGACTACACCCCCGTGGTGCTCCCTCACCCCACTCATCTGGCACAGACATGTGAATGGACATGCTTATGGTCAGGGGGCTCTGTAGTTGGCTGGGACATTGCTTATGTAGCTTGATGTTCCTCATATCCACAGCTGCTGGGTGCACTCTGTCTGACAAACTACACCAACAGGTGGAATGACCTGTTTCAGAGCTCTTTCATAAGCCTGATGCTTGATGGTGCTTGAGTTGGATAAATCACACAATCTAATTTGTTTGGCTGCATGGATCTCACTTGTTGCAGAAATCTATACAATAAAACCACTGAGTATCTTTTCCTTTCCTTTTGGCACCAGTGGCATTTCATGACTAAAACATGCTAAAACATGATCAGCTATATGACTAGATTCAGCTGTTTAGCACAGATCGTCTGACATGATTTTCCTCTCATACATTCCTGTAGCTGGGCCACACGGTTGGTGTAGTGGTTAGCACTTTTGCCGTGGAGTTTGCATGTTCTCCCCGTGTGTGCATGGGTTTTCTCCGGGTTATCCGCTTTCCTCCCACAGTTCAAACACAAGTAATATGGGGATTAGGTAAATTGGTCACTCTAAATTGACCGTGTGAATGTGAGAGTGAATGGTTGTTTGTCTACGTATTTATGTGGCCCTGTGATGGACTGGCGAACTGTCCACGGTGTGACCCCGTCTATCACCCTATGTCAGCTGAGATTGGCACAGATAAAGTGGTAGAAGATGGATATATGGACATTCCCATAGCAGGAAAGCGCATGAAAGCCAGTAGCTAAGAGCAGAATCCTGCAAATATTTCACAATAAAGCTTTGTGAATTTGTTCAGGGAATTGAAATGCTACAGTGCTTTGACTTTCACATGGGTCGCAGGTCTTGTGCTTGTGACTTTTGCAACAGATAGAGACAATGAAACTGAGATCATTTTCACTGTCTATTCTTGCTGCAAAGAGTGGCCACACAGATCTGGTTCTCAGATGCATCTCACATGGGCTGCTCTAATCAGTTAAAACCTGTGCCTTAATGAAAAGCAGTTTGAACAGAGACTCATCCAGTGTGGCTCTGGTCTAATATAATCAATGATTTCAAGGGTGCCTCCTTTGATCTCAGGGGCCTCAGGCAGTTGCCCGCCTTGCCTACCCTGTTGTAGTGCCATTGGCAGCAAATATAAGAGCAGTTGTGAGCAGAGACAATGACTGGCAGATACATTTCTAATAAAAAAAAGAGCTTGGGATGATAAATCAGCCTGACCTGAGCACAGTCTGTTCTTTGTTGACAGTGGAGCCTAACAACATCGACAGCAGCAGCAGAAATGTGTGATCAGACCAACCCAGTGATAAATCATGACTCAGCAGGGCAGCGTGATAAGTAAGAGCTGTTTGGACAAGCCCACATGACAGAATGATGAGAGAAAAGGTCTGCGAAATGTATGATGTAATGCATGTGTGTGTGTGTTCACTGTTTCATGTATGGATGGAACTCTTTGTTGCCCTCACACCATTGTTGATTTTCCTGAGCCGTGCTTATTATTATTACAACTTACTTTCATCATCTCATTGCTGTGTCAGTGTTCAAGTACTGACTTGTCTCTTACTGTCCTCTGGTGGACAAAAAGTAGAATAGAAGTGATTCAGCTGCAATGCCCAAATAAATCCACTAGAGGTCAGCGTACAGACAACACTTGATAACGGATGGACAAGTCACAGTGAGGACTGTGGCTCTATAAAAAATGACCAATAACCTAAAACACAATATTTAAAAGCATTTATATAAATAGATTTAGAATTTTTCCACAATACATACCATATTGCGCAAAAATGTGTTAAGTTATTTGGCCAGATTATTGTCCTCTCAGCCTTCTTTTCTTAATTAATATATAACTTCAATGCAGTTTTTCAACTGCCAAAATGATTGAATCAGTGAATGGCATACGTGAAGTGTAAAATGGTTTGAGTGGTTGTCAAGACCAGAAAAAACTTAAATAACCTTACATTTTTTTACCATTTGTTTCTGTCTCAAAATGACTTCATTTATTTCAAATGATAGTTTGGAGACAATACATCTTCCATTTTACCACTTGAAAGTCCTGCAAAGGACCAAAACAATGCAAATGTTCATTTGTCAAAAAATTACTGCAGCTCTTACTTTGACTGACAGTTTGTTTCTTTGTGAATTTAATGACTGAATTGACTTTAATGTGTGGTATATGTGACAGATTGTAGTCCCACCTCAGAACCCGATTAATACTCTGTAAAGCCCCCAACATAACTAATACAATACAGTTTCTCACTTGCCAAAAAAGTTGTTTACATCTTAAAGGTCACATAGAGTGGTCCTGTTGCACATATATGTTAGTTATGGAGGTCTACTTACATATATTAACTTGTTTTTATGGTCAAAAACCTCCTAGTTTCTGTAAACTAGCCGATAGAAATCCTCTTTTCTGACAGTGTTTTTCAGCCGCGATGTTTCAGTGTGAACTTTCACCCCCAGAAGACAGAGTATTGTGATTGGCCAGTACTTTCCAGCACATCCGTTCTCAGAAGCGCAGCGCCCCCCTCTGGAACGGCGGATGCACTGCTCCTCATTATCAAAACATTGTTTTAACAGTGTTTAAAAATAGCTTCGTCACGACTCCCCGCCGCAGTCCATTTTATGACTTTGACCCGGAGTCAGACCCAGAGTCAGAAGACACTGTCGCTCGTTAAACACCTCCACAACGGACGTTATTTTTCTTCTGCGGTTCAATGTACGCAACCGGATGTGCCCGGACTACCGCCTGGAGCAGGACGATCGGTTGTTCAGGAGAACCGCTGCTTACGTAACTATTACGGGATTTTCAGTGATCTCGTTGAGCCCCGAGATTACAATAAAACACAACGTTCTCAGCAATGGCTGAACTGTTTGTTTCGAACCGTCAGGCTTCGTAAACAAGGTAATGACGCAGATACACACCAAAAAAACAGCGATAATAGGAACTTCCGGTCTAGTTCCGCTTTAAAAATTCCAAAACAACAAATACAATATTGCCAATCTCCAAAAGGTGATTACAGCTCATATGCAGTCTCGATTTAAAAATGACTCAATTTCATTCTTGGGCATTATAGCTTTAGAGTTTCTTATTTCGTTACTGTAATAACAGCAAATGACCCTCAATAAAATACATTTCACTTGCCAAAGGTGGTCCTACCCTGTGACTGAAATCTTTGTTTGCTTTGGCATGACGTCTCTTACCTTATTTTTTTTCAAAATACTTCCTGCTACACAGTCAGTTGAGGTCGGTACACTATTCAAACTGCAGAGAGCAGAAGTTTAATGCTCCTTGTAGTTTATCAGGAAAAGTAAATGAACCTTATCAGGTAGAAATCTGAAAAAATTAGGCCAAGCAACCTGGACGGCCCCATCATTTTACCATTTGCAGAATAAGATGCTTGACGTGCTTCCTTGTCCGTTGACCGTTGCAGAGAAGAGCTGTGGGATGCACAGCTCTTCTCTTATCTGAGTCAGTAACTGATAAAACATCCACACAGCAGCCAGCAGCACATATAATGTCATCACATTAAAAAAAAAAGGTACACTGATATTTATGAGGAAGTTGGCTCCTATAATTCACTGTAAACACCAGGCCTGACTCAAATGTGCCCCATTGATTCAGAAAACATGTGGACCGTGGTGAATGGAAAAAAGTTTGGTGTGACTATTCCTGTGAAAATCCCAACCACAAGTCCCACCCACAACAAAAAGTGAGCTGGAGGAAGTACTCAGGGAGCACAAAACACTACCAACAAGTCTAGACACTCCCCTATATTTACAGGAAATATGTATATTTTTTTATGGAAATACCTATTTTAGATTTCTTTATTATTTTCTTTTTTATGAATTTTCCTTTCAAATCTATTTTATATGTTTTGAGTTCATCAGCTCACAGACAAGCAAACGTGGCCAAAAACAGAACCCTCATTAGTTTAGGTAGATTTACTCTATCAGGTGCTCATCCAACATCTACTGGCTTATTTTCTTTTTTTTTAATGAAAAAGAGCAGTGTTTCTACTGCGATCTCCTTTTAGTCTATAACATTTAGGGGCCATAAATTGAATATACTATGCATAATATTTATAAGGATATAATCACTTGAAAATAGCCATCATTTGGTCAATTTGTAGCAAATTAGACTTTTATATGTATAGAGTCATTTACCATTTAAAAGACTCTACTTCTGACTCTATGGTTACAGTTATGGTTATGGTGGAAAACTGTTGCTCCTCGTCCTGTTACATCCACGAGGTTCGGACCTAGAGCATGTGAGGCTTAATGAGGAAAAACACAATTTACCTAATTGTACTTTACAACAACAGGAAAATGAAAGGAGCCTTAAACCATTTTAATGATAATAAGCACACACACAGACAAAATACTACATTTTAGTAAATATGACCAAATGACGAAGTAAGAGTTAATTATATATTCGTTTTCATGACTAAATTATTCAAATATCAGCCGTCTGGTATGTGGGCACAGCCTTAAGAAATTAGGAGGTTTATTAATTGGTTTATTTGTTAGTAATGTTCCTCAAAATCTACATAACTGAGATGGGGTGAAAAACGGGAGATGCAGATTAATGGAAAAAGCCAGGAATCTCCTTTGCTTTCTTCTATAGATAATACAATGAGGGATTGTTTTTTTATTAGTTTGTATATATGACAACCAAAATAAAATCGGAATCTAACAGATTTTCACATTTGTATTATGGTAATAAACTTGATTCATGTAGCACTTTTCCAACAATGTTGCAGACAAGAGTCAAATAAAGTTAAAGTAAACAGGAAGTTGACACATCCACAGAGAGATACAGTGATAAAATAATTTATAAATAATACAAAAATAAAGCAAATTAAAACACATAAAACAAATAGGAATGGCAGGCAATAAATATGCGCAGATATTCCCAAACGCTTGATTAAGAAACACAATTTTAAGACATGATTTAAAACCAGTTGTGATTTTGTAAATGCAAATATGTCATTTACAAAAAGTGAAGTGCTGTACATTTCTTGAAATCTATTTGTGATATAGTTTAGTATTTCGTTATTATTATTTTTATTTAAGTCAACTGTATGTATGCCGTTCTCTTTTTTTGAAAAAAAAAATACTATTTTGGTTATCAGAGCACACATTCAAATTTGTCCTTCTATATTTCTGTTATAGGAGTCATGCTTGTTTGGTTTACTAATGGTATAGACCTCAGTTTATTGGTTTAGAAAAACTATATGTTACAGTATAATGTATTTTTATGTCCCAAACTTACCCCTATCAAAATAAATAAATATATACATATAGTGTGTGTGCGTGTGTGTGTGTGGATGATGCGCGTATGGCTCAGACAGACCTCCCCGACTCTCCTCCCTGCTCCTGATGCTCCCAACCCCTAATCTCAATTACAAATGCAAATAGTCGAAAAAACGTCCCTACCAAACATTTGCATTTAAACAAATAGATAAAGGTCATTTTGAAAAAAACTGCCTGCCCATGAGTGCAGTGTGAGGTGGCATGTTCCATGTGTCCCTGCCCTCCTCACTACACAGTTAAAGCTCCCATCGTGGCACGCCACGCTGCTCAGTATGATGCTGCACACTGGGACTCAACTACTGTAGGCAAATACAGCAGGGGGGGAGAACAGAGAGGCCTGTCTCTGTCTGTGTGTGTGTATGTGTGTGTGTGTGAGCGCGCGCTCGTGTGTGTATGTGTGTGTTTGTGTCAGTGTGTGTGGGAGTGTATCAGAGTGCACAGCAGCATCATGGACACAGGTGAGAGCCACTCATTCATTTACAGACTTAGCTCTGGTTTGCTCTTAAAATGCATGTAAACGCTTATTTTGTTTTATTTATCATATATTTTGAGTTATTTGATTTGATACAATTACTCTATTATACTGTACATTATATGCACATTTACATGTATAATGTGTATTCATACATGTATATTAAATTCGGCATTATATATATATACATATATATAAAATAAGTTATATACACAAATGTGTATGTACTAACGGTAGAATGTAACATCCATCATAAAATCATAATAATAATAATCTATTTCATAACATATAGTTGAATATTAATATTTGCAAGAATGTCTTAAAGATGCATTCAATAATCTAGAATCTTTGCTCTTCTTTTTTGTATGCAATAATAGTAATGCAGATAATGTAATTTTCATGAATGCTCCTGCATCCCATTATATCCTGCGTCCCATGACTTGACCAGGGATACACACACACACACACACACACACACACACACACACACACACACACACACACACACATATATATATACATACATGTATATGTAATCATCTAAGTTCTTGTCTTTTGAATGCACTTTTATTGGTAAATCACACTTTTATCTCTTATGAATGTCTACTTTAATTTTTAAAATTATTATTTTATAATAAGTTTTCCTCTTTTAAGATTTTCTTAATGTATTTATATGCCTTTGTAAAGCATGTTGAGTTGCCCTGTGTATGAACAGTGCTGTACTTATAAACTTGCCTTGGTTACCATGATGTATGCATGCAGGATTTCTGATTGTAAATTGTGTTTTGTGTTTCTAAAACCATAATGACCCCTCCAGTGAGTGTGTTTGTTGTAAATTGGGCCTTTTAAGCAGTCCATTTGCATTGACCAAACCAAAGGCCATTTCCATGACATTTACACACCAATCCCATAGAGTCATTGGCCGATATGCATAAAACTGTGAAACATTCAAATGAACACACATTTGTGGAGATGAATGAAAATGTGTATGAATATGTGTTTCAAGTCAAACTGTTTCTGGATTTGTATCTGATGTGTGATCACAAAACCTTCTCTGCTTCCGTCCAGACTACTCTAAGCGAGTGTACCAAGGTGTTCGAGTGAAACATACAGTCAAGGACCTGCTGGCAGAGAAGAGATCCAGACAGACAAGTGGACCCAGATATAGTGTAAGCACAATCTCCTCTAAACTGCTCTGCTTTTGTCCCGTCACTTCATTTGTCTCCTAAATCAAACAGTATAACCACAGTTGACATTCTGTTGGGCAACACAATTAAGAGGTCGCTTGAAAAAAATAAATCTCTTCTCCTTGTTTACATTCGGCTTGTTTTGTGGAGTAACGATGCATGGTTCATCCATCTGTCTCCGCTCCCCTCGAGCGCTTGCAAAGCCAATCTGTAAATAGCCGAAAGTGTTGTGTGCAGAGAGACACAAAGCACCAAGGCCCATCCTGACCTCACAAAAGAACGCTGACACAATGCCCGTAGTGGCAATGGCCATGATCACGCAGAAACTGCCCCGAGGTGGAGGCACGGCTGTGGTGGGGGGATTGAGGTGGACAGGGAGCAGAGACAGAAGCAGCCTATGCAAAGTTTGATCCACGCACACCTGCCAGCTGACATTGTCCTGTGCTGTGTGCAGGCCGCACACAAACCTCCTATTGTTTTCTCAGAAACACAGGCCATCACACACACACACACACACACACACACACACACACACAGAGAAAAAGAAATGTGCTTTAGACGTCTGCATGCACAAGCAAGACTGGCTTTTCATTTTCCACAAACTGCCTGTCAAAAGGCTTTTACTGAACAGTATTTACTGTTTGGTTTGTGTTTAGCATCGGCATGTCCACTCTATAGACATGCAAGCCACTAACCACATAGGCAGTGATGGGGCTGTGTGAAAGACAAAAGAGGAAATATAATTGGATTTGACAAAGAGTGTCCTAAAATAGCTTCTTTATATACACAGTATTTATAATTTAAAGTTCATGTACAAGTGTTTTGTAACCTCAGTACATGTTGCAAAGTGATCACATCCACCAGGCTGATGCACTGTGATTTAACTAAAATATCATCATAATAGGTGTTGAGAAAGACACTGTAATAAGTTATAGTACCTTTATATATGATTCCTTTAAAAAGTAATAATATTACTTCTTAATTTGGTGTAAAAAGTTTACCATTTACCCTTACTCATAACATCAAAAAGTCATGTGCGACAAGTTTCTTTTGGAACTGAATTCACTTTATTGAAATAACAATTTTGTAAAAAAAATAAACCTCTGCAGATGTTCTGCTTATTCCTTCTGAAGTGATATGGATCTGCTGTGACTCAGTGACTACCTTTGCATAGTAATTGTAATTCAATTACTGTTTTGTAAATCTTAATCCCTTACGCCACTCATTTCGGTGGCGTGCAGTAAAATATTACTGACCAACATCATATTAACAATAGTTCAGACTTGTCTCCAAAGTTAAAACAAAACAAAAACAATGACAGAAAATAATGTGAGCACAACTTTGGATAATGAATGTAATTGTGTTTTTTAGGAGTTGTTTTGAAGATGACTAGCAATAAGGTGTCATTAATCTCTGCCACACTGAATTCCCTGTGATCAGAGCTTTTCAGGCTGATAAGAAGGATTGTAAGCAGAAATGTGTTTGAGCACTTCAGGGTCCAGGATGGAGTAATGTGGTCAAGAAGTTCAGACGAGATTAAGGGATTTGTAAGTGAGGAGCAGGATTTAGTGTCTGATGAGAGATTTGACTTGACTCATTGTAGAGGACTGAGAGCAAATCTACAGCTTCTTTTTTTCTTAAACCAAACTTTATTTATACAATGTGCAAACGGTATTGGAAATTGAGATCATTCAATTTAAGAGGCATCAGTAGACGTATGTACACACTTGTTATTCTGCAATGATTTGTACTGTATGTGCTCTTAAATTGAATGATTAGTGTAAAAACGAAAATATACAACAGAAAAAGGGTTGTGGTTAGTGGAATAATTAATTAAAGTGTTTTAAGTACTGTAGTATTTGTCCAGGAAAGGTTGATAATATGCTCGTACAACTTTTTTTTGTATCCATAATTATAAAACCAAACAATATAAACTCCATTCTGAACTTTACTTGGATGTCATCACCAGCTTTATTTCCCTTTTAAAATAAATTGATGGTGTGTTAAATTGGTCTTCTAATCAGTCCAACAAATGTACCAGCCTGAATTCTGCCATGTTTTTGTCATGATTGTCTTATTTTTCGGTTTACTATTCAGCAAGGGGGTGGGAGGAGCTGTGGCACAAGTGCAAAGCACCTAGGCCATCCTAAATACAACTGAAGGTATACAAGCAGGAATAATCCAACTATCACATGATTTGGGTGTTTTTAGTACGACTTTGAGACATTAAATTTAGCATTTCTGTAAGACTAACATGTATTCGAAAGCTTTAGTTGGACTCACACAATGCATCTCCATTTTCAAAATTCATGTAAATGTACTGATAGACGAGAAAATAATGAGTGAAAGCAATAGAAAAAAGGCAGAAATCACCAAATTATTTCAATGCATAAAAAAATTATGTCCTTCATGTTTTACATGATTTATAAGAATTGTCTGTATTTGCCATGGCAGCTCCATCAACCACATATGGCAAAACAGGTTAAATAGGAGATTGTGTAATATTTTAAAAAGACTGCTGTCTTTTTTTTTTTTTTTCAGTGAGCACTGAACTGTACATATACATACATCACATTTTTTCTGATAGCAAATTCATAAAACAGCTGTAGTCCTTGAGTCTGATGTGCTGGTGATGGTTTTATACAGACTGCTACAGAATCGGTACCTACAGTGAATTTGTCTGTGATAGATCTCCAAGCATTCCTGAAAGCTTCTGAAAAACAAAGTGTAAGTGTAAACACCCAAAGCAGACTTTACTTTAATGTTAAGTGAGGCTTAGGTACATTTCTTCACTGAATGAACTGAAGCCAGACATGTTTGGAACTCGGTGAGCTCCATGTTGAAACACTAAGCTGTGGAAGCAGCAGTGGGTTAAGAGAAGACACTCGTGTCTCTGTCAGGGGTCAGTGAGTCCACGGATGAGACTATAGAGACTATAACAACAACTGAAGTAACCAGCTTGTGCCATTGTCTTGGACAAAGCAATACAACCTCAGTCACTGCTGCAGTGACAATGTTACATATAGGCATCCAAATGTGGATGGATGTTTACAGTGGTATGATAGAAAACTCCAAATAAAGTTTTCCTTTTTTTCAAAAAGTCATATTGAAGAAAAAATTCACAAAAAGAAAAATTCTGAATAATTTTAAGCATTACATTTATAAGCAATAAAAATACATATCTGAGTTGGCCTGGTATAAAAATAATGGAGTAATATATATTTTTTAAGCTCTACTCAAGTTAATTAATTTTAAGTTATTTTACCAGTTGACCAAAAGCCAAATATATAGTTATTGAATGATAGTTTACAGTGCAAATTGGGGGTCTTGAGAATACTGAGGGTCTGTGGCACGATGGGGTTTAAAAAGGATGAAAAGTTTAAATTATAAATAAGAAAAACGAGTCAAATACGTGACAGATTGGTCCCCAAGAAACTGAATAAAATCAAGTCTGCGTACACTTTGAAGTTAAGGCTTGTGTATTTTACTGTCAGTTAGTTTACAAAGTGGAATGTTAAAAATGTTAAAGTGGAGTTTTTGGCCACACTCATCTGTCTGTCTGATTGTGAGGAACTTAACCCAAACGGTAAAGGACTGAATTTGATGAAATTTCCCAGCAATGTAGGTAATGACTGAAATGAAATTATTAGATTCTGATGGTGATCCAGATCCAAATCCTTTTTTTTTTTTTTTTTTTTTTTTAATGTGTAAAGGAGTTGACATGCTAAGATAGGGAAGTGCTTTCTCTAGTTTGTAATGTTTCATATCTGTTCAGCTGCGGTGATTAGAGGTGCCAGTAAAAGCTACTGCATCATTTTCATCCACATCAAACCATTAATGTGCTTTGAGCACATAAACATACCGACAAGGGGCAGAAATGTCCCAGAATAAGACGTAAAAAGGTGCATTTGTGTCTCGATTTGTGGGAAATAAACAAGCATAAAGAGTGGAAAAGGTTGATTGTGTGTCGGCTCAGAAAGGAGATTTGGCTGTTAGCTTGAGATCTGGTCTCAGCTCTGGAGAGAACTTTTTTTGTGCAAGGTTTTACATTCTTCAAACTGCAGGAATAGACAGCAGAACACTGTGTTCAAGGCTGATTAATACATACACTTTAGTTATTTTGCTTTTCTGCAGACCTTGAGAGATTAGCAAGAGATTAGCAATCTAACTGAGGTCCATTTATCACAAATGTGAATAACAGAGATGTTTTCTTAGAGTACTGTCAGAAAAGTGAGTTTATAAGTTCCAATGGTGGTTCACAGGTAAGGGTTTGTGTAGAAAATTAACTAAACAATAGTAGATGAATTTAAACGTTTCCCATTATTAATTTGTAAGCAAAAAATAATAAACATATTATTACTTAACAATAAGCACTTAAATATAAAGATATTCAAAGATATTCACAATAATGTTATGCCTTTTTGTCGTTACACATGATACGCATGTGTAATGAAATTTAGATTTAGAAACATGAGCTCACTTGTCTTGGTTTGCAGAGAGCATACAATAGTAGCATGTGATTGTGAGGATTGGTTTGGCTTAGCGCTCATCTAAGGATATGCATCTTATGCGTCTGGACCATAATTCCAGCTGAAACAGCAGCCAGTTGAACATCTCTGTGACCGATGCTGTTCAACAACAATCTACTTTCATGAGCTTTTCTTCCTGTTGTCATAATGATTCAAAGTCAGTGACCACTGCGCCTGCGTGTCACTTAAAGCCTGTAACTAACACAGAGCATGCTGGGATGTCAGTTGCTTCATTGAACCATGCAAGTGCACCTGTGTGGAAGCATCTGTGTGGGTTATTCAGGTTCTTCCTTTAGTTTGTTGCCCATCTGTTTCTGGCCTGCACTTCAGCACCTTTTCTCTGCAGACTTTACTCACACATGATTATAAACAGCACATGATGTTGCACAGAGACGCACAGTAACTAAAGCCAGCCACGTCTTTGTGTTAGTTAATGCTTGTCTTTTATCCCCAACAATAAAAGACCATTGAGAGAAGAGCAAACTCTGACCACAAGGTGATTCTGTTCATGTTGGAACATGGAGCAGCACAAGGAAAATAAATATAAAGGTCTTACATCATCTCATAAATGAACGGTGTGTGATGAAGAAAACTCGGGTCTGGGACTTTTTGTAATCTCAAATGGGATTAATAGTGATGGTTCTGAGGGTAAAGGTGAACCAAGGTAATTTACTGCAAGAACATACAATTCTGAACTTAAAGGGGGTATATGCAGTTTTTTGGTTTTTTTTACTACTGTATATAGACGACATTAACTGTTTCAATATAACACATTTTGCAAGTTTGGTGCCAACTTAAATTCCCTTTTTTCCGTCATGTCTTTGTTCGATATCTATAACTTATTTGCAAGTTAGCATGCTAACCAACTAGTAACTTCTTCTCACTAATGTTGGTGGAGATATGTATACATATATACAGGATTTTTTAAAGCGGTAAAGTAAAACATTTTGGTGTTTGTTAATTTATTTAAGTACACTCTTAGAAATAAAAGTGCTAATTAGAACCATGTAAGGTTCTTTGGCTTGTCCTCATAGGAGAACCCTTTGGCTTTGGCTCCAGGTAGAACCTTTTTATAAAGGTTCGAACAAGAACCCTTTTAAAACCCTTTATTCAGGAAAGGGGTTTGGGGTCTGGATCAAAATGGTTCTTACTAGAACCATTATTGTTACCAAGAACCCTTAAAAAACCCTTTCCCGAAGAAAGGGTTTTTCAGAAGCAAATGGTTCCAGGTACAACCTCAGCACTTGTAGAAGGGCCCTTTTGGAACCCTTATGTCTAAGAGTGTATGAAATAGGCACGCCTTCAAATATTTCTGTTAAACACTCTTCTGTCTTTTGCATAGGAAGGAAGACTTTGTTTCTCCAAAATTAGGCTTAATAATAAAGCCTTCATCATAACCCACACCCCTCCTCTACCACACACAAACACAGACACACACAGAGAAACACACATTCTGAGTTTGAGTGTGCTGATTTCCATACACAGCCTTCAGAGATGCAGTCAGCCATACCTGGGCCACATGAGGAAGTCTTGGCACTGGCAAATCACATTCAAATTCTGCCCTCAAAATTTGCTTGCCTCCCGGCCAACGCCGGCTTAATATCAACTCGTTCATGCTAGCAGTATGCAAACACACCTATCCTGTCCAACCTTGTCCTTATGTCCCTCTGCAGTCTCTGAATGAGGCTGTTACTATAGCAACATATTCCAGCAGAGGCAGCAAAGTGTTGCGTTTATTATAAAAAAAATAAAATAAAAAAAAGACACTGAATCTTGATCAGATGTATGTCCAATGTATTCCTTATTCAAGATAATGTGGGTAATAGGGAGTGTAGTGAAGAATGTAATAACTAACAATGACATGGCAACTGTTTGTTCTGTTTTCACTGTAATAAAAGGCTATAAAGCAATAACTGGCCAACAATGCAATACAATGTTATAGCATTTTATCCATAATATAATAAGTTATTGCATTATTTACTTATTGTACATGGATTTGAAACTATTACATTATTGTTAACACAAGCATGTTTTTAACATCTCAGTAACATATTTCATATTATGTTTAGGCTAAATTTGTGGATATTATCAAATTAAACTAGAAACTATAATAGAATATAACCTGTGTTTGAAAATATATGCATTAGGTGTCTGAAAGAATTGAATAATTACTTTGTAAAACCCATACAGTGATACTTGTTATTACCAGCAACTGAATATAAGTAATAATCATCTTAATATTGCATACTGTAGTAATCATGTCTAAATAAATGTGACCAGGAAAATCTGTTTAGGTGGAATGGCTCATTGGATTCAACAGGAGAATATGTATATTTTAATTATAAAAGATAGAACAATGTGTTATTATTATTTATATTAGTGTGTAGCCTCTTCTATTATTTATTCCATGTTCATGTAATTCCTGTTGCATGGATTAGCCTCCGCTATTCGTCCACACATATCTTCATATACCAGTCATATTCAATGTGATATAATAACATTGGTCACTGAAAAAGTGAACAAAAATATTCAGGGAATATGCTTGTGGTGTCTTACAATGAGACCAATGTAGAATTAATCATCAGGGGGAACTGGTGATTTGATTTACTTAGACACAAAGACATCCTGGTTTTGTCTTTGGTTTGCCGAGGATAAATCTGATAATCTGATATACAGTATGTATATATGTTCAGACTTGTTTAATTCAAGTTCAGTAACTACACAGTTTGTGCTTCACTTTGAATATATAATTGCACATACTTTTGTGATTTTACTACCCTCTTAGGTTAAAACAAACAAACACTGCTCTGATTTGGAGTAAATAACACAACTATAAATCATTTCTATCAATAATAGTCAAGAACAGGCTACTCCAAAGTGCTGGGGGAGGGGCCCCGAAAATACAATTCTGCTTAGGATATCATAAAGATTTGAGTATACACAGAGGTGGAAAAAGTACTAAAATATTGTACTCAAGTAAAAGTACCAATACTTTGATGAAATATTACTCAAGTAGAAGTAAAAGTAGTCATCTGAAAATGTACTCAAGTAGAAGTAAAAAGTAGTTCATTTGAAATGTACTTTAAGTAAAAGTTACTTAGTTACTTTGCGCTGGGTGTGAGGGTAGTAGAAATATGACAAGGGGTCAGAAATCCCAAACTATTTTGGAGCTCACGCGCCCGGCGTGACACAGGATATTACGTCACTTTTGGCGCGCGCCCTATGTTCACTCACCAGTGCTGGTGCTAATCACATCATCATTCGTCTGGTTCTGGTGTATATTTCCCCCTTGTAGGTCTTCATTGTGCTGAATTTTTATTTTTACTCAGTAACGGGTAGGATTTATAAAGTAACTAAGTGCAATACTTGAGTCAATACGTACTCAAGTAAAATACCAAATCCTGATTTTAAATTGTACTTAAAAAATACAAAATACACAAAAAAAGTATTCAATGCAGTAACTTAAGTAAATGTATTTAGTTACTTTCCACCTCTGGGTATATAAAATTTACTTGGTTGCAGTTTGTTTCTGCGTGCAATTATGCAATATTGGAATGGTGTTTTTTTCCCCCTTTTCCACTTTTTATTTTACTTTTTCATAAGTAAAATAAAAAGTGAGACAATGAAATCGAACTTGAAATTAGAGGACATTAAAATATGGGGCAAGCTTTTAAAACAATTGGTCAAATTAACCCAATACAACATTTTTGACAATTATGGCAACTCTTCCACTCTTGAGACATATCTGTCCCTCCCTGATGTTAATAATATGTCTATGTTGATTTCCATATGACTGAAAGTACCATTCATGTTCCAGACTCATTTCAAGTGTCATTTCTTTGCCACAGGGAGGATCGACCACTTCACCTTCATTTGTCCAGATGCCAGGTGAGAATCAACAGATCATGAAACACAATCAGAGATCATCACTGACTCATGACTGTCTGCAAAATAAATCTGCCAGTGCTCAGTCAACCCTTTTTTAGTAGTCTGACTCCGTTATCTGCACATTTTGAGAATTTAAATGTTAAGTTTAAAACTGTTTCCCTTATGTTTCCCAATCTTTTCATATAGGGACAAACTTTTTATAGATGACAAAATATTACGACCATCTCAAACATAAATCTTAAACATCTGCTTATTTTTCTGCGATTTCTGTAACACCACTTTATTTTATGCATGTGTTTCTAAAACACATATACAGAAGTTCAATTCTTGTGTATATGGAGCACACGGTTTAATGGGATATCTCATTTTTGAAGTGATAGTAAAAAGTGAGCTGAGAGATTGCGGAGAGGGGAGCAGAACATGCATTTTAGAAAGTTTCTGTTTTGCCTTTTGTGAAAACAGAAAATCGCACTTAGTGCTTCACCAAGTTTACTATGTTGCCTCACAGGTGATTATTTAGCTAACGTAAGTGGTCAGTGTCTGTTGTTAGTTATTATTATTATTGTAGAAACCCACTTTCATGTGGCTCAGAGGTGAATTTTAGATCCTGAAATAATTCTGCAACATTTTTATATATTTGGTCACCTAAACTAATCTTGTGGGACCCATGAATGACTGATTTCTACTCTTTGCAGGAGCTCACATGTTGCCCAGTTACTATGGCATGAGGCGCCCCTTCATCTCCGAGTCAGACTTCTGTCCATCTGCCAAGCAGTTCTCCCCTGACATCTACTCCTCCTCCCTCGGGGGTAAATCTCTGGGCTGCGAGCCGTCCACAATGAGCAGCTACTCGTCCCTAATCGACAGCTACTACCCAGAGGCCTTTGGTGATTACCGCAGTGCCACGGCCTTCTCAAGTTCTGGAGGTTCCTTCCTGCCCTCGTCGGCCCTCTCATCCCTGCTGCCTCCCTTCAGTGGAGAGTCCTCGCATCTATTTCTGGTAGGACTTTTCATCCAAAACAAACAAAACAAAAGAAAACATTTCTCATGAAGATAAAGAGCTTCACCAAAGTACCTTTGCTCTGCTTTGAAATGAGCCAAGTCTAAGAGCCCATTAAACATGATGAAGTGATCAGATCTATCACGTCAGCTAAACCTTGCATTACACACTGTGGAGTTTGAGATGTGGGGTTTTAGGAGGAAATGAGACTGTGTTGAGTGAATCTATGATAACTGTTTGTTTTTGTCCTCATGGGGTCAGTGCAAATTAGTTTGAATCATACCCCTGACACAACATGATGTAATGAACAATTATAATTGATTTGGAAAAACATCAGTATCCACGTTGAGTCACTCTTCTGACAGACCTGATATCATATTTACTTGCTTTTAGCCCTGTTTATGTATACTCTAACTGTTGACAGTATATCTGGATGTGATTATCAGTAGTTAGTTACTCACTGTGTCTGTTTGTTGTTTGATGCAGAGAAGTAGAATTCAATGTGCCTTTCTAGCTCTTTAAACTTTAAAGCTTTTTTTTTTACGAGAAAAACAGCACCCAACCCTTTTTCCTTTGCATTTCTTTTCCAAACAATGTCCAAGTTGGCATTGCACGCAGTGGTGTGTTCTTTACTCTAACGGTTGTCGTGGTAATCTGCATGCAGATCAAAGGAATGTGAGGGTGGTAACTGTCTCCATCCATTTTTTCCATAATTTAATAATACATCTGTTGCATTTTTACAGATATCTCTAACATTTCTCATCCAAACACCACCAATCAGCACCGCACGCACACACACACACACACACACACACACACTGTGCCCTTAGGAGTTTACCTGCGAAATGTAAAGCCTGTCAATTGAACTGTTGGACAGTTATGTGGTTAACAGGCAGACGACATAAAATGACATTAAAATGTCCTCTTGATGCAAATAGTAATCGGACATTACATAAAACATAGGAGAGTGACTATAAGAGATAATAAAAACTGAAATAAATGATATGTTTCTCTATTCGATGTTAAAATACTGTAGAAGAGTGGGTGACAATCTGCTTGGTGACTGCAGGGGTCATATTTCCAGTATTAGCTTCATGGTCTTTGTGAGTGTCAGGTTATTTTCTCAGTAACATGGACAAATGACTGTTGAACTTTGAATGTCATAATATTTAAGTCTTGTGAACCATGTACCATTTAATAGGAAAAACTATAAATACTGCATGAATGCTCTTGTACTTGGCACCAGTGAATCAGAGCATATGAACCCTGCATTGTAGTTGCATTGACACTTCCTTGTATCGTGACTATATGAATGAATGAATGAATGACTCATCTTTTCCTGCCCTCTCTTCCTGCTTCAGAGAGAATCATGGGAGCAGTCAGTTCCAGAGCCAGGATCCCAGGTGGAGACTCTTTGTCCGGACAGCCTGACTGCTATCAGTGTCCCACCCTCCATGCCCAGCCCTGAACCTCCAGACAGTCCGTCCCAATACCGGTCCAACAGCCGAGGCTCCCCCATGTGCTCCATCCCCAGCAGCCAGCCCTACACGCTGCACCCGCTGGAGGACTCCCACTACCACTCTTTGACCACCAGCAGCTCCTACCCTGCTCCCTCCTCCTCCTTCTCCTGCTCGCCATACATGAGCAGCGACCTGGTGTCCAAGATGGGGACTGAGGACACCGACAGCCACGGCAGCCTCCCGACCAACGGTGAGGCTCAAGCCTTGTGGTCTAAAGAGGACGGGGTGAGCCCGTGGTCGCCGTACGAGATCAGGAGGGCGTACTGACTGCAGGACAGGCCAGAGGTTCAGGATTTAGAGGAAGATGGAGGTTTCACAGACAGTTGCACAGATGGTGCATGGGCGATTCTGTTGAGAGGACATTTTTAATGCATTGCCAATATAGTCTGATGAGATGTTAAAATCCCTATTTATTTGTGTGAGGTTTTGTTTGTATGATTTATATGAAAAGAATTGAAATGATGGACTCTGTCTTGGTGTATGATATGAAGTTGTATGGTTACATGTTACATGTTAAAGACCCGTAAACATTCTGTACGCAGTTCTTCTCCCACGGTGGTAAGAGGGGGCTTCTGTGCTTATGTGGGTACACGGTCCTGTTGTGGAGTTGCTCAGCTAATAAAAAAAAAAAGGTCACCACTAGCTTTCGCATTTTACAAAAGTTTTACACCTACACATTTACTTTCCATCCTATTAAGATACAACCAGAACACACAGGAAAATAAATCATACATTTTAGAACATTAAAGCTTCATTCAGGCGAGGGTCAGCGTTAAATGTAACCTGGCACATAGCACTCTGGTCAGTGACACCAGGCTTTGTTTTTTCTTTTTTAAGATTAAAACTTAGGATTTTTACTTATTTCTCTGTGCAGGTGATCCCAAATACTGCATCTGTAATTTTCAGGTCTGGACTCTTTCTTCCCAAATATGATTTCACTGCATTAGTTGATGCAAAATTATGATTTTGATTCAGTCAAATTCTGTGATCTTTGGTATATTGAATGAAATGATGTGATTTACCAAATTACTAATGAGTTAAACTTGAGCAACATGTGTATATAACTGTCAAGCTTGTCTTAACTAATAAATCTGGTGTAAAAGAGCTTTTTCACAGCGGGCATTTTGTACTAGTATAGGTATTCCCAATGACATGAACACATTAAAGTCCAGGCCCGACACACAGAGGCACGGATGAGTTTAAGAAGCTTCATCAGTTTCTAGAAGAGGAGGAGGAGGAGACCAGGATGGCTGCACTGAGGGAAGAAGAGGAGCAGAAGAGTCGCATGACGAAGGAGAAGATGGAGGCTCTGAGCAGAGAGAGACAAGCTCTATCAGATACAGTCAGAGCCACAGAGGACGAGCTGAGAGCTGAAGGCGTCTCCTTCCTGCTCAACTACAAGGCTGCAGTGGACAGAGTGCAGCAGCGCCCCCTGCTGGAGCCTCCACAGCTGCACTCAGGAGCTCTGATAGATGGAAAGGAGACATACGGTCACACACACACACACACACACACACACACACACACACACACACACACACACACACACACACACACACACACACACCATGTTTCCATTAATTTTAAATGGTGATGTGAGCTCCTCCCAGTGACGATGTTACTAGTGAAGGTTTGTGTGACAGAGGAAAACAACAGTTAGAGACAAACAGCAGATTATTTGCTGCTGTTTGTTTGTTTGTTAAAGGGATATTTCCGAGAACTGAAGCTGTTAGACTTCACCTCCTTCTCATTGGTCTCTTTGACTCTTTTCACTCCTTCTTCTCTCCTTTTAGAGGCTGTTGTTTTTATATGAAAATGGTCAGATAATAAGCGTTTTTTTGTCAGATAATAAGTGGTTTTGATCAGATTATCAGTGGTTTGATCAGATAATACTAAGTGGTTTTGATCGTGGACTTTACAAACTCCATTAAAGTGTGATGACCATGTAGAAATTATACATGTGTGAAACGATGAGACACGTTTGTCTCTTTGAGATGATTCTGTGTGTAAACATCTTTACTGTTGAAGTCTGAACATGTAATACAGAGACTGTGATCACTTTGTGTCCCACTGACTTTTTATTGTTTCATTTATGTTAATGTTTGACACACACAGCCTATTTTACAGAAATCCCCATGTGATTAGTGGGGACCAACAACTCTGTTACTAACGACATATGCATCTATCAATATCAAAGACATACTAAGATTGTTGCTTTTGTGAAAAAAAAAACAGTGAAAGACCTTTCTTTTTTACATATAGAGGAAAAAGGTAGTGAGTTACTATCTGAATGGTTTTGCAATCATCCTCATACCCACAAGTGACATCTTTAAACCCTTCTACTGTCCTTTAGTAGAGCTTTACGTTAATTCTTAGTCACACCCAGTTTTTACTACTGTTCAATCACCTGAAATGTTAGCTTCAAATTGCACAAATGAACCTCAGAACTGCCAAACTCTTTCCTTCCATTAGCACTTTATCCTTCACAGAGGGCTGTGGATCACTGGAACCGATCCCAGCTGACACTTGGCAAATATGGGGTACACCTTGGACAGGTGTTCAGTCCACCGCAGGGCCAATATACGAAGACCAACAACCATTCACTCTCACATTCACACCTACAGTCAATTTGGGAGGAAACTGGCGAACCTGGAGAAAACTATCTGTCTTATATGTGAAATAAGGGCTCACTTCACTTGCATGTATCCGTATGATCACTCAGTAAAATATCATTAATATCGTTTATAAAAAACTGTGATAATCATTAGGAGTAAGCACTGGAATGAAAGTGTATGCTATTGAAATAATAATAATCATAATTTAAAAGGTAAATTGCATACAATGTTATTATGGTAGGCCTCCATATTATTCTGTAGCCTTCAGGTAGCTCTCGGTCTCAAAATGGTTGGTGACCGCTGCCCTAAAGTGTTTTCTCACATATGCTGACCATGTCATGACACGACCATGTCAATCACGTGGACTTGCAGAGACATATTGTTAGCCTAATAGCATAGTTGCCTATGTCATATTTGAACATTTTCAGAAAACACATTTTTTTTAGCAAGCACATTGGTAAAGTTAGGCAGATACCAAAAAATGACTTAGGCAATTATGCTATACAAAGTATCCTCCACACTGTATTAAAAATACATTAATAATGAATGTAATAATGGTGTAATGTGTAAAAATCCAGTATTTTTACACATTACACCCGGTTTGAAAAACTTTACTCAAAAAAATGAATGGAATACAAAATCTTCACTGATATAAAAAGTAGAATTATTTGACAACAACATATTGTAACATCCACCAATAAAAGACTGTGATTATTAACTTTCCCTTTACAGTTTTGAGCAGAGACTAAAGGTCACTAAGGTAAATGATAAAAAGGTCAAATGTCCAATATCAGAAACTTGTGAATTGTGTTTTTTCTCTTCTTTTTTTTACATTAAATTGTTTTTACACTTATGCAATAAAGCAGCCTGAGAAGTGAGAATGATGCTGATGATGATGATGATGATGATTCCTCATATGGCTAATATGACTGTGTGTCAAGAGGTTTCATTAACGTGAATTATTTTACTCTTTCTGTTTCTTTTACTTTCTTTTATACTTTAAAAGTGCCAATTTTCTCTGTCTTTGTACTTGTACATTTACATATATAATGAACAATTTAAACATGCTTCATTGTGGCTTAACTCAGTTTATATATTTTATATAGGGACCAACTTTTTAAAGATAATAAACTATCATGACCCAATGCCACATCTGGCATTGTTGTTGTTGTTGGTTGTTTGTTTTTAACAAATATATTATCCTGGTGAATTTCTCATTGAAACTGACTCATTTTAATCCAGATTCTTTTTTTCATTCAGAAAATTGTAAGTAGTGATAAATAAAACATTGTTTTTTTTCCAGTCATTTTCATTGAAAAACATCACATTCATTTAAAAACGGTATTTAGAAGCCGGAGAATAGAAGGGTTAATAGACGTAACGGAGTCATGGTTTGTTCTTCTATGGGACGCATTATAGCGCCACCCAGAGGGCATCACTGGAACACATAATGATCACGTTTACTTCTTCTAATAATAATTATAATAATAATAATTTAATTGCTTTTGAGTTCTTGGCCAAAGCATAAGTCTATGTTTTGCTGCAGTAATATTTTACCTTTTGGCTGTTAAAATCCTGAAAATCCATTAAACCAATAAAAAGAAAAAAGACTTTCATGGAATGATTGTTTAAAAAACACCAAAGAAGTTTACCCTCAACAGCAAATTATTTCTCTGTTCCAGTATGTTTATTACACATGTGTACAAATCGGTCACATACATTTCGAATATAAAATAATAATGTAAATAATTATTATATAAATAATAATGTTATCAAACATTCACTCATTCTTTAAACATCAGTTCAGTTCACAAATACATTAATAAACACCGATCTGTAATTTCACTGTTGTTTGAAAATACATTACTGTTAATATTCTGGTCATAAATATATCCATTGTGAAGTAAAGACGACAAACTATGGCGGATAAAGACAAGAGCACATTATAACTCATGCTATTTTGAGTCATTTCCAATTAAATTCGGTTCAAGAAAGAACTACTAGGGGACAATTAGGGGAACAACAACATTTAAAAATAGTTCATAAACAATAGCTTAAGGTGCATACTTGCCGTGTGTCCATGTGTGTAAGGTATGTGAATGTATATAAAAACTGAACAAAATTCTTGGGAGAAAAAAAAAAAAACATTGGTGACCCACAAAATACAGTCTCCTGACACATTTGCAAATGACTTCACTGATTATTGATGGCGGTAAATTTTATAGTTTATAAAAAAAATTATAATTAAAATAAACAAGGATTTTAAATTAAAGTAGTATTGTTTTCTTCTACTTTCTTACATATATTGCTGAAACAAAAAAAGTTTTGGGCTGCAGCATTCCACTTTTTTATCAGTAGTTGTGTTGCAATATATTGTCTCAAATAAATGTGTAAATATGTGTGATATATACATTCTATATACTGCTTATATATATGTGTGTGTTATATTTGAGTGTATGTCTACAAAATACACGTTTTCTAAGCATAATTGCAAGGGATCTGATGTTTGTTGCAGTCAACAGTTGATCTTGGACATACTTGTATTTACCCGTGGGTTTGTGTTCGCTGAGAAGAAAGGATGTTGCGATTTTTGAGCACTAGGTGGCGCCGCTGCATCGCCGCTGCAGAGGGAGCGGAGGAACCGAAGGCTGCAGGCAAAGGGAGGAGAAAGTTGGGCTGTAATGGAGAGAACAGAGCGCAGGGATGAAGACTCCCTTCTTCATAAGTGAGTGAGTGAGTGAGAGAGTGAGAGAGTGATTGATGCAGTGATGCAATTAAAGGAAAACTTCGTGAGACTACCAAACAGAGCTCTAACACTGAAAACTGCAACAATCAAAAATGTGCTCATCTTATAAGATATTTCCGTTACACATATTTGCACCACCACCACCTCTGCTGCCGCTGCAGCTGCTATTACTGAAAATCATAAAGATGCGGAGGTCAATCATTAAAATGATGTCAGTTATAACAATAAACAAATACACGAAACACTTCTAATAATAATGTTGATCTTAATAATTACCTTTGAAGCAGCTTCTGCGACTTGAATATGATTGAACTATTTATGTATATAATTATAAATGTAGTTTCTAAACATTTGTTTACTCATCACGTGCTACTTTAAAAGACGAAGTATCAAATGTTTGTTGCAATATTTAATATATGCCGATGGTTATGTTCTTTAGTAGTGGTCTGCAGCGCATAAAACAAATATATTTTAATTGTCCATACATTAATGACAATGTAAATATATTGTAGTTTTAATGAAACTGTAGTTTACAGTTTGATTAGGAGTGATCTGGCGCTGCAGAGCTGAGGCGCGCTTTTTTAACATTAAATCAACACACATTGCTGGCAAAGTGTTCAAAAGTCATTATTTGGTGTTGATATAATTTAACTTGTGTTTTTCTGCACAGTGATTAAAAGTGTTTTAAAGAGATATATGGACATGCCGCAGCCGCAGACCCACTCTGCAGCCCCCAGCAGGTGAGCGCGCACAGAGCACTTGCTGCAGTGGAGCTTCTGGGGCCTGTAGTGCCAAAGATGGCTACTGGCCTTTGCCACGCCCACTTTTCCCTCACTTTAATGCGTTTTTCTCTTAAATAAACTATAAAAATAAGTTT
The DNA here is from genome assembly GCF_963457635.1 of Microchirus variegatus. Lineage (NCBI taxonomy): Eukaryota > Metazoa > Chordata > Actinopteri > Pleuronectiformes > Soleidae > Microchirus > Microchirus variegatus. Next base: position 18,117,516 of record NC_139804.1, read on the forward strand.
GAGAATATTCTCAGCATGCAGCGTGATCTCTGTAAACGTGTGATAGCGAAAATAAGTCGGATTGCGGTGTCGGAGGTGCGCAAATGCACCCAGTGATGTAGTGCCTAATGAGGGGGTGTGATGCTGTGATATTGCAAAAGGAGGATAAAATTAATAAAAGTATGGTTTCTTTTCGGTCAAAGTGTGAAATTATAGTATATTATATTAAAGTAGTGCTTATACAATGTCCATGCGTAGTGATTTTTGCCGAAAAATCGATAAAATTCGGTTGCCTCTGAATATTCAAATTGAAAGTAACGCGCAATCAAATCATTGTCAAATCATTGAGTTCTAGGGGTTTTAAATAGTAGGCATGGAGGGAGAAAATCTCAAACTAATATGTCCACAGCTATATTACAATATTGTTGTATGCTCTGACTCTACTGTAAGACATTTGTGTTGAGATTTTTGAAGACTTTTGCACAAATTTCGTTCTTGGCCATATTGCTGAGACAGAAAAGGACGTTGTGGAGTCCCACAGGTTTTCTCCAGAGAGCCTCTCTTCATCTTTTCCATCATGTCTGGTGAGTTTTTACTTCGGATTTTGGTGTAGAAGTCATGTTTGCAGGTTTTTCATCTGTTGGGCATAAAAGAGACACAGAAAATGGAATGTTTAGTGGCAAAATTAAAACGCACATGGGAGCTGCGGGTGAAGAGGCGTGGATTTACGTTTTTTTCCTCAGCATATGTGGTCTTACTCACATATTAACTTAAATTACAGACACTGGAGAATAGCTAAAATAAACGTTAAGTGACAAATAATTAATACAGTTTCATGTAACTGCTGCTGCTGCTGGGTGCACCAGTGGAGTCTACTTCCCTCATCTAAGATTCTTTACACTTTTATCGACTTTTGTGGCTTGGTGTAGGTTTAATTATTGTGTCCAATGTGTGGTGACACGCGTTTGAACGTGTTCATTAACGTTTCAGTGGGATTTTGTCTTTAATGAAACATTAGTTACACGTAGATCTAACATTTCACAAATTTATGCCTGGGTTGCTTTTGCGTAACAGGTCGTTAGAAGTAACCGCGCTGAAGTGGGATGTGTCTGCTGTGAAATTTTGGCCAACTATTTGCCACTTTTAAGACAATCCATGAAGTTGAATTTAGGTGTATGAATATTTATCAGATGAGGTTTCGTAGCCGAGGCTTTCGTCTCTTATCAAATCGCCTTTTTCCAAACGGCTCGCCACTCCTGAGATCTCTAAATGACGCATTTGGCTCTAAATTTATGCGCACCTATGCGAGGCGTCCTCTATGTTTCCCTAATTAAGCTTCACCTATAGGAAAAATAAGGCTAATCGTATATTTACGTGTCATAGTATATTTTCATTGTGACATATTCTAAGTGGGGCGGTGAATTGAATAAATGTGTAGCGAATGGCGCTGAGCTTGGGTTCGGATTATAAATAGCACGATTAACCCGAAATCGATCTTTTTAAGTCATTGATTTATTCATTTCACATCAACACAACAACAATATGGTCGATCCGAAGCACAAACTGAGCTTTAACCCACTCGCTGACCGTTGTTACACACTGTAACACGAGCCGTACGTGCGTAAAAAGCACAGGGATATCATTTTTAATTTGATCAGCGCTGCTTTACTAATTCAAACTTTCCCAATCGATCGACTCACACACGCCGCTTTACTCCCGATCTACAGCTACGATACTTTTTTGAAAGACAGATGTTTAACTTTGTCGCCGATCGCCTCACTTTTCTTTCCTTTCCTACGCTTTCCTGCTCTTTCCTTTGTGCATGCCGTCTTTGCGATCGCCTTTGTGCAACTTTTAAATCGCGAATTTCTCACCCATTTTGAACCCGATCGACCCCAGCTCTCATTTTCAACTTTTCATCAACACATATTTGCGTTTAAGACCAACGTTTTCACTTACTGTAGCGTATTTTGTGTCAGTTTTCCCTTCGTTTCTGCTCTGGACGCGGTGACTCGTGAACGCGGAACACACAAACAGACAGGCTGGAGCAAAATAGCCAGCGTAGCAGGAAGAGCCAAGCCCTGCAGTAGAGTGTGAGCCTTGGCCGGGAGCAGTGGGGGGCAGAGGCCGGGACAAACGGTCGAAAAACGGCCCGGACAATAGCGCGGAAAGGGCGCATATAATGCGCTTTTACGCACAGATCACCCGGGCTTAATTTAAGACACTGAAGCGACATAGATTTTCATTGTAACTTGACAGTTGTGTTACTTTATTTTTCACATGTTCCTAAAAAAAAGTGTGATATTAAACTGTTTATTAGGTGGTGAAACTGTGAAGAAAAAATGATGGAGGAGGGTGGGGAATGAACGACATTTTCTTTAAAGTTGTTTTTATTTTATTATTTTTTTACTTTTCAACTGTATGCGGCAGAGAGAGAGCTCGCACAGTGGGCTTCAGGTGGAGGAGGGGCCGCTGAGCGACCTGCAGGGTGGAGAGGAGTCAGTTTATGTTGTTGTTGTTGTTGTCTGCTGCTTTTGTAAACATGAGCCATTCTGTTCTCCTCGCTCAGATAAGCCAAGGGTGTACCAGGGCGTCCGTGTGAAGACCACGGTCAAAGAGCTGCTGCAGAGGCACAGGGCCCGAGAGGCCAACAGCAAAAAGCTGAAAACGGTAAACACCCCACACCCATCTCTTCTCACTCTCCCTCTTTCTCTCTGCTTTACAACTTTAGGAAAAGGTTTCCTCACAAAAATGTGTCTAACTCAAAATTAAATAACATAAACAATAACAACCCTGTCTTTCTTTCTCCCCCCTCCTCCTCCTCCTCCTCCTCCTCCCTTCTCCCCCCATCAGATATCCCAGGCTTGCTTGGATCTTCAGGATCTCTGCCAGTCGACTTTTCCAAGTAAGTTCTCTTATATATCACAGCACAGAATCCAATACCGGTGTAAAATAAGTAGCCCAATAATACAGCCTCAGATGTGACTCCACCCTGGATACTATACAGCAGTAGCACACACACAGAGAGAGACCTTTGCGATACGTGGAACCCACAGATTTCAGAGTACACGTGAAAATTTGCATGCAGTCGTGGCTGTTTCTCGTCACTGCAGTTAAGTGCATTGGCTGATGAGAACGTTGACATCACTCTCTGTAACATGAGGACATATTTAAATGTCTGCGGCCACGCAGAGACCATCTCGCACCCTGTTTTTCCAAATGCGCGCTTGCCCATTTATTCTCCAAGTATCGTTATAGGACACAGGATTATTAATTTCCTATTCATTTATTATAATAATTCCCAAAATATTTAAACATTGGGTTCTGAAAGTTTAGACTGTTGATGTTTTCATTAGAAATACAGCAGGAGTAACTTATTATACCATCTCATTGTTTTATTGGATCTTAACGCACGCTATTCTTTTTTTTTTTTAAAGGCATAATCCCGTCTGGTCACTATGTGGACCCTACTGCCGCAATCACTCCAGCAGACGCGAGCAGCTGCAGCGCGCGAGCCCTCCAGATGCGCACCGCCCAGTTCCAGGCTCCTGAGAGAGCGTGCAGCATCCACGTGCAGGGGGACGCGTTCAATGACACCCAGCAGCCGTTTGGGGACATGACGTTGCCCAGTAACTGCTACAATGGCGGCAGCTGTAGCAACAACAACAACATCATCATTAACAACAACAACAACAACAACTACACCATCGGTGGCGGCGGCTACAACAACAACCACGCCGCTTCCCTGCCTCCTCCTCCCACCTTCCCGCTGCCTTGGTACCATGGACTCTCCTCAGATGCGGACTATTATGGGCATGAAATGGTAAGTTTCTGCCACACCAATAAAAAAAAGAACTCTAGTATAAGATAGATTGGTATATATATATATATATATATACTTATACATATACATATATATATATATATATATATATATATATATATATATATAAATGCCTTAAATTCTTTGATGAATATCTCCTAAAACCTCAGACAACATCACATAATGTGATTCCAAAATAGAGATTTGAAACTTTGGCCAATTAAGAGAGCTTCACTGTATAGTTGTGTGGCCTCCATTTGAAATCATTTTGTTCTGTTTGTAATCTGATCTGTTCATAATCAAATGATAGTACATAAGAACAGGTTACCAAATACTTAAATTTACACATGTATCTCCATCTGCTGCCTTTCAGTAGCTTCCAAAGAAGACTAATTAGCCTGTCATGTTGAAAACTGCTGAAACAGCACAAACACCTCTCACAGCCACAGGTGTCACCTGCTCAACCTGAGGCCTAGTGTCAGTTTTGATGTCCACCACATGAGGACTCCTGCCCAAAAAATCATTCTCACCATCCTTCCTTTGCACGTCTTCCTCTCTTTCAGGCTCCTGGCTCCCCAGAGTCACAGAAGCTCTACAGCCCCATGGATCATAACAGCTACTCGCCTCAAGACTCCTTCTCTTCCTCCTCCTCCTCCTGCTACGACTCGCCCACCAGGATGGAGTCCAGCCACCATGGCTTTGCCTCAGAACACTTCCACTACCAGCACTGCAACCTTCAGGACTGTTACTGCCTGCCCCACTGTTGGCCGGGTCAGCAGGAGGGCTTCACTGCCCCTGAATACACACCTTGCTACAACCCCACAGACTATCCATACACCTGCCTGGTGGAGGAGAGCTTCAGGAGGGATTTGCAGACAAGTGCTGAAATGTGTTACAATGTATTATGATGTGACCTTTGACAGTATTGTTTTTCTCTTCTGGCTGTAAATACAATTCTCTCTTTTAATGACTCACATTTCACCGTGCTCTTACTGGCTTGTGCTTTGGTGGAGTGGATAAATATATATGTATGTTTGAATGATGAATGCTGAATGGATGGAAAGGCTGATATTTTTGTATCTGTTTGTTTTATTTTTTTAATGCTAAGATTTATTTTCATACATAACTGTTGTAATTGCTGTAATAAATAAATAAAAAAACACTGAACTCATCATCGCGCTTACGTGCATTTCTCGCATTTGTAAATATACTTTATTGTTCTGAGTGGAGGAAATTCAGTGGATTAAAAGTATGAGACAGGGTTAAAATTTTAAATAAATCATTAAATAAAATATTATATTATATAAATAAGTAAATGTATACATATTTATATTGCACTGTACACACACATGGAATTATAAACAGTCACCGTGAATCACTAACTCAACAATCATAATAATATAATACTAAAACTAAATTATAATAATATTGAGACAGTTAATATTTACATTGTGTTAATAAACTACTAATAATTTTAGTAATAATTGAGTAAAAGAGTTGATGTACACTGTAAGAAACGATTCTGTGGTGATGTAGATTTGAATTAATGTATCAGGTAAAATATATTCAATATAATTGTGTTTTTGGTTTTGAAGCAAATATTTAATTACATTTCAAATAAAAATATTTGGAATAAAATCCACCCATTGTAGTTAAATAAAATATAAGCATTGTGTTTGCTTAATCCCAAAAAAACTGAATATTGAGTGAATTCAAATTAATGTAATCAGGCAAATTTTAATTGAGAAGCACTTCCTGTCAAAGTGTGCATTTTTTGAATGCAGCAGGCTATCATTTAGCCACAAGACATTTGAGGAGCATAGACAGTGAATGTTCATCTACTTCGACATTGCTCAAAGGTAAGAAAACTTATTTTATTATCACCTGGCTTGTAAGAAGAACGCATGAAGGCTATATTACAATATAAAATGAGCTATCACAGAAAAAGAGACTCAGCAGCAACATAAAGTTGGCTTCTGTTGCCAAGGCTTTATGTTAATGTACATCAGTAGGCCTAGTGTGATTTTGTTGCGCTATAATATGAACACTGCATTATACATTTAGGAAGAATTCATGTATTGAAGTCAAACTTATTTTGAAGGATGCGGCTTAGCATTCCGCTATCATGGTTGCTATCTTGCTTCCTACGTCACTTGCGTGTTGATATATCCTCAGTATGTTTTTATAAAATGACGTAAATAAGTACATTGAGTTTAATGTTAAGGTTAGACACATTAACATAAAGAGATATATTGGGAGTTATCGCTGAAAGAGCATCTTATATTTCGGACGGCACTTGACGCACTTCCGTTAGCTTTACTTCCTGTGTGGGGCTCGTTTTCCCGGGCAGCTAACGTAAGTACTCTCTGTTGTTTCGCTGTTGTGTTGCAACTTGCAAATGTGAAGGCAACTTACCTAAACACACGTGAAGTAAGTTTATCAACAGTGTTACGTTTTAGAGCCGAAATTATATTTATTTTCATGCTTAAATCTGTTAATTTTAGTGTGGTAATGTCCGGTCCACAGCACTAAACGTTAGCAGGGGGGAGGAGGGGAGGCCTAACACGGCACAGATTTTTTCAATTTTCAATTTTTCAATTTCAGTCCATGAACGTTTTAGACTGGAAAATATATTATAATAATTATAGGTTAAAATCACGTTATGTTGACATTGGTGTTTATATTGGTGTTGGGGAAATTTCATTTCAATAAAATGCTTTCAGTTTTCACATGGGTATGATTATCATCTGCAGAAATTTGAAGCTGAAAAGCACTTCTCATATCTAAAACTGTGTGTTTTCCTTAGGTGCAGCCAAATGAGATGGCAGTGTTAAGTCTTTGGATTCAGAGCGACAACAAGGGGTGATCTTCTGCAGCATTACAGACTACAGCACAGCAACTTCTGGCTTGAAAATGAGACTGTAGTTGCAGTTTACATGTTGTGCTATGTTCAGCTTCTACAGAGCTAGCGATTTGCACATTTGAAAGTGCTGCTATGTTTGTAAATTGGCACTGATTTGGACACTTATCCCACTAATGTCAATGCCATTTCTATTGTGGTTAGTTCTAAATGTGTTTTACTCCATACAAATAGTTTTGGTACATGCACTTCTGGATAATTTTTCTTTAAGATCATTATTAATCCAATTTAGTAGCTTTGTGAGGTGCGCAAGCATGGAAATACATCATCACTGTGTAAAATGTAATTTATTTTTGTTTTTACAAAAAAGTTTGGAGTCAGTATTCTGTCCTATTCAAATTTCTGGTTTGAAATAGGACAGAATAGGACAGCTGTTAATTGTTAATAAACATGTTATTTGAGTATTTGTTTAGTTCTGTATTTTCTGGGCTATAGACTAGTTATTCCTAAGAAATATTTTTTTTATATTTAATTGATTGGATTGAATACATTCAAATTAATGCACAGATAAATGTAGTTGATTATTAATCAATTATATATCATTGATATGTAGAATTAAATAAATTTTTATTAGTACAATTTACACATTATCTTTTTCAAATCAACTCAATATGTTTGTTTAGATTTTAATTAATTCTGTACTGTTTTCTATTCAGATCTACTCATATTAAATGGGTAACTATTAAGGGTCTAATTTAATTAAAATTTACTCAATACCAAACATTGTGAAATTTAATTAATAATATTGCTTGTAATCTGTTGCCTCATTTTTATTGAGTAGATATGGTGTATCTTTTCTTACAGTGTAGATACTAGTACGTAATGTAATGTGTAGTTTTGCAGTAGCAGATATATAGTATTGTATTGTTACTATTGTCAGGGGTCTGGTAAGTTGAACAAGGACACACAACCCAGTGGGTGGAATGACTATGTCAGTGTGTTTTTATTTTTCTTACATCAAAAAAACAAACCAACCAACACTTTATTCTTCAAAATGTTCATGTCGCTTCTGTGTTTTCAGTCATACTCCAACCTGCTTGCAGACATTTATCACTTCCTGTTATAGGTGGTTTGATGCTGCAGCTGAATGAGCTGCCTGTCCTCCCCAGCTCATATGGAGAAGGTGAGAGAGATTATTCATCATGACAGGCCTGATCTTCCTCTCTGCCACTGACTCCACTCACTCCAGGTCCAGACCACTTCACCTATAACCAGTGTGCACACTACATGGCTCCACAGCAAAACAGTGCACTGCCATTTAAAACTGATGGTGCTAAGACTTCAGGCCAGTTTGTCACTTATTTGGGCAAAGTCAACAGTGAGACATAGGGTGAAAGGTGAGTGTGTGAACATGTCACCAGTCCATTAGAGATTCTCACTCTCACATTCACACCTACATTCAAGTTGGAGTGTCCAATTAACCTAATCTGCATGTTTTTGGACTGTGGGAGGAGAAAACCCACATGCACACGGGGAGAACATGCAAAACTCCACACACAGAAAGGCCCTCGGTCGAGCCGAGCTTCAAACTGGTGACCTTCTTGCTCTGAGGCAATGTTGCTGTGTGTCCTGTCAGTGTGTCCCACAGTCTTGCTCACATAGTTTGTGCTCATACCAAGTGGTGGATTCTGGGAATGGTGGTTGCTGTACAATTGCCAGAATCACCGTAGTTGTGTCTGCTGGGAAATAGGTCCTTACTACCACCAAAGACGTCTAAAACAGAGGCTGCCCCCCCTTTGGGGGTCTTATTGCAGGATTAAATTATGGTGGGGTACATTTTACAAGGTTTGGACTCATTTCTTACACTTTATCCCATCCAGCTGACTAATGACCCTTAATGAAATATTGGGTGTTTTTTTGCCCCGAATGTATTGCTTGTGCATGGTGTAGAAGGTTGTAAATCCCAGACCAGCAATGTTCCCACTTTTAATGCTGTGTTGAGGAACTTTATTTATAAATGTATGGCTCCCTGGATTTAAAGAATTAAATCTCACTTGCCTTGATTGAGAGGTAAAAGTAATTTAATATTCTAAACATGTCTCTGGAAACACTGAAACACATGTAATCTGTGCATTTATACTATTCATTTCATTGCTGCTATTTTTTTTTCTTTTGTGTGGAGCCAAAATGTCATAAAGTGCATTGGTTCAGTCATTGATATTTTTCATGCAGCCCAACAAACTGACAACAACATTGAGGGCGGAGTCCGCTATAGCCAAAGCAGAACCCCCCCCCCCCTCGCTCTCCCTCACTCACACACAGACACACACAGTCTCTCTCTCTCTCTCTCTCTGTGTGTGTGTGTGTGTGTGTGTGTGTGTGTGTGTGTGTGTGTGTGTGTGTGTGTGTGTGTGTGTGTGTGTGTGTGTGTGTGTGTGTGTGTGTAAGGCGAGTTGTAATGCAATGCACATCTTTGCACTAAAGTAAAGGAATCCTGGGAGATTTGTCCTGCAGGGAAGTAGAAGGGAGGTCAAGGTTCAAAGATAAAAGAGGTCAAAGAACTGGAGCGATAAAGCTCAACATAAAAATCATATCTTTTGAAAAATACTGCAAATTTAAGAGGCATTAATATAAGGGATTAAATGTAAAATCAGCGAGAAGGACTTTGTCCTTTCTCTATGTTATATAATGACTACACCTTTGTCACATGTTTGCAAGTAAATGGTACTTGACTTGCCCAATGACCTCAACTGTGACAATAGTGTCCCACATTCTTGATGTGAAAGCTTCACTGCTTCACACCCAGCCTTCTAAAATAAATACAGACTATGTCTTAAACCAGTGAGGACACAGCGCTCATGTCAAAGGAAAAGTGAGTTAATACTCTGCTAAATAATTTTAATAAAGATATATCATACATATCTATGCAAAAATAGCAAAACTAATTAATTAAATGGACGTAGATAAGGGTTTGAAGAAACTTTTGAACCAAAAGAACTAAAGGGTGTATATGTCTCTCCCAAATTCAAACAGAAGCTTCTGCATCAAGGGTACTTTGACATGTATGCAGATCACCCCTGCCGTGGGCACTCATGCTCCCCCATACATCACAGATGGGTGTTGTTCGCACCTTTTGTCTGGATGCATTTTCTGGTGTCTCTTTCTGACCACAGAACATGTTTCCACTGTCTTTCAGTCCAGCTCAGATAAGTTCAGGTGCAGAGAGACTAGCAGCAGTATAATGATTTCTTGTACAATTCTGCCTTCAGACTCAATGTTAATGCATACTGAGCAGCAGTTTCTGCTCTTGGCCTTCACACACTGAGATTGCCTCTCAGTCAGTGAATCTTTTCATGGTATTTTGAATTGCAGATGATGAATAAGCTCAGTCGTTTGCAATCTTTCCCTGACAAACATTATCTTTGAACTGACTCTCTCACAGTTTGGCATAGCGTGTTCAGCCACCGTGACCCATCCATGCTTTCAAAGTCTAAGCCTGGTGCTGCCTTCATATCCAACACTGACACCTTCACTTGTTACCAGTTGTTATTTAAGTGTCTTATGAAATGCTCCAGCTTTTTCTGAGTGTGTTACAGACAACCACTTATTTTTTATTATTATTTGTAAAATAGAACTAGGTTTGTTAGTGAAAACACGGAAAATCATTCCTCTGTATGCTTTAAGTGAAGGTTCAAGTGATTCAACTAATCTAATCTAATCTTGTTTTATTGCATTTGCAATAAAACTGCACCTGCACTTCTGTGCTGTGGTAAGCAAGAAGAAACACTGTGACAAGTGTGTAACTTAATACTCAATATTTTTTCACCAAACATCTGCTTTTGTTGTGAAGTGTTTCCAGTGACAGCTTGTCCAGCAAAAATCATACATCCATCATAAGATTATTATATTTTACATTGAAGTCATATTCATATTCCTTAACAGTGTTTACAGCGAGATGACACCAACCACAGATCTTCAGACAGACTGGCTGGTGTTGCTGGAGAGACTCCCCATCTCTCTCCCTCCCCCCCCCCCCCCACACACACATTTGCAGCACAGGTAACTGCTGTTGCTGCTGCAGGCTACACAAAAGCCCTCAAGCCCTCGTTTGCCCTCGAGGCGAAGCCATTCTTGTGTGAGAAGGGCACATCATAGGCTCATGACATGCTTCGTAATTAGTAGAAGGCAATTACAAATGGAGAGTGAAAAGAAAACAGAATATATTACTATCTTTTTTTGGACTGTTGCTCAGTGTTTTCTTCTAAACTTTTTCATATGCTCCCTAACATGTTTGGAGATTCCATACACAACGCCCATCCTCCTGCTTTTGATGATTTTATACTTTTTTTTTTTTTAATCATATGTCACAGACAGTGACATCTTATTCAGGATTTTTCTTTTGCCCCTGAGCCTAACCGAAAGCTAAATATCAGAGTGGTAATCCCCTGTGAGACACAGTGTGCCACTGCAGACGGAGGCAAGTGTCGGGCTCTCAGGCATTATAGAGAAAAGGGCTGGGAATGTGGGGCTCCTAACTGAAACCAGGAGAGTTCAAACAGATCAAGATCTGATCCACCCTAACCTGATCTGTCTGGAGCTCCTCATTCTCACACTGTAAACAAGCCTGCATTCTGCTCAAGTCTCTGGTTCAACAAACCTGTGTTTGTGTGTTGTTGTTGTTATTGTTGTTGACATGCTTAATCCATTCAGGTGTTTGATATGGCTCTCTGATAGCATCTGATGAGAAAGCAGAGAATTAGTGGCTCACAGTGTCTGGTCTATTGTGAAGTTTAAGTTCACTTATCACAACGTCATCTCCTTATCAGTTGTCTCTGCAGGCTGTTTGCCACAGGGCGGGATTAATAAAGCAAGTCAGGTAGCCTGGATCTGACCTGGGTTTGATCATTTGATTAAGAGGGAATCTTGCTCTCCTGCAGTTTTTAAAGCAACTTTTCAATCCCGGATTCAGATAAACAACTCAGGATTTATGCTTTAAGTGCATTAACGGCCAATAAATATAGGACTGATTACAGCAAGCAAAATAAATTCCACTGCACATTCCTTACTGCAGCTATCCACACCTCTTCCCTAAATGACCACAAACTGACTGCTCCCTAATGTTGAACCTGCAGTGTTTTGTCGCCTCAGGGTTCCAGGGCCCCTCAGGACAGCAGCCTGCTTTGCATGATTGTTAAATGTTGATGGTCTTGACAAGATAACCAACAGTTTGGCCTAATTATCTGAAACACTTTCTTTGGAGGGAAAGTCGGAGCAGCTCTGTCATTCCAGCAAACAATGATAGCAACAGGTAAATGTATAGTTACAGTAAATCAAAGAGTACAACACAACCATCATAACCTGCTTCTCTGCTGGGACGTTCATGCCATTTACTGCAGTTGTACACCTGCCTTTTCCTGGGATTTCAGGTTTGTAGACTGTATAAACAAATATAAGTCATTTTCCAGTTTCAAAAGTAAAGAAATAAAGCCCAGGAAGGAGGGAAGTCACAGTTAGCCACCAGGGGGCAGCTCTGTTTGGTTGCACAAAAGAACACCTTTCAAATATAAGTCGTTTGGAAAATCAGCCTTATTCTCACTTGATAAACCTTTTCCTGAAAAGTTATTGCAAGTTTTGATTGCCCTCAAAAGAATCATGTGCATTTTATAAATTGTTCGCATTTAGCCTTTCTACATGGGGTTTGCATGTTCTCCCCGTGTGTGTGTGTGTGTGGGGGGGGGGGGGGTTCTCCGGGTTCTCTGTTTTCCTCCCACAGTCCAAAAACATGCAATATGGGGATTAGGTAAATTGGTCACTCTAAACTGACCATAGGTGTGAGAGTGAATGGTTGTTTGTCTCTATGATGGACTGACAATCTGTCCAGGGTGTACCTGAGTTTGGCACATGGATGTTCCCATTTAGAGGAAAATAGACGATACACTGTGGCACATATGGGGGATCCAATGGGTGTCTGGGTGCAGGTGTAAAGGGAGAACATCATGTCTTTATTAAAGGTTTTCTTTTTTTTTGCACACATTTCAGAAAGAGACTTAAAATCGTTGTTGTGCTGAAATATGAAAAATCACTTTTCTGTATTTGGATGGGTTCAGGAGTCTGGCACAAGTCCAGAGGAACATGGATAAGACAATGTACACATATTTGTTTTCCACATTTAAAAAAAAAAGTACAAAACTACTTTACAAAAGCTGTGGCTCTTGGTTGAACCCTCACATTAAATAGGGTAGGAGGATGAATACACCACAGAAATCTTCTCACTTACAAAATCATCAAGAAAGAAAAGTTGCTGGAAGAAGATGGGCCCCTTTGAAATGACACATATTACATAATCTCCATGACACAGCATGTAGCTATGTCTATATGTGATTTATTTACAGTGTGTTTTACATGGGTGATGTATAACAAAAATGTAACCAACTGTGTGTCAGAATGTAAAAGAAAAAAAAGAATGATGAAATCTATTTAAGGAAATGTATGACACAATAAATTATTACACGAGATGTGTGTTTATCAATCAATCAGATTTTGTTTATATAGCAATTATTCATGTCAATAAATGCAATTTAGCAAACCCCAGAAGGTTGTCTTATCTGTGTATACAGTGGTTTCTCTATAGTCTCCTAAAGACATGGAGTTCTGCTAATTTGGTTTTTGGAAAGTTGTCCTCTGGCTGCAGTTTGAGTGATGTTGCATATTAAAAATGTATACGGGCCACTTGTTGTCAAATACTGTTGTGATTGCACATTCAAAGTAACTCACTAATTCACTCATCACTGTTTTGATTGGTCTAACCCGTTTCAAGAAAGATAGATATCTGTCTAAATGAGAGAAGGAGGCAGACCCATCAGCAAGAGCAAATAAACAAGAGCTAATGTGTGGATAGTTTGGAAAGATGGTCAGCTGTAGGAAGAGTTCCGATGATTCTTTGTCTTTTTCACCATAACTGAGCCTTACTCTTCCCATTACAAGTTTGCTGAGATAATTTATCGGTGCCATGTACTGTGTGGCACGAGGAAACGTTTGCCTGCAATTTTTGGACCATGTGGACTGTGCACGCTCCAGGTTGGACAATATTTTTCAATATAATGGATGTGTTGAAGACTAGACTGAATTTTAGTACATGAACAGAACCACAGATACTATGTGTATGTATGCAATAGTGGAATGCGTGTGCAACAAACGACTGACTTTGTTTGCAATAAAATAATGGAGTTTTAAAGAACATTTTAATCAATTTTAAAGAAAACATTCACGTTTGTTTTGACGTGTTATTGGGTGTAGACTGCTGAGCAGAAAATACGATTTGTTTTGTAGTTGAATCTAGAACACAAAGTGTACAAAAAGGAAAACTTAAGGATGAAGTGTATGATTTTATTGTTAGCACACTGATTCTATTCACCAGCAGGAACCATCCAAACACTAAACCCCATTATATTAATGATTAGGAGTTGTATTTTCTGCTGTTTCAGGGCCACATAATGTCAATAGCAGTAGCCTTTATAGTATTATATACTGTAGAACAGCAGGTAAGCACAGATGTTATCAATGACATTAATGGGGATGTTGCTCTGTAAAAAAAAAAATCATTTTTGGCCAGTTCTAAAATGCATAAACACAACCACAAAGTAGCACAGTGAACTCAGAGACATCGAGAATAGATATTTCTCTTTCTGGGCAAGTTTCACCCTGAAACTTGGCCCCTGGGCTTTTTCTCAGTGTCATGACTTGTCTTCAGATTCATGAGGCAGCTATGCAAGTATGTGAGGTTTTTCCTTTTACCAATATCATTAAAATGATGAGTTCAATCTAGTCATAAAAATTCAAAGCATGAATATTTTACTGAAATGATCCAAACGTGTTCTTTAACCCGTGGCACCTAGAGGGCCTATCTGTGCCGACAAAATTACTGAGTGAGTATTTGACCCAGGTCACAGCCAAGTCAGAACAAAACACTCAAACTCACAAACTGGAAAAGAGAAACCTGAAGATCTGTGTTATTTCCTCTTTTGCTGCATTTCACACCTGACTCTCACTCCTGAAATGGCAAATTTGAACAAATTTGAACACGACAACTCATTGTGCTTGTATTTGATTGTTACCTCTTTAAGACCTTTTTTCTGGCATAAACAATGTCCATGAACCTGGTCGCAATGAGGAAGAACCTCATTTCTGAGGAACAGGTTAAGTTTAGGGATAATAATTGAACTGTGGTTAGGTTAAGGTTAGGCTTCAGCTGGTTATGGTTAAGGTTAGGATAAGGCTTTGTTTAAGCTGTCCAAATGAATGGAAGATAATGCAGAGTCCTTAAAGGGATAACGGCACAAACCTGTAGGTGTGTGTGTGTGTGTGTGTGTGTGTGTGTGTGTGTGTGTGTGTGTGTGTGTGTGTGTGTGTGTGTGTGTGAGTGTGTGAGTGTGTGTTCAGATCCTGTTGGCGAGCTCCCTTTACGCTCCTAGTGAAGCACTCGTGGAAATCCCCGTGTTCAAGCTTGCCAGTACCAGATCAGTGTGAGGAAACTCCCACAGTCAGGCGTCAGCAGACCTTCTCAGACAAACTTTTATTTGCTCTCTTTTTTTATATTTGAGTATACCAGCAAACAATATAACTGAAATGCAATTATATGTTTTTTTGATGGCACACTATTTCATCCAACTGCTTATTTTTTTTTTTACGAGCAATTTTACAACACAGCATTGTTCGCGTGGTTATTGATCTGTGGGAATTATCTGGGAGTGTATGAAGGGCATGGGTGTTAGTGTTGTGTAATGAGGGACAAACAAAGAATCTGTGACAACTTGCCTGAATGTCAATATACAGCTGAATGCATGAGGCCAAAAATATTCTAAGCTTCTTATAACAGACATTTGTAAAACGTTAGAGACTGATCTGTGATGACAGACCTTTAAAGCAACTCTATGCCGGTTTTTAACTGTAAAATAACTGCTTCAACATAATTTTTGATTCTTCACTAACCTGTAATAGGGAGAGTGTAAGTCATGCTTGTAAGTGTTGTGAGTGTGAGAGCATGGTGAGAGTTTGTCGTTGAGACTGAACAGTCAGTTAAAAAGACGTTGATGACTACGCCGTCCAGTAATAATGATGGTGCTGCTTTAAGCCGTACATTCTGCAAATCATAGAGTAAGAAAATACACATTGATCACCTGACAAAACTTACTGTGGGTCACAAAATCTGAAAAAGAAAAAAAAATAGATTTCACCTTACTGACAGTAAGTCGGTCCAACAAGTGCAGCACCTGTAGCAATGACAGGTCATCACTATTATAATTAAAGTGTGATGAGAAAAGACTAAAAGAAAGATAAATAATTAAATTCATAAAATCATAAATAAATTAATTAATTAAATTAACAAACAACAATGGGACACACTTTTCTTTGCTGAAGCATTACTTCACTTCTCAGATTTACTTCAACAATCATGTCCAAGTACTTTTGGTTCCTGATGTAACCAGTGACTGTGCAATCTTCAACCACTGCATGTGCACTTTAAAATCACCTCGCCTCAGAAAATTAAACAAATAAAACATTATCACTGATGCAGAAGTGTCACCTCCACCAAATTAGCTCTACTATTCATGAGTTCCCAGCAGCAGATAAAGATATACCTCCATGCTTAAGGTTAGCGGCTCTATGCTACATTAGGTCAGTGAAGAGCTTTATAATAATAATAATAATAATGATATGTCATACTGCATATCCTATAAATTCAATTTTAACACAATTGTGACCAGGTTATGCATCTGGCAAGTAAACTGTATACATATATTCACAGACAACTCAAATATCTGACTCTGCAGTAACATACACAGCAGTATTTGTACAACAAAAAAAAAAGCTAACACTGACTACACACACGGTGAGTTTGTATGTGACCAAAACCATGAAGTCAGAACAAATATTGTAAAGTCATTTTGTCCACATGGTGTTTTCATGTCTAATGTTCTGTTACTGTCTGTACTACTGCCAGGACTTCTAATGGTGAACTACACCACCTGCTGGCGGAATGTTGTAACTGCCGGTTGTGCAGGGCAATACATTTCAAGTGGTCTGTCCTTAAATTATTGGTTGTGTTGCATGTCCTTGAGTTACAGCAGCTGGAGATGATCTCTGCTTAATATACAGTTACATACATGATGTATGAAAGCTGGGGCTCACCTTACTCAGCATTACATGAGACATGTGCAGTAGACTTATTGTTTTAGCAGTGCTTTAATGACCGTACAGAATAAATATTTCAAAACCACTTTATTAGGAAAAAAACAGCTTCTACAGGTTAAAGTGTCAAGTATTTAGTGTAATTTTCAACAATTACAGAACTCTCTTAGAACTGGAGTAGAACATATAGCTAAAACCTGTGTTTGTCCTATTTCATGTCAAGAAATATCTTGACCTGAGCGTTCATACACATGTTGGAGTTAAACTCATTGACAGGTTGTTATAATATATACATTTTCAGTCCCATCATTCCAGTCCACATGCCAGTGATCACATAATCTGACAGACATAAACACAACAAAGCTGGTGGAGGCGCAGAGACTTTAGCACAGAATTGTACTTCATATCAAGTTCAAACATGTTTACCTGTTATTAGCATTGTTACGTGTTAAGGGTTGAGCTGACATATGATGCATGACAATTAAGGCTTCACTGACTCTGAGACCAGCGAGTCTGTAGGTTTTTCAGAGTAAAACTTCCTCTGGGTGGTTAGTGGGTGGGAAAATGCACACAGTCGGTGGAACCTTGTCATCGTCATGATTCAAAATACTTAACATTACAGAAGCCTTTCAACACACCCACACATTTATACAGCACGTCAATAGTTAGCGCTTTGCCTTTTTACTCCCATTCATACACAATATCATGGGTGACACATTCAAATACCCAACCTTTGGCTCCATCTCCTGACCTACAATCGCTCACAAAAGCAAATGTTGCCCTTTATTTCCTTTGTTCATGAATATTGGAGTCAATGCTTTCAATCTAAGTTTTAAAGTACTTTTTGTATATACGTGTACAAAAGTGTAGGCTTTTATTTTGTGTAACTTTGTATGAAGAAGTGCTACATAAATAAAAACAACATAAAGAAGACAAATAAATCAAGAAAGTGCCAAAGAAATAAAGTATTCAGTATTTTTCATACTGAGACAGCGATTACTTTACCAGATGTTTGGCTGCTGAAGTTCAGTTGAAACATCATTCTTTCTTTCATTTCAAGTTGCCCTGAAAGTTAAACCAATATGAGTATGATTATATTTTGATGTATTTGAACAAAGATTGGACATTTTTTACTGTGTCTCAATGCTTGTTTTGTCCTCACTGATATTTACACAACAGAATCTGAGATGAGTTGAATTTCAGCAACGAATGCAATGTAACCACAGTTGTCTGACTGCTGGGAAGGACAGAGAAGAAAACATTTCCACAGTATTATTAGACGTTTGGCAACCTTTAGATGGAACGTCATCACACTGAAGAAAAGGTGGACAGTGAACAGTGTTAATAAAAACAGACTGCATTTCACAATAACTGATAAGTGAGCCCTGTGTGGGTGCGTGGTTGTGTGTGTGTGTGTGTGTGTGTGTGTGTGTGTGTGTGTGTGTGTGTGTGTGTGTGTGTGTGTGTGTGTGTGTGTGTGTGTAGTTGCATTTATATCTTTGCAATGTTAGGGTGAAAGGGTTGGGCTTAAAACCTACCTTGGTGAGGACAATAGTTAATTAATAAAATGGTAAAAATCTAGGTGTCCAGGTTGGGTCTTTTCATTGTAAAGGCCAAGGAGAAGAGGTGTTTTTTTTAAAAGTGATTTAAAATGTTCAATGTTGGGACTTTTTTTTTCTTTCCAGTGCCTCTATGAAATCACAATGCCATGAAACACACACCACAGGGCAGAGCAACCACTGGTGAGACAATGGCATTAATCATGTTATTAAGCAGCCTTACCCAGGTCTAAAGGTCACAGGTATACCCGCTAACTTTATTGTGAAAGAAAGCTTTTACAGACAAAGTCGGTTTTGTCCCAACTGACAAACCTGTCATTTATGTTTGAGGATTTTGTCAAGAAAAAAATGTTGAATCACAAATGTTAACAATGACAACAGTGTTTTTGTAATATATATTTCACAGTTTGGCACAATCTGCTGTTTACCGGCACCTCCAGAGTGTTTTTTTTATTTTTTTTATTCACCGCGTAAATCAAGGGTTGTTTACACTCTGTGTATTCTGCACACACACACATACACACACGCCAATACACACCCTGATAACAGAAGGACTGTGTGGACAGGTAACACACTGCACAGCTGCACCAAGAAAGTGAGAAGGAAAGGCCTATTTACACATCAAACACAAGGAAAATGGAGGGTGAACACACCTGAGATTGTGCTGTTTGGGATGGAGGTTAGTCAACATCAGTGAAGTTTCCATATATCAAATGAATTGGAAAAGTAATGAAAAAGCATGAATCAGCCTCTGTTCAGTTAAGCAAAGCTTTTTTGTTTATTCAGTTTGTTGTCTAAAGGTCAGATTCACCTGTCAGGTGATATCATATAGTGTAAACTATACATATATATGTTTAATTTCACAGCACCAGAGGAAGAATTTGTATCTATTTGTTTATTTTACCACAATATACCTGACGGTGAGACTCTGCCAGCCATTAGATAAGCGTAGAGACAGGTGAAAAAATACCAACTATTAGGAAACACTGGAACGCAGGCTTTTGTGTGACCTGGTATCTGGATCGTGTGGCGTCTTGCAGTGTTCAAGGAAAACCTTCACCTTGAAAAGTGTTCGCTGAGAGTTGAGCAGGAAGAGCGGGCGTGACTTGGCATGACTGTGCTGGCTCCAGTACCACTCCTGTTGTTGACGTTGTCTATCAGCCAAAGCTTTTATTCACCGATTAAAAAACAAGATAGATGTGCAAGATGCTCTAGTAGTGAAAGCCATGATGATGTGAAATGTTGAACATTTTCTGTCCA
Source organism: Microchirus variegatus (assembly GCF_963457635.1). Taxonomy (NCBI): domain Eukaryota; kingdom Metazoa; phylum Chordata; class Actinopteri; order Pleuronectiformes; family Soleidae; genus Microchirus; species Microchirus variegatus. The sequence goes on from NC_139804.1 coordinate 18,137,185, forward strand.
AGATGAGCCAAATTTAGAAGTCTGGATATGTAATGAAGGGAACATTTCATTGATTGGCACCGCGCCAGTGATTCTCCCTCTCTCTCTCTCTCTCTCTCTCTCTCTCTCTCTCTCTCTCTCTCTCTCTCTCTCTCTCTCTCTCTCCACACACACACACACACACACACACACACACACACACACACACACACACACACACACACACACACACAACCCATCCAAGGTGGATTATCCAGTTTCTCCTGTTGCATTTGCACATGAACTCACTCTGACTTGATCCAGAGAGTGGACCAGAGACCTGACAGGAGAATATCTGGAAAATGTCCAGAGTTATTTCTGTGAACAAGAAGTTTAATGTACTTTGCAGTTAGTTTCATAAAGTTGTAATGGTGAAAAGGCAGAGTTTCTAAATCTGATACTTAATGTTAAAGGTGAAGTCAGTAGTTTATAGTGCCATCTAGAGGAGAGGCTGAAATTTACAACAAAGAACTGCTCCTCTGCTCACACCCTCCCTTCCCTGAGCGCTACGGTATCCTCAGCCGGTCAAATGTCGTCCTCGTCGTCTTTCTCCGTGTCAGCAGATGAGGTTCGTGAGGTGAGGGAGAGGGCGAGCTACCGCGGCCGTAGCAGACAAAGCGGAGAGAGAGAGAGGAGGCGGGACTTCCGCTACAAGTAAAGCGACGCTTGATTTGTTCTCTCGCGTTTGTCCTTACAGGCTCCCGTAGAAGCATGGCGTCGTGGCAATGCAGTACGACCCGCGACCATGTTATTTTACATGACTTTTTGAAACACTACGAAAATTAAACAAAGAATATCATACAGCGACTACAATGCAGGAGCACATAATATGTATACAAAAGTGGATTTTGGGTCATATAAACCCATAAATACTACACAGTGTCCCTTTAAAGGAACCTTTTTCACAGCTGAGTCAAGTTCTGGGCTGACTAGACTCAACGCAGAAGTCAATGCGAGTCGCAGAACCACCATTTTCCAAACGTCTCCGTTTCTGCCTGTCCAGACTGCAGACTTAAACGCAGTTCTGGAGTGTTCCAACTAAAATGGAGCCAGCATCAGCGTCATATTTAAACGGCTGCAGGAGGAAGTTGAGGTGTGGCGTTGGCTCATGAAAGCGGTTGCAGGTGAGCTGATAGTCACAGCTGGTGCTGGTTTGTGTTCATGCTCTCCTTTTAAACGCATTTACATGCTGGACCTCGTGAGAGAATGTGTTGGCAGTAGTGAGCCATAGAAGACGAAGCACACTGTTTGAGTGTGGTGTGTGTGTGTGTGTGCAGTCATTTGTTAAAGTGTCTTCTTGATTAATTTCCATTACCTGTCAGAATTGTGTGGACTGGGCTTTGTGGGGGGGCGCATGACCTGCTACACAAACACAAACCTCAACTTATCCTGAACCTTTAATATGTTCTTGCCCTCATCAGGGCTCATCTTTTAACCTCATTATGAAAAGGTGAACAAATATTAGCTCTTTAAATCCTTAGAACACACAGGTTTATACAGCTATTCATGTTAGGCCACTGTATTGACTTTTATTCATTTGCTCATGCCAAAATCTGGAATTTTGTATGTTTTGAATCGTTTTGTTACTTTTAAAGCCTTCAATTTTGCGTTTTAGCCTTTTATTTTGGTTGTTCGGGGGTTTGATACATTAAATATGAATTATACCTTTTCATATTTAGGACTTCCTCTAAACATCAAAGTGTCGAAAAGAAGCCCTACATTTGGTTATGAAACAACTGAGCACCTGTTGCTCATCATTAGACACTGAATCCACCCGTTTGTTCCCATGAAGCAATTTCTCTCTCGGTCCTTAATTACATCTCACTTGATCTTTGAGAGCGGGTGTTAAAATTCAGTTGAAATGTTATCGACCACATTAGGAACAGGCCTTGACAGCCACTCTGCAGCCTCCTCTAAAGCCTCTTTCACACTAAAATGAGAATGTATAACTATTTAAAAAAAACATATGTAACATTGGCAGTGGTTGGTGTGTTTTGGTTTTTCTTTATGACGCCAGACATGTGCTGTCAATATTCACTTTAAACAATCCCATCGATACAATACTTGACACTGAGTTTTAAAAGATAAGGATCACTGATGACTGCATTTCAAATATAGAGCAGACAAAAAAATTTATTGTAGAGTATTTGACCCAGGAGTGAACGCTGAGGAAACGAATTACCATTGACTAAAGAAACATTTAAACCTACAGGATTAAACTGGATGTTTGCCCAATGGGGATGAGGTATTACAGTCATAGCATTTAATCCACTTAGAGCCTTTATTGTGCGCAAGGTCCTGTATGGTATTCAAGTGCAAAAAGCTGTTTGACCTGATTAAATAGCACAAAGGTTTAAATATTAATAAAGCACTTGAGCCACTTGAGGATAATACATTGAACTCTTTGCCACTGAAGAGTGTTGACAAAGTGAGTCATATAGGATTAACCCAAGTCACTCTATCAATTTGATCCATATGGTAATCTGACACATGTAGTTCCTTGCTCTGATTGAGTGCTCAGGGCTTGTTTTTTTTCTTCTTTTTTTAAATAAATCACACATGACTCACGGTATCGTCCAAACGGAAGTTTCTCTTCACTGGTTTTAAAAACAAATCCCGTCCAAGGATTTGTAGATGAAGTTCAGTGGCGGTCGCTGGTCTGGGAATACGGCTACGAGATTAGGATAATCACGACAGCTGATTCTGTATGAACTAGTGACAAGGTCTAATCGAGTTCTAGCGCTGGTTTAGTATTAAAATGTAAATACAACCCAGTACATATTTGACAACATTTTAGAGGAAGCTGAGCGTCCCTTGTTGTCTTAGAGCAATCACCACATCACAAACAAATGTACATGAACTACATATACGAAAGTATAAAATATGAATAAAAAAAGTCAGAGATGAAGTGGTAGGAGTGCTAGTGTTAAAGGTCAGGTAAAGGTTAACCTTATGCTGCACATGTAGAAACAGGTGAACACAAATAACAAGCCTAATAATAAATGTAGCAAAGGAACCTTTTTTTTTAATTTCATTTTACACATTATTTCTTTCTTTCTCCTTTTGGTATTAACTAATAATATGACAGACAAAAAAAAGAGTGCTCATTTGTCAAGTTTTCATTTGTACCATTTCCAGCCCGTTCCCCCATTTTATATACAATAAAAGCTCCATGACAGCAGAAATGAAAACTTTCATTCAGTTTAAATATATTACCAATAATAACCTGTTGATATTCACATATAACCTATTAGGTGCTTTTCATACATAAAGCATTAGTAAAGTATGTACTAATATTTTATATTTTATTTATAAACCAACAGGCAGTTGCAGCAGAGTGAATGCAACAGAAGATCTGTTCACTGTTACAGATCTGTGACAGGGACAAATCCTCCTGTGTACTGTGTTTTCAGTCTCCTTGGGGCATAAGATTTGTGGAAGCCTGAAGTGTTTCTTTTGTTTGGAAATGCCTCCATGCAAGTGTTTTGCCTCTGCACGTTATTAAAGGGTGCTGCACAGGCATGTCTTGAAAAATGTTTTAAAGGGACCATTCAAATTCAGCGCACATGTTGTGAGACATGTTTTTCTACTCCTGTCCATTTTAGCCGACTTGAACTCTGGGAACTTATGCCATTTCACATTTGAGTGTCCCTGTTCTCCCATAATGTGTGCAGTATGTTCTTTCGTGTGATATGATCTCAGGTGTTTCCAGTTGTGAAGTTTGACAGAGATGTTGGTGCTCCTTTAACGTTGTAAGCTTCCCCTTCAGGGGGAAAACCCTTGAGACTCAGAGGCAAAACTAAATCCTCATGCTTAGGCCCTCTAGAATTACAAATGGTGCAATTACGTTGGAAACAACAAGGTAAGATAAAGCAGAAACAAGGAAGGGAACATTTGGCGTCTCTAATCAGCAGTGGGACGCAACTACAACTGGATCATTTTTAATTCAGGGCCATGAAAACATGCAAGCATTCCAGAGCAAAGCGAATAATTTATAAATTATCAACCTATCAATCAATCAATCTTATTTGTATAGCCCACAGTTTACAAAACATAGTTTGTCTCACGGGGCTTCACAGGGTTGGTAACATCCTCTGTCCTTAGACCTTCGACCAGGGTATAAAGAAAAACTCCCAGGGAGAAAAAAAACCTTATAACAGGGAAAAAAAATTAGAAACCTTAGGGAGAACCACAGGTGAGGATCCACTCCCTGGACAGACAGACGTGCAGTAGATGTTAACCAAAACATACAATACACAATTACAAAGAATAAAAAGTAAAAAGTCTTTAAATGCCAGGATCCATCTGGATCACTGGGTTTGTCACAGCATGTAGTGAAGGTTGTTGTGGTCAGCGACTTGGGGATGACAGAGTCCTCTTTCCTGTCCGGCCTCATCCCGTTCACTGGTGGCAGCAGAACTGTAAACCCGACCACATTAGGAACAGGCCTTGACAGCCACTCTGCAGCCTCCTCTGCAGCCTCTTTCCGCTAAAATGAGTGTGTATAACTATATAAAAAAATATATGTAACTATAAAACAAAGGTGATTAACACCATTCCCATTGGCAGTGGTTGTTCTGTTTTGGTTTTTCTTCAGCCCTACATTACCAAGCATGTGTTGTTGGCCAAGCCAGGGTCAGTTAGCAGCATCATGTATTTAACCTTTATTTATACAGGGAGTCTCATTGAGACACGGGGCCTCATTCTCAAGAGAGACCTGTTCAGGCAAACATAAAATATAACAAACAACAATTAATCATGAACAGACAGAGATGCAGAAGTGCAGTACATACAGTGAAATGAAAAAAGCGCATAAAATGCTAAGAACAGGAACAACATTCCAGAGAAGTGCCCTTAAAGATTGTTTGAACTCTCCCAATGGAATCAAACTGGACAAGTTCAGATCATGTTGTAAAGTGTTGCAGGTTGAAGCGGCAGAGTAAGAAAAATGTTTATTTGCCAAGCTCTGTACTAACTGAAGGGACGCTGATTAAGGCCTGGGAGCACAGGCTGTGACAGTTAGGAGGAGATATATGAGGGCAACGGTCCAGATTGATTTGTAGGTCTTTGAAACAGGGAAATCTCATTTCAGGCCATGTCATTAATACATAAATTATTCCATAAATTCTGCAAACGAACAACTAGAACAAGGAAACGTGATAATTGTGTAAAACTGATATGGGCTGTATCGCCGAGCAAATAACACACAACAACCAGCTATTTGTCTACATACTTCCCTCATGAAATCCACAGTGCATGAGGCAGAGGCTGCTACGGGAATACGAACGTCATCCACGATAAACAGCTGATTCTGAATGAACTAGTGACAAGTTCGAGTTGCGTTCTAGCCCTGGTTTACTATTAAAATGTAAATAGAACACAGTACATATTTGATGACATTTTAGAGGAAGCTGAGCGTTGTTGTCCACTGGTGTGGATGATGATGCTGACCAGAGAAAACAGTGGTGGGTGAGGTGTTTACAGGCAGTTGTGAATCTTAGAGCTCCGTGGACAGTGTGCTGCATCTTAAGAGATCTGGTAGTGGCATTCTTGTGTCAACATAATCAATTGTCAATAATAATGCGAGCATTTGGATATTGGCCTTGTTTTTAATTAGCATTAGTGGCAGACTCACAAGCACACAGTGCTTTGGTTGCAGTGCAAGCAGCAGAAGAACAAGAAAACAGAGAACAGAAAAATGTATCTTTATCGGCTGCACAGGCATTAGTGAAATAATGTGAATATTACAACACAGGTAGACGACCAAATCACATTTATGTGAAGTCAAACAGCCCTCAGAGGTGGCAGCTCTCCTTGCTGCCTGTGTTTTTGTCAGGCAGAGTTCACTGAACAACAATAGACACAACAATTGTAGACACAACAGACATGGTTGTCATCACTTTAGCAACCACTGCTAAGTCAGCCATGACACATGGCTCTGCTGGCCTAACTGAAGGAGTGTGTGTGTGTGTGTACAGCAGCAGTGCATGGACAAGCGGGGAAGAGAAACATTTATCCCATTGACATATATACAATCACCATTAGATTTGTTGTTTTAGCAATGCTATAATGACAATAGAGGATAATTGCAGTATTTCCATTTCATTTGACTGGAGCACATCCAGAAATATAAATATCTATTGTAAAAACGTCTATTACGCCAGGTTTATTCAAGACATGCTTGAGCATTGCATACACATGTTGCATGAGTTGAACTCATTGACAGCTCGCTAAAATAATATTTGGAATATCTGGAATTTGGAATGAAGTGATCCGACTTAAAGCTGGTCTTATATTATAAGACCAGCTTTAAGTCGGATCATTTCATTCCAAATTCCAGTGACCACAGAATTTGACAGACAGCAAAAACAACAGAGCTGGTTGTGCCTGAAACTTTTGCACAGTACTGTACATGCACCATTGACTGCTGGAGAATATGTCACCTTCGCTGCCATCTTGGGATTGGCATTACGAAGCACGTCTTACTCTTACATCATTGCACTTCTCAAAGAAGATCCTGGAGAATAAGTAGCCTATGCATGTTTATCATATACAATGTCAATGTCAATTTCATTTTTGAAAATACAAATTTCCACGGCTAATTAACTTGGTTTACGATGTGGACTTGACTCTACCGAGATGGAGGATGTGCTGGTGTACCACTGTAACATACATACATACAGTATATATTGTCATACATACACATATACAGTATATATGTACGCTACATATCAATCTGCTGAACATTTTTTTGTGGAAATTTTTGTGGAAACTAGTTTGCAGTCATACCCCAACCTGTTTGCAGTCATCTCGATTTTCAAGCATCTTGCTGCCGTTGCCTTGTCTATTTTCACACAAAACTTTTACTTTTGTATGTCACTTCCTGTGCGCAGCATGAACATTGTGCTGGGTGACAAGAGATCTAACGAGCACAACACTGGGAAACAGGTATGAATACAGAGAAGCTTAATCAGCATTGTGTAAATTCATTTGTCAAACGTGTGAACGCCCTCATGTTGATTCAGAATATTAAATGCTATTTTCACTTTGGGTTTCAACCCATTCACTTTTTATGAAATACATTTTGACAAGACTGTTGTCAAAAATTAAATATAGCTCTTCTGTTTCAATGCAAAAGAGAGAGAGAGAAAGAGAGAGAGAGAACAAACTGTCCAAGAAACATGATCTTTGCTCTGCTTCTTGTTAACTGACAGCCGTAATGACAGACAGTGATGACAGGCTATGAGTGCAGCACTAATGTGAGCTGATTCTCAGGAAACAGTCTCTGACATAAGTCCTTTTGATAAATAAAACTGAATCTTCCTCCTGTTCCTCAGCAGCAAGTAGAATGCCTTCTGACAACAGTCTCATATGTCTCATGTCATCACATGCGCCCTCAAAAAAAAGTGCCAAACTATTTTGATGACTCGTAACAACAGTGAATCTTCCTGAACCCAAATAGGAATATATTGAATAGCCACTAGGGGGTGACTTTTCTGCTTGCAAAAAGAACTCCAATTGAATGGTCTATGGGAAAATTAGCTTACTTCTCTATCGATTATGTCAGTAAACATTTTCTTAAGGAGTTACTGGTCTCAATCACTAGTTCCAGGACTTCTTCAAAAGAATGTCATATGCCGATTTTGTAAATTATGGATGCATTTGGAAAATAGATGGTGAAGTATGGCACGTGTGGACACTGGAGAGCTAGTCCAATGGGAGCCAGGTTGCAGTATGGACCTTTTCATTGCGATTAAATGGCTTAATACCACAGTATGTGATATTAGCAAGAGTGTCCATGAAATATGACGAGGGCTGTGATGGATTGGTTGTCACAATAGGTCAAAGCAAAAGTTACACAGCAATAGTGCTACTGTGCAATAGCTTGGTATCTTGTCATTATGCCGCTTTTGCATTAAACAGTTCTAGCACCACTTGACTTGGCTCTACTCGTTGCTGTTTTTTTGCTTTTGCGTTAGTACCTGGTACCTGATGCTTTTTTAGTACCTGGTCTAGCGAGGTTCCAAGGGAGCTGAGCTGATACTAAGCGTGATGTCAACAGACTGCTGGTCACCGATTGGTCAGAGTGTGTTGTCACTGGAAGAGTCATGAGCGCGAAGTCCGACACAAGAATCAAACCGAACAATGCTGTACTGTAGTCAGTTAAAAAGACTTTAAAATACGAAAATGTGTTAATCTACAACATTTAGCAAGGACATTTCTTAACAGAAGAGTCTGGTGTATTTAGCGACAGCAATGCTGAAAGCCGAACTGTATAAGGGAAAAGCTCCAACAACAATAGTCTCATTCATATGCTGTTTTTAATTTGTTGTGATTATTGCGACAGCCCTAGTCATGCCTCTGAACCTCCGGTTGTGTTGGCTCAATTGCAATTCCGGAGGCTTCAAATCAGGAATTCTGATTCTTATGGGTGACATCATGAGCTGTTGCCACCTGGTGAAGACCCATCGCCACTCTAACTCTGATTGGTCAGGTTTAAGCAAGAAATGGTTATTGTTACAGTAGAAAAAAAAAATCAAGGTAAGCAAAGAAGAGACAGAGTAGGATGGAGGGAAACTATGTGGTTGGTATAGCAACTATGACAACAACAACAACGAGTATGTGATGGTTGTTCTGTCATGGCTTTTATGGATGTAATTTGGACGTTTCCTGGAAAAATACACCCGTAAGCCCTCACAAGTCACAACAACAACTTGGGACACGAGTTTTGATATCAATGCATGTTCGCTCAACATTTTTACCAGAGGACTGGAAACCAATCAGGATTACTACACACACCATTTTTCTGAAATTTTGTTTTGCAAAAATCTTGATTAAACACACATTTGTTGAATATGCATTATAGTTTATTAATATCAAATAAAGATAGGTAGATGGGTCTTTAGGGCATGACGCTCTGTGAAACTCAGAAACTGAAAAAAACTGCTGTTTTTGATTACTAAACATTTTTCGACGTTTGAGACACACTTTTAAGGAAAGGATGAGGTGAGGGATATTTAGCTGCAACACGCACCTTCGACAAGAGGCTTTTAGTTTATGACACCACTTTATCTCACCATTACACAGTCTTACGTGACGCTTTGTAAACTGTGTACTCCCCACACCAAAGTCCATAGAGAATGTGTTGTGAATGTTTTATATCACATACACAAGAGTTGCAGATCAAATGTGTTCTTTTATGACTTTTTGCTTTTCTTTATGGTCGGGTGTGGGAGGATAAGCAGTTTACAAACGTCCAGTTGGAAAAGGCTGTCTAACGGCAATATCAAACAGCAATCACTATATGCTTTTATGCTGTGAACTTTTTGTTAAATGGCAAGAATTTTTTTTTTTTGTGTCCTTGATGACGGCCATGCTTTCAGTGAGAACAAAAGTCCATCTCTCAAGCTATCAAGCAACACTGAACTGAAAAATAAAGTCCCATGAGAAAAACCAGAAGAGTAAAGATACTGCTCTGTACAGAAGAAATAACTCCTTCTTTTAGACATTGGGTATGAAGAGTGAGCTGCTGTATGAGTCTTTGTTCTCCTCTTCATCATCGTCTTTGTGATCCTCCAGAAGTTTGTCCAGTAGGTTTGGTGATCCCGGCTCGATCCCAGCATCTTCATCCAGTTCTGGACGTTGTGGCAGGTCAAGGATGTGAGGATGAAGGTCTGCACCATGAGGCTCCAGCTGAGGGATCATGGTGGTCAACGACATGGACAAAGGCAACTGCATCAGAGGGGGGGTGGACAGGGCTGCTGCAGTGCCAGGAGCGAACTGGACCCCCGCGGTGGGCACAGTAGATATGGTGGTAAGAGGCTGTGCCCAAGGTAGATAGGTCAACCCTGAGTCTGGGAGCTCCATCTGAGGGAGGGAGGCAGGTGCTGGGGCCATTGGTATGGTCTGGACAGATCAGATCAGAATGAAGCAAAAACAGCCTGTAAATCAAATCATATTTTTTCCATGAATACAGGTTCTGTCTTTCTGTCTAAAGCCAATGGAATAACACTGTGAACGTGGGGACAGATACACATACAAATATCATTGTAAAACCATGTTTAGGCCCACTCTGTAAGATGAAAAACAGAATATGCTCCCAGCTGCTGTTTTACTTGCATTTATTCATTGTGTAACAACAGCTTGAATGTAAAAAATTCAATTTTTGTGTCATGTCAACATTTCTGATATGACATGTTCTCAAGTATTTGAAGCAAAACTAGGTTGGTACTGGTGTGGAACAATAGTAAGGGGGAACAAGACCATGACTGTCAGCATGCATGCATATGAATAAAATACCATACACTCTTAGAAATAAGGGTTCCAAAAGGTTCCTTCTACAAGGGCTGAGGTTCTACCTGGAACCATTTGCTTCTGAAAAACCCTTTCCTGAAGAAAGTCACTTCAGTGTGGTTATCTGAACGTCACCAAAGAACTGGTATCGACACATGTTTACAGCAGCCCTCAGAAACTCCCACAGGTTAGACTGGACTAAGCCAACAATTTTATACACAATTTACTCTTAAAGACCCACTGCAAATAACATGACCCAACGACATTAACCCATAATAATGACACAGCACAATTGTGCAAAAGGACAGGTGCTTCAAAAAGTACTTGGGAAATGACTCCATGTGCCAAAACCCCCAACCCTCACATCAGTAGAAGAATACAAACACAATTTCCTTTGAGAAAAGCCAGTTAAGGTGCTGCTTTTTAACTGAAGGGAAAACCCCTATAAGTTCAGTTGTAACTGCTCCTGTCAGATCACATCGCTCAACATTTCCCACCAATCGTATCCCCTAAAGCTCAGACTTGTAAATGTGGAAAAGCTAGCAATAGCGGGGAAACATTATGAGATGATTGTCCGTAATGGATCTTTTATTCAGTGAGTTAGTGTTCACTAACTCACTGCAGAATTGAATTTCCCCTTGCGGGACTTAAAGGGTTCTTAATCTAATGATGAAAGAGAGATGGTCTCTTTAAATCCTGTAGCAGAAGGCGCTCAATAGATAATAGACAAATAATCTATTGACACATAAAACTATTCCACATTAAAATATCTACTGTTAAAAAACCTAAAATGCAAACATGTTTTCTTTTGTTACACTTAACTACAGAACAAGCAATTGCAGTGCAGTATATAGTAATACGAGTAATTGATTATTAATGGGTTACTCAATGAATCGTCAAGTCATTGGTTTGATTGTTTTTTTTTGTTTTGTTTTTTTTATATTTAAAACAAACTTTCAGATTTTTCAGCTTCTTAAATGTGAATATTTTCTGCTTTTCAGGTTGAGGTGCAGAGTTGGGATCTTTTATACATAATATGTTAGAGTCATCAACTCATCAACTCAATACTGAAGCTATTACAACTTCAGCTAAACTTTGCTGTGATGTCTTAGAGTCTGACCCGTTGGAGCAGAGAGTGCAACTGCGATCAGTGGTTTCTCAATGCACTGTTCTCACAAAAAACAGCAATTATGCTGAAGACAGTTAAGAAATTCAGTTACATTTAGTCAGCATGGTATGTTGGGTTGCCGGTTTAAAGGACTATGGTGCCCCTGAGCTAGCTCCCCAACCCCCATTGCTTGTGCAGATGTGTGCTGCCCACTGTTCCTGTACCTAAATTGTATGTTCACTCCAGGTATGTAATTAGGGTGGGTTTAATGCATAAGTTACTATCACTGATAGATGTGCGTGCATATGAGCAGTCTCAATAGAGTTAATCTAGCTTCAGGCTAGATTTATAAAATCCAGACACATGTTTCCCTCTTTAGCAATAAAAGGCTTTATTAAACTTTTTTTTTTTTTACTGCTCAGTTCATCTTTCAGTCAAAAGACGATGGAAGGGTTCAATTATGTCGTTGATATAATTAAATTAAATTGTGTAATTGCATAGGGTACTTTGACTGATCTTGAGGCTCTGACCATTGAAGATAAATCATCTAAAGGGAGTGACAAAATATGATGGTGTCCACGACACAAGACAATTCAGCAGGTGCAAAAAAGAAAAAGGAAAGAGTTTTTGACACTTTTGTACCGCATTTCTGTCATCTAGCAAATTAGGAAGTGTCATCTAGTGGGAATCTAGCAGGGTGGAAATAAGAGTTACAGTTGCCGAGGAGACTAAACTCAAAAGGCACAGTAAAATCTTTACAACTATACTGAAACACATTTTGCTAAAAACAAAAGTGTGACTGGTTTATGTTTTGTAGAAATAAGTATACTTGTATATTTGTATAACATTCATATGACTTCCTATTTGACAAATCCCCAGTGTGTTGATATGTGAAACATATCAGGAATTTGTTTTCCCCCAACGCAGCTGATCTTCAACATATTTATATATTGATAGTGGCTACATGTAAGAAATGGAGTATTTGTAACTGAAATACTGGCTATTGGCTTCACTAATAACAGTGGTACAGCCAGATTATTTGAAATGTATCTTTTCAGTTGATGGCTAAAGACTGTGTATGTTTTGCTTTGGTGTCTTGGTCTGTTGTGCCGCTCACTGCCAAACAACTTCACCAGAGGAGGAGAGAAATGAGGGTCTGCAGTGAAAATAGACAGATAGATAGATATAAATAGAACGATAGTTTATGAATCATGAGGGAATTTTTAGAATTAAATAAATGAAAAATGCCCCATATTGCCCCTTTAAAGTTTAAAGACATACAGTGGTTTAGTTTCTTACCAACAAAGAACATAACAGTTTTTCTTTTCTTATTACTCTTACTACTACTACTATTACTACTACTACTAATAATAATAATAATAATGCTGGAAAATTAGATTCCATCCACTCCTCCAGTTCTTAATAACAATAATAATTATAATTTACAACAGAGATAACACTAACGTTGCATCTGTGTATGGTTCGTATTGTCAGCATTTGCCAGTAAGAGCTCAACAGTTTTGGAGGTTCTCTTAATCATTTGTTGATTTGAAGGTTCACATTGGTGCTATTTTTAGAGGCTGTATTCCTTTCACTTTCCTATTTTATTTAATTGAGTTTTTTATTATTATTTCTTCTCGCAAATATGTGAACAAATAAAAATGCATGAGTGCGGGTGCAGTAGAAACCTATAGGGTGTCTAATTATTGATACAATCGAATCGCAATACTAACAGAATCGCAATACATCACAATTGCAATACAAATTGTATAAGCAGCACCCAAATATTGTGATACAAAGGAATTTTGCACAAGGCCCAATACTCACCCCAAAGTTGGTGAGCAGTGGTGTGTGTGTGTAGGTCAGCATGGTATAGCTGGGGCACAGAGTCTGCATGTACAAGTCAGCAGTGAGACTGGTGGCTGGGTAGGCCAGAGTCTGGGCCGAGAGTTCTTGCTGGCAGTATTCAGGTGACGACCACGTTGTCATGGCAGCACCGGTGGCCGGGGACGGAGTTTTCCATCCCGTGCACTGCTGTGGTCCATCTTCAGCTGCAGCTGCAGCAGGCAGCTCAGCTGTGGTGCCGCCGGCAGCACTGGAGCCAAAGATGGCTGGATTTCAAAGAGAAGCTGAGTCATTGCAAACACCCACAAGGGGGGCATGCTGCACTTAGAGGAATCACTTCAGGTACATGTACTGCATATCAGCGATACATTACCTTGTGTGGATGTGGACTGGTTGTTGCGTTGAACCTCGTGCTAAAAAAACAAAAGATGAAAGTACACAGAGTATGTCAACAACACTTGTAGAGCCATAATCATATATGACTGAACGACAACATGTTGACATAATATGCCATATTTACGGCATACGATCAAGTCCAGGTGGGAGCAGCAGCTGAGTTGTAATCATGCATGTACATGCTGTGGTTGAGTGAATGCATAGGGACTGTGTGGTGGAAATATACATCATAGGGAATGTGATTAGACACTTGAATGTCACTGAACTTGAGCCGTTACAGTAGACTTGAGATTCACCCTGATAGTTCCTGACAAATACATTTGGATGGATGTAAGAGCAACACGGATGTTGGAACTATTTTAGCTGGATTTTTTATCCAGTGAGCTCCAGGATTAAGATACAGACTATACATATAGTAATTAATGGACGTAGTACGGCAGTTGCACGTATCAGGTAATTCCTGCTATGAAGATTAAAATGTGACATTTGACCAGCACCCTGTCAGTTTTTGATACCAAAAGTTCACCTGCAGCCAGGCACTTATTGGATTTCTCTTCGCTCTATAATATTGTAAAGGTTTCTTCCTTCCTATATACAATGCCTTGTATTGTTGTGATTTGGCGCTATACATATAAAATTGAATTGGACGAAACCAGCTGTGTGAATCCCATGTGGTGTACTTTATCATCTATTTTCTACTAAATTGGAACATAGTTTACAAAATGTAGTTTACAACTTTACTAAACCGTTATTTCTTCAGAAAAAAATTATTAGTGACATTAAAAATCAAGTGAGAAGTACACTAGTTTTCTAGAGTTGTTTTTGCAGCACCTCCTTTTATCAATGGTACAAGATGGTTGAAAAGTAGCTTTATTCGAGCATCAAGTTCGACACAATCTTCCTCGGTTGCTGGACTTCGTCTCTTCTCAGACAAATGGCAACAAGTTCCATCAGACCTCAAGAAATCTCCATCCACTAAATAATTAAAAGTCATTTTTGTATTGTGATTAGCGATGGTCCCATAATCGAGAAAATATCACAACTGGTGATGTCTTGAAAATAATAAAATAAACTGTAACCATACATGGATTGAAAGAAATTAAATGACATGATCAGGGAATAACATGTTATTATATGGAAAGTATTGACGTATAAATGGATAGCCTTGTCACATGGTAAACAGCATTTCTCATGAACAGCAGATCCTGCTGGTCCGGGCACTAGTCTGGGCACATCCGGTTGCGTACATTGAACCGCAGACGAAGAATAGCGTCCGTTGTGGAGGTATTTCATGAGCGACAGTGTCTTCTGACTCTGGGTCTGACTCCGGGTCAAAGTCATAAAAGGGACTGCGGCGGGGAGTCGTGAAGAAGCTATTTTTAAACACTGTTAAAAAAATGTTTTGATAATGAGTAGCAGTGCATCCACCGTTCCAGAGGGGGGAGCTGCGCTTCCGAGAGCTTGTGTGCTAAATATGTCACTTCTGGGTATTGGCCAATCACAAGACAGTTGGGAAGGCTCTACGCTGGCTGGCCAATCACAACACAGTCTGTCTTCTGGGTGTGAGATTTCAGTCTGAAACACCGCGGCTGAGGACAGCGTCAGTAAGGAGAGATTTCTATCGGCTCATTCACAGCAACTAGGAGGTTTTTGACCATAAAAACAAGTTAATGTATGTAAGTAGACCTCCATAACTAACATATATGTGCAACAGGACCACTCTATGTGAGCTTTAACTGAACCAATGCTGCCAAGCAGCTGACTCAAAACCACAATTGTCCAGGAGACCCAGGAAACACAAAACGAAACACAAAGGCTGCCCTGGAGACCTTTGATAACCCAAAAGGCTGAAGTCACAATAAACTCTCCAGCACCACAAGTTATACACTGGGAAACAGGCAATTGACATCAAACACACACAAAGTTCTAAATTGGTGTTTATACATACACCAACAACTTAAGCAGCCACAGAGAGAACCTCTCACCACCTCTGAAGGTGAGACAATGAGTCAGCACAGAGCACTGGAGACTCAGGTATATGAACACTCTTCACACCTGGGCTTCATCAACACCAATCAGTGCCACACACACCTGACTGCAGTGAGCTGTCAGGTGTGTGTCCTCACACAAGTTGATTTTAACCCATTTTTATTGTTCTTTTATTGAGAGTCTTTTAACCTTTTTATTTTATTTGAGCTAACTTTTTAGGATAAAAACAGCCTGGGTTACATTGCAAGTGAAAAGGAAGACCACTTCCATTGTCAGCCAACCCCAGCACATTCTGGCGGTTGAGTTTGATATGATGCCTTCAGGCCGCTGGTAATGCACCCCAGTGTAAGCACTAGCATTTTAAATCTAGTCATGCATTATTTTTTATTGTATTGATATTTATCTATGATGTATTTTGATCACTGCTACCATACTTTATCTGTTGTTGCTAATGATTCTTAATGAAGACTGGCTGAATGTGATGCAGATGTGGTGAGCTGCAAAGGAATCGATAAATAATAATAATAACTTAATAAAGTTGTCTGAATCTGAATCTGAATACAATCCCCAATTATATATTATCCTCTGTCTGTTTGAGAGATTGGACGTCCTTTGAATGTTATGTTTTGGTCTTTTAATGCTTTTATGAATTTGTCTGACTTGTATGTCAGCAGTTACATTCAGGTCTTTAAGCTTCATGGTTCGGCAAAGTCACTCTCTCTTTGTCATGTTGCCCACCCAGAAGTTCACCATGCATAACCACACGTGTGTGTAATCTCTTCTTTGAAAGACACATGTATGTAAAGATCGACATTGCTCTGTATTATCACTCGAAGGAGAAGTTAATCTTAGATCGTGTAGTTGAGTGCAGTGCAGAATTCACAGTTACAATGTCAAAGATAATGAAGCAGAGGCAGTGACAGCACTGACAGCTTGTGTCAGTGTTTGTGTGGAGCGTGACACGAGCAGCAGTGAAAGACTGCTGATTATGCTGCCAGCACTCGGCCGACATGTGCACACATGAGCTGTCAGGTGCCTGGGAGATTGTACAGGTATGAAAGCTGGTTAGTTTTACATCTCTCAGGGCATTACTTCCACATTACCCCAAAGGCAGGCATCTGTCTCCCCATAAGTTGCTTTAATGACATCCGAATGACTAATTGTTAAAAAATTAGGCTTGTCCAAACTGCTTTTTTTTGCTTGTAGGACACAGGAGTGGTTGGTCTGCTATTGCGCTGAATGCTAAATGTGTTACTTAGGTTATTTTTAGTGGAAGGCTTGAACAACAAGTTCTAAATATAACAAAATGAAACTTGCTGATGGTGGCAGCAGGCCAGTCTTGTATAACGTACCTAAAAGGGATACTTTGTTTGAAGTTGAAGTCCCCTTTTACAATATTATTTGAGTAAAAGTTTTAAAGTATGTGACATTTATTGTACTTCAGTATTACAATTAATTTCGTGATATAAAATGTACTTGTGTTTTAGAAGTAAAAGTATTTCCTTGAACTTGTTCAACTAAACTTCAAACTAAACCTTTCACAGGCCATTGAGGCAGGTAGACGAGTGTTCAGATTCACAGGAAGCTGGCAACACATTGGGAAGGATTTCAGCAAATCCATGTGATCTGCTGAACAGACCAAGTATCCATCCAGTTGTTTAGCACCATCTTGTGCTTGAGACAACTGCAGGGCAGAGAAGAAGTCCTCCATAATAGAAACAGTAATGTGACATGTGCACGGGGCATGACTACCCCACTAACTCTTCTTCTGATTTACATTACAACACTGCAGCAGACATTGTTCTGCTACTGTTATAGAACAGTTATAGAACAATAAAGTAAAATAATAGCAATACAAACATCCGTGTCCAGAGAGTATATCAAACAGCAGTGAATAAAATACTAAATACTGTATGTTCTTAACAAGCCACTTAAAATGATCACTGAGTAAAAGGCTTCACCTTTATCTTCCATTAGTCAGCCTTTTATGACTGGAAACTGTAGTTTATAAGCTGCTCTCTCTCCCACAGCAAGGTCAATAGAAAAAAACACACACAGGAACTAACAAAACCCTAACCCTAACCCTTGTCTACAGGTAAATCCAAACAAAGGAGTTCAAAAAGAATATAATTAATTTGAGCCTAATAATATAGATAGGAATGGGCAGCATTTCTGTATTTCAAATTATTTTGTGATTTGTATTTTTTAGATGATGAAAATTTTCATATTTTGCATCAAAATACTGTAAAAAATATTTTCTTTGAAACAATGTGATGACCTCATATAAACACACAAACGCAAGGTGATTGTGACTGTACAGATTGGACTGTACTGCACCTGCTTCAATTTGATTAGATTAGATTAGATTTGGCTTTATTGATCCCAGACTGGGGAAATTCCCATGTTGCAGGAGTTAAAGTACAGATAATATAAATACAACAAAATCAAATTGAAATAAACCAAAATAACAATAATAATACATTAGAACAAAAATTGTAGTGTTAGATAAATGTAACATGTTTTTTGTCCGTACTTGTTAAGGATGAGACACAAAGTTGATGTAAGGTGAGTTTAATGTATGCTGGTATATTTCAACAAGTTCCTGTTCAGAGTAACAGTTGTTTTTTGGTAGAAGCAAGGTCATTTAGCATGTGAATTTAGCTGCTAACACTCACTATATAATGTGGAGGAACCAATTGGTACCTCCACATTTGAGGATTCAAATTGGCAACCCTTTGATTATAACTCCAAATCTCTTCCACTGAGCCATGAGTTGTTATCCCAATGGTGTCTTTTTGTTTAATGCATACAGGTTTTGTATCACAATGTCATTCAATAGATTGGCACTTGCTCTTGCACCACTTGGGAGGAAGTATTTTTAGTATCTTGAACATACAAAAATACACACATTGTTTGATACATATAATACTTGGGTATTTGGTATTTTATTTAAAAATACATTTCAAAGCATGTGTGTGAATAAAGGCAGATGTGGATTGACAATTGGTTTTCTGTGTGTTTATACATGTTTTTAAAAAGTTTTAAATCCTTGTGGAAGAAAAGTTTCTGTCACTTTTGGGGACATACAGTAAAGTATATCTTATCTTATCTTATCCAACTCCTATGTCCTTTGATGTAAAATCAATGTTTCTCTATGGACTTTGGTGTGACACAAACTTCAATTTCTAATCCCGGTAGTTATCAGGAGCAAGAAAAATCAGGCTAGCTTTACACAACAACGATCTGAACACAAACCACAAAAGTGGCGTTGCGTTCCCACTTTTTGTTTGGCGTGAGGCGAGCGTCTTTTGGGTGAAAATCTGCATGCACGCAGTGACGCAAAAGTCCGTGAAATTTGATTGTAATAAAAGTCCGTGAAATTTGATTCCTTCTACTTCTCTCTAGTAGCGCAAAGCAGCCCACGGTCGAAAACCAAAACATGGCGAAGAAGCAAAGTAAGACAGACAACTTTGTCTGGACAGATGAGGAAGTCGAGCTATTGCTGCAAACAAATTTGGATTACAAGGCCATGAAGGCACACTAGGGACTGGACTGGGAGTCATGTCAGTCGAAATATGTTGATATATGGAAGGAGGCTATTTGCAAAACGCAGATAGCATCAAAACTGAAAGGAGTCCTGGCAAAGTATTGGCAGGCTATCAATACTCAACAGTGGAATGGCCATGGGAGAGTGATCTTCTTTTTTTTATTTATGCAATGACAATTGGGGTTGGTTGCCAGCCACCACCACAATAGAGGCTGGTGTCAAAACATCTGAATTAAACGACACCGTGGATAGTACTACCAGTGAGTCGAGCATCAAATCACCTGATCCGCCGGAAGAGTCAATAGTCAGCCCCCAGACCTCAGTCTGGGGGCAATCATTCAGTGCTTAGCAGGAGCCCAGTGCCCTGACGTGACTCACGTCCTCCCTGAGTGCGGTATGTTCGCGGGTCAGTGAGTGAGTGACAGCACGAACAAGATTTACGTCCTGAGCCACAGTTCTCTGTGTGACAGTACGTTCGCAAACTAGATTCACGTCCTCAGCCACAGTTCAGCTTGTGTCAGTACATGCGTGGGTCAGTCAGTGAGTGACGAGAGTCACCTCCTCAGCCCACAGTTCTCTGTGTGTGTCTGTCAGTAGGGGACATCGGGTAATGTGAGACATCCCCTGTATCTAGGCAACGGAACACATTTGTGGTCATGTGACCATTATGTTTTCAAGCCCCTCCCAAGGGGCTTCTACTCCCAAGGAGACGTTGGTGCTGGTGCTGTGGCAAGTATGTTTTTACACAAGAATGTGTTTTTTGCATGTAAAAGTTAATTTTGTTGCTGTGAACTCAATCAACTGTTGTGTCAAAGCAAATGGACTCAGGTAGAAAAACTTATATCATACATGTTGATGAACTTCCAACATATAAAACCATGTGACTGATGCTAGTTTAAGATTAGCCTAACTTGCTAAGAGATGTTGTTTTTTCTAAAAAGGTGGCTCTGGGGAAAAGTGAGACAAATGCTGTGGGGAGCACAAGTTAAGTTTAGTCTTAAACATATTTTAGTATATTACATTACATATGTTTTATTTTTAATGTCATAAACATTGTAGAAAAGTCATCATGCCAAGAAACTACACCAGGAAAACAACTTGGGGCCAATTTTGAATTATATTATGTAGTATTTGATTTACTGTTTAAGTACTTTGGGTTACTTTCAACTGTTTAAACAAATGTGCTTAATTGACCTATCCCCATTATTCTGTTACTAGTCCGACGTTAGTTTTGGAATGTGTGGTTGTCAATCTAGCTGTCAGGATTTGTATTGTTACATGTGTTGTTATGGTAGTTTTAAAGTGGGAAAAGTAAGTGGATCAGCTTACCCCCAACTGGTTCACTTTGCCCCCTTGATTTCTCAGGTCTGTCTCAGTGAGACACAAGACCACTTTTTAAAAAAAAACAATCATATTTTCATTGCCCTTTGTGCTGAAGACATTCTGATCATTTCCATAGCTAGGAAACATCCTGAATTAATGGAAAATTTGTAAATGTTACTGATATATAATTTTAGCTTGGCTAGAGGGGAGCAAATGTAAAAAAATCTATCACATTACCCCACTCTCCCCTACGTTCACGGGTCAGTGAGTGAGTGACTGCACTCGCCTCCCCTGACACACACCTCCTCCCTCCCAAGTTTTGATATACAAGTACAGTTTAATTGCAAAACATCATTATAATAATGACAATAATGATGATGATAATACAAAATAATAATACTTAAAGGTGCATTATGTAATAAATCTAAAGGAACTGTCCATAAAATCCTCCTAATATGTCACAGAGACTCAGGAATAATCTTCATATAACAAACTGAACTCACCAACAACAACAGTACAGACAAAATATTTGCATTAAAAATAATATTTTGCAGACTGCAAATCATGTTTATGTTTTGAAATCATGTTTTGGCATGACAGCCGTCTACCAATCATTGCAGTCAGTAGAGTCTCAGCTGCCGCGCAACCACGGGTTGCCAATTACGTCAGAAAACGAAACCTAAAAGATCTCGGTATTTTGAATTTGAATGTACTTACCATTTTTGGCCACATTCTTACATATGGCACCTTTAAATAAAAAGGAAAAGTATAAAAGTATTATTATTATGATTATTTTTAGTATTCGTATTATTATAGATGCACATAGAGGATAATACTAATATGCACATGTATATTTGTTATTATTTTAAATCTTGCAGCTATTGGTGAGTCTCTCTTCTGTGTCTCCTCTCCTCTCATTACTTTATGTGTACCAATTCAAAACGTACAGCAGGACAGCTACATACACACATACAGCTAATGAGCAAATGAGGCTTTTGAGCTCAGTCATGCTCACCCCCATGGATGCTTCTTGACAAACGATGTGCAGTAATACACTGCTATTACAACCCCACCTCAGAAATCCCAAACTATACCTTTAATTCAGAGAAATCCACTTTTTGTGGGTGTAGAACATGTTGTTTTAACATGCGTACATGTTAAGAAAACAAACCAGCAGGTCTGGATTTGGTCCTCATAAGTAGCCTGAGATATGTAGCTTCCTGCTGGAGACTATCTCTAAACCCAACACCCACTGTGGTAAGGACGGTGCTGCGTGGGTGTGTTGACATTTCAGCAAACAGTAGGATCACAAACCAAAGCTTTGCGGCTGAACTGTAATCTTTTGTTCATTATGACAGCACGCTGCTCTTTCTTAAGGCTCTGCAATCAGTGGAAGTGACACACCCTCTGATTTAAGGGGGGGTTTACAGGCATTAAAGGGCCAGTTTAGTTTTGTATCGCTCACAACATACAGCAATTTGTTTCAATTAGAGTCATAGGACTATTTCTTCAGCAGAAAAGTGACGATTGTGCAATGCATGGGTTACATATATAACTGGATGAAAGAAACCACAACTGCATTTGAGTGAGCTTATCTTTAAATAACTATGTTATTAGATCAAGGGTGAGGTGCGCAATTGATTTTTTTTTGCATAAATAGGTCGACATTTTGATATAGACAGGATGTCCCTACACTCAGGCCCCGTTTACACGAGGACGCTCGTTTACACTGCCAAGATGCAAATCTCTGCTCAGATCTGCTGGTACATACATGTGCCAGTACAGGGAAATAAGCAAACATGTTGGATTATTTTCATGCGTCAGACCTTCGAGCTGCTCTGGCAGCTTCTTATTACCCGCGGTAGCCATGTGAAGAAGGAAGATTCAACGAATGCGCTCAGACATGGCAGTGTTTGTGTGATAGTGTATCACAGCACCACCTAGCCACCTGGCATGAATACTCAATCGAATTCCACACACTTTTGCGTCACCGTATGCACGCAGATTTCCTCCTGAAAATGCTTGTCTAAACGCGGAATAAAAAGTGACGATGCGACGCCACTTTTGCGTCTTCTGTTCAGACTGTCATCATGTAAATGCAGCCTCAGATAGATGATATAAGTGTTACGATGGCAGCAGGTAATGGTCGATGCCATACAACAATTAAAAATCGCTTAAGATGTAAATAACTGCAGTTTGCTGTAGGTACAAAAACTATGATTCATTTTCGAGTTGACTCATAATATGGTCTTCTTTTAAAACCATAGGTTGAAGCAGAACGTGCCATGCAATGCAGAATGGTCAATGGGGGGCACATTTACAGGTAAGAATAGTTTGTACATGAATCTATGAGAATTGTCAGCCTATACATCTCTCTTGATGTCTTTATGTCAGTAAACATTGTCCTGAATAGCTCTCAGTTTCAGGTCTTCAGGTTCCCATTTAAAGTCAAAAAGACAATAAATAAAGCATGGTTTTCTCTTAGGAGTCATTCACA
The DNA here is from genome assembly GCF_963457635.1 of Microchirus variegatus. Classification (NCBI taxonomy): domain Eukaryota; kingdom Metazoa; phylum Chordata; class Actinopteri; order Pleuronectiformes; family Soleidae; genus Microchirus; species Microchirus variegatus. The sequence continues at coordinate 18,160,201 of NC_139804.1, forward strand.
TGACACAAAATGCCTGTCACATCTGTAATTACTAACAACCCAAAACCTGCAGCCTCGACTAGACTCATGTAAAGAATGAATTAATTTACAAAGAGAAATAATGAAAACAAACTATACTTGTACCTAGACATGGAGCACAAAGAATAAAAACCCTTTAAATAAGTTATTTTAGATAGTTTTAATATGTCATGAAAATATTCACCACAACCTCATCTTCCTTTAAATATTGACAGAATATGATACTAAATAAATTAGCCAGCAATATTGTATAATAGTATTAACAAGACATACAGTTGTAATCATTGCATTATCAAGTGCATTGCATTCAACACAAAATTACAGACATAAATGTTAGTGTGGTGTTTTAATTATGGTTGTCCACATTATTATTTACTCAATTATAGACTCATGTTTCTTATCCTTAAAATGTTTTTTATTGTGAAGTACACATCACATCCACATGAAATCTAGCACTTTTATTTTTAAATTCTGAAAAACATCCTCATGAGTATCTTTATTGATATCATGGTGGAATATTGTGTGTACATTTGTTTACCCCCGCTCACACACTTTGCTTTTTCTCTGGATTGGCCAACACTTGACAAGACGAGACGCTCACTGGCACTGAGGTCATTTGAGTTTGACACCTCTGCTTTAAGCCATACAAACCTAAATTGTAAATGTGCAGCACTCTCATTTATGTAGCGAAACATGAAGCTGCAGGCAGTTAGCTTAGCATACAGAGTAGAAACATCAAGCTTAGCTCCGCGCAAGGGTAAAAAGATACTGCCTGCAGGCATTTTTATTTTTTTTTATGTATTACAGATGAGGAATTGTTTCTATAAGCCATTAAATGTTCAAGTGTAAAGAAAAAGCCATTCGTGGGGAGTTAAGTGCTGCAGCTCTTTGTATTTCTTGGCTAAGCACAGTGGATTCCTAGAATGTCTTGTGGTTGCTTCATAGTGACAGCAACACTTAAAGTCAGGCATTTTAGATTTTCAGCATATGAAGGAAGTGTGTTATTGTATTATTGCAAAGTAAAGACCACAAGGACAATCCAAGCTCAGTGGATAATAGCTGCTTAATACAGTTATGATATATTATATATACAAAATATAAATATATTTTTGGACGATAACATCAAAGGGAATTTTCATATTCCATAGACAGACTCTTGCAGTAAAAGGTGAATATTACTGATTGTTTACTGAGTCCTCATGGACGAAGTGCATGTGCACGTCTGTTTGTGTGTGTGTCATGTCCGTCTTCTACCGCAGTGGAAGATCTAATAAATAGCATGTGAGAGGGAGCTCTGGCACGGCTGCAAGTTATTTTGCATAAAGGGCTGTGTGCCCAGCCCTGGAGCCATTGAGGGGATGGTTGTAACTGTCATGGAAAAACACCTGGATTATGTAAGGACAAAATCCCCCCCTGGCTCTGGTTCCTCTCCCCATGCAGACCCCGTTTCTTTCAGCTCAGAATGCCATAAGGTTCCATCTGGGAAAACTGACCTCTCTCACACACACACTTGCTCAATGCAGTTTCAGCTCATCCATCTTTACGTCTACGAACTAAAGCATGCGTTGAGAGGTCTTGTGATGTCTGCAGTGAGAGATCGGTGAATCAGCTTATTTTATGACTGTTCAGATGAGTGACGCATGTCAGCATATAGACCAGGATAATAAATCATCAGAACACCATGAAGGGAGCATTATTAGAAAGTTGACATGACAAAGAAAACAGCTGAAAATGTTGCCATGTGGGGCTTATTTCAATACAAACAGCTTTCACAGCCTATCCATCAAAACGATTGAAAATGAATGATGAATAATGAGTAAGTGATGACTTGTTTCAGGACCTAGAATTATTTGTGAAGAGTAAAAGTATATGTGCTTTTCAACCAGAAAAAAAAACAGTGATTCCCCTAATGATTTGATTGTAATCTTGTCTCGACTGGACACATATGGCAGTCATGTCGACGTATGATTCAGGGGTCAATGTGAAATCTACGTCCATGTGAGTGACTACACCTACAACATATAACAGGATGTACTAACACTAAAAAACCAGTCCAAATCATAAATACAGACTTGTTTGTACACAAATGACATAATGTTAAATATGACAGACACATGAGACACAACTGTTTACTTTGACAGTTCTAATAAATCCTGTGCTGCTTAATTGTTTATTGAGGGGAGATAAGGTTTTTACAGTTTGCAAGTTTCTGGGGGAAACAGTTTTCTTTGGAAAAGGGAGGAGGGCTCTGATCAAGGCTTACTCCGATAATGCCTCTTCACTGTTTTCATTTTTAGTCACTTGTGTCAATTAAACTGAAATCGCTTTACCTTACATTTTGGAATGAAACATTTCTATAGGATACATGTTTTTAGTCTAATTTCCAGAATTAGTGACATCTCTAAGACTGTAACAAACTGAAGATTCTAATGTTCACCTCTGCCTTTCCCAGACTAGGAAGGATGCTATTCTTTGTTTATGTTGTAAGAGTATACTTCAAAATGTGAAAAGCATTTAAACCCTCCTAAATTTAGCACAATGGACCTTCAAGGTGAAAAACAAAAATCTTATAAATCATGAGGTCCTGGGTAATTGGAATGTTGAATTAGAATAAATCACTTGGACTGTATGTTGGTGAGCTGGACAGCATTTTCACTTCTCATGTCAAATATTTCCACATTTGCCACAATTATCTCATTGTGATTGCCTTTTATCACAACACATAATATAATCATTCCAGTCCTATGCTGCTTTTACTTGCAATATTATCATTTGATGTTTTCAATTTTTAGTTTTTTCAAACACAAAGCTAGTGTAAAGCGTCATCGTAATCATTTGACCTCACCAAAGTAGAAGGTGCTGTTTTGGTGCTGTGCAGCTCCAGGCTCCTCTTCCTCCTCAGCAGCTCCTTTACTGGGTCTCTGACCCTGACACCTTGATAAGGCCTGGACCTGGCCAGAGTAGATGGTGGAGCTGCAGGAGAAGAAATAGAGATGAATATAGGGTGGTTTGCTGTCCTCAGGCAATCTCGAGCGGGTTCATGGAGTTTATGGTGACCTTTGGCAAGAAAATGTTAAGAATGATGGCTGAAAAATTCCACATGAGAAATTGTACATTCTTATTTGAATTGCTGATGAAGATATTCATAAAGATTAAACTACACTTAAAAATCACAGAAGTGATCCAAGTACCTGTTTCTGTGATTTATTGTATTCATTATTTTTGTTACATTTTACATAATGTCAAATGCCCAGATGTCCCTAAAAATCGATGCTTGTATTTATGGTCTTATAGGCTTTATTTGTCTGTCTCGTCTACTTGGCTACTGTGAAATGACCATGGAGGTTTTACAGAATTTTGATTGGATTAAATTAATATCAGAAAAGGCAACAACATGTACAGTGTACACACACTTCTCACCTGAAATAATCAGCTATGACTCTCATTACACAGCACTGGCTGCATGACTCCTGGTTAGAACTTTTAAGCACATAGACAATGCATACAACCACTTTTGTATACAACAATATGACAGTGGGCCATGGCTAGCACTGTTGCCTCACACTGAGTGGAGTTTGAATGTCTAGTGTGTTCCTCCGGGTTCTCTGGTTTCCTCTTACAGTCCAAAAACATGCAGAGGTTAACTGACCACTCTAAATTGCCCATTATGTGTGAAAGTGAATGGTTGTTCTTCTCTATGTTTGTGCTGCAATGGACTGGTGACCTGTGCGTACCCCGCTTTTCACCCCATGGGATTGGTACCAGCCGCCCCGTAACCCTTGTGGAGAATAAGGTGATAGACAATGAATGAATTAATGAATATATGACAGCTACATTACTGTTCAAAAGTTTGAGGTCACATATACAAATTTTTTTGTGTTTTCCATTAAAACTCACACTTGATGATTTTTATTCAAAACAATAATTTTCCCTTCAAAATGTACTCTCATCAAAGAACCAGCAAAACTGTTTTCAGCTGTGCTAACACCATTGCAGAAGGGTTAAAAGGGTTTTCTAATCATCCAATAGCCTTCTAACACGATTAGCAAACACAATCTACGATTAGAACATGGGAGAGATGGTTGCTGGAAATGGGCCTAGACATACACCCAGACCAATAGTGGTTAGAATAGTCCTTTACCACATTAACAATGTATGGAGTGTATTTCTGATTAATTTAATGTTATATTCATTGAAATAATACATTTTCCTTAACAAATAAGGACATTACTAATGACCCCAAACTTTTGAATGTTAGTATCTTCCAAACTGCATCTTCTTGTTTTGATTGGAAGAACCCTAGAAGTAGAAATGACGTACTGCATTTCTAATGCTAATTAAGCCTGTCAGCTCCAGGACAACTTACCTAGTGTTTCTCAGTATGACCTGGTAAAAGATCGATACAGATTTTAAAAAGTTGTTCATCCATCCATCCACTGAACTGTACACCCTGGAGGTTCCATTCACACTCACTACCCAGCCATGCTAACTATGAACTGTGACTGTGAATGAATGTTTGAAAAAAAAGCTCCAGTCCAACTGTCCTAAAGGTCACCCATACGCTGTATATAGAGGGTGGTACATATTCTTCAATTAACAAAAAAAATAACTCCTTGAGATTTGTAGTTTGACTGGCATGAAACTAGGCTCCTATTGTATGTTACCAGCTGTCAATCACACTGGTGTCCACTCATATGTGTTGTCGTATCATCTTTTTCCCTCTAAATAGGAAGATGATTTACAAAATTGACATTATGTTCTGTTGAAGAAGAAGTCCTGAAACTTGACTCCTCTGGAAAATGTTCATTTTCCCATAGGCTTCCATCCAAACTGATTTATTTATGCCACCAGTGGAGTCGCCCCCTGGTGGCTAACGGCTACTATAAGTCCATGTCTTGTACTGTATATGGTCTATGACATCAGTACATAAATCATAACTCTGTACTGTGACATACATGTTTTTTTCAGGTGATCTTGACCTCATTGGTCTCCAGAGAGTTTGTTGTAGCATTTTGAAAATTCTCACTGTGGCAGTAGGGTTGTGTTTCAGGAGGTCAGACAGAATGACACAGCCAACAGTTAACAAAAGATTCCTGGCAAAGGCTGCAAACAGGGGTGTGTCTCTTATCAAGTATATTTATATCAGCAAACAGAGCAAAAAAAAAAAAAAAAACTTAAAGTGAGGTTCTGACAGTGGTAAGATGATCTTTGAATTAAAACTGAAGTTGTTGTTTTTCGTTCTCAGTTTTCGTCACACGTGAGTGCGCACAGAGACAAATAACACGCTGCACCACGAGAAGGACTCAAAAGAGGAAGCGTCACAGCTGTGCAGTCGTCTGTCCTGCCTGCCACCATTTTGCATATCAAGATTACAGGCCAATAGCAGTGTGAGGCCAACTTCCAAATTACCATCTTCCTCTTTCCAAAAAGGGTCTGACAAAGCAGCTTCACTGCCGATCCTGATACGGATTACAGCGGGAAAAGTTATCATTCATTTTTATTTCCGTCTGTTAGAGGGGGAACACAATATCCAATAAGGTCATTTGTATAGTGGGAGAAATGTTCAGTCAATGTTGTGGTTAGGATTTTACTAACCACCAATTAAAAATAAAAAGACACTTACAGTATGAATCAGTTATAATTGGCCAAAATCACCAAAGGTTCAAGTCAATAAAAAATCTGTTTCTTTTATTTCAATGGTTAGATACAGATGTTGGCAAAATAATAATAAAAATAAGGATGATAATTAATTTAAAAACTTCTCGAAGGTTGAATATTGCAGGGCTGTTATTCTGATATTTTGTCTCCACTTCTTCAAAATATAAGTAATAAAACCTCCCCAACAACAATAACAACAAAGGTTTAGAGCAAAACATTCGACCCACACTTAACGATTCACACTGAAATCAAAATGCACATCTTATCTAAACAATCTGCATGAAAGTGGCAAAATGTTACACAATTTATCTCATGTAAATTAATTTGTACTTACTTTTGTCCCAGTGCATACTGTGTATCCTGGTAATACGTATTGGATGCTCAAAGTGAAGAAAATCAAAGTGGCACGATGACTGCTGTGCTTTATAACAGCGTGTAGCTGACGAACAATCCCCATGAGATGTCACAGTTTCATGAACCACAAATCTCCCCAATGCATCAAGTTTCACTGTTAGTGCTAAGTACGTGGAATCACAAGTTCAAGAGTCAAACGTCTCAAAGAAGAGACACAATTGTGATGCCAAAATGAAACTGTACAGATGAAGACAACAACAATACAGAGGGAAATGACATTTGTTACATTCACATACACTGAACACAGGACAATCAATTACAGTATTCTTATACTTCATGACATACCAGTGTTTGTTTACAGGTCATGATATAACAGTATTCTGTGATGTCCCAGCAATGGTTGGGTGTGACCACTACAGATAGTTGAACATTATCAATGAATCCAATATTTGTTTTCTTGATTAATGCATATAATACTTAGTCTATAAAATGAACGTTCACATTCAAGCAAATGAATTCACAGAACCTATTGATTACCAAAATAATTGGCAAGTAATATAATAATTACTCAAAAGAACAGCACTACTCAAGTCATAAGAGTGTATCTTACCTGACCTCTACAGGGTCGGGGGGGCTAGACCCCCTGATTAAATTTGGGACCCCCTGAATGTCCCCCCTGAATGTTACTGTGTAATTGGAAAAAATGTTTTTTTTCCTGAAGATTTTTTGTAATTTCAGTTTTACATATGTACATAAATACATAGATTATACAGTTTGCATGCTTTCTTATCCTTTATAACCAGACAAAATGTAAATTAGAATTGTAAATGTTGCTTTATTAGCCCGTTTCTTTGCATGCAGTACATCAAACTTGTTCACTGGTGAAACCACATCTTGCTGTCACACATGAATCGTATATAAAAAGTAAACAACTGTTTCAGGGGGGGTTATTAGAAGATGACATTGCGAAAGTAAAAAAAAATCTTGAGTTTCCAAAAAAAAGTAAAAAAAAAAAAATAAATAAAATTTGGAAATTTGAAATTTAAAAAAAAAAAAAAACTTTTTTATTTTTGGAAACTCGAGATCTCGACTTTGAAACTCGAGATTTCAAAAAAAAAAATAATAATTCTCATGTCACTTCAGGGGCTCTGTAATTCTTAGATGTATAGTTTTAGTAAAAAACAATCATGAGAAGTTTATTTTTAGAAGTTTATAGTCATAGTTTATTAGAAGACACGAGTCTGACTGACAGCTAGTATTGTTCAATAGTTCCGTGGTTACAATCTCTTACTGTCTGTATAGTTACAATTATACAGGAGGAGTTCTATTCTCAGTGTTATGACCCCGGGCTGTGCTTTCCTTACTTTCTTTTCACTTTGTGTGTGTGTCAGGGTGTGATGTGCTGCAGGTGTGCATTAACTGATTGTGTGTGTAGGTGAATCCTGGAGGCTGATTGGTCTTGCACACAAGATGTTCCAGAACTAGCTGCCAGATCATCCCAGCTGCAGCAGATTGAAGATATGTGAGCGCTGCCAAGCTGAGGAAACTGCAAAATAAAAAAAATAAAAAGGGAGGGAGGGAACAAGCGCTGAGAAAGTCTGGGTTTCAGGTTCGAAGCATTAAATACTCTAATAATGAATGTAATCCCTCCCAAAAAAGCTTGTCCAGTGGATACATGTTATATATGACAGCAATGTGCCTGCTAGAGTCTGCAAATGATCACTTTTACAAATGCTAACTGCTGTTAGCTCCAGTAGCCTCTCTGGCCAATTCCTGTGTCCCTTAATTTTTGTTTTACTTTTGTTTGTTTTTCAAGGTGGACCTAAAGAGATACTACTAAACAGAGCGTTCTGAACAGGGCTGTTTTTGCAGAGTGATTGAACTGCTGTGGTGCTTCATCCTTATGGTATTTTGACCAAAGCATGTCACAGACATGTTCATTAGGACACCAGGGAACTAGGTGAACTTGGAGAAATAGGGTATAATATGACTCCTTTAAAGGTTTAGATGTGTCATTGGGACTGGATCTATAGTAAATAACCTTGATTTAATTGGTCTGACAATAATAATGCACACATTTAAATAATTGTATTCATGTCTCACAATGTCTGGTTACATAAAAATAGCAGAAGAACACATGTCCACCCTTTCATAGAGTCAGTCCATCAAAGGACAAACATACAGTCTCCAACTAACTTAATCTGCCTGTTTTTGGACTGTGGGAGGAAACTCTGGGACTCACACACAAAAATAAAAAAAGGCCCTTGGCCAAACCCAAATCCAATCTGGTAACCTTTTTGCTGTGAGGCAACAATATGAGCCACTTTACCGCCATGTGGCCCAATTTTGTTTGGTTGGTTTAGCAGAATAAACCTACAGTATAATTCTTCTATTTGAATATGTCATTAATTAGTTTTCTGATACTAGTACTAATATACTACATAAAGACATGAACATGTACCAAATAATCAACACATCACACACAGACAGACAGACTTTATTGATCCCAAAACTGGAAAACTCTTCCACACACTGTATTGAAAGTAGCTTTCAAATTAAAAGACAAAATGCTTGCTGGATGTTGTTTTAGATGGAGTTCAGGTCTGATACGGCAGGCAGTTGTTTTTACAGTCATGTCATTGTGATTAACTTCCTCTTTCTCAGACTCTTGAAAGAGGCTTAGAAGACGGTTAGCCGCATATATATTTTACCGCAAAACAAGACAAATACATTTACTACATAATATAATGTTCACAACAGCTCTTACTTTGTATCTGTAAAATGGTACGCAAATATGGAAATTAAGCATCTTGCAAACTGTATATTCTCATTGAATGCTCTCAGACTGCATGACGCTGTATTTTCTTTCAGTTCAAAAAGTCAAATGTTGGAATAAATCTCTGCATTTACTCAAATAAAATGGAGAATAAAAAAACTATATGATATTGACTTTAACTTGTGAGACAAGTCTCCTCTTTTGATCTCCACTGGTCAGAGGTTGTTTCTTTCTATTCACCTTAATCTGGACTTCTGTGTGTGAGCATGAGCAGGATTCTGAGACAGCATAGTTTGGAAGGCACAAAAATACAACTAGTTATGCACACAGCTAGCTTATTCTCTGTGCATCTTTTTTTCGTATATTCAATTCTCAAAATACTGTCACCATTAAAACAGCTGCAAAAATCTGGAGACTAAATTCAGTCTTGGGTTCAAACTGAGCCTGAAACTGGCCTTGGTTGTTGCAGGAGGGAAACACCTGCATGCACGTCAAGGTTCACTGACCAGCAACGCTCAAAAACCCCAAACGTCCATGATCATCAGCTATGAAACGTCTGTGTGTTTCTCTGCCTCACTGAGTGATAGGATCTAACTGATTTGGCGGGTTCAATGTGTTTGAATGTGCTTTTATTTTGTAGCATTTAACGATGTAATAAAAACAGCAATTGGTTTCGGGAAATCGTGCTTTTTATGATAAGATGACTTGTGGGCTCATGCTAAACCAAAATTACTTATTAACATAGATGTATTAGTTTATTTTTTTTAGAGACCATGCAAATTACCATAGTACAACTCCAGCCTCCTTGGCTGCAGTAACCGGTGGTTTGCACATAGAGATTATCACTAGTTTTTAATTTTAATAAAATAAAACATTTATTATAAAACTATACAAAGAGGTCTGATGGCGGATGAGGAGAACACACATTTAAAATGTTTACATCCGATATATATATATATTAGCTAGAGCACACAGTTATGGAACATTTTAAGTTATATATGCTCATATCTCTGAATTGACTTCAACATTTCACATGTTTGATAGATTTTGTAATGTTATTAATTTCTTACTCATTTATTTCAGTTGCATATGAACTTGGTAGCAATGGAAGGGTGAAGGAAGAAACGCTTTATTGAGTAAAAGTACAAATGTAACCACTTTACTACTTTTTTATTGACTTGAATATCCAGTGTGTGTATGATTCTGGAAGGTTTATTGGAAGAAATTACATTTTGCGCATAGTATACTATGTTTGCGTGTGTAAAGAGTTTAATTGCTTTAAAAATGTTTTTCGTAGCTTTAAAGTATTTTAAATTTAGACAAGACATGTATGTAAGATGGTTAAGAATACACATATGGAACAAACCAGCCAAAATGTGCATTCTGCATTTTAAAGCGGGAAGTGGTGGTGTAGTGATTGAGTGAGTGAATGAGTGAGTGAGTGAGTGCAGTTTTAATTTTAAAAAAAGTCCACATGTCATGCATTGTACTGCACAAATGCAGTGAAGTCAAAAGTACCGATATTTGCTGACACAGTACATTGTATTCTCAATCATTGTCTATTGTTTTATCTGCCACATGACCATTCACTCTCGCTCTCACTCCTATGGTCAATTTCGAATGAATCTCAGCATGTTATTGGACTGGGAGAACAAGCAAACTCCACACAGAAAGGCCCTCTGTCAAACCGGGATTCAAACCAGTGACTGTCTTGCTGTGAGGCATCAGTGATAGCCCCTATACCTCTGAGTGGCCCTAGTACATGTCATACTTAGGTTAACTCAATATGCTTTGGATGTGAGAACAGAATCGGGCACATTCACATAATTTTTTACAATTAGCTTCCATATGCTGAAAAGTTTAAATCTGCAGCAGATTAAAGAAAACAGGACTATAGTGACAGAATGCACCTTTAACTGATTTGGTTTTGAGTCTTGGAAACATTATGAGACTCGCATCTCATGATATGAGCAATCTGTGTGGGCTGGAGTCAGTGAACAGGAACTTTTGCTGTGATGAGGAAATGGGGTTGATGATCACCATTTCCTGGTCATGAATGCAGTTAAGTGTTTGCACAAATCCACTTAGTTTGGGTGAGTGAAAAGATCATGATTTTCCCTCAGAGCATCAACATTGTCTTCATTTGAAAAAAAAAAAAAAAAACAGCCTGGTCTCAAAGCACCAAGTCTTACACCTTTAGGTTAAAAACTCTTATCTCAAATACTTAAATGGACATCACACGTATGCTGCTAGACTCACTTTGAAAGGCATCTCTGGGTAAGAATTTTGCCTGGAGATACTTCAGGCAGCTGAAGAGTTGCAGACTGAGAATGTTTCAGTTCAGAGGTCTCAATGTGGGTTTATTTTATTTTATTTTATTTTATTTTTTATGAGGGAAAGTTGCTATCCACCAGCGTGCAGGCAACTGGCCGCAGAGAGGAGAATGACAAGGAATTGAACAAACAAAACAGAAAAGCAACAGTTACAGTATTACTCACTGGAAGTCACATTTGACAGTTTAGCCTGTCGGCTAGTTTTCAGTGCGGATCATATCTCCTCTGCTTTCACTACATCTTTAGGACTCTTATCTTTATCTAATGATGAAGAGAGCGACAGCAGATTTCTCTGTCAGCCTCATGCCAACTGAGAGTGACTCTGTGGCTCAACACAGCTGCTGCTTTTAGGAGAAAAAATTCCATTCCAATTTCTAGGAAATTTGCAAAATGATCAGAACAGCCCATGCTTCCATTAGAAATGAACTCCTGAGAAACACAGATAGATGATAATTCACAATGTGGATGTAAAAAATGTTATGTTAATGCTATATGTTCATTATTTATACTTCTACAGGCTCCAAAACACAGCCAGATGACCAGGAGTCCACAGCCAGATGACCGGGAGTCCACAGCCAGATGACCAGGAGTCCACAGCCAGAAGACCAGGAGTCCACAGCCCAAGGACTAGGTGAACCACAGGCAGACGACCAAGAGTCCACAGCTTGAGGAGTATCAGTGTCTTGTCAATGTCTTTCTCGATGTTGGAAGAAAACTGGAGCATCCAGAAAAAATCACACACACACAAAATCATGGGTGAAGCTCAGGGAAAAAGAAGACACAATGAAAGACAGAGACAGAAAGATTTTATTGTCGTAACAAGAGGGAACTTGTGACATTATTCATATACTTGAGTCATGGATGTTAAAAAAAAGTGTAATTTCCCTTGCAGCTATATGTTCGTTATTTATACTTCTATAGACTCCAAATTACAGCCAGACGGCAAGGAGTCCACAGCCCAAGGACCAGGAGTCCTAAGCCAGATGACCAGGAGTCCACAGCCCGAGAACCAGGATTCCACAGCCCGAGAACCAGGATTCCACAGCCCGAGAACCAGGATTCCACAGAAACTGGAGCATCCAGAAAAAAAACACACACAAACACAGGTGAAGCTCTGGGAAAAAGAAGACACAATGACAAACAGAGACAGAAAGATTTTATTGTCGTAGCAAGAGGGAACTTGTGTCATTATTCATATGCTTGAGTTGTTCCATGCTGTACAAGTGTGGACATTTTTCTGTAATGTACATCAACAAACAAATTGTATTCCTTTCAGTATAAAGCCCCCACTTTGCTTAAGATTAAAAAAGAAATCACCAGAGCATCTTAGACATACTTTTAGCATGATTAAATAGCATGACAAAGAGGGGTTCCTTCCACCGTATCAAGGTTAATTGGAGACTCTAAATTGTGAGAATGGATGGTTTACTTGTCTCTGTGTTTGCGCTGTGATGGAGTGATGACATGTCCAGGGTGTAACCCTTCTTTTGCTCCCTGCTGGCACATTTACGCCGACTCGACTCGCCTAACCCAGCACGGTTATTTTGCGTTTCCACTAGCGATAGTACCTGGTACCTGGTACTTATTTTATTACCTTGTCTGGTCAGGGTTCCAAGCAAGCTGAAGTGATACTATGCGTGACGACACTGTATTTTATTCCAGTGACTGTGTCAGACGGAGTCTGTGCGCCGGTCTAACCCTAACCCAACAAATATGTTTCATTAACTGATTCTAATGATTCAGTTGCACTGAAAAGAACTGCATTACAAGTCACTTGTCATTTGTTTGTGTATGTCGCATGTAACACAAAGTTCATGGCAGTTTCGTGCAGTCGTGCAGTGATGAATCCACCCACTTTGAGTAGGTACTGTTACCTGACTGTTCACGATAATAGCTAACAATCATATTGAGTATTATACATATATATAAATGTATGTGTGTATATATATATGTATATTTGCTATGATCGAGCTATAGGTGGAGGTGGTCATGGGCCAGTTCTCATTATAACTTGATATTAAGGCGCAGGCCGAATAAATTCAAGTGGGGGGCCTTATGTGGCCCGTGGGCCACATGTTTGAGAGCTCTGCATTAAAACCAAAATTGTTCAAAGTATAATATTTCTGACTCTTTTTAATGCCATTTCTGTAACACATAATATAATTATGAACAGGTAAACAAATACATACACTGTCATGTGTGTTTGATTAATAAATCCCAACTTCACTTTATTGACTAAATCTTAAACTTTCCCACAAAGTTTATATCTGGTGTCGTTCTTCCTCAGGCCAGAATGACTCTACAGATATGGGCACTACCCATTTTCAATATATATTGAAAATGGGTAGTGCCCATATCTGTTGCACTACTAATATTATGAATATTGACCACCAGGTATAGTTTTTCATCCAATCAGACACTATTTTAAAATACTTAAAATAACTATTTATTAAAATAGTTGCAATAAAAAGTAAAAGTTTTAGTAAAAGTTAGGAACCTGACTTTTTACCATAATTAGGGTGCATGCTGAATTTGGCTAGCCCTGTTTCCAAGTTGAATTTCTGTCTCAGCTATGACTCAAAATGCATTCAACTCATTCAACCATACAATGGCAACAAGTATCGTTTAGAAAGCACATATGAGCGCTTAAACAACACGAGAAACACTCACTAAGAACATGCATAAATGATGTCCAAGGGTATACGTAAGGTATACAATGTATATATTAATCTATATTTTCATGAGTAAACCCTCAGTCTCTTCTCTAACTTTATTGAATGATTTGGAAATGCAGTAATAGTGTTTTGCAGGTGAATGGAAAAAGTGTTCAAGGATTTTGTAAAAAAACTAAAATGGGTCATTTTGTGTCAAAGTGTGTTTGGTTTCACTAACTGTGTGAAGAGTGTGGGGTCTCCAGGTTTGACCAATGCATGTTAGTGATTGAAATACTGCTGTAAATAATGACTATCATCCTCTCTTTGGTGTTTAAATACTCAGTGCCAGTGAATCTCACAGTGAGCTGTAGAGGGATCTATGTGTCAGAATCTAAATCAAATCAAATTCATTTTAAAACATTTTGAAGCACATACATGTAATATTATTACATACATCACCACAAATTAGGTGAAATTGAAGATAAGGGTAGATAATATTTGTAATCATGTTTTTTGTGTTGTATTATTGTCTGCAGATAAGAATCACCATGATGCTGATTTGTGGTTGTGTTAATCATCAACATCATTGCTCTTTTGCAATCCTCTTCTTTCTGGCCATTTCAAAAAGAGTATGAGTCAACTTCAATCACTAAAGAAACGCTGTGCTGCACGTGTGTTGACAAAGACCAAGAGAGCGTGTACGTGACACTGATACTGAAGTCCCTGCACCGACTTCCTGTGTGTGATTCTTTTTTTTATATCCATATTTTAGTTTTTGAAGCTCTTCATTTTTGCTCCTGGTCCATGTTATTTTGCTTCTCTGTGAGAATCTTCAGGTATTCTGGTAGTTTGATTGTCTTCTAATGATTCCTGATGACAGGAAACCCAGTTGACTTCTTATTTATGATTTACCCTGTTTAATTTCTAGTTTTTATATATTTTGTATCAAGTTAATTTCATTTATTTGTGTTGTTATATAAGCTTATTGATTGATTTCTTTTCATCTCAAATTTAAATCTTATAGACCCCCTCTTTCTATTACAAAAAACGAAAAAGAAAAGCACTTTCCAGGACTTTAGAGACTCCATACATTTGTTTCTCTCTCTCTTTCAAATCAGCCTGTTATTATTATCCATATAGTATATCATTTTATATATTTATGTAGAACTCACTGAACTGAAATCCATAACTTTATTGTATGTGTTGATGTTTGTGTGTGTATTTGTATTTGTTGCCTCTTTAGGACCCTGCTCTGGCATAAACACTGCCCTTGTCAGGACCAGTAGTCCTCATGGAGACTAGAACCAGGTCCTAATGACACAGAACCTCATTCCTGTGGAACTGGTTATGTTTTGGGCTAAGATCTGAATTGTGGTTAGTTTAAGACTGGATCAAATGAATGGAAGCGAAAATGAGTCCTTAAAAGGAGTGTGTGTGTGTGTGTGTGTGTGTGTGTGTGTGTGTGTGTGTGTGTGTGTGTGTGTGTGTGTGTGTGTGTGTGTGTGTGTGTGTGTGTGTGTGTGTGTGTGTGTGTGTGTGTGTGTGTGTGTGTGT